>NC_139040.1:7234447-8434447 GCF_964662115.1 Mustela nivalis
TGACAGACAGAGATCACAAGTAGGCAGAGAGGCAGGCAGAGAGAGAGAGAGGAGGAAGCAGGCTCCCTGCCAAGCAGAAAGCCAGATGCTGGGCTCGATCCCAGGACCCTGAGATCATGACCTGAGCTGAAGGTAGAGGCTTTAACCCACTGAGCCACCCAGGTGCCCCTGTGTATTCTTTTTTTAAATATTTTATTTTTAAGTATTCATACTCAAAGTAGGGCTCAAATTCACAACCCCAAGATCAAGATTTGCATGGTCTACTGACTGAGCTAGCCAGGTGCCCCCATAATACATGTACTCTTAATCCCTCTCACTCATTTGACCTATCCCCCTTCACACCTCCCCTCTGGCAATCACTGGTTTTTATTCTATAGTTAAGAATCTGGGGACACCTGGGTGGCTCAGTTGGTTAAGCAGCTGCCTTTGGCTCGGGTCATGATCCCAGCGTCCTGGGATCGAGTCCCACATCGGGCTCCTTGCTCAGCGGGGAGCCTGCTTGTCCCTCAGCCTCTGCCTGCCACTCTGTCTGCCTGTGCTCGCTCTCTCTCCCTCTCTCTCTGATAAATAAATAAATAAATAAAATCTTTTTTTAAAAAAATAAAAAATAAAAGAATCTGTTTTTTGGGGGCACCTGGGTGGCTCAGTGGGTTAAGCCGCTGCCTTTGGCTCAGGTCACGATCTCAGGGTCCTGGGATCGAGTCCTGCATTGGGCTCTCTGCTCAGCAGGGAGCCTGCTTCTCTCTCTCTCTCTCTCTCTCTGCCTGTCTACTGTGACCTCTCTCTGTCAAATAAATAAATAAAATCTTTTAAAAAAATCTGTTTTTTGGGGTACCTGGGTGGCTCAGTAGGTTAAAGTCTCTGCTTTCGGCTCGGGTCATGGTCCCAGGGTCCTGGGATCGAGCCCCGCATCAGGCTCTCTGCTCAGCAGGGAGCCTGCTGCCTCCTCTCTCTCTGCCTGCCTCTCTGCCTACTTGTGATCTCTCTCTCTCTGTCAAATAAATAAATATTTTTTAAAATATCTTTTTTGGGGGACACTTGAGTGGCTCAGTTGGTTAAACATCTGCCTTCAGCTTGGGTCATGAGCCCAGAGTCCTGGGATCAAGCCCCACTTCAGGCTCCCTGCTCCACGGAGAGTCTGCGACTCCCTCTCCCTCTGCCTGCCGCTCTGCCTACTTGTGCTATCTCTCGGTCAAAATAAATAAAATCTTTAAAAAACATATTTTTTAAAGAGTCTTTTTTCTTTATCTTTGTTCATTTTTGTTTCCAAAATTCCACATTTGAATGAAATCACATGGTATTTGTCTTTCGCTGACCGACTTATTCCCCTCATTATACCTCTGAATCCATCCATGTTATTGCAAATGACAAGATTTCATTCTTGTTTATGGCTGAGTAATAGTCACATTAATAAAAGAAAGAATTAAAATACATGATCATTTCAATAGATGCAGAAAAGCATTTGACAAAGTATAACATTTATTTATGATAAAAAAAAACCCTCTCACTAAAGTATGTTTAGAGGGAACATACTTGAACACAATGAGTCCATATATGAAAAACCCACAATTAATATCATACTCAATGGTGAAAAATGGAGAGCTTTTCCTCTAAGATCAGGAACAAAAGAAGGATACCCACTCTCACCACTTTTATTCAACATAGTACTAGAAGTCCTTGCCACAGCAGTCAGACGAGAAAAGAAAAAAGTCATCCAAATTGGTAAAGAAGAAGTAAAACTGTCACAATTTGCAGATCAGATCACATGATACTATATAGAGAAAGCCCCCAAGACTCTACCAAAAAAAAAAAAAAATTAAAACCGATAAATGAATTCAGGAAAGCACAAGATACAAAATCAATATATAGAACTCTGTTGCATTTCTATACACTAATAATGAAGTAGCAGAAAGTGAAATTAAGAAAACAATGCCATTTACAATTACACCAAAAATAATAAAATACCTAGAATAACTTAATAAATAAATACCTAGGATTAACTTAACCAAGGAGGTGAAAGACCTGTACTCTGAAAACTATAAAGCACTGACGAAAGAAATTAAAGATGACACAAACAAATGGAAAGATATTCCAAGCCCACGGATTAGAAAAACAAATACTTGGGTCATATAACCCAAAGCAACCTACACATTTAATGCAATCTTGAACAAAATATTAATAGCATTTATGATAGACCTAGAACAAACAGTCTTAAAATTTGTGTGGAACCACAAAAGACCCTGAACAACCAAAGCAATCTTGAAAAAGAAGAACTGATCAAAAAGGAAAAAAAAGAGAGAGAGAGAGGAGTTGGCTTTTCTTTTAGAGTCAAGAATCTTTTTTTTTTTTTTAAGATTTTATTTATTTATTTGACAGAGAGATCACAAGTAGACAGAGAGGCAGGCAGAGAGAGAGAGCCCCCCCGCTGAGCAGAGAGCCCGATGCGGGGCTCGATCCCAGGACCCTGAGACCATGACCTGACCTGAAGGCAGAGGCTTTAACCCACTGAGTCACCCAGGCGCCCCTAGAGTCAAGAATCTTAACTGATACCAAAATTTGTATAAAATTTCAAAGCCTATGATGATTCTTTTGTGGGTTTTTTTGATGATTCTTTTCAGAGACTCATGGATGGTAGCCCCTCTGCCCAGAGTTCAGACCTGAGTTCACAGGCGTGTTCGTCTCCCACCTTCTCTTCCTTCTTACTAGGCCCAGGACTCTCAGGCAAACAGGAATAGATCTTACTCTTCCCCCCTGCCTGGGTATGGGCCCCCCCTGCAGTCCCTCCTCAACAGGAACTTCCCTGAGGCCTGTGCCGGCCTTCGGAAATGTCCTAACATGAAGACCCTTACCACACACGTTGTCTTTTGAGTCTCCCACCAACCCTTATACACGAGTGTTATCGCCATGTTTTCCGTATGAGGAAAATCCCTGAGGCTCTGACAGGACAGGACATTTCCAAGGTCCGCCAGCTGCCCAGCAACGGAGCGTGGCTTTGGGCCTGCATCTTCTTGATTCCAGTGACTAATCTTTCCCCAAGCAGCTAAGTCGGGACGGGTGATGTCTCTCCACATGGCATTTTGGTCGTTTCTGCTGCAGAGATGTAGAACAATGTAACTCCAGGACCCACCTGCAACCCAGTCACCTAGGGTGTTTTTCAAAAACATCTCAGTAGTAGTCACGCTTTTAAACAAAGTTACCATGGTTAGAGGCTCCTCTTTGCCGGGGGTCTAGAACTAAAGGTGGTGTAACTGATCAAGCAAGAGGCTAAGAGTGCAGACCCCTTAGAGGTTCTAGAAATGTAATATGTTTCAAGGCTGAAATGTAAGGGCACCTGGCTGGTTCAGTCAGTGGAGCATGCAGCTATCTTGATCCCGGAGTTCTGAGTTCAAGCCCCATGGTGGGCATAGAGATTACTTTTTAATTTTTTTTTAAAGATTTTATTTATTTATTTGAAAGACAGAGATCACAAGTAGGCAGAGAGGCAGGCAGAGAGAAAGAGAGGAGGAAGTAGACTCCCTACAGAGCAGAGAGCCCAATGCGGGGCTCGATCCCAGGACCCTGGGATCATGACCTGAGCCGAAGGCAGAGGCTTTCACCCACAGAGCCACCCAGGCGCCCCAGAGATTACTTTTTAAAAAAGACTATGAGGGGCACCTGGGTGGCTCCGTGGGTGAAAGCCTCTGCCTTCAGCTCGGGTCATGATCCCAGGGTCCTGGGATCGAGCCCCGCATCGGGCTCTCTACTCAGCAGGGAGCTTGCTTCCCTTCCTCTCTCTCTGCCTACTTGTGATCTCTGTCTGTCAAATAAATAAATAAATTTTTTTTAAAAAAGGCTATGAAATGTATACAACTCTGAAGCCACAAACAGGTGTTATGTACAGTATCCACTTCACCTATGATTGGGACCCACAGGAGGAAGCCACTCATTGAATACCTCACTGTACATCTTGGGGAGGAATTCTCCGTTCTTTGAAATACAGCCCTATCTTCCTTTGGAAAAAAAAAAAAAAAAAAAGACAATTGAGACTCCGTTCAAGGAAGATGTCCGGCAACAGCTGCCTTCTCTCTTTCTCCACCCTCCAGACACCATCCACATTTAACAGAGAGGCAGTGAGGGAAAAGACTTGGCCTCAGGAGACTTCGGTTGGATTTCCATCTATGCCACTTACTAGTCACTCGTTGGACTTAGTACTGCTCACTTAACCTCATGAGCCTCAGTCTTCTCATCTGGACGATGGGGATTATAATTTCACTAGCACCCTCATAGATCTTTTATTGGGGGGTTACCAAATGAGATAATACATATACGAATACCATTGGTGGTACAGTGGGTTGACATTAAAAATTAATACAAAACAAGTTTCTATATATGGACTTTTCACTCCTTGCCAGGCCCCGTGCTAAGGCTTTACACATATTATTTCTCTGGATCTTCACAACAATCCTACAAGACTCTTCTATTGTCTTCTCCATGTTACAGATGAAGAAACAGACTAGGGTTAATGAGTAGCTTCCTCAAGTTTGACTAGCATGTGGCCAACATCACCGTCCCATTCCAAAGACAGATACGTGAGTAATACTGTTGTGCCCATTTTACAGATGAGAAAAACCAAATGCTTAAAGCGCTGATGTGACCTGCCCGACGAGTAGACGTAGAAGCTGGGATGTAAACCCAACTGTGAGTCTAAACCTCAGGCTCTTGGTACACACACAACTCCACCGTCTCTGGCGGATACTTGGTGAAGGAATGATCACATCACAAAGTGAAGGGAGGGGCCAAAAAGTCACTTTGGGAACATCTGGGTTTCAACACTGACCCGTATCTGGTTCCTTTGCTCCTCTTTTGACAAGCTTGGCACGGGTCTCAGCAGCGTCTGGGGACCCTTCACGTCCAAGTTTCGTGAAGATGTTCTGCTTGAAGACAGAAGGAACAAAGAGCGTGGTGGTATTTACTTAAAGGGCAGAATGCAAGGGGCTAACCTAGCTAGAAAAGATAGAATTTTTGAGTTTTTCTCCAACTGAAATATTCTTTTCAAGTACATGGAAGGCATGTGTCTGCTGCCACAGAAGGTGCGGACGGCGGCTGTTGGATGAGTATCCTGCTCTCTTGGATCTGTGTTCTACTCAGGAACCGTCTCTCACGGGACACCAGCAAGCATTTGTTCCCACGGCCCTTCTCTGTATGTCACCAGAGGCAGAGCCCTCCCTCTTGCTCCTCTGCCAAGCTCCGGCTCCTCGACAGTCAGTCACGGGTTACAAGTCTCTACCAGGCATCGTCTTGTCTTCTCTTTCCCGTGGCTTGCCCTCCAGCCTCACAGGAAGGTACTTCTCTGTCCCCAGCGGGTAAGGCCACGTCGCTATGGCCCTCACAGGTGGCCCTCCTTGCACGGGCTCTGGCGGGGCCGACTAGCTCGGCGTCAGTGACGGGCTCTCGCTCGCCTCTGGCCGGGGTCACTCAAGGTCCTATGGCCAAACAGATCAATAGGGAGCACGGGCACATGGCCAGCATAGAAACAAACATAGAGATCTGTGTCTGAGGAGAAGCAGAGACGACTAGAGAGAGGAAGGGAAGACAGGAGCGTCCGGAGAGCGGGCGTGCTGGCATCTGGAGGTGACACACTTGGTGGTCAGAGCCAGGCTCCCTCGGGAGCCAACGAAGGTCAGTCATCAAAAACATACTTTCTAGAACCAGCCAAGTCTGAACTCAAAGCCCTATTTTTCTTCTTCCTCTGAGATGCTGGACAAGCCCCTTCCCTCCGCTTGCACGTTCGAAAAGTGGAGAGATCGCTACTACCCAACGTTAACTCGGGGAACACAGGAGAGCCAAGGGACAGAAAAGTCCCAGCACAGAGTAGGTGCCCAAACTTTGGCTGTTCACTTTCCTTTCTGTCCTTTCTGAAAGAATCACAACTAGGCTAGGGCAAGAGACGAGGAACAACTCGGTGCAGCTTTGCCAGGAAGTTGCCCTCTCTGGGCTCAGTTCACTCACCAACCCAGCCAACCCAGCATGAGTTTCGGAGTAGATCTTCGATTAGGTTTCTCATATGGTAACTAATATTTACAAATTCTTGTCTCTACGGTGCTTGAGGGTGCTTGTGACACCACTCTCTGCAGCAAGTAAAACATCAACATTCAGGGATTTTTCCAGCAAGATGTACTTAATGAACATTTTCAATGATTTGACTCAAGAGAAGCTCTATTAGTTTACATGCACTAGAGACCAATATTGGGGAGGAAAAGGAAAGAGACAGTCAAGAGGGTTAAAAAGAACCACGGATTTGAGCAAATCACCACGACAATCCAAGTCCAATGAAAAACAAAAAGTGAAGACTTTTTGGAACGGTCCTTGCACTCCTTGGAGGGCAGAGCTTACTTAGACCCTCTTCAACATCTCTTTGAAATTTCCAGATATTTTCACGTAATAGCCAGATGAGACACAATCCATTACAACAACTGTCTCATTAAATCTAAACTAAGTACTTAAGATCATTTAAATGTGATCAATTTTGTGCTGTACTGTGTTCCTTCTGTGACTTAAAAATCATGCAAAATTTGTTTGGGGTACATTTCTGCCCCAGTAAATCTGACAAGAAGAGGTCCTTATGTACGATATCCCCCATTCCTGAGCCTGACGCCTGTGGATTGTGGAAAGGAAAGTCTCAAGACGCAAACTCATAACTCAGAAGACTGTGAGTCATCCAATATTTTAAAAAGGAATTTGAATTAAGACCGACCCACCTGGGGCGCCTGGGTGGCTCAGTGGGTTAAGCCTCTGCCTTCGGCTCAGGTTATGGTCTCAGGGTCCTGGGATCGAGCCCCGCATCGGGCTCTCTGCTCAGCGGGGACCCTGCTTCCTCCTCTCTCTCTGCCTGCCTCTCTGCCTACTTGTGATCTCTGTCTGTCAAATGAGTGAATAAATAAATAAAGAGTGACCCACCTATTAACGTGGTTAGGGTTAGTGATAGAGCATGATTCAACTCACAAATGAATCTTTCCTTTCTTTTCTGCCTCTTTATTCAAACTGAGGTGTCTGCTGCTAATGTATTCAAATTAAGACACAAGGACTATGGGTACTAGTATGTGCCCATGTGGTCATATAAAACTCATTATACCTGCATCAGGGGAAATCATTTATCTGCCGGCATTAATAATATTAGAAAAACTTACGGCTTTATGATAAATCATATAATCAGGCTATAGTTTCAAAACCTTACTTTTTAATTATAATATTAAAGGCAGCTTTAACTGACATGCCTGCTTCAAATGAACAATGCTAGTGACAGAGCTCTAGAAACAATTAAGGTAATCCTGTCAAAATGAACAGAAATGGCATACTCTTTGCCCAAAATACCTGCTGGAATCCAGGATTCTCTTCTCTCATTTTTCTTTCCTTATTCTTCTCAGAGGTCACCCATTGTAAAGGAGCCCATTGCTCGTTTGTTAACCGGCCCCAGCTAAAGGAGCCCGGAAGAAGAGATCTAAAGTATGGGTCAAGCTCGGGGGTGAGGATATGCTGCTTTCCCATCTTCTCAAGTACCGTTGTATAGTCTATTAGACCTAAAAGATGACCTAACTCTCTAGGAAGAAAGATCGTCATAATGAAGCCACAGATATTCTTTCAAGGATAAAGCTCTACAGATTTTTCACCCAATTCCGGCGCAAGGCACACCATCTGAGATGAGTAGTGTTCTTCTGAAAGCAACACAACATTTATGGTTCTTTTATTCTCCTTAGTGTTTTAATTTTTTTTAAAGGTTTTAGCCACCTGTTTGTGCGGGGGAGGTACAGAGGCAGGGGGAAGCAGGCTCCTCACTGAGCAGGGAGCCCGACGTGGGGCTTGATCCCAGGACTCTGAGATCATGACCTGAGCCAAAGGGAGACACTTAACTGACTGAGCCACCCAGGCGCCCCTCTCCTAAGTGTCTCTAGAAGAAGAGTGTGCTGGCAGGACATGCATCTCATCCTCTTTATTAAGCACTTATTATGTCAGAAATGAGCTAAGGGCTATGCTTATATTACCCTATATAACCTTTAAAACAGTCCTGAGTGAAGGTGTGGCTGAGCCTGCTGGCTGCCTGTCAAATATCCATTCTTTTTTGCTGAACTAAGACTTTATTTAGGGTAGCAGTGTCACTAATTAAACACATTTCCCAGCTTCTCCTCCAACTACGTGTGGTCGTGTATGGTCTGGTCAATTACACATACCTGAAAGTATTACGATTATGTCAGACTTCAAAATAGACTTTTTTGGGGGGGGTGTCAACACAGAAGTGAGCCTTTTTCACATCCTACAAGTTTTTCTTCCTGCCGCCTAGAATATACTCCAAATGGCTGGCATGCCAGCAGCCTTCTTGGACTATGAAATGACTCGAAGATGGAAGCCCAAGAGCTAGAGAGGTGGGACAGCTAGGGACGGGGTTGCTGCTGATCGTGGAAACGCCGTGCTAGTCGTGGACTTCCTGCTTCTAGACCTCTTCCACATGAAGATGATGAGATGAGAGATAAACTTCCATTTTTTTAACTACTATTATTTTTGGGTTTTTGTTTTATGAAATCCAACCCCACCAATCCCAACTCATGCAGGAGGACACTATTTTCACTCTTATTTTACAGATTGGAAAAGTGATGTTTAACAGAGGTTCATTAACTCACTAAAGGCCCTAGAGCTACTAAATGGTGAAGCAAGGGGTCCCCTGGGTGGCTCAGTCGGTTAATCGTCTGCCTTCGGCTCAGGTCATGATTTGAACTCCAGCATGATTTGTATGTGCACAGCCTGTGGGATGTGTGCACACACAAGCATATTCATCTACCTATGGCTTGGAGTAAACATCAGTTACATTTCAATTCTGTACTTTTCTGTATACCCTCATCTGGAAAAGAAACGATATAGTTACCATTTACTGAACACCAAGAATGTATCAGGCATGTCGTTAAGCTACCATTTACTGAACACCAAGAATGTATCAGGCATGTCGTTAAGCACTTGTTCGTTAAGCACTTTTCATCCATTAACTCATTTAATCTTCACAGCAACTGGGAGAAAGTACTATTTTCTTTCTATTTTAGAAATGAAGAAAAGAATCAGAGAGATTAAGTAGCTCGCCCAAGGCCTCACAACTAGGAAACAGCAAAGTAAATACTCAAACTCAAGTCTGTCCAATGTACTGCACTTTCATGGAAACTGTATTGCTAAAGGGGTCTGCCTACCACTCCCATGAGAGTAGGGAATGTCCACGTCTCGTGATCCTGGGCTCTGCTAGCCAAGGAAACTCAGCGGTCATGACAATGGGGATAGTACAGATAGGTGTTCTGATCCCTGAGAGAGAAATCAATTCAGATTATGTCATTTTCATGTTTATTACCAACCAATGTCTTCTCGTTGCCTTTAGAATAAAAGTCAGATTCTTCACCAAAGACTGCAAATCTTTGCATCATCAAGTGTTAATCTACTCCTCGCTCAACTGTCTTGCTTCTTTTCATACCAGGCAAGCTCATTCCGGCCTCAAGACCTTGACATTTTTGTTCCCTATGCCTGTACTTCTCTTCCCCTGCCATTTTCACATGGCTTTTTCCTTGTTACCATTCTAATTTCTGCTTAATGCCACTCTCTGAGAGCCATTTCCCAGAAAATCTAGTCTAAAGTAGGTACTGTCAATTCTGTTACTCATTTTCATTATCTGTTATTATCCACCTTATTCATAAACTCCATCGAGCTTAATTACTAGAATGACTGGTTCTTCTCTGTCTAATCTTTTATGTAACTCTAATTCACTCAGCAAACATTTACTGAGTGTCTCTCCTAGGCTGGTTCACCTGATTCCTTTGCATTTTATGATTGTTGAACTTGGGAGACTAAGGAAAGATAATCATGATGGACACCTGTTTAGAGCGGAAGACTCAGTCCTATTCTCTGATGACTATGTTGCTGGAATAAACATTAGGTCTCTGTTTAAGAACCCTTTTATATTCATTACCCTGCACGAGATTCTGCAAGGTTTGAAGTTATATTCATATCCCTAGCCTTTCTCTCTCATGACAAAAGATACACATTTGCCAGATAATCACCAGAGATGAAGGATGCAAAATCTGTGACCAAGAATCAGTGTTTATAAAAAGTCCCTAGGTGAGGAGTAAATTCATGGCCTCATGCTCTAGAGTCTAAGCAAACAAGTCACATCGTATTCGTGGTTCTATTTTTTTTTTTAAGATTTTATTTATTTAGTTGTCAGACAGAGATCACAAATAGGCAGAGAGGCAGGAAGAGGTCGGGGGGAAGCAGGCTCCCCGCTGAGCCGACAGCCCAATGTGGGGCTCGATCCCAGAACCCTGGGACCATGACCTGAGCTAAAGGCAGAGGCTTTAACCCACTGAGCCACCCAGGTGCCCCGTAGTCATGGTTTTAAAGAAGATGCTTTTAAGGAATGTGTTTCCATTTGGAATCAAGCTGTTCTTACTCACTGTATAAGTACAGTTCCTACCGTACCTGCCTTCATGATCAGGGCATCTGCATCCCATCTGCTGAAAAAGTCACTATTGCTATTGTTCTCAGGTAGTATCATCTATAAAAATAGATCGAGTTTGGGGGGGACATTGCGGTTACCAGCCTGACTTTGATTCAATTGCATACTGACATTCATTCATATGAAATAATACCAAGGGATCCTGGGTACCCTTTAGCCAGGTTCCCCCAAGAGTAATATCTTTCAGGAGCTGCAGCAATAATATTGTAACATTTCCTAACTGGGGACCGTAAAAATCAAGCAAATATTTTTTTTCTCCCAGCGTTCTAGAATTAAGCTACTGTCCATATAGGTCAAAATGGAAAAGCCTTCCTTGTAAGATGAGAATTGCCTTAGCCCATAATGCCAATGCTTTTTAAAAAATTATTTATTTTAAGTAATCTCTCCACCCAACGTGGGGCTCGAACTCAGGACCCTGGGATCAAAAGTCACATGGTCCTCCCACTGATCATCCAGGCCCCTGATGCCAGTGCTTTTTGAATTCCTGACTTACACAATCTACTCTGGAGGTGTGAGATTAAAACCAAGCATGTCAGCTGTGAGTAAAACACCATCCGGCGACCAGGACTTACAGTCTTGGTAGAAGTGAAACGTTTATCCAATTATCATTCTGTAAAAGAAATGGTATAGGTACCATTTACTGAAGTTCGTCCAATTACATGCCCCTCACATGGCTGGACCATCAGATTCGGGTTCACCTCCTCTTCAAGCCACTCGGCCTCCTCATGTCTGGGGAGCCTTCCCATGCCACCGTCCACCCACCAGTAGCTCCATCTCCTCCGAACCCCCCTGCTTGTAGTCACTTAGCCTTCCGTGTGTCTGTGCCTTCTGTCCCTGCTTCTGCTGGCCACATGTCAAAGGCAAAAGAGGCCCCAGTAGACACTCATCACCTGATACACACAGCAGGTCCCTCTCCTGAATGAGCGGCAGCCCGGGGGGCTCAGATGCGGACCAAATCACTTGTTCTCCTGAGACTCGGCTTACCCAGTTGCCATATTGAATGGTGTGACTAAATGATTTCCAAGGGCTCCTTCCGACTCAAATACTCTGTGACTTAAGTATTTTAGAATTCTTAAGATTCCATTCTGTTATTCTTTTCCCTCCTTCAGTTCCTCAACAAATGCAAATCAAGACCTGACTCTGCCTTGGCCCTGTTCTCAGAGCAAGAATCCAACAGCAGACAGACAGACAGGATTCCCACTCTCGCGTGGTCACCATTCCTGCGGGCGCAAAAGACAATACAAGGCCATAAAAAGAATAAATCAATTTCAGATGGTGACAGTTTTCAAGTTAAAAATAAGCCCCTAAATTTTATTTTTTTTAAATATTTTAAAGATTTTAGTTAGCTATTTGTCAGAGAAAGAGAGTACAGCAGGGGGAGTGGTAGTCAAAGGCAGAAGCAGGTTCCTCGCTGAGCCTTCATCCCGGGACCTTGGGATCATGACCTGAGCTGAAGGCAGGTGTTTAAACAACTGAGCTGCCCAGGGAACCAGGCCCCTACATTTTAAACACATATACACATCCCAAGCAGAATGATAAAGCAACAATTTTAGTAGGCATATTTCCTTGACTCTGAGCTCCATGAAGAAAGAGACTGTGTTTATCTTATTCACTGCTATAGTCCCAGCATGGTGTCTGGCCCATAATACACGATCATTATATAAATGTTAAAGAACTTTTTTTGAACAAATAAATACCTCATCAGCAAGTCACCATTTTAAGTATATTAAAAGGCTAATAATTGCTAGAGAAGATATATAAGGTCTTTTTCACACTTAATTGCAACGGTTTTCTTAAAGATACTTAGCACAAATTCCTATATTACAATATGAAGACTTAAGCAATCTGCCTTAATGTAATTTAGAGCCGTGATGCTCATCATGGCTCTAAATTACAGAAATGAAATGTTAATCAGTCTATACCAGAATTTCAAAACAATTTGAGAGAAATAAGCTTTATGTCTCACTCAGTCCATCAGCTGGGAAAATGTTGATATAGCAACTTAGGTCCATGCAAGGATCTTTTTTTTTTTTTAAGATTTATTTTATTTATTTTTAGAGAGAGAGACAGAGACAGTGCAAGCTGGCGGAGGGAAAGGGAGAGAAAGAATCTCAACCAGACTTCCCACTGAGCATGGAGCCCAAGGAGGGGCTTGACTTCATGATCCTGACCATCATGACCTGAGCAGAAATCAAGAGTCACCATTGGGCCACCCAGGTGCTCCTAGGTCCATGCAAGTATCCTGACCCTTGTTAACATGTTAGCTGCCAAGTAACAAAACAAACATCTACACAAAGCCACAAGGCACTGTCCGGCCTCCCAAACAAACTTTCTATGCTCTTGTGTGAGTGGCCTAAGGATTTGAGGTGTCTGTTTTGATGCCTATTTGGAAGTGAAACCTAGTATTATTACTTTTTTTTTTAAGTATGCTCTATGCCCAACGTGGGGCTTGAAATCATAACTCTGAGGTCAAAAATCACACACTCTACCAACTGAGCCAGCCAGGTGCCCTGAAACCTACTTATAAGTAAAACCTGAGAATGTTAAGAATAAAAAAAAAATGTTACCATGGTTATTAATATGACTGCTGATTTCTTTTTTCTTTTACAGTGATTTCATTGTATACGGAATATATGGTTTTAAAGATGATTCATTGGAATCCGTACTGTTTTTAAAAGTTTTAAGTAGGGGCGCCTGGGTGGCTCAGTGGGTTAAAGCCTCTGCCTTCGGCTCAGGTCATGATCCCAAGGTTCTGGGATCGAGCCCTGCATCAGGCTCTCTGCTCTGCGGGGAGCCTGCTTCCTCTTCTTTCTCTGCCTGCCTCTCTGCCTACTTGTGATCTCTGTCTGTCAAATAAATAAATAAAATCTTTAAAAAAAAAAGTTTTAAGTAATTTTACCAATAAATACTTTTGCCGATATCCACTTTTAAAGCATATTAGTTTTCAAAGTACACTCTTATTCTCACATCCATCCTATAGGTAATAAGAAGCATATCACCTTGCTTGACTTATTTCACTCAGCATAATTTCTTCCAGTCCTGTCCATGCTGATACAAAAGTTGAGTATTCATCCTTTCTGATGGAGGTGTAATATTCCATTGTGTATGTGGACTACATCTTCCTTATCCATTCATCTGTTGATCTTTCCACAGTTTGCTGATTATGGACATTGCTGCTATGAACATTGGGGTACAGATGGCCCTTCTTTTCACTACATCTGTATCTTTGGGGTAAATACCCAGGAGTGCAATTGCAGAGTCATATGGAAGTTCTATTTTTAATTTCTTAAGGAGTCTGCACACTGTTTTCCAAAGTGGTTGCACCAACTTGCATTCCCACCAACAGGGTAAGAGCGTTCTCCTTTCTCCACATCCTCTCCAACACTTGTTTATCATACAGTTTCACTTACTTGTGGAGCTTAAGAATAACATGGAGGACATTAGGAGATGGAGAGGAGAAGTGCTTGGGGGAAATCAGAGGGGGAGACAAACCATGAGAGACGGTGGACTCTGAGAAACAAATTGAGGGTTTTGGAGGGGAGTGGGGTTGGAGATGGGTGAGGCTGGTGGTGGGTATCAAGGAGGGCACGGATTGCATGGAGCACTGGGTGTGGTGCACAAACAATGAAACTTAGAACACGGAAAAAATAAAGTAAATTTTTTTAAAAAGAAGCATATCACCCTCTGAATGTTATTTTAGAAAAAAATCACAGTACTCACAATCTCAAAATGTCTATGTGTTGCCAATCCAAACAATTCATGATTTAGGAGAAGTTAGGTAAATGAGTGGCTTGACTGCGTTCTATTGTTCTTGTGACCATTATTTTCACTTCCTAGTTTCTCGAGCATCTCTAGTGTGCTTTACACGAAATGTTATGATAAGATTTATGTTTTTGTAAGTGCAAGGAGGTGTGATTAATAAGCAGATCAGGACAACAGGCATATAGCGGGACTGTCACAGACGAATCAGGACGTATGACTGCCCTGTTACAGCTTAGGGAGCACTTGACTCACATACTGTCCTAGGTCAGGTTCTCCCAGAAGCGCATTCTGAACCAAGGATTTGAGTACATGTGATTTCTTAAGGGAGTATTCCCAGGAGAAGGGAGCAGGCAAGTTGGAGGAACCAGGGCAAGGAAGGGAAAGGAAGCCACGTGAGGGTGCCATTTCAAGGAAAGTCTCCGTTTCATCCTGCTGTCAAGAGGAATCCTGGATTCAGAGTTTATCTGAATTACAATTCAGATTTACAATTACAATTGTAATTACAATTCAGAGTTTATCCCACTCCCATGCCTGCCAACCCTTGCTCATGGGCAGCCCCCAGCAGAGGTGGTAAAACTTGGTAATGGGCCGGGTACCACCAGTGTACAGTATATACACGTTCATTTATTGAATCCTCCCAACAATTCTGCAGAGGAACATCTTTTTTTTCTTTTTGAGGTTTCTTTTTCTTTATTTCAGAAACTATCTAATGGTATAGATAGGCTATACAAACATGTTTATTCTGACTTTTCACTAGCTATTTAACTCACCAAGAGAAGTTAATATCTATGTATTTTCTAGCACCTTTTTAAAAAAATTTTTAATAAACATATCATGTGTTTTTATCCCTGGGGTACAGGTCTGTCACTCGTCAGGTTTACACACTTCACAGCACTCACCAAAGCACATACCCTCCCCAATGTCCATACCCCCACCACCCTCTCCCAAACCCCCTCCCCCCAGCAACCCTCAGTCTGTTTTTTTGAGATTGAGTCTTTTATGATTTGTCTCCCTCCCAATCCCACCTTCTTTCATTTATTCTTTTCCTACCCCCCAAAACCCCTATGTTGCATCTCCACTTCAGAGGAACATCTTTTAAAACTGTATTTGGGGGCGCCTGGGTGGCTCAGTGGTTTGAGCCTCTGCCTTCAGCTCGGGTCGTGATCTCAGGGTCCTGGGATTGAGCCCCGCATTGGGCTCTCTGCTCAGCAGGGAGCCTGCTTCCCCCTCTCTCTCTGCCTGCCTCTCTGCCTACTTGTGATCTCTCTATCAAATAAATAAATAAATAAATAATCTTTAAAACTGTATTTGAAGTGGGGCGCCTGGGTGGCTCAGTGGGTTAAAGCCTCTGCCTTCAGCTCAGGTCATGATCTCAGGGTCCTGGGATCGAGCCCCGCATTGGGCTCTCTGCTCGGCAGGGAGCCTGCTTCCTCCTCTCTCTGCCTTCCTCTCTGCCTACTTCTGATCTGTCTCTGTCAAAGGAATAAATAAAATCTTTAAAAAAAAACTGTATTTGAAGTATCTGAAAATGACTACATGTCAATTTAAAGAGACTTATCCAGGATCACATAGCATATCATGAGCAGAGGGAGGAGTTAAACCCATGTATAACCCATTATATTTACATGTCTCATTTTACAGGCACATTTTTCCCTAGCTAAAACTTAAAGCTCGGGACAAGATATTTTATGTTAATGGTTAATGAGGAAAGTTAGGGCATTATTCAGGGTTTGCCAGAGAAACAGAACCAATGGGATATATATATATATAAAGAGATTTCTTTTTTTTTTAAAGATTTTTATTTATTTATTTGAGAGAGACAGATCACAAGTAGGCAGAGAGGCAGGCGGGGCGGGGGGGGGGGGACCAGGCTTCCTGCTGAGCAGAGAGCCCAGACCGATGCGGGGCTCCATCCCAGGACCCTGAGATCATGACCTGAGCCAAAGGCAGAGGCTTTAACCCACTGAGCCACCCTGGTGCCCCTAAAAAGATTTCTAATAAGGAATTGCTTCACATGATTATGGAGACTGATGAGTCTAAAGGGCGGTGTGAGTTGGCAAGTTGGGAGGCCCAGGAGAGCTGATGGTGTAGTTACAGTCAGAAGGTCAGCAGGGTAGAGACCCCAGAAGAACCCACGTGCCAGTCTGAGCCAGAGGGCAGGAGGAAAATGTGTCCTAATTCGAAGGCAGACGAGCAGGAGGAGTTCTTTCTTACTCAGGGAAGGATCAGTCTTTTTGTTCAATGTATTGCATGAATCTCGCCCACTTTAGGGAGAGAAATCTGCTTTACTCAGTCTGGCAGTTTAAATATTAATCTTATGTAAAACATCCTCATAGAAACACCCAGATAATAATGTTTGACCAAATATCTGGGCACCCTGTGGCCCAGTGAAGTTGACATGTAAAATTAACCATCATAGTTAGCATTGCCCTGCTGCCCTGTGTATGATTATAAAGAAAAACATCATTAAAAGAAATTGAATTTCAATTTAACATCTAAGCACATTTTATTCTGCTTCCTAAATTTAAACACACACACACATCTTTCTCTTCTTGTGATCTGCTAGTATTGGAAACTATTTCTATATCATTTCATTAAAATTGCATGCAATTTCTCAGAATTTAATGGTTTAGGAATTTTTTTTGTCTTTTTTTTCAGTTAATGTATAGCCACTTATGTGTGAGAAATGGATTTGTAAAGAAATGGAATGGATTTGGGGGTGCCTGGGTGGCTCAGTGGGTTAAAGCCTCTGCCTTCGGCTCAGGTCATGATCTCAGGGTCCTGGGATGGAGCCCCGCATCGGTCTGGGCTCCTGGGATCAAGCCCTGCATCGGGCTCTCTGCTCAAGTCCCTGGGTCCTGGGATCAAGCCCTGCATCGGGCTCTCTGCTCAGCAGGGAGCCTGCTTCCCCCTTCTCTCTCTCTGCCTACCTCTCTGCCTACTTGTGATCTCTGTCTGCCAAATCAATAAATAAAATATTAAGAAAACAAGAATTGGAATAGATTTTGATATTATGAGTTTCTATGATAAGGGGGGAAGGAAAATAGTAAGGAATTTTGTTCACAAATCATTGATTGAATGCAGTCCTATTTTTGGCAGAAAATTTTTTTTAATATTTAGACCTACTATTTTTAAAAGATTTTATTTATTTATTTGACAGACAGAGATCAAGTAGGCAGAGAGGCAGGCAGAGAGAGAGGAAGGGAAGCAGGCTCCCCGCAGAGCAGAGAGCCCAGTGAGTGGCTTGATCCCAGGACCCTGAAATCATGACCTGAGCCAAAGGCAGAGGCTTTAACTCACTGAGCCACCCAGGAGCCCCGGTATTTAGATCTACTTTAATAAGGCCCTGTTTATACAAGGTGAAACCACAACTGAGGGAAAGTAAGATTGTTCTTTGAACTGAGCTGATTAATTCAGCCAAATTACAAGATCAGTAAACCAGTAAACAATATAGGTAACACTCAAATCAACTCTAACTCACTGAACTGGATCATCACCATATAAGAGAGGGTTTGCCATGTGCATTATTTTCAAAAGTTTTGTTTGTTTTAGCATTTTCCTAGTTTAGAGTACCTCTCCTTGCCTCCTCTTGCTATTGAAATTCAAATTGGAAGCTCAATTCAAAAGCCAGCTCCTCAAATAAGCTTTCCCTAATGCCCAGTTGGAATACCTCTCTACCCCACTGGCTTTTTTCAACACCATCTTGCAGGCGTTTCTATCAAGCTCATTGTCTGATTGCACATCTGTCTCCCCTATTGGAATGGGGAAACCCCTATGAATTCACAGAATCTATCATAATGTCCTATATGTAGGTGTTCAATAACCATTGAGTGGGGGCGCCTGGGTGGCTCAGTTACTGGGCATCTGCCTTTGGCTCAGGTCATGATCCCAGGGTTCTGGGATCGAGCTGTGTGGGGCTCCCTGCTCAGTGGGAAGCCTGCTTATCCTTCTCCAGCCTACTTCTTCCTCTCCAGCTCCCCCATGCTTGTGTTCCCCCCTCACTATCTCTGTCAAGTAAATAAAATATTTTTCAAAAAATTTTTCAGGGGTGGTGGGTTGAGACCTCTGCCTTTGGCTCAGGTCATGATCTCAGGGTCCTGGGATCGAGCCCCACATGGGGCTCTCTGCTCAGCGGGGAGCCTGCTTCCTCCTCTCTCTGCCTACCTCTATGCCTACGTATGATCTGTCAAATATATAAATAAAATCTTTAAAAATTTTTTCAAAAAATTTCAAAAAATTTTTCAAAAAATAAATTTTTCAAAAAATAAAATCTTTTTCAAAAAATTTTCAAAAATTTCAAAAATTTTTTTTCAAAAAATCTTTTTCAAAAATTTCCAAAAACATTTAAAAAATAACTATTGAGGGCGCCTGGGTGGCTCAGTGGGTTAAGCCGCTGCCTTGGGCTCAGGTCATGATCTCAGGGTCCTGGGATCGAGTCCCGCATCGGGCTCTCTGCTCAGCGGGGAGCCTGCTTCCTCCTCTCTCTCTCTGCCTGCCTCTCTGCCTACTTGTGATCTCTCTCTGTCAAATAAATAAATAAATCTTTAAAAAAAAAAAAAAACTATTGAGTGAATGCTTCTCAACCAAATTTACCTAGGTGGCAGAGGAAAACCAGCCGACTATGCAATGCTACAGAAGCCCGGATGGGAGCTGAAAGCCCCGAATTTGGGTCCACTCTAGCTACTTAGCTCTGAGCTTGGGACCTTAGAGAACTCACTTCATTACTTTGAGTTTGCTTTAAAATGAAGAGCTTACACGCGATAGCGTCTCCATTCCCTTCTTATTCTAGCTAGGATACGACACATTACTTTTCTCTTCCCATCTTCCTCCCTTCCTTCATTCCTCCCTCCCTCCAAGCACTTAACCACTATTTACTAAGTACCTAGGCATTCAAAACACAGCTCATTCGTGACCTCGTTCATTTAATGGGAATATATCCATTTTGGGACTCTGCCATTTTGAGGTGTGTTTCTTCAAGTCTTTGGGGTCAGACTCAGTGGCAGAGTCAGGAATCTTTCTGGTTTTTCATAAGCAGAGGCTACAGCAACAAGCTGTCCTAGAACTTCTGGTATTTCAGAAAATCAGCCATCCTGTATTTTTTTTTCCTCATAGTTTAGGAATAAATGTCTGGACAGACCAAAGGAAAAAATTCCAGGAAAAAAATGTAATGATTCAATTCTGTTATTGTTGGCCTGGCATAACGTTGGTTATATTGGCAGGTTCATCTCTATTTCATTTCCAAGGTCATTATACTAGATAGATTCTACCTCTATCCTCAAGTCACTGAGGCCCATGAAATCAAGGCCCATTAAGAGGCAGTTTCAATGAAAATCTGTCAGGATTATGGCCATTTCGTCATTCAAATGAACCAGATTTGAAGCCAATGTGATTTTCCCTTTTCACATGTGCAAGTATTCCAAAGAACAATAATGCCAATTTGGTGAGGCGTGGTGAAACCAGTGCTCCCAGGTACTACTAGCGAGACTATAAATCAGCATTAGTTTTCTGAGGGGAAATTTTACCAAATATACTTCAGCCTTCAACAGCTCCAAATTCTTTTACCCAGTAATTTCCTTTCTAGGAATTTAACTTATATTTATCAGGAATTATCAAACCATAATCTATCCATATAATACTATTCAATATACCTGTATTAGTGAGAAGAGAAGAGGTTATTCTGCCATCACAAATTAACCCGGAAACCCTAGTGGCTTTACCAAAATGAAGGTCTATTTCTCACTTGTGCTCCTTTTTCGACATGAAGTAGCAGGAATCTCAGTTCCACACAGTCACTGTGAAACAAAGGCTGATGGAAAATCCACCATAGAATGACCCCATCACTGAGCAGAAAAAGAAATAAATTGGTGGATAGCACATGCTGACTCTTCTCCACTTTGGCCCAGAAGTTTATTCCTGATTTTTCCCTTTTTTTCTTATGCCCAATGGCCAGAATTAATCACGTAGCCCTATCTAGCAGCAGAGAGGATGGGAAATGCACAGGGCCAAATGGGAATGCTTGGTAAGCACCAATATCTCTATCACAGCAGTTAAGAAGAACACATTTTTATTAAGTTATAACAGAATGAAATGCTCATGATAAGAAAGTGGAAAAGCAGGCTTAATGTGTTGAATGTCATTTCAGATTTATAAAAAAAAATCATCCTCCTTTCTAATGCATTTTGAAAATATTCTTCAATAAAATGGTTTACTTTCATTTTTGTACATGTATTTATTTTTTTAAAGATTTTATTTATTTATTTGACAGAGAGAGAGCCCAAGGAAGCAGGGCAGCAGGGAGAGGGAGCAGCAGGCTCTGCAATGAGCAGAGAGCCCGACATGGGGCTTGATCCCAGGACCCCGGGGTCATAACCTGAGCAGAGATGATTAACTGACTGAGCCACCCAGGCATCCTTGGTTTACTTTTATAATAAGATTATTTTTGAATAATTATCATTTGGCTTTTGAGACTCAAATTTAAACTTCTTTTTGTCTTTTTAAAAAGATTTTATTTATTTATTTGACAGGCAGAGATCACAAGTAGGTAGAGAGGCAGGCGGGGTTGGGGGGGAGCAGGCTCCCCACAGAGCAGAGAGCCCGATGTGGGGCTCGATCCCAAGACCCTGGGATCATGACCCGAGCTGAAGGCAGAGGCCCAACCCACTGAGCCACCCAGGCGCCCCTAAACTTCTTTTTGTCTTTATTACTATCTACCTTAGTCAGACGCCAGGTGTGTACTGAGGATACAGAGGTGGACTTGATGGTCCTTACCCTCAAGAAGTTCACAGCCAAATGAGGGAGCAAACTCCGTCAAGTCCATTGCCAGGCAGCACCGGTACCGCAGCGGGCTACAGAGCTACACCCGAAGTGCTGAAGAGCAGCGGAAAGCAGGGAGAAGAGGATGGCCAAGCAAAGGTTAACAATGAGAAGAGACTTGTTCTGAGTTTGAAAGGGTTACAGGAGCTTGCAGCCTAAAAATTCCCCAACTGGGGACGAGAGTAGTTATGTGCCCTAAAGCTAGAATCTACGAGGCCGAGGTTAGAGCCACAGGTACCCATGAGGTCTTTATGCTGGAGCCCACGTGCCACACGGAGTCTCTAGTGTTATCTCTTTAACTTTTTCACTGGGAAGACTGGAACCACAGCGGACGAGGCTTAAGCTCATAGAAGGCCCCCCGCTTCCCTTGCCAAGTTAACCATGATGCAGTAACCTCCTGGCTACAAGTAGCTCTTTTGCCCAGATGTCTGCTACCTTTTCTTTTCTTTTTTTTAAGATTTTATTCTTAAGGGGTGCCTGGGTGGCTTAGTTGGTTAAGCGGCTGCCTTCAGCTTGGGTCGTGATCCCTGGGTCCGGGGATTGACCAGCATAGGGCACCTTGCTCAGCAGGGAGCCTGCTTCTCCCTCTCCCTCTGTCCCTGCCCATGCTTGTGCACGCTTTCTCTCACTTTCTCTGTCAAATAAACAAATAAAAATCTGCAAAAAGGGCACCTGGGTGGCTCAGTGGGTTAAAGCCTCTGCCTTTGGCTCAGGTCATGATCCCAGGGTCCTGGGATTGAGCCCCACATCAGGCTCTCTGCTCAGCAGGGAGCCTGCTTCCTCCTCTCTCTGCCTGCCTCTCTGCCTACTTATGATCTCTGTCAAGTAAATAGATTAAAAAAATCTTTAAAAAAAATCTGCAAAAAAAAAAATTAATTTCTAAGTAATCTTACATGGGGCTTGGCCTTACAACCCCGAGATGGAATTGTATGTTCTACGGACTGGGCCAGCCAAGAACCGCCCCCCGCCCCAGGTACCTGCTACCTTTTCACTTCCCCTGGAATGTGCATACCTCAGATATCAGTATCAGCCCCAACAGAATACAACTTCCCTGCATCATCTTTGGAAACTGATTTGGACCACTGACTGCCTTTGGGGCCAAATGATAGATAATGTCAATTCTTTTGCAGGATCTCACCCCTTGAAGTGGCAGCACACACCTCAGTTAAAGCCATCTTGGTGAGACCAGAGTTCTCAACTATTCCTTACTAGCCCAGAGGTGTGACTTGGGATCAGTGTCCCATCGATACTTATCATCTGCATCAAACACATTTACAGCCATTTCACTGTAATGGCTTATTAAACGGGCACAATAATGATTTTCGAACACAGATTGTGTTCATAAGAAATGTGAAATCGTTTGCATCTATAAAATGTGATTATCTTTAGATGGCTCATTTTAGAGAAAAACATTTTGTACTTAGCACAATGAGAGATTACTCCGTAACTCCTCACTGTTTCTAATGGTTAATGATGCAGACTAACAATGCCCCAACATGACATTCATCATTTCAAGATGGATAGCATAACTGGAAAAATATTGCCAACTTAATAAAAAAAATATATGAAATATTAGTTCAGGCAGCTATCGCAAAACTCAACAACAACAAAAAAGGAGCGCAGTTAGACTCACAGGAACCGACTACACACATTTGTCTTGTGTCCGTAGAGCACGCATACCAGGGGAAAGTGACTTCACCGCCACAACCATTAAGTTGGGAGGTAAGCATTTCAGAAGTGTTTCACTGCATAATTAGCACACAGAGCATGCTAACATTGTAGGAATGACAATGTACTGAAGATTTCAAAACCAAAAAAAAAAAAAAAAGCATGCAGAAAGTATGTGTATGTGCGTGAGCACGCGCATGCGTGCATGTGTACAGAACAGCTAGTTGATCCGATGAACTCACAGTAATAAACATTCGTGGGCAATAATTTTATACAATGACATAGGACATTAAGTTTCAATTTTTAAGAGACAATTTGCTTATGGAGTTTTTATGGATTAAAAGCAAAACTAATGTTTCATGCATTCAGATTTAAATTTAAAGAAAGGCATTTATTTCAGTCTCAGGAATATGCTTCAGGTTATTTTTTTAAATCTTTCTTTTAGCATCACCAAATTATACTCTAAAGCAGAGTCTGCAAACCACGGCCTATAGGCCAAATCCAGCCCACCACCCCCTCATCAATAATGCTTTACAGTGCCCATCGGCTTCTATATATGTACGGCCTACAGATTTCTCTTTTTTTTCCACGTTAGTGGCAGAGTTGAATACTTGTAACAGAGTCCATTGTGACCCACAAAGCCTAAGGCATTTACTGTTTGGCCCTTCCCAGACAAAGTCTGCTGCTCGGTCCCTCCTCTAGACCCAGTGTCTAATATGGTAGCCTTTAGCCCCGAGTGACTATTGACATTTAAATTAATTAAAATTAAATAAAATTTAAAATTCAGTTCCTCCTTCCCCCTAGCCACATTTCACCTGCAGATTTGTACCCAAACCCTTGTCATTAGTGAGTCTGTTAGGAATGCAGAATGCTGGCCCCCTACTACATCAGATTCTCAGGTTTAACAAGATCCCCAGGTGATTCTTATGCATATTAATGTTGGGGCAGCAGTTCCCGGGGAATGAAGAGGAGGGGAGCCAAGGACTCAGTAACGAGAGGAAAATGCCATCGCCGAGGAGGAACAAAACCCAGAAAGGTCCCCCACGACAGAGACAGTGCTAGCAAACCAATTGTCCTTCCCTGAGCACCCACTGCGAGCCGCTGCCAGAAACCAGGCACCGTAATTGTGGGAGCATCCAAGCCAATGAGGTCCAGAAAGGCAAAGGCCTTTTGATTTTGTGTTGTTGCTGTTATCATTACCGTCAATGTTAAGGCTCCTGACCACGTCACGATCTGAGGACAGCTACGCAAAATGAAAGCTTGGCAAGCCCTGAGACAGTGCTGAGGGCCATGTGCATGTGTGTGGCTGAGAGCAGAGCAGGGAGATGTTCCTTGGTGTCGGAGTGTCTTCAACCTAGGGCTCAAGCTCCCTTCGGAGCAATCAGTCTGTAGACCAGACGAGCCGAAATGCCTTCTGGCTTTTGTTTTGTTTTGTCCTGTTTATTCTGGCTTCAGAACACTCAAGACTGAGGAGGAAGGAGAACAGTCTTCAAATAAGTCTGTTCTGGAAAGGATGCCGGGTTCCAGCGGCTTAGAGTGATGCCCAGCAGTGAAGAAGATGCAAATGTCCGTGCACTCTCCCGGGGGCCTGCTTGTCGCAGCTGCAGACCAGAGGACTCGTCAACCCTGCCAGCATGCTGGGGGAGGGCTCTATCGGAGCCCTAGATTTTCAACCGAGTGGACAAACCCCAATCGCTGGGGGCGCGTGCGAGGGTGGAGAGGGGCAGTTTGTGTCACCTGAGAAAGAACCTTAAGAAGTGATCTTCACCTAGATGTTTAGAAATGTGGAGTCACAATCAAGGGCAGAGAGATTTTTGTGTTTATTAAAACGTGGAATGAATTTTGAAATACTAAAGGTCTCTTCTGGGTGGAGGTGGAAATGGCTTCACAGGGTTATCCTCATAACCTTGGGGAATTTGCTCTGGTCCAAGGTCTAATTTGGCATTGAAGACTCAGAAACCTGAATGAGTCCCATGTGGAGGGCGGGGGTTGAATCCACTCACTGCTCAAGAATGCATTCGTGTTAATCAAGCTCACAAGAATAATGTATAAAACCCAAATGCTAATTTATTAATGTACAATGAAAAATATGTCACAGGAATCAAACAGCTGGCACAACTAGTTCCTTGTCCTCCTTTTCTCCCTATAGGTATTTCTACCTATAATTCAAAGTATAATCTGAATGTCAATTTTATATACAGGAAGACTTACTACTGTCACAGGACCTAGGTCATTTTAAGGACAGCATATTCTCTCCTCTGGCAAACATGTATTTGAATCCAAACCTTAATCAAATGAGTACTTTGTGATGTTTTATGAAGTCAGCTAAAGATAACCTTTTGTAAGGCTTTCGCGGTAGGAACTGCTTGCTAAAGAAATAGGAAAACTTGCTTCTGACAATTTCATTTATATATGCATTTGCCCACTCATTCAACATATGTAAGTGTCTAACATGTACGAGGCTCTCCCTAATAGGCATTAGGCATAGAAGTGTGACAAAAACAGGTCTCAAACCAAAATATTCTCGTGGAGCTTGTATTTCAGATGGACAATAACAAAAAGGGAGACAAAGCAGGGAAGGGAGATAAAGATTTGCGGGGGGGGGGGTAAACGGGTGATCAGGGAAGGGCTCTACGACAAGCTTTTCCCTGGTTTCCTTAGCTAACTATACCCTTCCCCCAACTTATACCTGCCACATTCTTACTTCAGCAGCCTCCAGTGGTGTGAGTGAAATCTTGAAACCTTAGAAAGCTATTGTTTCTCTTCTGGGCAATTGCAACCTCGATGGTGCCCCAGAATCCCTTGGGGAGCTTTTAATAAAACACCTGGGCCCCACCCTGGCCCAATTAAATAAGAATGTCTGGTAGCCAGCCTGGGGCATCAGTATTTTTTAAAAGCTCCCCGGGTGATTCTAATATGCAGCCAAAGCTGAGAATCTTGGCTTTAAGGTGACTTTACTTTAATACAATGTATGTGGAGCTTAAAGTTTAATTCTTCAAAGGCAATCTTACTATTTTGGGAGCAACATACCTTGCTCTCCAAATTCTTCAGCCGGAAAATAAAGCATATTCTCTTTAAACTGCTACATGCGGAACAAAGAGTTTTGATGGCTAAGAGTCAATACCCTTTATCAATCTCTGAAACAGGATCAGAAATAAGTACCAAACAATCCTTTTTAAAAAAGATAAATTTGAAAAATACAGAAGCACTCTCCAAAACTAGGATCTCCCCTTCCTAGCAGATTTCGTTTTACGAATAATACAGCTCCCACTCTTGGTTCAGCAGGCTGCTCAGTATTAAAGGTTGCAACTCTTTCTCCCTTGGAGACCAGAAGATTGAGTTAGTAATCTAGCTGCAGTCACATTTAGCTATTGATTTGTTTCAGCTCTAAGACAGGTACTGCGTTGAGAATTACAGCACTTGGTTGCTGGGTACCAAGGAAATTTCCAGGTTATCTTCTCTGAGGGAGACAGTTTACAGGAAATTCACAAACCCGTATTGCAGACTAAGTAGCTAATTGCATCATTAACACGGAATTGACCAGATCTGTATAATGGTGCAATAGAAGAGTTCACTGTGACGCAGAACTTCAGAAATATGTTGCTGATCTACATACAAAAGCAATGGGAAACGGGGTGGTGGAATTGGCTGAACAGCTAGTCCCACTACCGGGTTGATCGGGTTGATCGGGTTGATCGGGTTGATCCGAAAATTGCCAACGACGGCATTGGCTAGGAGACCCCAAATATGATTCACTCCCAAACAGATTTGCTCATGAGAAAGCTGAAGTGTAATATTTGTCCCACCTTCTCTTGAGATGTACATGGGTTTCAGGGTAAAGGAAAAGCTCTCCTTCAGGGGTACAACAGAAAGCCACGGCCTATAAGAATTTCACTGAGAATAGGAATCCCTTCCCCAGGCAGGCAGAGCAGCCACAGAGAGAAGAGACAATGAGGCCTTGGAGTTGCTCTGGGAGGCTCTTCTCGCCTACAGCTCCTTGCCAGTGTTCCTTCGCTTGAAAGGAACCTTTAACCCAAAGTTTTAGAGAGGGAAAAACAACAGGTTTGCCTCCAGAACACAGGTCTTGAGAGCATCTTGTGTATCCTCGTGGAGGAGATGCCCTCTGTCAAAATGGGGAAGAACCAGCTTCCTATAACAATTCCCCGCTCAATTCGCGACCCTCGGGTCATTTGAATAAAAGGGGAAAGAGGGTAGAGGAAACGTGTGCTAACTGCCCACGACCCGCCAGACATTTGACCTATACTGATGTCATCTGTAGTAGCCCCCCAAATTCTTTGCCCATCCAGAACCTCAGAATTTGACCTGATTTTAAAATAAGGTCTTTGCAGGGACGCCTGGGTGGCTCAGTTGGTTAAGCGGCTGCCTTCGGCTCAGGTCATGATTCCGGCGTCCTAGGATCGAGCCCCACATCGGGCTCCTTGCTTGGCGGGGAGCCTGCTTCTCCCTCTGCCTCTGCCTGCCACTCTGTCTGCCTGTACTTGCTCTCGCTTCTCTCTCTATGACAAATGAATAAATAAAATCTTTAAAAAATAAATAAATAAAATAAGGTCTTTGCAGATATAATTAAGGATCTCAAGATGATATGACACTGGAATTAGGGTGACCTCCTGATTCAACGACTGTCATCCTCATCAGGACAGGAGAAGACACGGAGAGGAAGGCTGTGGCAAGGTGGACAGAGGCAGGGGTTGAAGTTTTGCCACCACAGCTAAGGGACACTTGGGACCCCCTGAAGCGGGAAGGAGGAAGGAAGGGTTCCCGCAGGAGCCCGCAGAGGGAGCAAGGCCCTGCTGACACAGAGGTTTTGAACTCCCCCCCTCTAGCTCTGGGAAAGAAGAATTCCTGGTGTTTTCGGCCATCTACCTTGTGGTAATCAGTTCAGGTGGCCCTAGGAAACGAATATACCAACCAATCATCACAAATTTATGAGAAACACGTGCTTCCTCCTTACAGGTGAGGAAGCTGAAGCCTCACAGCAGTAGAAAACAGAATTTCAATCCCTACCTGTCTGGCACTGAGCCTCCCTCCCTATTCAATAACAGACTGTTGTGGAATAAGAAAAAGCCTTCATCAGTTGCCTTCCAAGCCTGAGCCTCTCTAGCTCTAATATGCATATGAATCAGGGGAGCCTGGGGGGGGCTTTATTAAAATCCAACTGCGGTCCATAGGTCTGGAAGGGGCCTAATATTCTACATTTCCAACATGGTGCATAGGTCAGCACTTAGGTAATACTTTGGGTAGCGAGGACCTAAATCAGCAGCCAGAAAAGTATTTCTAGGAGGAGTCGGATTGCAAATTCACCAGTGGATGCCTGAAACCTCAGATAGTACCAAACCCTATATCGACGGTTTTCTCCTCTATATACAGACCTGTGATCGATTTATACATTAAGCACAATAAGAGATTAACAATAAAAATTAACAAAATAGGACAATTATAATATACTGTAATGAAAGCTATGTGAATGTGGTCTCTCTCAAAATATGTCACTGTACTCACCCTTATGAGGATGCGAGATGACAAAATGCCCACAGGATGAGATGCACTGAGGTGAATGACGTAAGCATCATGACGCAGCGTCAGGCTCTCATCGACGTTCTGACGTGGCCGGAGGAGGGATCACGTGGTATCTGACCCTGGTTGACTGCGGGGAGGGGGGGGGCGGTGGGTACTGAAAAGGCCCAAAGCAGAACCCCCATGAGGAAGTCTCCTATGCTCTCAGCCTTTGCAGACCATCCCATCTGGGTCCCAGCCCTGTAATCCTTTTTGAAGAAGCAGCATATTTTAAGGATGGGAAGGGCCTGGAAGAGGGATGAGAAACTCCAGGTTTTAGGACCTACCCAAGTTCCTTATTAACAAACGACTTCTCAGGGCACCTGGGTGGCTCAGTGGGTTAAAGCCTCTGCCTTCGGCTCAGGTCATGATCTCAGGGTCTTGGAATCGAGTCCCGCATTGGGCTCTCTGCTCAGCAGGGAGCCTGCTTCCTCCTCTCTCTCTCTGCCTGCCTCTCTGCCTACTTGTGATCTGTCTCTGTCAAATAAATAAATAAAATATTAAAAAAAACAAAAACAAATGACTTCTCTACCGCTGCCTTTTTTTTTTTAATTATTTACTGGAGTTGATTAAAAAACAAAACAAAAAAACAAAAACCCTGCCCCCCTTAAGTTCCTGGGTTGTGGGCAGGTTAACTGGGAAAAGATCTTCCTGTTTCTTCCCCTTCCTTCTACCCCCTCCTGTGTTCTGTTTTGCATACAAATTTACTTCCTCCAGGCAAATGAGTTGCGATGAGAACATTAATTTATGTGGACTTGTGTCAACATCAATCTTGGGAAAAAGGTGCCAGTGTGCTTTGAAGGGCTGTACATCATAAAACCGAAACTGCTGGAAATGGATACCCATACACCTGCAACCGACAGCCCAGTGCCCAAGAGGCACGGGTGAGGGTACAGGGAATGGCGGCTGGGTGGCAGGGAAGGAGAAAGGGTTATGAGGGCCGGGGGCAGAGGCATGCAAAGAGAGCAGGCAGTGCCAGGAAGAGAGACCAGAGACAAGGATGGAGGCTGAGGATGTAAACCCTGCGTTGTCAGCAGTGCGGCCCGCGCCACTGTGCGGATGCCTAGGGATACAGTGTGTGTAAACGACAGGCGTTGGACCCCAGCATTCCCACTCCGAAGTCCCCTTGCAGAGCCAGAAGAGGCTTGACTCGGAGTCACACTGTCTTCCTAGGAAGTCCATCTGGAATGAAATCCTCCTCCACTGGTGAGTCATAAAAATGACCCAGGACACATCTGACCCACATTAATTAATTGCTCAGAGATAACCTCTCATCTGGAAGTCTGCCTTCTGACTGGCTGGTTGGAAGTCAACAAGGCGTGGTAGCCCGGTCTTACCTTCAGTTTGGCAAGCATTTCGCCTCAGCTCCAGGCATGGCTCCAAAGGGAGCAGCGTGTGGCTCAAAGCCCAAGGAGCTCACAGTCTAGAACGAGAGATGGGCCAACGGAGGTACCATAATGCAGAGCACCCGCAATCAAAACGGAACCGCATGTACAAGGTTCAACAGCAGGAGTGGGGTAGAAGGGATTCACTCTAGCTGGGGCCCGGGGAGGAAGGCTAACGGAACACAGCCCGGGCGGAGACGCCCCCCAGGAAGGTTTAGAAGAGCAGCTGATGACCACATTAACCCCTTTGATCCTCACAACAACCCGGTCTCTCTCTTTCCCTGGAGGTTGCAATGGGGATCGAGAGGCACTGGTCAGTCTCTGCCAGTGGCCTGGACCAAAGACACCTACGTGCCAGAGGCCTGGATGGGCCACGTCAGGCCGTGCGGGCCCCGAAGCCGTCCCAAGCATCCTGCGGGAACGGCGGAGGCCGAGAATGCGGCCGCGTGAGGGCACGAGCAGACGGAAGGGAAGATGAGCGGATGGAAGGAGCTCACGAGGGAAGAGGAGCGAGGCTGGCGCGTTTTCTCTCAAGGTCACACAGCCTTAGTCCAAACAGCTCATAGGAGCAGCTCATACTACGTCTCCGAGACAATCTTATTGGAACAGTTTTTTTTTTTTTAAAGACTTTTTATTTATTTATTTGAGAAGGAGAGAGAGAGAGTGTGTGTGTGCACGAGCAGGGGGAGGGGCAGAAGGAGAAGCAGACTCCCTGACAAGCCGGGAGTCGAAAGCGGGGCTCGATCCCAGGACCCGAAGATCATGACCTGAGTCGAAGGTGGACGCTTAACCGACTGAGCCCCCCAGGTGTCCCTTATTGGCACAGCTTCGGTGTATTTCCAAGTCTATCCATAGCCCTGGCCGATGGGACCATGGAACCCACCTTCCACCTTGTGGGTGCCAAGATGGTGAGTGGAACATGCTGGACAGAAGCCGAATTAAAGCAACGGTAGCAAATAGCAGCCTGGGTCTCCCCAGTGCTTTGCGCTGCTTGCTTTGTGTTTGGGATGCCCAGCCGTCCCCCTGCCCTTGGACTCCATGAGCTGCCTCAGTTGCTTACCAGTCACAATCCCGGGTTCCGGCTTGTGGTAGTTTCAAGTAGCAGTTTCTGTTAGTTGCAACCCGGAGAATCTTACTTAAGACATAAAAGAGGAATCTGGGCAATTATTTTTCAGGAGGAGAACTTTTCAGCGTGCCAGCTTGTGTTTCATTCACAGCAGTGTATTCTGACTTCGCAAAATTTGGCAGACAATGAAATTTTTTCACAGAAGACTGTAATATTAAAGAATAAGAACTTAAGTGCTTTGGGTAATATGATTTAACATTTCTCTTTCTGCACTCTGTTCCCTATTTTTAGATCCTCTGTTACAGGACTGCCGGTTTCAACAGTTATAGGTAAAAGAGGCAGAGGCTGGGAAGCAGCAGTCATATAGTACAGATGCCTTTGTGTATGAAACTCAATCGAACATGCTAGACTCATCTACTTAAAGTCTCCTTTCCCCCTGTTGTTTGCCCAGAGAATAACTAGAACCAGTTGCCACTTGATATGATTTTTACATGTGCTTGATTTTTCAAAAAGGTCCTCCTCGTGTCCTATTTGTGATACTGACAACCGAGAGAGAAGAATCTTGGAGATCGGGTTTGAAACCCATGAGCAAGTGTATCTAGGCCTGCTGGAAACTGAGGCTTTTTATTTGTCCTCATTCTGTTGAGGGGCAGACAAGACCCTGGAAATGAGAGTACTTTGTAATCTCGACATCTGTGTAAATGTGAGGAAGTAGGGGAGAAAAGGATTGAAGGGGACATTGACATTGGTTCACCCTGCGGTTTACAGGCGACAAAACAGAGGCTCTTAAATTATGTCAGTAATCATAAAACATGGGATGCCTGAGTGGCTCAGTCAGTTAAGTGTCTGCCTTTGGCTCAGGTCATGATCCTGGGGTCCTGGGGTCGAGTCCCCCATCGGGTTCCCTGCTCAGCGGGAAGCCTGCTTCTCCTCTTCCTGCCGCTCCCCCTGCTTGTGCTCAGTCTCTCTCTCTCTCCCTCTGACAAATAAAATTTTGAAAAAAAATAATCGTAATAGATAAAACAGCTTTTCCATCCTAAAATGTTATTTTCCATGTCTCAATGTTCAAGCTAACAGATCATCATATTTCAAAGGTAGCTAAGAGAATCCCTTGAGCACAATGATTCAATAATGAGCTACATAGATTCCACGGTGAAATCAACTAATGAGGATCCACGCTACCCCCCTGCACCGAGCGGCCCCTCTGCAATATTCCTGAAACAAGGGGGAGCTCCAATAACCCACATGGAGGCAAAGCCTTGCTCAACTGATGCGGAAGACAAGTTATAGGACCAGACTTTTTGATTCTTTTGAAATAAGAGGATAAAGGAAGATAATGCCCCACATTGGCCAACCTTCCCAGCATACCTATTTGTTCTCAATTGTGTTAGCACAAAAGGTGCCCGGGGACACAGGTGAGTAGCCATTGAAATCCATACACGGGGCTGCTTACCAAGCCTGGCACCATGACATGGAGCTACTTGCTACCAGAGGGAGCATTTTTCTGCCACTCTGCCCAAGGGCACTGTAGAGTCCACAGACTCTGTGCCCCGCCCCCCGGGCACTGCTAAACCCAGGAAGGGTAGCTTCTACTAATTCACGGTCCCCTTGCCAAGGCACCCTATTGTCTAGTGGTTCACCTCTGCTTTCAAAGGCATGTGCTCTTTTTCCCCTATTTTTATTTTTTTGCCTTTACTTTGATTTTTATTTTTTTAATTTTTTAAAATTTTTTATTAACGTATAATGTATTATTAGCCCCAGGGGTACAGGTCTGTGAATCGCCAGGTTTACACACTTCACAGCACTCACCATAGCACATACCCTCTGCAATGTCCATAACCCAGCCACCCTCTCCCGACACCCCTTCCCCCGGCAACCCTCAGTTTGTTTTGTGAGATTAAGAGTCTCTTATGGTTTATCTCCCTCCCAATCCTATCTTGTTTCATTACACACATGCTTTTATGATTCTGTGTTCTGATCTTTTTTCCCCCAAAGCACACCTTAATCCCAGAGTAAAAGTCACTCTTGTGCCAGGAAAAAATAAAAACACCTGTGCGAAGTCCGTCCCTGTCAGGAGACTGATTTTTGGAGCCCACAAAATCACAGAGACCTAACCGCAGAGACGAAGGCAGTCCTTTGCTTCTGTCACCTCAGAAAAAGCTACTCAACACGGGCCTGGGTGAAAGGGGACAGGGCCTCTGAGGTGATGGCCTGCTCCTCTTTGAGACAGCGCTTGATCCTAGGCCTCGGGCACAACATAAGGCCCTGTGCCTGGCCTCTGCTGAGGAATTCTGGGGCTTGTGGGGCTGGGAAAGGCAAAAAGAAACCGTGGGAAAATAGAGGCAGCTCTCCAGACCCAGACTCTCAAGGAGGGACACCAAAGGATCAGTTTTTCAGCCTGGTATTTGTCTTTCGTGATCAGCTTCTCTACCCTAATTATAGCTTTCATAGACATTTGCTCAGGATTGGCTTTAAAACTGTGTATAGAGAGGGGCGCCTGGGTGGTTCAGTCGGTTAAGCATCTGCTTTCGGCTAAGCATCTGCTTTCGGCTCGGGTCATGATCCCGTGGTCCTGGGATCAAGTCCCGTATGGGGTCCCCTGCTCAGCAGGGAGTCTGTTTCTCCCTGGCCCTCTGCCTGCTGCTCTGCCTACTAGCGCTGTCAACAAAATAAATAAAATCTTAAAAAAATGTATATGTGGAGAGGTGATACTCAGTCACTGTTATGGACTGCATATTTATATCTCCCCAGAGTACATATGTTTAACTCCTGATCTCCAACATGAGGATATCAGGAATGGGGTCAGTGGGAGGTAATTAGTTCAGGAGGATAGAGCCTTCATGGTGGGACCAGGACCCTCATGAGAAGAGCTTGCTTCCTCTACGTTCTCCATCGTGGTGAGGATACATGAAGGAAATGGCCATCTGAGAACCAAGAGGTAGACTCTGGGTCTGTATCACCTAGCCTCCAGAAACATGAGAAATCATGTGTTGCTTAAACTGCCCACTCTGCTGTAATTGGTTACAAAACTCAGAACTAAGACACACACCTTCTTTTTTTTTAACTTATTTTCAATGTAACAGTATTCATTGTTTTTGCACCACACCCAGTGCTCTAGCAATCCGTGCCCTCCCCAATACCCACCACCTGATTCCACCAACCTCCCGCCTCCCACCCCCACCCCTTCAAAACCCTCAGATTGTTTTTCAGAGTCCATAGTCTCTCATGGTTCACCTCCCCTTCCAAGACACGCACCTTCTGATTTACTCTGTGGAGAGAGAACTTGTAACCAGGGCATGGATTATTACACACACCTGCAGTAGGATTTTGGGAATGCGGTGCTTAGGCGATGGGCAAGAAAGGTTGAACGTAGTTGGCTTGAAACTGCTCTCTTCGGGCTGCTTGCAGCATCTGCCATTGGCTGGGCCTTAACTGTGCAAGAACTATGATTGAGGTTGGACATCTGTTTCCCTTCTGGGAGTCTGGAATTCTGGTACATTCCATGCGAAGGGTGCCTACAACACTAGCCTCTTCCAAACTTTGAATACTGAGGCTCTAATGAGCTTCCCTGGTAGATAATACTTTACATACTGTGTGTTGTCACAATTTCATGCTGGAGGAATTACATGCATCCTCTGTGACCCCACTGGGAGAGAACTCTTGCCAGCCTGTGCCAGGTTTCCTCTAGACTTGGCACCTGTGCTACTTTTCCCATATTTTGCTTTGTAGCTTTTTCACTCTAGTAAGTCACAGCTGTGAGTCTATGCTGAGTCCTGTGCGTCATCCTACCAAATCATTGAACCTGGGGTCTTCTCGACGCCAAGTGTCATAGGAGGAACAGAAAAAGAAACAAAGAGGTGAGATCTGCTGACCTAACCAACCACATTCTCAAAAAACAAACAAACAAACAAGAAGACCTTCAAGGGCACCTGGCTGGCTCAGGTGAGATAGAGCATGCAACTCTTCATCTCAGGGTTGTAAGTTCGAGTCCCACATTGGGAGTGGAGGTTATTTAAAAATAAAATCTTTAAAAAAATACCTTCAAACCACTGAATACATGTGAATTTCTATCTCGTTCATTCCTCAGATGTTCAGAGGTAGCTCCTGATAAGAATATGAATAATAATAATACGGCACAATCTCATTATGTAAAAATACACATATGGGCATAGGGGAAAAGGCTGGAAAGAATACATCAAAACATTAACAGTTGTTTTCTCCAGCAGAAGTGATAGAATTCTAATGTTTCATTTTTCCTTCTTCCTGGGCCTAACTGTATTTTTCACAATGAGCACATATTGCTTTTCTAATGAGACTAAAAAAAGATTACATAAAAGTGAATGTTAAACACAATTAAGAATAGGAAAATCAGGCAAAATACATAAAAATGCAGGAAGCCATGAGTAAGAGAAAAACACTGAAAATAGATGTAGAGACTGTAATGACCGCTAAAATTTCTAACATTTCTGCCTCAGATTTAGACTCTGAGTTCCCTGACAGTGAAGGCAAAATAGAAACACGATTGAGTCATGGTTCTCCAGGTCAGAAGTCCAGCTGTGTTCTTGTTGGCAGAATTTTGTTCCTTGTCCTTGTTGGACTGAAATCCCAATTTCCTTGCTAAGTGCACTCCTCCATCTTCAAGCAAGCAATAGTGTATCAGCGCTGTCTTGTGTTTCAAATCTCTGACTTCTTGGTCTCTAATTTTCGATTTAAAGGGCTCCTCTGATTAGGTCAGGACCACTCAGAGATTCGACTCTTGTAAAAATCAACTGTTCATAGAACATAACTGACTCACGGGAGTGAAATCTATCATATTTGCCATCTCTGGGCTATACAGGAAGTGCACATACACCACCAGGGTGTGAGGAATCTTGGGGACCAGTTTAGAGTTCTGCCTTCACATAACATGTATAATTCTGTATGTTTTGGAAAAGACGGAATTTAACTATTTTGCATACATACATATGGTCTCTCCCCTCGTTCTGTGCCCAGAGATAGTCCCAGGGTAATGCAGATAGTAACTTGTGAGAACACCCAACACATTCAAATGCTCCTTTTTATTTTTTTTTTTATTTTTTTTTTTAAAGATTTTATTTATTAATTTGACAGAGAGAAATCACAAGTAGACGGAGAGGTAGCCAGAGAGAGAGAGAGAGAGGGAAGCAGGCTCCCTGCCGAGCAGAGAGCCCGACACGGGACTCGATCCCAGGACCCTGAGATCATAACCTGAGCTGAAGGCAGCGGCTTAACCCACTGAGCCACCCAGGCGCCCCTCAAATGCTCCTTTTTAATTCTAATGTTTATCTTAAGCAAATACTCCAAAAGCAAGCTGCAAAAGAGGGAGAAATCGACTCGAGACTGCGGGAAAGATAGGTGCTCTGGGACAGAAGGGAAGGTGATGGACATTGGAGGCAGCCACAGGTTGGGGAAATGAAAACTTAATCAAGAGTCTGAAACCAGAATTTCTAGTGTTTGTCTCTACCTGGTCCTGTGGACTTCGCTAAGTCCCTTTTGTCCCCGCAGAGGCCTAGCTTTCTTGTCCTCCCCCCCGCCCCCGCCAATTTCTTTTTGTATAAGGAACAATCTGAAGGATATATCCAAGTGATGTCTCTGCTTCCTGCTCTGGACTACTGGACAAAAGCTAAGGGCAATTGTGCCTTGTTCTCCAAACTGTGGTTCTCTCTCTCTCTCTCTCTAAAATAAACAAACAAAATATTAAAAGGAAAAAGTAAGTTTCAGGCCCGAAGACCTACTAAATGGGAACCTGCTTTGCAACCAGATCGCTGAGCGAGTCCTATAGTCTGAGATGTGGACTTCGGAGTCTTGCTGCTTCCTTTGGGAGCTCTGCTGCCCACACCCACTGAAGTCCTGAGGCCCCGGAACTGGTAGCCCTGTGGTCTACTCCAGCCCTCACTTCTACCCTCTCAAAAACGAAAAGTACTACTAAATGGCAAGGAACTGGGGGTTGTGGCTATAAGCTCAGTTTACTTCAAGAAGCTTCAGTCAAGTCTCTCTGTTCCTCCCTGTTTGACAGACCGCCACATCTTGGGACGCAGTGCCAGCCACATCCCGAGACATGATGTGGAAGGTCAGAGAACACGGATCTGGAAGTATCGGGCACCCAGTCACCAGGGCTGCTTTTAACTCTGGCAAAGTGGATACTGTCACCATCCATGACCCCTTCGTTCACCTCACCTACATGGTCTCCACATTCCCGGATGATTTCCACCTTTGGCAAATTCAGTGGCACAGTCAAAGCTGAGGATAGGAAGCTGGTCATCAACGGAAAGTCCATCTCCATGTTCCAGGAGTGAGATCCTGCCAACATCAAATGGGGTGAGGCTGGTGCTGAGTCTGTTGTGGAGTCCACTAGGGTCTTCACCACCATGGAGAAGGCTGGGAATCACTTGAAGGGTGGGGTCAAGGGGGCCATCATCTCTGCCACTTTTGTTGATACTCCCATGTTTGTGATGGCTCAGTCGGTTAGGCTTCTGACTCTTGATTTCAGCTCAGGTTGTGGTTTCAGGGTTGTGGGATCAAGCCCCAAGTTGGGCTCCATGCTGGGGATGAAGCTTGCTTATGATTTTCTCTCTCCCTCTCCATCTGATCCCCCACCCTCTCTCTCTAATAAAACAAACAAACAAACAACAGGACACCTGGGTGGCTCAGTTGGCTGAGCATCCATCTCTTGGTGTCAGCTCAGGTCACGATCTTGGGGTCATGACATTGAGCCCCACCTGTGGCTCCATGCTCATCCCGGAGTCTGCCTGAGATTCTCTTTCTCTCCCTCTGCCTCTCCACCCCTGCTCTCTCTCACTTGCTCTCTCTCTATCTCTCTCTCAAATAAATATATTAATTTTATTTATTTATTTTTTTAAGATTTTATTTATTTATTTGACAGACACAAATCACAAGTAGGCAGAGAGGCAGGAAGAGAGAGAGAGAGTGGGAAGTAGGCTCCCTGCTGAGCAGAGAGCCCGATGCGGGGCTCGATCCCAGAATCCTGAGATCATGACCTGAGCCCAAGGCAGAGGCTTTAACCCAGTGAGCCACCCAGGCACCCCACAAATAAATAAATTAATTTTTTTAAAAAAGCTGCAGAGTCCTCTTCCAGATTCTGGTCTTCTGACATAAGGTATCAAGAGGTCAAGCTAAAATCTCCCCTCCCTATACACAGTGAGGGAGGAATTAGATATCATTTAATTGAGGAGAAATGAAATTAAATCACAACATGAAATGAGGGGATGAAATGTCTCCCCACTCAGAGGGAATCTATCAACTGTAAAAATGAAACTTTTTTCTTCTTTAGGGGTAGAAGCAAATAGCAGATGCTGCTTCTCTCAGTCAAAGTATCAGCCGGCCTCTTTCTAAGGGAAGGAATTCAACCATCTAAGTTGTGTGGTCCCCAAGCCAGGTGACAGAATTTTTCTTTCTCTCCCCAGTGAATGGACTGTTTTTAAACTTCTGTTGGTGATGAATTACTTCATTGCCCTCTGCCAAAATCCTAAAAGCTGGCAGGGTCAAGGAAATGTGCTCTGGGACACTCTCAGTCGGATGTTCTGCCAAGGAAGCTGTAGTGGTGGGGGGAGGGGTCTTCTTTTCCTTTGTCGCCACTGTGTTACCACAGCTGACACCAAGTCTCAGCTTTTTTTTTTTCTTTTTAAGATTTTATTTACTTATTTGACAGACAGAGATCACAAGTAGGTGGAGAGATAGGCAGAGAGAGAGGAGGAAGCAGACTCCCTGCTGAGCAGAGAGCCCATGAGCTCAATCCCATGACCCTGGGATCATGAACTGAGCGGAAGGCAGAGGCTCTAACCCATTGAGCCACCGAGGCGCCCCAGTCTCAGCTTTTTTGAAAAGCATTTTGGGATATCTCAGGTGAAGATGAGACGTCTCTCTTCTTGACACACTCACACTCCTCTTGGCCTAGATAACTGCTTCTCATCTTATGTCTCAACTTAGGTACCATCTTTTTCAGGCAGTCACCTGGACACCTACAACAGGAGACGGGCTTGGAGGACATGTCTGATATTTCAGATTGCCCCAAAGAGGAGAAGAAGCCTATTTTTTTTTTAAATTTTTGCACGAGAAATTACTCACATTTAGCAGCTTAAAGCAATGCATGTTTATCACCTCACAGTTTGCATGGGTCAGAAGACTGAACTGCATCTTTTGCTCAGGGGCTCATAGAGGAGCAGTCATGTGTGTCCACTAGGTTGTTTGCTAATCTGAAGCTTGGGGTTCTCTTCCAAACTCATTTAGGTTGTTAATAGGATTTACTTCCTTGCTGGAGAAGGACAGAGGACCTCGGTTCCTAGCGGTTTCCCTCCCTCTGTAGGAAGTTTATAACCTGCTGGTTGGTTTCTTCGAGGCCAGAAGAGAACACCTCTGCTCTTTGGAGACTCAAAGGAAGGCCTAGCTACTTTTTAAAAGGGCTCACCTGATTAGGTCAGGCCCACTCAGCACATTCTCTCTTTTGAGTGACTCCTTATCAATGGATTAGGGACTTCACTTACAACTGAAAAATCCTTTCATCTTTGCCATATAACATAAGCACAGGAGTGATATCACATCATATTCACAGGCCCCGCCCACACTCACGCAGAGAAAAATTACAGAGCCTGTGTATATTAGGGGCAGGAAATTGGGGACCAGTTTGCAATTCTGCATGTTATAGACCCCTTAATTTTACTTTAAGGGATCACACTTCCAACATCAGTTCATGAGCTTTGGATGGGACTGACCCTAATCTCCACCGTTCCCTAACTGATTTTATAGAAAATTCAATAATGAGCTGGTCTTTGTCCAATATGAGGCAGATCATGTATTATTTTTATTCTCTGTAATTATGTTTTTTATGTTTACAACATTGCACATTACTAGAATATAAATACCATGAGAGCAGGGACCTATAGATCTTGTTTAATTTTTTGTACTCTGAACCTAGATGACTCTTTGGTATATATTAGGGGATAATTATGTTCAAATATATATATATAATATATATATATATATGTATATATATATATACATATGGTATGTATTAGGAAACATTTGCTAAGTGGGCTTTCTCCATTTTCATATGAGAAAGGTAGCTTAAAGAAGCCATAGAATTTTCCTTGAATTATACAGCTAGCAAATGTCTCTGGAGCTGAGAAAAATCTCTTCCAAACCAAGAATAATAGTAACCACTTCTCGAACAATATGTACCTGGCACTGGGGTCACTTAATCCTCAAAACCACGCTAAGGTGTGTTCAGCGGGGGAGGTGAGGAGGATTAACAAATGATACTGATTCATTGTACATGTCACAGTTCCAGGCAGTCAGAGGTCTCCCCCACCACGTGGCTCTGCAAGCCTCTTGGACCTCAGAATTCGTCCTGGCCTCCGGATTGCAGGCGAGGGAAGAGAAAATGTTACATGGCATTCCATGGATTTTAGGGGCCAGCTTGTTCTCTTTAACCCCAGCAGCGCAAGAAAACAGGTAGACCATGTTCCCTACTTTGGAAACAAAAGAAGCCCTCCTGTGGCCTAAAGATGGGGGAGGGTGTGGGGCCCCAACCGGAAGTGGTTCTCACCCCGCCACATTTCATTGGCGGGGACTCAGCCACGTGAGCGGATATAAGCCCCCCCCCCCCAGGGGCGCTCGGACATTTTGTGCGCCGAACTGAGAAGGAAAAGCTGGTTGACGGTTGGTGCTCCTGACGAGGTCGTTGTTCCCTCTCGGCGCGACCGTTGGTCTTCCTGATGGGACCGTTGGTCCTCGGAAGCTCTAGCCGTCCTGGCTACGTTTGGGGAGAAGTTCGTTCTGGGTAAGTAAAGGAAAAAAAAGGAGCAAAGAAGCTTTTATTTTCTTCGTAAGCCTGCTGGGCTGTTTACCAGTAAATGCCGTTTCTTTTGTTTTTACCGTTTTTTGTTCTGACGTGTCTGTCACAGTAGAGCTCGCTCTGCAGCCCTCTAGAACTCAGTACCTGATGATTCTGTGTCCGTACTACTCTACTCCCCGGTCCTTCCACCTCAAAAACTAAGCTCTTCAAGGACACGGGTTTTCTTGTTAGCAGCGTGAACTATGTAATTTCTAAATTTCAAAGAGTTTCCTAAAATATATAGTTTTAAAATTTTGAGTTCGTATTGGGGAATATTAGCTTAAATAACAAAAGTTGAAACTGGCGAAAAGAATTTGAAAATAACAGGAATTATTTGCAAATATTTGGACAAGGTCTAAAGACAGGTATTTTAACAATGTATGCAACATTGTAAGGAAGAATAAAACAGGGAAGATTTAAGGAGAATGACCGGTAAATCAAAAACTGAAAATCTTGATAAATAGGTTGAATTAAAAACTGAAAATGTTCAGATTCTTTTTCTCTTTCATATCAGATACTAATTGTTAATGGATGAAATGCCTCGCTGTAAAAGTGATTTTTTAAAAAATTTTAATTTATTTGAGAGAAAGAGACAGAGTTAGTGAGAGCGCGCGCTAGTAGGGAGGAGAGGGAGAAGCAGGCTCCCCGCGGAGCAGAGAACCCTATGCGGGGCTCGATTCTAGGACCTTAGGAACCGGAGATCGTGACCCGAGCAAAAGGCAGATGTTTAATCGAGCCACCCAGGCGCCAATGCTTTTTTTTTTATTTTGAAGTTTTTTCTTTGGAAATGATTTCAAACTATACCTTTTTTTTTTTTTTAAAGATTGTTATTTATTTATTTGACAGAGAGAGATCACAAGTAGGCAGAGAGGCAGGCAGAGAGAGAGGAGGAAGCAGGCTCCCTGCTGAGCAGAGAGCCCGATGCGGGACTCGATCCCAGGACCCTGAGATCATGACCTGAGCCGAAGGCAGCGGCTTAACCCACTGAGCCACCCAGGCGCCCCTCAAACTATACCTTTTACCCAGGTTTCACTTTTGCATTTTACATTTTACTTAGTTGTCGTCTTCATCTACTCGATCTTTCTGAGCTGCTTGAGAGTCAATTGTATGTCATCATGGCCTTTTCCTGCTAAATATAAAGTGTTTCCTTGCTAAAAATAGGGATATTCATAAAGAGATTATATCTAGGGGCGCCTGGGTGTCTCAGTGCTTGAGCATCTGCCTCAGGCTCAGATCATGATCCCAGGGTCCTGGGATGGAGCTCTGTGGCTGCTCCCTGCTCAGTGGGGAGTCTGCTTCTCCTGCCCCCCCCCCCGCCTTGCTTGTGTTGTCTCTTTCTCTCAAATAAAATCTTTTAAAAAATAATTTAAAAAAAAGATGTATCTACATAGTACCTGCTGCTGTAAAGAGAAAGAAACTAAGCATTTTACACCTATGGTAGTAAGCTTCACTATATTGTGTAATAGTTTATCTTTATTTTCCCTTTGTTTTTTTTAAGATTTTTTAAATTTTTATTTATTTAATCTTCGCACCCCAGGTGGGGCTTAAACCCGCAATCCTGGGTTCCCCTGACTAAGCCAGCCAGGTCTTTCTTTTCCTTCAGCCAGGCTAAATGCTCTTGAAAGCACGGAACATAGCTGAGTTTTTCTGAATCCCTATGCCTGGGACATTGCAAGTGCCTGTGATTTTTGTGGTTTTTTTTTGTTCTTATATTGGTTAATGGCGGAAGGATGGCAAGTGTCAGTTTGCTTTACATGCCAATTTGGAATACTGCTTATTTTTATTAGTAATTTCTAGTTTAACTGCTTCATGAACAGAGAGGGTTGTTTGTAGTATTTCTCCTTTGTGAAATTGATTTTATCTTGCAACTTAATCTGTAATCAGTTTTTGTGAACATGCCATGCACAGTTGAATAGTCATGTTCTGGGGGCGCCTGGGTGGCTCAGTGGGTTAAGCCTCTGCCTTTGGTTCAGGTCATGATCCCAGGGTCCTGGGATAGAGCCTGCATCACGCTCTCTGCTGGGCCGGGAGCCTGCTTCCCTTCCCCTCTCTTTGCCTGCTTGTTATCTGTCTCTCAGATAAATAAATAAATAAGTGTTAAGTGTTCTTTTTCCCTATTTATTTTTTTTCCACTTGACCTGACTTGCAGGGAGCGGAATGTTCTTACTGTTTGTTTGTCTCCTTGCAACTTCTGAGTTTTTACTTAATTAAGGATGTTGGTATTATTACTCGGTAATAAGTACTCTTTTTTATTATTAATTTTTAAGGAGGGGGCGGACGGGAGAGAGAGAGGCAGAATAGGAGAGAGAGAGGCAGAATATCTTAAGCAGGCCGCTTGCGTATTGTGGGGCCTGACCGCAGGCTCCATCTCAGCACTCTGAGATCATGACTTGAGCTGAAATCAGGAGTCAGACACCTAACGGGTCTATGCCACCCAGGTGCCCCAGGTAATAAATATTCTTAAATGTATCATTCTGCATAGTGGTCTTTAGTATAAAAATTATCCTTTTTTTCTGTTGCCTATTTACTTTGAGACTTGAATTTAACTTTAGTGATAACCAGGATATCTGCAGTTTTTGTTTCTATTTTTCTGTTTGTTGCTGTTTCCATTTGTCTGGTATAGCTTTGTCCTGTCCTTTCTATTTTTGTCTCTTTGAATCACTGTTTGAGGTGTGTGTCATATATAACAGAGTTGGCTTTTGCTGTGTGTGTAAAATTTAAAATTGTTTTCTTTTACTAACCAAGGAAAGCCCATTTCTATTCATTTTTTTGAAATAGGAGTCTGTTTTACATTTTATCACAATCTCCTATAATCATGTGTATTTTATTTGCTGTTTCTTTATAAGATGTCTATCTTTTGCTCTTGATTTTAACACATATTTTAGGTATTTAGAGGAGTTTGCATTTTTGTTCTAGTGCTTATCTGGGTATTTATTACCTTTCTTCTTTTTTCAAAGAAGATTTTCTTAATCTCTATACCCAAGATGGGTCTTAAACTCAAGACCCTGAGATCAAGAGTTAAGTGCTCTACTGACTGAGCCAGCCAGGCACGCCAGTATTTATACCTTTTTTAAATACAGTCTCTTGTTTTCTTGTGTAGGGTCTGGTTTATCATCTTTTTTATTAGTAGCATAATTTCCACCCATTCCTTATTTTGTTTTGCTCTTTCACTTTCCCTTATCCCATTTATTGGTTGCATTGCTTTTACTTGTCAAAACATACCATATTTATACATGAGTTTTCACTCTCTTGGTCCCAAATTTGTTTTGTTCTTTATATCATCCATCTATCCTTCCATCCACTTACTTACTGCATACCAAAATACTATCCTGTCAGGTCATTTTGCCAGAGGTGCACAGGTATCTCTTGGTTGGAAGAAGCTTATCTTCCAGTACAGGAGTTGGCAAACTTTTTTTTCTAGCAGGCCAGATAATAAATATATTAGGCTTTGCATGTCATATGGTCTCTGCCACACTACTCAGCTCTGTTGTAGACCGAAAGCGACTGTAGACAGTAAACAATGGACTGTAGCTGTATTTCCATACAACTCTATCTGTAAACACTGAAATTTGACTTGCTTATAATTTTCACAGGCTGCAAAAAATTATTCTCTTGATTTTCTTTTAGCCATTTAAAAATGCAGAAACTGTTCTTAGCTCAGTCCCATACAAAATGGGAGAGGGTTGGATGTTGTCCATGAGCACAATTTGCCAACATTTGTTCTAGTAGATTCCTCAGAAAGGGCTCTTGGGTACAGAAATCCCTAAGCTTTTATATGTTGAAAAGTGTGTGTGTGTGTGTGTGTGTGTGTGTGTGTGTCTGTGTGTGTTAATAGCCTTGATACTTGAAGGCAGCTTTGTTGGATATAAAATCCTTGGTTCATGTTTCCTTTCACTGAATATTTATAAATGCTGTTACATTTTTGCCTTGCTTATATATTGGGTGTTTTGTTGTGTTTTATTATTTTGTTTTTGAATGTCTGATACCAGTTCATTTCTTTCACCTTTATATGGTAGTTGATCTTTTTACCTGGAGGCCTTTAAGATTTTATCTTTATCTTTGAAATCTAATAGATGAAAAACTGTATCTTGGAGTTGATTGTGTGTGTATATATATATATATATTTTTTTTTTCACTTAATTATTTGAGAGACAGCATGAGAGAGAAAGAGAGATCGGGCGCACAATCGGGGAGGAAAGGGGAGGGGGCAAAGGGAGAAGGAGAAACAGATACCCCTTTGAGCAGGGAGCCTAATGTGGGCTGGATCCCAGGACCATGAGATCATGACCTGAACTGAAGGCAAATGCTTAACCGACTGAGCCATCAAGGCACCAGATAGTGCATTTTCCTTTCCTTTTTTTTTTTTTTAAAGATTTTATTTATTTATTTGACAGAGAGAAAGCACATAAGCAGGGGGTGTGGAAGAAGGAGAAGCAGGCTTCTGCTAAGCAGGGAGCCTGGTGCAAGACATGATCCCAGGACCCCAAGATCACCACCTGAGCCAAGGCAGTTGCTTAACCAGTTGAGCCCCACCGATTGTGGATTTTCAATGGATAGGTAATGTTCTGGAAAGTTTTCTTGGATTATAATTTATTCTATTGATTATCGTTTCATTGGGACTGCAATAATGTCATTGCTTCTTTGCTTGGCTTCTAGTTCTGTTACCTTCTCTGCCTGTTTTACTTGCCTATTACATTTTCATTCTGTTGTTTGTTTTCCTGCCCCTTAATATTCTTCAGTGCTCCTTGTTAAATTTTACTAAGCTCTGTTCTCACTTGGGCACTTTGTAATTTAGTCTTCATTTGTAAAATAACTTTTTTTTCTTCCACTTTTTTTTCTGAGTTCAACGTATTTTCCTTTTTTCCTGTATTTTGTCCATTTCTGTTTTTACCATTTGTATTTCTGATTTAAGATGGATTGATTTGATTTAAGGTATTTTTTTAAAATGTCACCACCTGGCCATTTGTGTCTAATTCCACTTGGAGAATTATCTTGCATTAATATTTTTTAAGATTTTATTTACTTATTTGAGAGAGAGAGAAAGCATGAGCAGTGGTCCGGGCAGAAGGGAGAAGGAGAGGGAGAAGTAGAGTCTCTGTTAAGCAGGGAGCCCAGAGTGGGGCTGATTCCAGGATCCCGAGATCATGACCAGAGCCGAAGGCAACTGCTTAATTGACAGCCACCCAGGTACCCCAATATTTTTTTGCTTCATGATTGCTTTTCTGGAGTTGGGGTTACTTCAGTTGATATGTATTGTATTTAATTTTTAAAGTTTTTTACAAAATTATGTATGGATCAGCTGATCATCATCTTGTGCATTTTTGTGGTGGTGTACGGTTTGTAGGATTTCTAGTTAATGACACACGCTTCTGTCAGTATAGCAGAGTCCAGATACTATTAAGTGGATTTGTTTATTTCAGTTGGTACAGGGAGGTTGTTTTTTCTGTGCTTTTATGGGTCTCTTGTCTTAGATGACCCTACTTTTTCTCTCTTGATTCTCTACTTCACCAACCAATTGCCACTGGATGCTTTTCCCTAGCTTTTACCTTTTATTTCTCTTAGAAACTGTGGGTTTTGGAGAGTGCTTCTTCAAATTGCCTGTACTTAAAGTCCTCTCCCTATCATCTATGTTCAGATACCTGTTTTTTAAGTAGTTTTCAGACTGAGGATGGATTTATGCTTTGTCCCAGTTTTTTGGGTCCATCTGAGTTTAGTTAGGTCTGGTTGCTATTTCCTCTCTTCCCTTTGCTTGGTTTTTGTGTGTTTTTTTCTTGTCCTTTTTTATTTTTGGAGGAAACATTGAGAGATGGAGGCCTAGGTGGACTTGGTTGTCTTCAGCTGCCTTAGAAAGCCCTAAAAATGGCTGCATGTTGAAAGGAAGGCTGCTTTTATGTTATAGGTGAGGAAAAATTGTGAAAACACAATTTGTATTTTTGCAAAGACCACCACTAACGTGCTGCCAAGGTCAAAGAGATGTTAATTATTTCATTTTATGGTTAAGTCATACCACTATATCTGAGAAACCTTAAGAAACCCATAATAAATATTTGATGACTTCATGGAATCTTTTAAAACTCAAGCTGTTTGTCTCCATTTGCCTCAGTCTTTCGGGTACTGCCAGAAACTTCACTGTAGGGTTATGACAGTATGAGTAATCTGTGCTATTGAGTCATGTTCAATTAATGTAATTATAAAAGTTAGACTGCGGGTTTTTTCCTAAACTCCTGGTAATGTCAAGTGATAAACAGCTCACCTAAAGTGTCAATCATTTGAGAAAAGTTTCTCCAGTCATTTTAGTCCTACTGGGAACATTACAGATAAAAAATGCCTATACTCAGGGTACCTGGGTAGCTCAGTTGGTTCAGCGTTGGACTCTTGTTTTCTTTTTAAATTTTATTTATTTGACAGACAGCAAGAGAGGGAACACAAGCAGGGGGAGTGGGAGAGGGAGAAGCAGGCTTCATGCTGAGCAGGGAGGCTGAAATGGGGCTCCATCCCAGGACTCTGGGATCATGACCTGAGTCGAAGGCAGATGACTGAGCCACCCAGGTGCCCCTCAGCATTGGACTCTTGATTTCAGCTCAACCCTGAGCATGGGACCTGCTTTAAAAAGTGCCTGTACTCTGTGTGGGTGGAATAGAATAATGTTACTTAAGGTGTTTGCTGTTCTCCGTAGTAAATAACACGTTGCTATCATCAGCTTTCAAACCAAATAGTAATTCTCTAATGATTGTGACTCTAATGATTCAGTGGTGAAGTTTGTTACATGATCTGCTTAAACTCTCATAGCTCACTGGGAGCGGATTAACCCCTCCCCAAATCACCCGCTTAGAAATTCCAAGAAAGCAGTACAGTTAATATACAATCTGTGATTTGCATCCTATTATACTTCAAAGGAATATTCTGAGCTACGTTGTACAAAAAGTAAGACATAACTGACAATTGCTTGTCTTTGAAAGTTCTATAACTGATAGATCCCTAAAATAGGAATAAAGTAAATTAAGTCAAGATTCACTCATGCACAAATTACTAAGAATTTGCCCTTTGGGAAGTTGCATTAACTCTTTCTTGTGTAACTGATTTCCATAACACTCCTCTTTCAAATCTTGTTCAACCTAGGCAAATTTATAACACCTTCAACTTTCAGAAACTTGATCTCTCCTATACTTCATTTATGCATATGCAATCCCACACCTTAAATGTCATTATCACTTAGAAATGCTCCATCTTCCGGTTCTCAGACTCTGAAATCCACACCTTCTGTTTTTCTCAGAGCTCCTGCTACCTCACCTGTACTGCGTATGCACAAGGCCTCGGACTCCCAGCGGTATCCTATCCCTTTGCTCTTCTCTCAGACCACCACTTAGTTCAGATTTCTTTTGCCACCTAATGCAGCCTGGACCCCTGAATTGGCTCTTTCAGTCATGTCCCTGCTTTTATTTCAAGATTCCTTGCCTCTTTGATCTCTAACTTTATTGTATTTTACTTTTAATTTTTTTAAGTAAGCTTGACACCCATTGTGGGATTTGAATTCCCAACCCCTGAGATCAGGAGTTGCAGGCTCTACTGACTGAGCTGGCCAGGCACCCCTTGATCTGTCATTTTAATGGCTGTGCCATCTTCCACTGTGGTTGACCCCAGAGAGAGTTAATCCTGACACACAGACCCACCCCTCCAGCCAGCTTCACTACGAACTCCAATGCCCAACATCAGCTGAACTCTTTCGTGTCCTTATTTGTGTACCCCCTCTCCGCCCCACTTTCTCTTCCGCAACTCTATTCCTTTTGAGCCTCCTCACCTACTTTTACAACCTGTCTGTTCTACTTCTGCTTCAATCAGTTCTGCGACAGCCTCTCTGGCTTCCCAGTCTCAGGCTTTTTCTCTTGTTGGTCCCTCTGCCGGCATTCCTTAACCCTTATCCTCTCTGCAAAAGGCTATAAACCCTTCTAGGTCCAGCTGAAATGCTCCTTTTATGAAGCCCAGCCAGGACTCCTTGCTCAAAAACCTTTCCATTTCTCTAACACTTTGCTTATACTCTTCCTAGGGTATTTCTGTCCTTGGACCTAATGGCTGATAAAGGTACATTTATCTTTGACACTGCTCTGAGCCCTTTGAGGCAAGGATGATCATCTGCTTTTTCTTTGTATCTTTAGCACCTAATGTAAGGCAGGACACATGCTAGATACTTACGAACAAAGAGGAAGAATAGCAAATCATGATCATATGAAAAGCTAGTGCATTAGTCCAGCTAACAAAAATGTTGGTGACTTGGGCAAGGAGAATAGTGATGGGTATCTACAATGTTCTGGTAATTCCAAAATAAATCTCTATATTGATGCACACAGAGCGTGCAGCAAAATTAAAATACTATTTAGCATGACCTGCAGGGGTGCCTGGCTGGCTCAGTTGGAAGAACGTGTGGCTCTTAATCTCAGGGTTGTGAGTTTGAGCCCCATGTTGGATGTGGAGATTACATAAACACACACACAAATGAACATGATCTACAAAACTCATGTTCTAAATCTTTTTATCTCTTCTTCTATCATACTTTCTCTCGTTAATGTCCCTTATAGCTAGATTGGCTTGTTTGTAGGCCTTCATTCGTTTATTCATTCGTTCATTCAATATTTAGCACCTACTCTGTCTCAAGCATTTTAAGTATTGGGGCTGTACTTGTCAAGTAGGACATAGAAAGCCATAGCTCTAATGGCAGCTTCCATTTTAGTTGGGGGAGACGCAAAATAGAACATTAGTTGTAAGTGAATAAAGAATTTCTAATTGTAGGTGCTGTGAAGAAAAAGAAGCAGCGGCATGTATTAGAGAGTGATGGCATGGAAGACCGTGCTCTCTAAGGTTGTCAGGCAAGGGATCCTTTGTGGGGATGACACTGTAGCTGAGAGCTGAGTGGCAGGAAAGAACAAGCCCTGAGGAGGTGGGAGGAAGTGTTTTACAGGGGAAGGAATGAATGTATGCAGTGGCCCTGAGGCTAAATCAAGCGTGCTGTGGACCCTTCTGTAGCTTTAACTACCATTCGATGGCCTGACATTGTGATCCAGAAGGCAGGCCTGGGCTGTACTCTCACAAGGTACGATGGGAGGGTTGGGCAGTAGGAGCACAAACAAATGAACACATTTATTTCAGGTAACAAGAAATACCATAAAAAGTGGGATGGTGTGAAGTAGGATCCAAAGTATGGATATTAGTATTCGCCTTCCACAAGTGAAGGAACCACGACTCAGGAAAGTTAAATTTTCATGGGTTACATTTAAGAGGCGTCAGTCTTTGGAGCTGGGCCTGTCTGACCTAACGCTCTCCGCATTTTCCATGGCAGCGCTGACTTCTCTGATCTTATACAAAAGATCAGGTGGTTTGACTTAGGATTTTTTGACTCTACAATGGTGTGAATGTCCTATGCAGTCAGGAAAAACCATACTTGGAATTTGGAATTTGGCTCTTTCCCTGGGCTGGCGCTATGCAGTCTGATCCTCTCTCGTGACGCTGGATGGGAGCGTGGAGCATAGCTTCCGGTCAGCTGCACAGTCACAAGGGTCAGCAGCCTGTACCCTGACAGCCATCTGTCCCCGCACAGCCATTCTGCTTTTCACTGTAAGTGCAGTGTTGAGTCAATCGCATGAGATACTCAACACTTTATTATAAAGCAGGCTTTGTGTTAGATGATTTTGCCCGACTGTAGGCTCAGTCTTCTGAGCACATTTAAGGTACACTAGGCTAAGCTATGATGTTCGTAGTTTAGGTGTCTTAAGTGCATTTTTTTTTTTGACTTCTGATATTTCCGTATATCATGGAACCCATCAGAAGTCAAGGAAGATGTGTAGTCTTTTTTTTTTTTTTGAGGAGAGAAAGAGAGGGAAGTAGGAGGGGGTAGAGAGGGAGAAAGAGAATCTTAAGCAGGCTCCATGCCCAGTGTGGCTGGAGGCTCAATGCAGGGCTAGATTTCAACCCTGAAATCATGACCTGAGCTGAGATCAAGAATCAAACACTTAACCAACTGAGCTGCCCACACACCCCTATAGTCATTTTTTGAGGGACTCCCTTCATAATTATCTGTATCCTACCTGTAGGTCTACTTTTTAAAAATTATTTTTTTATGGGGCGCCTGGGTGGCTCAGTGGGTTAAAGCCTGTCTTTGGTTCAGGTCATGATCCTAGGGTCCTGGTATTGAGCCCCGCATTGGGCTCTCTGCTCAGTGGGGAGCCTGCCTCCCCTTCTCTCTCTGCCTGTCTCTCTGCCTACTTGTGATCTCTGTCAAATAAATCTTTAAAAAAAAATTATTTTTAAAGTACTATTTTTGGGTAACTAAATTTAAATAAAAAATAAATTCCATTAGTAATATGCTTGTTATTATAAAAATATCTGTATGACCACCACCAACAGTATTCTTTCAAAGAAGTAATCATTGTTACAAGTTAAATATTAATCATTCCAGAACATCTCGTGTGTGGTGAAACACTCAAAAATGTGATATTTTGTGTGCATGATTTTCACAAAAATGGTATTATGTTCTCCATATATTCTGGAACTTGTTTTTTCACTCAACATGTCTGGGTGGTGTATATGCATATGTATCCATTCCTCTACTGGTGAGCTTTTCAGCTATTGACGATTTTTAGTTAATATACTGATATATTTCTGTTGTGCAGGTGTGCTAGAATTTCTCTAAGTTAGAAATTTAAGAAGTACAGTTGAGGAGTGCCTTACTCTTACTGTATATTGTAATGGCTTGGGGATTGGTTTACCTCTTTGTACTAGACTGTAAACTGCTTGGTAGTAGCCATCTTTGTATACCCAAGGCCTAACCCAGAGCCTGGGACAGGTACCTACTAGACTGAGATGAATGGAAGGAAAGTGCTAGAATTGTAAATATTCACACCATTCCCTTTGCTAGCTTTCTTTTTACAAGCCTTCCTAACGTGCACAGGGATCTCCTGACAGCCTTGAGCCAGCCCAGAAACAGGAAGCCCCCTTTTGTGCTCTTCCACTAATCTCACTATCTTTTATCCCTTTACCTTCCTTTCTTCTTTGTTCTCTCTCTTCCTTTTTGTTTCCTCCTATATCTAGATCCTTATCTCTTTCTACTGACCTCTGTCTTCTCCCCCTTCCTGCGTTTTTTCCCCCCTGGATTGGGAGTCGCTGAAACGGAAGGAGAGAACCTGAATCAAAATATCCATGCGTTTTGACAGATCTACCTTTAGAAATCTGCCTGATACCACAATGATCTATGTGGTCCTATTTTTGTATTGCCCTAATATTTCAAGATAGATTTGGATAATTTCCATCATACATGCCAAGTTGCCCCCCTCATATGTTCACATTCTATGAAGATCATTCCATTTATTGCCTCCATCTTAGGGATGTGAGTCATAAAAATAATGAGACAGATGACTAGGGAACAATATACTCACAATGATAATAGCACTAATTCCACTCCAGAGAAGAACAATCCAAGAATGAATTTTTCCTTCCCACATAGGTTGTTTATAGTCTAAGGGGTTTAGCTGTTTTTATAGCAAGGAAAAGAGGCAACTAGAATTATAGAGCTGTGCTTTCCATCCACGTTTTCTAGCAGCTTTGTACACCTATACTCACCTGATGCCTTAGAACGGGAGTAGGCAAACTCTGGCCCACAGGCCAAATCTACCTCATGGCCTGGTTTTGTAAATAAAATTTTATTGGAAGACCAATTGCCCATTTGTTTTTGGTATTGTTTATGGCTGCTTTTCTTTATACAATGGCAGGGTTGAGTTGTTGGAACACAAAGCCCAAACTATTTACTTCCTGGGCCTTTCCACATGCAGTTTTCTGACCCTTGCTCTCTAGAAAGAGCAAAGGGCTGTGATGGTTCAGTCACTGCTCCTGCAAGGCATGGTTCAGCAGACTCCCTTCTGTCCTCGCTGAGCCCCACAGCTCAGCTGGTCCATCCAGCTCCAGTCGTCCTCTCCCTCCCCCATCTCCTGCCTCTAAAGCTTCCAGCTCCAGAATCCCACTTCTCTGACTCCTCTTCGCCACCCAGCCTACACAGACGGATCAATGCCAAGGACCATTCTTCCATTCTCGCAACATACGGCTTGTGGTAGCCTTAGAGATGCCAATCAGTAGGGTTTTTTTTTTTTAATTTTGTTTTAAAGATTTTATTTACTTGTCAGAGAGAGAGAAAAAAACATAAGCAGGGAAAGTGGCAGGCAGAAGAGGCAGCGTGGGCAGGGGGAGAAGCAGGCTCCCCCCAAGCGGGGATCCCGATATGCTGTCCTTGATCCCAGGAGCCTGGGATTATGACCAGAGCCAAAGGCTGACGCTCAGCCGACTGAGCCACCGGGGCTCCTGCCAATCAGTGATTTTTGTTGGTAGCGGGGTGCGCCTGGCTGCCGGAATTGGTAGGGCATGTGACTCGATATCGGTCTCATGAGTTTAGAGCTCACATTGGGCATAGAGATTACTTAAAAATACAGTTTTTGTTGGTAGAGTCTCTCGTTCTAATTTATGTATATGTATGTGGGTTCCCCCCCACCCCAGGCTGAGGAGCCTGGAGACTTTTCTCAACTGGTGTGCAAGGTGGGGGCTGGTCCAGCACAGGGCCACCCTGGGGAGCCACCTCCCTCTTCTCCTGTCTCTTCGCCTCTTCCGCAGGAGCAGCGCTGCTCCGGCTCAGACCCTTCGTGCGCATCACGTAGTCCACGTGGTTGCAGCCGTCCCAGTCGTGCTAGTCATGACGGCGTCCGCAGAGGCCAGGAAGTGGCACTTGAGCAGCGGGATGAGCTAGTGAGCGCAGGCCTCTCGCTGTTGGAGCACCAGCTGCGGGTCATTCCTCTGCGGCTGCGTGGCCACCCTCTCCTGCTCCTTGCACCACAGCCTACAGGGGCAGGGAGGGTGGGTGAGCGAAGGGCAGGGGCAGGGCAGGTGGGCATCCGCAGGGGGTCAGGCTCTGCACCCGCAGGGATCCCCAGGGACCCCCAGGGACTGCTGGCAGCAGCCTGCTCTGTGTGTAGTTACTTGATACAAATTTCAACTTCCTATCTTCTGTGCTATCCCTGCTCTAAACAAATGGAAAAGAAGTATCTATTTTCACTTGGAGATATTTTGGGGACAATAACTAGGTAGTATTTCTCTAGAAAAGCAGAACAAGAAGTTTTTCTTGTCAGCCTAGCAACTTCCTTCTCCTTCTATAAAAATTCATTTTCCCAGTCCATACGTAAGTCAGAATTGCTAAGAAGAAAAATGCCTCTTTAATGAGAAGGAAATCGAATGAGCCACGAACATTAACATTTTCAGAATTAGATGGATAGTAAAGAACATCAATCCAACTGAGTACATTTTTAGGAAATCATGATTTCCTAGGTCTAAATATGACCAGAATATCTTGAAAAACAAATTGGTACATAAATGTACTGTCAGGAAGATTCTATTTTCTCCTCACTTCCACAGCACTGCTTCTTAAGCCCAAGTTGAATATTTCACTATGGCAACATGAAGTAAATTACTCAGGCTCGGACTGAATTGGGAAAATTCTAACATATATATGGTACGGTAAACAAAGACCTCACTGTGCGTGCTCAAGAGCAAGGTCTTTTGTTGACTGTTGTTTCTGGTTCCTGTGGAAAAGTCCTCTCTCAGCTCAAGGCTGCTCCCATCTGGCTACAAGCCACCTGTTCGCTGACCTTTCTTTGGTTTAAGTGGGTCCTACGTATTGCATACTAAAACTTTATTTTTCTGAAATTCCGATTTAACTGAGGATTCTGCATTTTATCTGGCCCCCCTGCCCTAAACTGGTCCTTTGGCCGGTTTCTGCGGCTGGGAGTGGGTAGCAGGGAGGCGCGCAGCTCTGCCCCTCCAGCCCGGCACCGGCAGGACGTGCTGAAGGCTAGCCGCTTCCCTCTTGACATCGGCTCCCTTGCTCAGTCACGTCCATCCCGTGGGCTTGCTACCACGAAGTTAAGTTAGTTAATTCACTTATTATGAAACAAGACATGACCAAAAGTAAAGTAAACAAGACGTTCCGGGCTTAATGCTGCTGCCTGTGTTTAGGTTCCGCAGCGTCAGCCTGCCGTCGCTGTCGCGGCTCTTCACTCTGCCCTGGTTCCTGTACAGTCATCGCCGCACCCCCCCACGCCTCTACAACCTTTTCTCTCACTGTACCCCCTCTCCTCCTTTGCACGTTGCTTTTCAGCCATGCTTCTTGTTTGAACATGCCGTCTCACTTCTCGTCTCTGCCTTGACACAGGGACCTGGAATAAAGGGCCCCCATGCCCCCCCTCCCCCGGCAGCTGAGCTCCCCACTCTGCTCCGTCCGCTGCCCGATGACCTTGTAGGAATCCGTTTGAAGCGCTCCACTACTAGAAGCCGTTTCTTACCACGGTGAGCTCGCTCAGCTAATGGGATGAGGCTTCAGCACACATCTTCTTGTATACAGTGAACCTTTCTAAGAACGCAGGAGGGGGGTTAGTGTTAGTCTGTCCGGGAAAACTGCAGTGGTAGATGGCTTTATAGAGCGCACACTGTCGTGTCCATGTAGCAGAGTCGTCGCTGCCTAGTGCCTTTTTGCCAGGGCTTGAAGGTTCCGGAGCCCGGAAATCTGCTCGGGGTCCAAGGGTCAGGCTAATTCAGCAGGAGGAATGAGGGGGGAGATTGAGAGGGAGATCTTTCTCAGTCATACTTTACTTTTGGTCACGTCTTGTTTCATATTAAGTTAATTAACTAATAATGGCATTATTCTAACTTGAAACTGGGAGCCTAGACCATTTGAAGGAAGCTGAAAAATCATGAAAAATTGGAGACACCCAGCTTTGTGTTAATAAAATAACTGCCAGTGTGAATAGTGTAAAAGAGAAACCTGTCATTTTTTTAGTATGTATGGTAACAAAATTCTATAGTCCCTTATATAAGGAAGAAGTAGGCTAATTTATAGAGGTCAAAGGGAAGTCACCCCTAAGATTTTAAAAGCAGCTGCTTTTAGCTGGAAACATGGCTTACTTTAAAAAACAACCCTTGGAAAAATTTACTGCTTTTTTGTATGTCTGTTACTAAGCACCGTTAAATGTTGGTTTTCCCAGACAACCTTTTAAGAATTAGGTTGTAGGTGTCTGCTCTATTCCCCTAATAAGGCTTTGGGTAACCTCTAAAGTGGTGGTTCTCAACCTTGGTTGCATGTTAAAATCATAAGAGGGGAGTGTGGATAAAATATTGTTACCTAGGTCCCACCCCTAGAGATTCTAATTTAATCCATCAGTGGTGAGGCCCAGGCTTTGGGATTTTTGCAAACCTCCCAGGCAGTTCTGTGCTGCCAGGTGAAGAAGCACTGATCTTTTCCAGTAATTGACCTCTCCTACTGAGGCTTCACCTTTTAACTTTGTAGAAAGCGTACTTTATAAAGTGGACCCATTACAGGAACCAGCAGAGCTGGACACAAGGCTGCAGGCTGCAGGCTGGTTGGAGTAGTTACACGTGCACGTTTCTCCTGGGGCTGCTCCCGTTCAGTGAGGTCTGCAGGTAGCCAGAGTCTGTAGCCCATGGCCCCGATAGCTGAAAGTCCTGTCACACACATACAGAACGCACTGCGGATACACCTTCAGTCTTCAGTCATAGAGAACGGTCCACTTGTAAGCTCTGACCTCATCCGTGGTGCTAAAAAGTGTTTGCTCTTTTTAGTCCTGAGAAGGATGCTGTTAGGAGCAGACAGGCTTGGAATTCAACCAGGTTGCTTTTATTCAGAAGGTGATGTATTTCCAAAGGATGAATAGATTACAAAGTTCTTTTTTTTTTTTTTTTTAGATTTCAAAGTTCTTAAGTAATCACACTTGTATGTTTCCTGTTCTGAGCCACAGCGATAGAATTTACAGTCCCATTAATTGCCACAAGAAAATAATTCCCATGTTTACATTTTTCCCTTTACCTTCAGGGTAAGCAGTGATAAGGAGTTGGAGTGAATGTTTCTCTCAGCCTATCATTTGGCATTAAACAGTGACAGTCTGAAACAGGAATCCGATCTCTTGGGATTTCACACCAGTAATTGAAAGCCCCAGGGCATCCCGCCGAGGAAGGTAGTGGAAAAAAATGTCTCCCATCTTTAGTGAAAATTATGAAGGAATTATGGGAGTTACTACTGACATGAAACATTGTATGGAGGAGGTAGTACGTTTTATGATTTTAAATTGACCTGTAAACAGCAGTGGGAAAAACAGTCTAGCAGCAGACATAAAGCCGATAAGATAAAAGCAGCAGAATATCTGAAATATGGGAGCTGCCTTTTACTGCTGCAGGAGATCATTGTTTTCATCATTATCCCGAGTCTTATCCATTTGTTCTGTAGTTGGGTGGGTCCAGGCCCCACATCCGATCGTGTTGTCCTGAAAGTATGCTTCCTTAGAGTGGGAAACAGTGAGTATGCCTTCACTGGGCTCCTTCCCTTACTTGGGAGGCTCCAGATAAACAATACACGTTTCCCACCAAAATGATAACACTGTGAACTTCCCTCTACATTCTGAAGTGCTCATCTGTTCCCGTGATGACTCCTTCCTTGCCATGGGTGTGTACAGGAAGCTCAGGTGCTGAGAGCATGGTTCCATCAGGAATTCCCTTTTCCCATCCCTCCTGTGGATCAGTGGGCTTACCTCTGTGGACAGCAAGTGGGGCAGCCTCCCCTGAAGTGGATTTGCTGTAGGAAGCTACTGGGGAGTAGGGGGGAGCATTTGGAGGACTGGGCAGACTTCTTTGGGGACTCCTTAGTCTAACGTGGTATCAGTCATTTGAAGTTCTTTCATGGCCAGTAGCAGGAGATAGACAGATGGAGATGGGTAGGTAGTTGGACGGGTGCAGGGAGGGACAGAGGGAGGGTCCTTTATAGAAAATAAGGTATGGGTTTTGCATGTACTCTCTCTTGATTGCAGAGAAGAAATCTTTGCTAAGGTCAACTAGCATAATCGATGGCTAGGGGGTTTCTGATGGGCAAGGGGCAAAACTGAGGGACTGGCATGGAAACCTTCCCCTCATTTTTAGCATGATTAGCATATTCGGAAGGGCAGTACTTGGCACTACGAGCACAGGGAAATTAGGATTTATAAGCTTCTTGTCAGCCACTGAGAGAGTGTTGACCTTGGTGTTTGTTTGATGAAGCACATTAATAAAATTCTGTGTTTGCAGTTCATGGAAGATATGTGCCGAGGGTAAAAATCATCCCCTGGGGTGGTGGGATAGGTGCTCCCAAATATCACACCTACTGAGCAGAGCACGATACTCTCTGAATTTTTAATCTAGTCCTTTTGAGCCAGAACCAGAAATGGGAATTTCTGATGGGGTGATTGTTGCTGTTTGCATGTAATTTCTTGAAAATGATTAAAATACCACCCATACACATCCACAAAACAGTCACAGATTTATGTATTCTTCCAGTGTGTGCCCATAGGATTACTACTGGATTTATTTGGGATCTGTGGATTCTTCCTTCAAGAGATTGTGGGTCGTCTTTTCTCCCTTTCATTCTGTGTGCTACTGCAATAGACTTTAAAAAATTTTTTTCATTGAAATGTAATTTCTATGTAACTACAACTTTATCAGATGAGTGGTTGGGACTGGTTATGGAAAAAGGATCAAAGATGGAATTTTTAAACATGACATTGCTTGGTTCCTTTTGGATAAAAGATGGAAAGTGCATCTCCTGAGGTTGCTGAAATTTCGACCTAATCTCTTCCATTTCTGTAAGCATACTTCAGTGAGACTTGTTTCTGTGTTGGTTTTTTATATTTGTAGATTTTCAAACTTGTGGTAAAATTTAATATTTACCACCTTAACTATTTCTAAGTAAGTGTACAGCTCAGTGGTATTATTACATCCACATCCTTGTGCAACCATCACCGTCAGCCATCTCTAGGACTTTGGTCACCTTGCAAAACTTGACACTCTGTACCCAGTAAACATGAATTCCCCGTTCATCCCTCCCTCCAGCCCCTGGAAACCACCATTCTGCTTTCTGTTTCAATGAATTGGACTCCTCTGGGTACCTTATGTAAGTGGAATCATGCAATATTTATCCTTTTTGACTGGCTTTTTTTACTGACTGTAATGTCTTCAAGGTTCCTTCATGTGGTAGCACGGTTCAGAATTTCCTGCCTTTTTAAGGCTGAGTAATAATCCGTTGTATGTATATACCCTATTTTCTTTAATTATTCAGCAGTTGATGGACATTGGGTTGCTTCCACCTTTGGGCTACTGTGAACAATGCTGCTATGAATGTGGGTGTACAAAGGTCTGTTCAAGTTCCTGCTTTCAATTCTTACGGACATATACTCTGAATTAGAATTGCTGAATCATATCGTAATTCTGTATTTAATGGTTTGAGGAACCACCATATTGTTTTCTGTGGTGGCTGTGCCATTTTCCATTCTCACCAGGAGTGCACAGGAGCTCCAGTGTCCACACATCCTCACCAACATCTGTTATTTAGCCCCTCCCCTTTTTGTTGATAATAGCCATCCTGCTGGGTGTGAAGTGGTATTTCACTGTGGCTTTGATCTGTATTCCCCTCATGCTCAGTAATGGTTTGGACATCTTTTCAGGTGCTTACTGGGCGTTCGTATATATCTTCTTTGGAGGAATGTCTGTTCAAGTTGTTTGCCCATTTATGAATTAGGCCATTTGTTTTTTGGGTGTTAAGTTGTACAAGTTCTTTGTATATTCTGGATATTAAGCCCTTGTCAGGTACATGATTTACAAATATTTTCTCCCATTCCATGGGTTGCCTTTTCACTTTGTTGATAGTGTCTTTTGATGTACCACTACAGTAGTTTTTATTTATTTATTTATTTGTTTTATTCTTTAAGTAGTCTCTGTGCCCAACATGGGGCTTAAACTCACCTCCTTGAGATCAAGAGTTGTATGCTCTACTGACTGAGCCAGCCAGGTGCCCCCAATAACTTTTATTTTATTTTATTTTATTTTTTATTTTTCTTGCCCCCCATAACTTTTAGTATGTCCTGATACATCCAGTCTTTCGCTTCTCTCCCTCCCTCCCCCACTTCTCTCCTCCTTCCTCCTACCTCATTTCTCTCCCTTCCTCTCTGGCCCTCTTGCTCCTCTTTGAGCATCTTTCCCTCTCCTACCGTACTCCAAATGTGTAAAGTCTCTACGAATTCCTTCTCTTCCCTTAAGGCTCACTTCCTATGTAATCTTTCATTTTGGTTGGAAGGCTTAAAGTAGACACAGTGATCGATGTTGCTATCAGTCCTTAGGTTTTTTTTTTTTTTTTTTTTTTTTAAGATTTTTTATTTATTTATTTGACAGAGAGAAATCACAAGTAGATGGAGAGGCAGGCAGAGAGAGAGAGAGAGAGGGAAGCAGGCTCCCTGCCGAGCAGAGAGCCCGATGCGGGACTCGATCCCAGGACCCTGAGATCATGACCTGAGCCGAAGGCAGGGGCTTAACCCACTGAGCCACCCAGGCGCCCCAGTCCTTAGGTTTTGATAGTTTGCATAGCTACCATATTTGCATTGCTGTCCCTTTTTTTTTTTTTTTTCTATGAAGAGTGGAAGTTCTTTGGGGATGGGTCAGTTCACGGATGAAGGAAGGCCGTAGTGGTTGGATTCCCAGCACTGTCTGGACTCCAGGTCCTGTGTGCAGTGCTTCCCAAGTGTAGTAATTTTGCTACCACGGAGGAGCGGAGAAGGTGGCACAAAGGAGGCAGAAGGGTCTCCATGCTCTGGTTGAAATGGAGCTATCTTTGAAGATAGTATGATGGACCGAAGCCCAGGAGGGTAGTGAGCCAGGAAACTCCACCGAATTCCCCCTTGGAAACAAATAACGTGGAGAAGAGCCCTGCGTTCTTACTTGCTGTGCAAATCAGCTGTTCTGGACCACATGACAAGTAAAAACTGGAAGCAGGGATTGTTCTTGTAATTGTAATTGTCAATGTAAATTGTAAATGGCATGAGTGTTAATTGGACAGGCAACAGAATGACTTTGGGGACACAGAACATATAAGGAAAACCTTAAAAAAAAAAAACTTCCAGAAAGCATAACAACCAATAAACACAAGTATCTTTCATTCTGATACTGGCTTTAGTGTAAACTACACACATAACAAAAAAATACTTTAGTAAAACGGCAAAAAAAAACCACATTAGAGGCCTTCTGAATAAATTATTATCCATTTGTTCATGTCTTTCACAGCATTACTATTTATTTTGCACAAATCCTATGAAGTGGACAGTTTTTTACTCCAGAATGAGTTTTATTTTATTTTCTTGAATTATTAATGATACACTTTATTAGCCATATATCAACATCATGGACACATTTTTTACCCAAGGGAGAGTAGCTTTGGTGTGAAAGAAAAAGCAGCTATGGTCTCTTGGCAGCAGCTCCGTTCTCCCCCTATGGCCCCAGGAGGGTGCTTCATTTTCCGGCCATGACTTCTCACGAAGGGGACTGTGACAAGAGTTGAGAAAACTCCGGCACTCAGTGAAATGGGGCTGGGCATCTGGGGATTTGAAAGACTGGCTTTCCAGCGGGTCTTCTTCTACTAGCCAGTGCGAGGCCTTGGCCTCTGAGCCAGAGCCTTCCTGCTTCTGTATTCACTGGCCTTGCTGTGGTAGCACCTCCAGGGAAAATCTCCTTCTGAAAATATCTTTTTGTATAACATGGAAGATTTCCAGAAAGGCAAAATAAGGGAAGTTTTTTTTTGTTTTAGTCCCTCAAAAATGCTTTGCTTTCCCCATGTTTTCCATCTTTTTTCTTAATGACTCCATTTTGTTTGCTCCTTAATGAAAGGATTATGCCATCATCATGGTTGAGAGTTTAATTTCACATTATCCTGAGGGATGTACTCCTTCCAAATTATCCGCATATCAGTGCAGTCATGGGAGTTACAACTGCATTTTTGAATTACAATGTTTGGCAAATGTCCCTTTTGGGTTTCAGTTGTATAAAAAAAGCAGGAAGAAGAACGGAAAATTGCTATCAGAACACCATGTTCAGTGCTCCAGAAAAGGTCTTTTACCACCTTAATAAATTCTTAAAACTAAAGTATGAAGGAATATAATGACAAGTGGAAACCTCTAAAGACCAAATAAAATCTAGACCTTTCAGAGAGAAGATGTTGCAGGGCCTGAATTCGAAATGTGAAACTGGCCCTTCAGGTCCTCCTCAGAGTGCTGATTACACATTACCCCTTGGCCGTTCTGAAGCCGGGAATGTCCGTTCATCTTAGTCACCAAGACCGGCACCTTAGTTTGGGAATTCAAAGATGTTGGGTTTTTATGCAGATCGATGAAGTACTCCTAAAGCAGTCTGGGAGCACATGGCCTCCAGGATTAACAGTGACTCTTTCTGGGTGGTGGGATTATGGATGGTTTTCCTTTCACTTTTCTGTCTTTCCAAAATTGTTCACAGTGAGCAAGTATGGTTTTCATGATCTTTTTTTTCAAAAGAGTATTTATTTATTTGACAGACAGAGATCACAAGCAGGCAGAGAGGCTGGCAGAGAGAGAGGAAGAAGCAGGCTCCCTGCTGTGCAGAGATCGCAATGCAGGGCTCGATCCCAGGACCCGGAGATCAGGGCCTAAGCTGAGGCTTAACTCCCTGAGCCACCCAGGTGCCCCTGGTGTTTGTGATCTTAATAAGCAGTGTTTACTCCCAGAATCCAGAGCCTGGGACAGGGGGGCTCACATGAAGTGTTCTTTGGGGGAGGTGGTCTCAGAGAATAGGAGTAGAAAATGAGAGAAGAGCAAACCGAGGAAGGAATTACCCCTGGCTCCCTAGAGTCTTGGTGCTTGTGAACCACCCGCCTCATTGCACAATTATCTTCTAGAAGATGGATGAAAGGAGCATTTATCCACCAGCTCCCGCTGCTCCATGGGTCATTGGCTGCCTTATGCAGTGCTCACTTCGTAGACATTCTATGTCTGGACATATGCAGGTGCCAAGCAGGTTTCCACAGACGCCCCTGCTGTGACAGCATTTAAAAGCCCTGGGACCAGGAGCCAGAGATATGGAAAGGTGGCTGGACGGACTGCTCACCACAATAAGGGCTGGAGTAAAAAGGTAGGCCTACCGGATGCGAGGCACAAGAGGTTCCGGTATAAGAATGCAGATATAATAGACATTCTCATTTTGCCAGCAAAACTCTTAGCATAATTTGGGTTTTTTTTAGTGGGTCAAAAAGACCCCCTTAACGTTGAAGACATTATGCTATGTGAAAGAAACCAGACACAGGAGGACAAATACTGTACAATTCCATTTACATGAAGTACCTTAGAGTGGTCAGATACACAGCAACATAGTGCAGAATAGAGGGTTCCTGGGGGCCGGCAGGGAGGGGAGAGTGGGAAGTTACTGTTTAATGAAAGAGTTCTGGAGATGGGTGGTGGTGGCAGTTGCAAACAGTGTAAATGTATTGAATACTACTGAAGTAAATGCTTAAAATGGCAAATGTTATGTATATCTTACTGCAATTAAGAAGAAGCCCTCATGATTTATGATCTCCCAGTTCTGTCAGTCGAAAGTCAGGGCACATGACTCAGCTAGATCCTCTGATTAGAATCTCGTAAGGCCCACATCAAGGTGTCAGGTGAATCTGCTTCCAGACTCGTTTAGTTTGTTGGCTGAAATCCATTCCTAGTGTTTATTGGATTGCAGTCCTTTTCCTGGCTGGCTGGTGCTGTTCTGTGCTCTAAGTCATGCGACTGCAGTCACACGGGTGTCCTTTTCCTGCGCGTCTTCCTATTATCTTTGTGTCTAAATTTCCCCTTTTTATGAGGGTACTAGTCAGATTGGACGAGGGCCTGCCTCATTTTAACTTATCTCAGGAAAGACCCTATTTCCAAGTAACATCCCATTCTGAGATACTTGGGGTAGGACTTCAACATACGTTTTCATGGGGACAGAGTTCAACCGCTAACACCGGTTATTTATAACCATTATAACCGATAGCTTATTTTCAAGGTTTAGGGATTATGATGTGTACATCCCGGTTTTTTTTTTTTTTTATGTGGATGTCTTTTGAGGGGATGGGCACATCTTTCTAATCACACCTTCATATTTTCCTTTATGAATTAGTGTCTGTGAGATGAATCCTCTCAGTGGTCTCACTAGTATTGATTTGATAGCATTTTGTAAATTCTGAGTCTATTAATCCAGAGTAAATATGTAAAAGCAATTAACATTATCTGAAAAAAAAGACACTCACAATTGCATATATTTATCCAGGAAATTTCTGGAGGGTAAGAGTTAGTGTTTTCTGATTATGGTTACCAGGGATTATCCCTCAGGATCTTTTGATATGGGCTGCATTACAGATAGAGGTATTGCAAGGATTCCACTCAAAAAGCCTTATTTAATGCTGTATTTTAAATACTTAGATGAATGGTAACTTACTTTCTCACTTTCAAAATTCTTTTCTTGGAACATCAGGATCTCTTTAAATTAAGAATCAAACTTTAGGGCGCCTGGGTGGCTCAGTGGGTTAAAGCCTCTGCCTTCGGCTCAGGTCATGATCCCAGGGTCCTGGGAGGGAGCCTGATTCCCCCTCTCTACCTGCCTCTCTGCCTGCTTGTGATCTCTGTCAAATAAATAAATAAAATCTTAAAAAAAAGAATCAAACTTTAAGGCTTTCAGCATTCATTCATTCCTACTTCCTTTTCTTTCTTCCTTTTGAGGTACTTTTCTCTTTCCCTTATATCTTTTCCTTTATTCATTCATTTATATGTTAATTGACCAAACATTTACTGGCCTTCTCTGGGCCGGGTATATTCTAGATACTGGATGATAGATACAGAGAGGAGTCCAGCCTGCCCCTGGCCTCCAGCGGCTCACAGGGGCATTCTCTGTACTGTCTTCCCCACTAGGCCGTCAGCAGTGAGACCCCTCGTCTCCCTCTTCCACTTTCCACAACCGTCAGCGCAGGGTTTGCCCTAGTATGACGTTGGATTTTTCCTGTCCTCTTCAATTTAATTATTTTAGTTGCATGCATAATCATTAGGATTTTCAACTCTATTTTTTTAATCTTATTTATTTACTTTTTAGCAATGCCTCTACCCAAAATAGGGCTCAAAGTCACAACCCCGAGATTGAGTTGCATGCTGTTCCCACTGAGCCAGCCAGCCACCCTGATGATTTTCACCTTTATTTTATTTTTAATTTTTTTAAAAGATTTTTATTTAGGAGAGAGAGATAGCAAGAGGGAGCACATGAGTGGCGAGGAGAGGGAAAAGCAAGCTCCCCAGTGAGCAGGGAGCCTGATGCAGGGTTCGATCCCAGGAACCCTGGCTTACAACCTGAGCTGAAGGCCTATGTTTAACTGACTGAGCCACCCAGGTGCCCAGGAGTTTCACCTTTAAGTGGCATTGACACCAATTTTGCCCTACCTCGTCTCCTCTGGGGCTAACTTTTCAGCTTCGTTATTGCCGTGGAAAACAGCTGCCGGCCTCAGAGCGACTCACCTCTGCCGCACCATATAATTCGGCTTTTTGCCGGCAGACTTGCTGCTGCTGCCTCGTGGTAAACCTTCAGCAGCTTGCTTGCCCATCTGTTTGGTTGTCTCTCAGATGGGATTAGCAGATAAAGTACAGGACCCGCAGTTCAATTCATATTTCAGATAGAAGACAATTTTTAGTAGGTCTCAAATGACGTCTAGAGCGGACTTACACTAAATACATTTATGGCTTATCTGAAATTCAAATATAACCAGGAATCTTCTATTTTGATTTTCTAAAGCTGGAAGCTTTAATTGCCAGAAAGAAACCAGACACAGGAGGACAAATACTGTACAATTCTGTTTACATGAAGTACCTTAGAGTAGTCAAATAAGCAGTGACATAGCATACACAGAGGTTCCTGGGGGCCGGCAGGAGTTCTGGAGGTATGGACGGGCTACTACCCACTCGCTGCAACATTTGAGCAGTGGATGAAGGGGACCCAGTGGATATACTCCCCTGCATTGTTCCTTAGGTGGACAGTTAAGAGATCATTCTCAGAGGGTCCCCACAGGATCAAGCCATGCTTGACCACAGCCATTGAGTAGCTAATTAACAAAGCCTTGGTTTGGTTTTTCACCGTTCCCTGTTTTCATTCTTCCCTGTCCTCTCCAGGACTTTGGAATCATTACCTACTTGCTGATTCTTCTCCCTACCTCTGATTTATGGAAGAAACCCAAACTAAGCATCTCCTTTTCTATTCTTATACTCAGGCTTCAGGTATAATGCCTAGTATAATTGTGGAGCGAGATTGAAATGCTAATTTTGATTGAGTAGTAGGGAAATAGGAGTCCTAGCCTTGGATTGTCCATTTCTGGCACGTAAGCATGCCTGGGCATATTTGGGGAACTGAAGGGATAGGCCTAAAAGAGAGCAATGGGGGGAAAAGAACCCAGGGAACATTCCTATCTAGGGTTCAAGTCCACGAGCCAAGTGTCTTGGAGGAAATTGATCAGGGGTTTGAGATAGCATCCTGAGTACATATATTTTACTTCTTCCTCTCTCCAAAATTCTGTTAAAATACTAGACATAAAATGTTTCAGAAAATAAAGTACCCTTGAAAAAGAACAAAGACTGCTTTTAGGAGATCAGACATTTTGAGTAATTATATAAGTAATAAAAAAATAGAAGACATCGTATTGACTAACAAACTAGAGCAGGGGAAATCTCAAAGCAGCCATAGGAAAGGGCTGCCACAAATGTGCTTTTCTTTTCTTTTTTAATTTTTTTTTTAAGATTTTATTTATTTATTTGAAAGACAGAGATCGCAAGTAGGCAGAGAGACAGGCAGAGGGAGAGAGAGGGAAGCAGACTCCCTGCTGAGCAGAGAGCCTGATGCGGGACTCGATCCTAGGACCCTGGGATCATGACCTGAGCTGAAGGCAGAGGCTTTAACCCACTGAGCCACCCAGGTGCCCTCTTTTCTTTTTTTTTTTTTTAAAGATTTTATTTATTTATTTGACAGAGAAAAATCACAAGTAGGCAGAGAGGCAGGCAGAGAGAGAGAGGCAGGCTCCTCGCTGATCAAAGAGTCTGATGGAGGGCTCAAACCCAGGACCCTGAGATCATGACCCAAGGCTTAATCCACTGAGCCACCCAGGCACCCCACAAATGTGCTTTTCAATTACAGGCTTGAATGATAGATATGAAGATGAGGCATGGATGCTGGGCAGTGGTACAGATAGTACCGTTTTCTTCTGAAAGAGCTAGGCCTGTGGGACCCCTCTCCTTTTGCCATGTATCTGTTTGTCTAATTGCCTATCAGGTGAGCATGAGAGGTGTTTTCCCCAATAAATAGTACTGATAAAATTGTCTATCACTTAACCTTATTTGTGGAAAAGAAAGGAAAGTTACTGTCTTAACTTCACATCACACATGCACAAAAAAAGTCCACTTATATTGAAGACCCAAACATTTTTTCCCAAATATTTTATTTATTTATTTGAGAAAGAGAGAGAGAGAGAAAGCATGAGCAGGGTTGAGGGAGAGAGGGAGAAGCAGACTTTCCATTGAGCAGGGATTCCCAACATGGGGCTCGAGCCCAGGACCCCAGGATCATGACCAAGAGCCCAAGGCAGACACCTAACTGAACCACCCAGGTGTCCCATGAAGAGTTAAACATTTTAAAAGTACAAATATTAGAGAAGAATCTATAGCAGATCACCTTTATAATATCTGAAATTGTTAAGACCTTCCCAAGAACTACCTGAAATCTAAAAACCATCAATTTTGCCCCCAAATAAAGGATTCAGTAGGGAGGAAAAATGGAAGGAAGACGTATTCTGGCATATTTCCATCAAAATGAAAATTTCTGCATGACAAAATTCATCAGTATTTATCATAAGTGAAGTTAAAAGACAACTGGCAAGGTTGGACAATACCTGAGACACAGGATTAATATTACCAATCTGTGCATTGCCCCAGTAAATGAATAAGGAAATGACAACACAACAGAAAAGTAAAGGGTATTGTAGTATACTGTTTACAATTATCTGTTTTGCTTCCCTGTATGAGAATTAATGCTTTACCGTCCTGGCAAACTCAAACATGGCCATATGATATGTTTGGGTCAGTGAAATGTGTCACAGTTAGAAGCTTAAAACCTTGATATTAATTTGCCACGTTCTGTTTACCTTCTGTCACAGCAACCACAGATATTCTGGATAGTGGCTGCTCCCAACCAACCTAAGATGGAAATACATTGTGCATGAAAGAGAAATCTTTGTTTTAAACCGCTGAGATCTGGGAGTTTTGACACCATGGCTTAACCTTGCCTGTCCTGATGCATACAGAAATTACTATCAGCATCAGAATAGAGGTGCCATTGCAATAAAATCTATGAAATATATGGCTTTGATTCGAAGGTTGTGTTTTTGGCAGTGAGGAAACCATCAGAAGCTAGGCCAGTGAGAACAAGTCAAATAGTAGAAAAAGTTTTAGTAAAACAGATCTATAGTAGCCTGAAAGGCAGATATAATGAGCCTGTAGTTTTGGAGAGGGAGGTTGAAAAACAGAATATTAGTTTCAAGTATGGCTAACTTTTGTCTACATGTCTCCAATTATAAAAGAAATGAGCTTAGATAAGGTACTTAGCTAATAGTTGAACATAAATGAAAGACAGTTGAGAGTTTAGAAATTGGTGGGCCTTCAGGCTTAAAAATGAGCTTAAACTTCAAACAGTGTGAAATAAAGTTTTGAGCAATAAAGGCAAATTTCAAGAATTACACCAAGGAAAAATCAAAAGATAGGGGTTCCTCCATACCATTGTTAAAATCTCCAAATCCTTTTTACGTATTATCTCAGTGCAAGTATCAAATTAAGGGTATAATCTTCACACCCATTATAAAAAATACTCAGTAGAGGGGCGGGTGGCTGGCTAGTTCAGCTGGTGAAGAGTGCAACTATTGATCTTGGGGTTGTGGGTTGGAGCTCCATGTTGGGAGTAGAGATTACTTAAAAATAAAATCTTCAGTAGTAGAAAAATACTCAGTAAATTAACATTCCTAAAGTTTCAACTAAGTGTGTGATATATTTGCCATTTGGGTGAAATGGCTCAGGAACAAAGTACTAAGGGTGTGACCTTTCTGTAGAAGACTGATGGACTGAAGGTACTCAAACTTAAGGAGAGAGAGATCTAGAAAAGTGGTGGTGATATGGTTATTGGCCCATAGAGCTGACTGGAATACAGTTGCTAAGAAGCCAAGTTAAGTTTTTGGAAAAAAAAAATACTATACTGTCAAAGAGACTGGGAGCTTGGATTAAATAGTTTGTGGCTAAGGCTTAAGATATTTGGGACCTCAACCTCTTTTGGATGAGCAGCAGTCTGCAAAAGCTGCTGGATTTCCAAGGAAGGTCATTTTCTCATACCAGCCCAACTCCATCAAGAGACAAGAAGTATAATTTAAAAGGAAGAACATTGGGGTGCCTGGGTGGCACAGACAGTTAAGCATCTGACTTTTGATCATGGCTTGGGTCTTGATCTTGGGGTGGTGGGTTCAGGCCCAGCATTGGGCTCTACCCTGGGTGTGGAGCCTACTTAAAAGGAAAAAAAAAAAAAAAGAAAAAAAAGAAGAACAACCTGTAGATTGGTGGAGTCAAGAGCCACAGGGAAACAGTGGGCAGGCAGAGAAACTACTTGAAGGAAGAACAACCAGGGCCTGTTCTCGGGACCGTTCTCTAAGCATGAGCCAAGGGACCATCCAGGCATTTGCTTAATGAGATGTCATTGTTGCTGTGGGCCAGGGACTGCTGGATAATTTCCATGCTGCTGCTTTCTCAGAGTGGAATGTGGTTGAAAATAGCCCTATGCCTGTTTCATCATTATTTATCGGACATGTGGATCTCTGATGTAGAGAATACCCTATGACTTGAGATTCTTCACTTTGAGCTTGAAGCAATGAGTAGATGGTAGTTAAAGTTATCTCCCTTAGAGGAAGGGGAAAGGGGAGGGAACATATATTGGTCAACCAGGCCTTTATTATGCTTCCGTAGTAGGAAGTTCCCTTCTTTCTGGAAGATCATACTCCCTAGCACTTTAGAACTGGACAGGGCTATGTGGCCTGCTTCAACCAATGAAATCTGAGCCAAATTAACATCTATCCCTTCTTAGGGAGAATTATGAGGCAGGTGCATGCCTCACCAAATTCTATATTCTGTCAGCATGACAACCATCACCATTGTGATTTCTAACTAGTGGTGGCTCCTTCAGCTTGGGTCCTGAGGTGTGAGGAAGGGCTCTCTGACCTGTAGTGAACACGTCATTTTGAGTGAGAAACCAACTTTTCTTTATACAGGCTACTAAGATTTGGGAGATGTTTGTCTCACAAACATCTAGCCTTCCCTAATTGATAGCTACAGATAAATAATTGGGAGAAGATTAAAGTACAAATAACCAGTAAACGTATGAAAACAGATGAATAACTGGGTAGTAGAAATGCTTAGAAAAGCAGTACCTACAATTTGGGACTTGTTCTAGAGTACATTTAAGAATTTAATTTTTGTGGGGTGTCGGTTGGCTCAGTTGGTAGAGCATGTGACTCTTGATCTCAGGGTTGTGAGTTTGAGCCTCACATTAGGTGGAGATTACTTAAAAATAAAATCTTTTGGGGTGCCTGGGTGGCTCAGTTCATGACCCCTGCGTCCTGGGATTGAGCCCCACATTGGGTTCCCTGCTCAGCAGGGAGCCTGCTTCTCCTTGGCCCTCTGCCCTTCCCCTACTTCATACTCTCAATCGTTCACACTCTCTCTTAAATAAATAGGTAATACCTTTAAAAAATTTAATTTTAAAATTGGAGACTTGTCAGGAGACTGGTCTCACATGTGCAAGTTCAACAAGAATGGATGAATGATTGGGTGAATTATATTTACTCTGACACTTACCATTGTTTTTGTGAGTCTTTCTTTTAGTCTTTAAACTGGTTCATTTCTCTTCCTACTCATAGAAGACAATGCACTATTCCCTAAGGGATATAGCCCTAAATTCTGTGTGCTCACTGTCTTTAGTTCCAGAGTCCAAGCTGTCAGGATGATGTATGTAGTATTTTCTATCTGGTTCAGATGTGATCTCTTTTTGTCTGGCAACCTCTGGGTTAAAAGATAGGTCACCTACCCACACTACCCATATCCAGTATGCAAGTAACTACAATAAACATCTTGGTAGCAGATTGTAATTGGCGTTCACAATTTCCCCTTTCATTCCATTCCTTAACAATAGTTCCCTATGGACAGTGTATTTCCCCACCCACTGATTTTGTTTGCGCCTTGTTTTGGCTAATGGAATGTGAGCAGATACAACTTAATGCCATGCTGGACTAGGGTTGCTAGATGTGGTTGTGTGGCTTAGCTTCTACTCACGTGCTCTTTTCCTGCCCCACGATGAGAGCATGTCCTGGGTAACTGCTGCTCCATCGCCCTCCATCGCCCAGTTAGATGTGCTGAGCAGATCACAGTGCGACCCATAGCCTGGAGCTGAACCCCAGTGAGCCACGGCTGACCTCCACACCTATAAGTGAGAAGTGAATGCATGTTGTCACAAGCTACTAATACATGCAGACTTTCTATTTATTTATTTTAATATTTTATTTAATTGAGAGAGAGGGAGAGAGAATATGAGCAGGAGGGAGGGGCAGAGGGAGAGGGAGAAGCAGACTTCCTGCTGAGCTGGGAGCCTGATTCGGACTCTAACCCAGGACTCTGGGATCATGACCTGAGCCAAGGGTAGATGCTTACCGACTGAGCCATCCAGGTGCCCCAGGCTGTGATAATTTTGAAATCCCCCTAGGAAGATGCTGTGAAGGTTCCCTACCCTTGGCCCTGGGAAAGTTCCTTGCTTACGCTCTTGATTCTGCACTCCGAGAGAACTCCCTTTCGTTGATGTCCATGGCTTATGGATCTGCCCTTGGGGATGGGGGTGCTTCTTACTCATTATTCTCCTTGGGCACATCTGAAATGTATTTTGGGGAGAAAGCTCTCTTTCAGTGCTGCAGAGCCTTTGAAGTTGGCCTCCTACTCATGGGAAGTTGGAAGACCCAGGTTTGTTTTTTGTCCAGGGTGCTTCAGTCTAGGCTTATAGTTTCTTTAGCAGTATAATTATTTCCAAATTTAGTAATCTATTTATATGTAGTTCTATGTGTCATTAGTACAAAGATTTTTCTGGACATAATTCTCAGATACCCCTTCTTTCATTCTTTAACCCAGACCTCTCTCAGTTTATGGTTAAAAACATTTAGAACATTTGAAAAGACCACCCCCTTTAATTTGGTCTCTGTCCTGAGTCACTTTGAGAAGCTTGACTAGTTTTTAAGCCCATTTTATGCAGTCTCTTTATCATTTGTGTTGTGCAACCAAATGGTTTTTCCAACTTCGCAAGCCTTCCCCTGCCCCTACATCCCGCCTCTGTTTTTTGGATCCTCCTATATATCCTTTTGTGTCTTCTTAGAAACTGACCACTTCTTTCTTAGGTCATCTTTCTCATGCACTATCTTGCCAAACAGAGTCAACAGAACTTTTTTTTTTAAGATTTTATTTATTTATTTGACAGAGAGAGATCACAGGTAGGCAGAGAGGCAGGCAGAGAGAGAGAGAGAGAGAGAAGGAAGCAGGCTCCCTGCTGAGCAGAGAGCCCGATGTGGGACTCGATCCCAGGACCCTGAGATCATGACCTGAGCCAAAGGCAGCGGCTTAACCACTGAGCCACCCAGGCACCCCAGTCAACAGAACTTAACACATGCTGCTAATGTTTTGCATTTCATCCTCATCCATTATAATGCCGACCAAGGTAAGCTCACATCTGTCATTAAGTTGGTGCACTGATGGTACCAAATGTTCACCCTTGAATGAAATACAGATCTCTAGTTATCCAGCCTGTTTCTGTCATCAAGCTGCCTGACCAAGGCAGTGCTACCTGTTATTGTTAATAAGTTTCATCCCTTTTCTGGCATCAGTTTCTATATTAGGTAAAATTAGGCTTTAAAACAAACACCTTGGCCATTGTGAGGACAAGAGCATCTGAAGATCCTGACACAACAGGAGGATTTATAGGAGGATAACGCTCTTACTGAGACAAAGGTTTATCTAGGTCCTACCTATGGATACTCTATTTAGAAAAATCCGATTTCCCAATCAGTTTTCAGTTATTGTTACCTGTAAAATAGTGCGGTCTCAATCTCATCTGATAAATGAAATGAGTAAGAGAGCAAGAAACTGGATGATGAATCACGGTGATTGGACAGCCTGTTATTTCTGTCATGCGAACAAAGTAGATTGTTTGTGATTGATCAGAATAACAACTGAAAATTTAATGAATGTACTGCAGTCTTGTCACTTCGATCAAACATTAAGGGCAGTCACTGGAAATACCATTCCTGCTTAGGTTCCAGTGTAAGGAATTCAGCAGTCAGCCTGAGCTCCTGTGGTTAGAAATGCAGACACAGGACCCGTGGGGAAAAGGCTTGCTCACTTGGTCCTCACTTGGCCCTCAGGACCAATTTCAAGCCCAATAAAGTATATGCTTTGGAAATTAGTAGAAAATATGTATTAATAAACACTCAGGTCAAGGAGACCTAGGAAATGCTGCTTAATTTTGAGGCAGGAACTTAACAACACAAATGCATTAGGAAAAGTGAATGTTTTAAATGACAAGGATTTTTTCTTCCATATCTATATAAAGAGCCCAATAAGGAAACCATTCTTCCAAATAGTTGAATACAGGCTCTTAGGACCAGGACTCCAATTTAAGGCATTCTTTTGAAAATGAGAAATTCATCGTGTACCCAGAGAGAAAAATTGCGCCAGATTTGTGTCATGTGGTTTTTTACTCCAGTCACTACTATTCAGAGCAAGTTAATCCTACAAAAATAATTTGGAGAATGTCATTATTCCTTTAACACTAAGAAATAGTTTCAGCTGTGTGTGTTTACTATGTGCTCTTTTACTTAAAGGTGACACCTATGTAAGTATTTGTGACCAGAGTAAAAGGAAAGAGACAGTGGGGCGCCTGGGTGCTTCAGTGGGTTGAGCCTCTGCCTTCAGCTCAGGTCATGATCCCAGGGTCCTGGGATGGAGCCCCACATCGGGCTCTCTGCTCAGCAGGGAGCCTACTTCCCCCTCTCTCTATGCCAGCTTGTGATCTCTCTCTCTCTCTCTGTGTCAAAAAAAAAAGGAAAGAGGAAAAAAAAATCCTACAGTTTCCACAAAAAGTCTGTAGTTCCTCCATCACAGTTTGGGTTCTCTGGAAAGCAAACCCTGAGGTTGGGAATTGTATGCAGGAAGTGTTCTTTGTTTTTTTGAAGATTTTATTTATTTTGAGAGAGTGAGAAAGAGAAAGAGTGCAGGAGCTAGTGCCAGCGTGAGCTTACAAGTAAGCCCAAGGGAGAGGGAGAAGCAGACTCCCTGCTGAGCAGAGAGCCCAAAGCAGGACTTGATTCCAGGATCCCAAGATCATGACCTGAGCCAAAGGCTGACACTTAACCAGCTGTGCCATGCAGGTGTCCCTACCTGTGAATGTTCTCAGGATCAACACCTGTGGAGGTGTAATGGACAGAAGATTGAGCAGAAGGAGACTTGGTGCAATCAAAATGAAGGTTTCAGCCCAACACTTTAGAAAATCATGGAGCTGAAATACCCCTGCACATTTGTCCCAAATTGGGGTAAGAGCCAGGACCATTACTACCCTTCTTGCAAATTTTTCCTCCTACCACCCCTCATATCCCCTAAAAATTCACCACTCATTGAATAGGCTGCCCAAGAGGAAGAGATGCAATTTGGGGGAGCAGTTCATCTCTCTGGAAATTTACTCAGCTGAGAAAAATCAGCCAACTCTCCCAGCAGTTGAGGGAATGAGTATTTTGGTCCTGGAAGTGGGTAAGCTGGGCAGTGCCCTATAGTGTTCACTACAGTTCTCCATCTGGCAAATATACTACTAACTGCTCTATGATTTTTGTTTAAGTAATCTCTACACCCAATGTGGGGCTTGAACTCACAATCCCGACATCAAGAGTCACATGCTCTTCCGATTAGCCAGCCAAGCGCCCCTCCTCTATGATTTATTGCCATGTGAGTGTTGGTGATGGGGGAACGAAAGAGATGGTAATGGAGAAGGAATCAGTTGTGGTCTTCTTACTGTTCAGCTTCTTAAGCAGAAGATAGAGCCATAAATGTCACCTGATTTAAAAGTATCTAAGAAGATACCCCAGACTTCAAAGCTAGGAGGAACCTTGACGATCTCCCAGTGAAAAGCCCCAGAGACGTTAAAAGCCCAACATTGGAAGTTAGAGTAGGAAGCACACCAAGTGTGCTTGCTTGGTGGCTGAGACATGACAGAATTGTGGCTAATAATGAAATGTGGATTGTGATTGTGATGGCCATCTTCCTCATCTTTTATTCTGAAAGGACTCCTGACTTTGTTCAAGTATGGCGAGGAGGCAAGGATGCTGGACAGAGGTGGGACTAGGTAAAGTGGGTGAATCATGTTGGACACAAAACTGAAGGATGCCGTTCTTCTCAAGGTCACTGGGAAGGGCACATGATGGATGAGGCACTCAGAGGGTTGTTGTGGGTGCATTGCCTGGAGAGTCAGCGCCTCCTTTATTTTTGTTACCCAAGATTCTTTACCTCCCTTGCCCTCTTCCTGGCCCTGGTACTGAGAAGCTGGGCCTTACTCTTGAAGGGAGGACACCCATTCCCCTTGAGCAAAGATTGGTTCAGGGAAAAGCCTGTAGCCCAGTACATGTCTGTGAGCTGTAAGAGGGTGTCAGCTGTGGGACTCCCAGGAAGGGTTTTTCTTTTTGATAAAAAGGAGACATTGAAGGGGCAATTTCACTTTTTGTGTGTGGACAGAGTTCTGTGAAGATGGGATGTTTGGAGCTGCTGCAGCCATCTTGCAGCTATGAGGGGACAGACCGATGGCTGAATAGCAGATGGTGGAAAGGAATTCCAACTTGGAACTACCTGTCTCAAGACTTCTGGAGAGGTAAGATAAGACATTTCCATGGTTTTGTTACCTCCTGGTCAGATTAATCCAACTATTAAGCAGGGTCTTTTTCTAGCCCTTACACATGGAGCTTTGTTCCATCTCCTTGTAAAGACTTGGATTCCCATGAGCATGATTCTATTTCTCCATCAGAACTCTCTTAAACTAACAAATACATTAACCTGGAAAGTGTTAAAGTTTGTCAGGATCCTGAGTTGATAATCTTTGTTCCTCTATGTACTAGCTAGGAGACCTTGGACTAGTGACTTCACTGCTTTTTGCCTCATTTTTCTCATTTGTAAGATTTAGAGATCCTACTAGTATTTAGCCTCACAGGGTGGTTGTGAGGTATGTTGAGAATAATATCTATAAATGTTATAAATGTTAAGGTGCCTGGTAAACAGCAAGGATTCAGTAGATGGTATGAATTATTAGTTCAATAGTTATTAACCCCCTCTCTGGGACATTTATTTAGTAGAGACCTATAGAGGACTTCTGTTTTTTGGCTACATGCATCTGTTTACGTTAATAGGAAATAGTCGTTTGAGACTCTGCCCTTCCCCATTCTTTGCTCATTTGACTCAGGTGACACCCCGTACCACAACTCAGTTTGCAGACTGTGTGACGGTGGACTGAACCATCAGCCACATCCCCTTGGACCCTTATGACAATAGTAATTATTCAGATTTGGGCATGCAGTGAAATCATAGCCAGTGAGATACAGTGCCTGGGACATCTTGGGAAGCTACCCTCCTTCCAGCTGGTCTTGAACCTAAGAGAGGAAGATTGGAGAGCCATGGCTGTCATCTCGTGGGCATGTTCCTCCGGAGACTGCCGCCAGTGCAGCAGAGGGCAGAATGAAGAAACAGCCCCGATGACCTCTGTCACTGTAGTCCTGAATCGAGCCACGCTGTAAGTCTGCCTCAGCCCCGGACTCGGCAGGTATGTGGGCCCATGAGCTCTGCTTGCCGAACCTAGTTTGGGTTCGTTTTCTTTCATTCATGGCAAAAGGAATCTAAACTCATGTAGGAAACTCGTATTATAGACTCATACTATATTGTTTTAAAGGCGAAACATCCACATTGTCACTTCGGAGTGGGTTGTGCAAGAAAAACCATTTTGCATGTGTGCCGGCAGGGCTGCTCTCTTACTTCCTCCTCCTGGCTCCCCACAGCGGCCCGTGCACACTTGTACCGTGAAGTGCTGTAGATGCTCCAGGGACTACTGTATCTTCCCTGAAGAACGGCATCAAGTTTCTTAATCTGTGACTTCTTGGCTTCATCCGTAGTGCATCTGTAACCTGTGTTGCAGAGACGTCGGCAGGATGAAATGCGATCATAGAAGCGAAGTGCCGCTCATGCTCTTGTCATCTTACTCCTACAGTCCCGATGCTCGCAGGCGCTCTAGGCCAGGCAGCGCACACTTTGTCCCTCAGAGCAGCACCGTTTCAAGACACCAGGTCCTCATTTATTTGCGGCTTTTGCTCTTGAGCACACCTGGTGGGAGGAATTCGAGTACATGGTCTCTCTTCCTGAGCACAGAGAGCTGCAGAGCGGGGCACAAGTGTGGATGAATGAAAGGGGGCCTGATCTAAGCCTGGGAGAGGAGGGCACGGTCTGGTGGGGACGTGGGGAAAGGAGACAGTGGGCTGTCGGGAAACTGAGAGCCTGTGGAACGGCGCTGGGAAGTAAGCGAGGAGTCCTAGCTGAGAGGCGGAAGGTCAGAAGGACTGGGACGGGCCAGGGAGGACGGGTACGGAGAAGCGCAGGAAGGAGAGCGCGCACAGAGTGGACAGGGCCGGCTCCCTCGCTTTGACACCACGCAGTCCTTCCACGCCATCGCCACCGGCTCGAGGCTTCTGGAAGACAGGCAGAACTGCCAGGGGGTCCAGAATGGGACCCAATAAGCAGTTAATATAAGCTCTTGCGAGTATCATGATGGGTGTAGTTGTTTTTGTTTCTCTGACATTTTTCTGTTGGTTATGCATTCGAAATTGTCATGGAGTCCTCCCCATGTCTCTTTTAAGGAAGCAGGACAGGGATTAAGATCTCCATCTTGCAAGTCGGGCACCCAAGGTGAACCTTTTGCAGGGTCGCCTAGCTAGTATGTGGTCGTTTTGAATCTTAGTTCTTCCTTCTTTCAGGTTTGTGGACTTGCCCTTTATTAAAACATTGGCCTGGGTCTCTGTTATTTCCTAAGTGGTGTACCTGACATCAGTCTCCTCCCTCTGGGGCATCCTGTTTCGTGTGACCCAAGCAGTCTTTCTAGTCATGCCGTTCTTCTGCTCAAAAATATGAGTGGCTTCCCACTGCCTGGAGAGAGGAGGGTCTAGAGCCCAGCACAGCAGTCGGTGTGTTCAGCAGCAGCAGCACATCAGCCGTTCGGAGTTATTTCTTGTAGACTTTGAATGCTGTGTTACCCCCAGTCCCATGCTCCAGCCATGAAGGCCTGTTAGCTAGTTCTCGAACACACCGTCAACTCTGGAACCTGTGTACTTGGGATATGTATGCCTTTTTCATTACCAGAAACATCACCCACCCCTTCTTTGTCTGCCAAAAAAAATGTGGTTCACCCAGGAGCACCTGAAAAGTTTGCCTCAACTGGGATACCTGGGTGTCTCAGTCAGTTAAGTTGTCCGACTCTTGATTTTGGCTTAGGTCATGATCTCAGGGTCGTGGGGTTGAATCCTGTGTCAGGCGCTGTACTGGGTGTGGAGTCTGCTTAAGATTCTCTCTCTCCCCCTTTCCTGTTCCTTCCTGCCCCCCACCATGGTGTGTTCTCTCTCCCCCCCCCAAAAAAAGGTTTGCCTCAACTGGAAGCATTCCAGATGTGTCACATACTGGTCACACGGGGTCATCATGAGGAGCAATTTGCCTCTGCCTTTCTAGGGATCAGAATTTCTAGGATATTCTGATGCCTTGGGTTTATAAAACCAAGCAGTTTCCCCATTGAGAGGGAGGGAAATATGACTCCTTACACAGACCACCAGTGCAATTATTTGATGAAAAATCTGAGAAAGTGTTCTGTCTATAGATGACATGAATCACAGACCAATTCCCCAGTATGCCTTAAGAGTCCTTATTTTCAGGAATCACTGGAAGAAGAGCTCAGAATAATGGAGTTTTGGTGCTTCCCTCAAGACTGTGAAGAAGCAGGAAATACAGTCTCAGAGACCAGAAGCTAGGTCTGGGAAACCTGGAGTGATGACAATGACAGGGTGTCTTGGTAGCCCATGATAGCAGTTTTACCCTGTAACTTTGCCACCAATAAATCCATCCCACTAGGAGCTTTATTTTTTTTTTAAGATTTTATTTTTATTTGAGAGAGAGTGCACATACAAGCGAGCATGAGAAGGGAGAAGGTCAGAGAGCGAAGCAGACTCTCATGGAGCTGGGAGCCAGATGCCGGTCTCAATCCCAGGACCCTGGGATCATGACTTGATCCGAAGGCAGTCGCTTAACCAACTGCACCACCCAGGCACCCCCAGTAAGAGCTTTAATATGAAGACTGGCGGACTCGCCTTATTTCCCATGCTATGTTGGTTGGCAACTTGGATAGACTGCTGCTTAAGGTAGCAGAAAGGGGAAGCAGTGAGGCTGTCCACCCGAGATTGGCAGTCACAGGACCCGGTCCAGCTGGGAGGCGGTTTGTACCTAACCTAGTCTAGCAGAAGCACAACCTGAATCCCAGTTGCGGAGGCGCCAAGAAGACTCTGCCCAGACATCTAGTCTGAAGTAGTCAGAAAAGGGGGTGATGGCGAGAGATGTTTGGAAATCATATGGTAGAGTAGTTGAGAACTTAAGGCTGTGAACAGCAAGGGAATATTGGAGTTCCCTTTTCTGTAAAGCCTAGAGCAGTTATGAAGACCAGACATTAACATCCTTATGTATCATTTGTCAGTTTTGATGTTGTAAACTTTTTGTCATGAGATCCCCTTGGGTCCAAGGGAAAGCGACTGAAATGTCATTGATTTGGCCATTTCTTCCATTTGAAAAATGTGTGCCTTCCAGTTATTGTTGGGACAGGATCAGCATGCTTTTGGCCAATTTGGAGTTTAATTCAGAAATCACTGATGGTTACTTTAAACTCAGAAGATCCCACCTGCTGGGCTGCACTAGTCTCCGCGGCCAATCAGAAGGCAGAAACATCCAGAATGCCAGGCCACTCAGTAGTGTTCTCTTTCATGTAAGCAACGAAACTGATAACAGGAAATTAGTTTCATTATGATGTTTTCCAGAATAACTGCACTTTCACGCTTTTTTCATAACGTGCTGCCTTTGTCAGAAGAAGCAGGTGGCGTGCAGGTGAATACAAGCCCGTTTCTTCTTAGCAAACACTTTCCCCTCTGCTGGGAGTAATTCAGAGTTCAGTTTAGCCTGACCACACCTGACCCAAGCTGGCACGATGGTTTTGATCAGAACACGTTCCCCCCCAACCCCAGCATGTAGGAAAGTAGAGTTCTGTGCATTTTATTTTGCAATCCTAAATTCTCTCACTCTGCTTTTGTTTACAGGTATTCCCACGCCATGTGCGGGACTCAGAAAATCACAGTGTAGAAAGTTAAGGAAAAAAGAAAGCTTCAAATCATAAAATACAATGATTGACAGTTCAGGCAAGATGATACTAACACATTCACAATGACTTGTTTATCTCTGCTTTTGCACTTAGGGCTATATTAGCCGCATTTAAAACTTCTCCTTTTCTGTGCTATTTTTGAATTTTCTTACTCTTTTTACACTTAGATAAATTAAAAGAGTTGTAGCATCCGTCTTGTTTTGTCATTTTCATGGTATCTTCAGAAAGAATGTTCCTCTTTGTAGGCTGAAGGTCTGAGGGGCTTGCTCTGGGAGTCCTTGTTCACCCGCCGTCTTGGCAGCAGCGGGTCTTCCTCTTCCTGTCACTTCCAGGCTTCTGCCATCCTGAATAAGCCTTTAAAGAGAACATGGCATACTCGAACCTCTCCAGATCTTGGTTTCCATATCTGAGAATGAGAGAGCTAGCTGGAATATCTCCAAGTTCCTGGGTCCATGACACCAGCTCTGGTCTCTCTTACCCAGACAGCAGCTTGCACTCCTTTTATGCGGCACTGCTGTTTCCTTGCAGAAGTACTTGGGGATCTGTATTACTTAATCACTGTAATTGTCAGAGCATTAGGGCAAGTTACTTCCTATAACACCCAGGCCCCTTTCCCAAGCTCTGGCGTCTAGACTCGGATATGTACTGAGTGTGTATGTGTATGTGTACAGTGTGTACTGACTTGTATCACTTCCCTCTGCAACCACTCCGGGAAAACACATTTTCTTGTCAGTGATTATTTGTTCTCTGTCCCTTTGTGTCTTTACAAGCTGCATTTCACTTCTTCCTTCGGCTTTTTCTGACCTGACTCTTTGGACCTATCCCTGTGTCTTTGTTTTCTTCCTTGGGAATTTGCCCAGCTTCCACTTGGGCTTGTCTCCCTCCCCCCCCCACCCCCGTTTGATTGCCAGTGCCTTGTGGGGGGCGGTTGTGGCTGCTACTCAGAGCTAGGAGGGAAAAGGAGGCAAGGTGCTGAGTGATACAGCTGCCAGCTGCTGGGATTACCAGAACACTTCGTCTGTCGCAGTCTTCGTCTGTGACCGGTCCATGACAACGGCTCCAGCCCTGGGAAGCAGCCTGGGACGCACTGCCAGTTTCTCTTCATGTTGTCTCCATTGTGTGGTTTTTATATCACTTTCTTGCTTTCTGTTTATAGGATCATGGATTTTTGTGTCTGATACTCTCCACTGCACTGAATGTTCCACCAAGACATTTTTTTCCATTCATACTTTATTTCTGTTTTCAGCCCCTTTGTGACCTTCTCACAGAGACCTGGATTTGAAACCTGACTTTTTTCCTCTTAACTTATTAGGCAAGTCTCTTGGAGTATGTGAGCCTGTTTCCTTCCGTGTGAAATACAGATGATAATGCATTTATCATATCGTCAGTGTGAGGATTAAATGAGAAACTACCTGTGAAAATGCCTTGCACATGCCTGATGCACAGTGGGGCTCAGTTTGTCCTCTGCCCCCCTTCATTTTCTACTGTATAAACAAGCATGATGGGTTATTTTCATTTCATGGTTCCACAAAACATGTCTCTCCATTGGGTCAGGAAGCTTTGCTTCAGTAGGGTTTTCTGGCATATTTGGAAAGGCTTTTTCTAAAGCTACCCAAGTGAAACTAGAGTCCATTCCCAGAATTCAGTTTGGGTCACTGGTTGCTATGGAAACCTGTGCTTCTCAGTGACTTCCCTAAACATGATAGACTTCCATGAAATAATAATTTACCCCCAATTCTTTTTCAGTACTGTCTCTGTGTGTGTGTGTGTGTGTGTGTGAGAGAGAGAGAGAGAGAGAGAGCGAGAGAGAGCGCGCGCGAGCACACGTGAGAGCAAGCTCATGTGTGAGCATGAGTTGGGTGACAGCAGAGGGAGAGGGGGAGAGAGAATCCCAAGAAGTCTTCATACGCAGCATGGAACCTGAAGCGGGGATCGATCTCACAATCCCGATACTGTGACCAGAGCCAAAATCAAGAGTTGGATGCTTAACTGAGTCATTAGGCTCCCTTTCTTTAGATACTTTTAATTCCCGTTCTTTACTCCTTATATCCTGAAGTAACCAGTCTGGTTTCTCCTACTCTCACGTTTTCTCAAACACCGTCTGTCATAGTGTGTACCCTGCCAACTAGCCGAGTGGCCACTCCACATTCGGACATCAGCACCTGGGCCATTCGTTAACTCTAGTTCCCAGTTTTTCAGGGGTGTTGCAAAGTCTCACTTACTCGAATATTTATCTGTTCTCTTTTCTTCCAGAGATAGCTTCGGCTTCTGAGGAATCCTTTTTGCCATCGTATACTAGTTTTCCAAGTTCCTGGCTCTAGTCTCACTCAGTGGCTCAGCCATAACCGCTTCTGCCAGGCATGTAGAACCATCCACGTTTCTCACGATCTTTGTGCATTCATGATGCCTATTTTCTAGCTGGCAAAATCCAAAACTAACTTACTGCTCTCTGTTCTTAATACAGGGAGTGTAACTATAATTCTCTGGCTGTCTTTCCCTTATCCCTAGTCCGAGAGACTATGTGCTTCTAAAGACACAGTTGCTAAAGTGATTCCAGCCTCATCTCTCTGTCAACTCCTCTTTTCTGGTGTCTCATTTTCCATGCAGTTATGTAAAGTTTACATGATGAAATAGAGACCCCATGCATCATGGAAGACAGTCCTCAGATACCTGCTGGGCAGGCCTGGTAGGAATACTGAGACTTGGAAACAGAAATTCCTTTTGAAATTTTCCATTCCAAGCCTGATCTTCCCTCTAAAGTAACAGTTTCAGTTTTGTTAAGTGGTTATCTGTCCTCTAAAGATTTCAGATCATTCTCTAATGAAGTTAATTCTGGGCCTATTCTAACTAGTGTAGAGTTTATTTGAATGTCAGGCAAAAATCTCGCTGTCTTAAAATTTTCACCAGGTGAGCTAGGATCCTAGTTTGCCCCTCTTGAATCACAATCACACTATTCTTTTTGCATGATATTCCCTTTGATATGTGAAGGCATCAGTACTGCCCGTGCTAATTTCTTTCTTTTCCAGACAACCTCTGTTTTCCCATTGCCAAGGATTCTAGACTCTTTACCATCCTTACCATTTTTCTCTAGATATAATCTAGCATGTTAACATCTTAGAATGTGGAATTAAACACGTAAGTCAAAACATTAGGTAAGGCTTGGTCCTCACAGAACAGAGACTATCATTTCTCTTGTTATACACAGAATGCATCTTCTGATATAACATAAAATCATAATCACTACTCAGCAACTTTGCCACACTGTTGACTCATTCAGGGCTGGGAGAAAATTATGACTTTTAAAAAAAAAATAGTTATTGGTTAGTTAGTTATCCTTAATTCCATACTTACGCAGTACTTCTGCTTGTTTTATTTCCTTTTCCTTTTGGTTCAGATACTGGGTTCACATTTAACTACATTAACTTTCACTTTGCTAAATTTACTGTTCTATCATTTCAGCCCATTGAGATAATTTTGGATCCTGTCTCTGTAATCTGCTTTTATGTAGATTTAAGAAGAGTAACCTTTAAAACTGGTTTTTATTTTGTGAAACAAATACCGCTTTTTTGTATTTTTATTTGCATCATTATTATATTCTGCTCTCAGTGTGTTGCCATCTGCCGTACTTTATTTAACTTTGGAAAGCCTGTTTAAAGACCGCTTGTAGACCTATTGGGATTAGACTCTTTTGAAATCTCAACACTTCGGTCTGAAGTAGTCAGTCCTACACTTAGAAACAACCTGCCACTGTAGCAAAACATAAAAGGAAAGGGAGGAGGTGGCGTTCATAAAATCAGAATTGATTTCTTTTTACCAAACAGATAAACACATCACCCAAATAGCTAAAGTGCCAAGAAAGGATTTCACATTTTGGCGCCAGACCCAATTAGTTTGAATCCCAGCTGTTTCACTCCCTTGGTGGGTCACATTGGGTCATTTGATTATCCCGTGTCACTGTGAGAGAGTGCCTGACCTCAATACCTAGCATATAGTTGGTACTCAGTGTGCATTGTAGTGAGACAGACTCTTTCTTTTCAAATTCCTGATTTCTTATCACTTCCATGAAACCTTGAGATTCCTCTCTGCTCCTGATCTTTAAATTCCATTTTTACACTGCAGTTTTTTTTCATATGATGATGAACATACTCCCTGAAAGCCTCTCTCATTTTACCCCCTATATCCTGGACTGTGCATACATTTCTGTTTAAATTAAATAGAACAATACCCGACAAGAGCAGATGCTCGTGTAGGGGACGTTTCCAACCCGCACAGTTCTAGCATCTGGAAAGCCAATGTGGAGATGAAGGCTGACCTGACCTGAAAGGAAGGCTGTTTGCTAGAGGGAATCCTGGTGGGCTTTGGCTTGAGAATCTCCTAACCCATTTCTTGTGTCCCCAGCATACTTCAGAAAGGTGCCTTTGGGGGCGCCTGGGTGGCTCAGTGGGTTAAGCCGCTGCCTTCGGCTCAGGTCATGATCCCAGGGTCCTGGGATTGAGCCCCCGCATCGGGCTCTCTGCTCAGCGGGGAGCCTGCTTCCCCCCTCTCTCTTTGCCTGCTGCTCTGCCTTCTTGTGGTCTCTGTCTGTCAAATAAAGAATCAAAAAAAAAAAAAAGGTGCCTTCGGACAGAAAGAAGAGGGTTTGCTTAGGTCAATGTCATTTGGAGAATGTTTTGTTTCTATCTCTAGGGCCTCACTCAGCCTGGACAATTACCCATCAACCTCAGAGCATCTTGACCTCTTCTTACCTTCCAGTGTAGCATGTGGGGAAGCCGTAAAGGCCCTGAAATCAAAGAAGGTGATCGCTATTTAAACATGGATTGTGTCACCTCTGAGCCTCTGTTTCTTCATCTGTAAAGTGGGGATAATCACTGTACGCACTTTAAAGAGTTATTGTGATAAGGACACCTGGGTAGTTCAGTCAGTAAGCATCTGCCTTCGGCTCAGGTCATGATCCTGGGGTTCTGGGATCAGCCCCTGAGCCTGGCATTGGCCTCCTTGCTGAGCAGGGAGCCTGCTTCTCCCTCTTCCTCTGTAGCCCCGCTCCTCTGCTGTGGTGCTCTTTCTTCCAAATAAGTAAAATCTTTTAAAGAGTTATTGTGATAAAGTGATAATATCTGCTACAGAATAAGTACTCAATAACTGTTGTTTCTGTCATTATTTTTAAAATATTTATTTATTTGAGAGAGAGTGATCACAAGCAGGCAGAGGGGCAGAGGGAGAGGGAGAAGCAGGCTCCCCCTGAGCAGAGAGCCTGACACAGGGCTCGATCCCAGGACCCTGGGATCATGACTTGAGCCAAAGGTTGACACTTAAATAGAATAGCCATCCAGGTACCCCAACACTGTTCTTGTTATTATCTTGTCTCCAACTTAAGTTTTCCTCTTGAAATAAAATATATAAGCCACACTGGGGAGATTGATTAGTATGTTCATTAGTTACTTTTTTTTTTAAGTTTACTATTTTTTTGTTTTTGAGAGAGAGGGCGAGCATGCATGTGTGCATGCGCGCAAGCTGGGGTGGGGGAAGGGCAGGGCAGAAGGAGAGAGAATTTTAAGCAGGTTCCATGCCCGATGCACTAAATGTAAAGGGTACATGTCTTGCAGTCAGGGAGATCTGGGCTCAGAGAACTTGGCTTTGTCACTTAGGGTGGGGCCGTATCTGTATGAAGCAGATAGTAAAAGTACCTGTTTTGCAGGGCTGTTGGGTAGATTGAAGGAGATAGTCGTGTAAGACACATAAAAAGGCCCTTGGTTTCTATTCTATAAATTGTTGGTATCATTTTTCTTCAAGAGATGAAATATATATTTGGCTCTGGTAGCTGTGATTTTCAGATGTCAGGCAGCAGAATGGACCCTGGCAATCTAGGAACAGATTTGTTGTGGCATGGGCATCCCCTTCTCTACTAGGTGTGTGATTGATGATGAAGAGAACAAAGGAAAGAGAAAGACAGCTAAAAAGACATTTCCTGGGCATCTGGATGGCTCAGGTGGTTAAGCCTCTGCCTTCAGCTCAGGTCATGATCCCAGGGTCCTGTGATCAAGCCCCGCATCGGGCTCCCTGCTCAGCGGGGAATCTGCTTCTCCCTCTACCCTTTCCCCCTGCTCATGATCCCCCCCCACCTCTCAAATAAATAAAATCCTTTAGAAAAAAGATTTTATTTATTCATTTGATTGGGGGTAGGGGGGACACAAGCAGGGAAAGTAGGAGTGGGAGAAGCAGGCTCCCCACCAAGCAGGGAGCCTGATGTGGGACTCGATCCTGTGACCCTGGGATCATGACCTGAGCAGAAGGCAGAAGGCAGAAGCTTAATGACTAAGCCACCCAGGTGTCCCAAATAAAATCCTTTTTAAAAAAATTAAAGCAATTTCCTTACAACTGGCAGCCCGCTGTTCAGTCCCTGAGGTGTGCAGAGTGTGAGATTCCTCAAGGAACTCTGGCCACCCACCTAATGTTGATGTTTCTTTAAAGACTAAAAGCAATCTTATCTTAACAATAGCTTGCCCCTCAGGGTTCTGGAAACCTTGCTTTTAAATTCCTCAAAGGCATTATCCCTAACTGGCACTAACTAAAAAATACATAATCAGTTATTCTTCATAATCCTAGGACAGCTCTTTAAAAAAAATATTTAAAAAAAGTATTTATTTAATTAAACTCTAACCCTAATGTGGGGCTTGAACTCATGAGCCCCAAATTAAGAATCCTATGCTCTACCGACTGAGCCTGCTAGGCACTCTTTTGCTCATTGATCTTGTCCCTGTACTATAATAAAAGTACCTTTTCCGGTGAAAACATCTCAAGAACTCCTTGACCATTAGCTCAACATCACCTTTTAGGATGATTCCTGGAGTAAATAACCATGTACTGAAATCTTCTCTCACATTCTGCATTAAATTTTAGTTTGTGTTTATATTAATCCTGAACAAATATTGCTGAGGAGTTTATTCTTTTATTTGTTTGTTAAAGTTTATTTATTTAAGTAATCTCCGTAATCAAGGTGGGGCTCAAACTCAGGACCCCAAGATCCAGAGTGGCACACTTATGTGACTGAGCGAGCCGGGTGCCTCTGAAGACTTTATTCTAGGCATTTTAGATTTTATCACTGTCACAAATAGCTTCATTTTTTCCCCACCGTACTTACTGATGGAGTTTTTGCTTGTCCGTAAGAATCAAATACCCGTTTTCTATATAGCTTACATATTTGTTGCACTTAACAAATACCTGTTTAATATTTACCTCGTGCCAGACATGTTCTCTGTTTTTGTAAATATTAGAAATTTTTTCTGTTTGTTCACTGCTGTATCCTCAGGGCCTAAAACAGATAATGCTATTTGTGCTTTTGATGTAGTGAGATGTTTGAGCACATCATGATCTTTAGGAGCTAGATATTGCAAGGTAGAGCACACAGGCCCGGGCTTTGGAGCCCTTTCTTCCCTGGACACTGACCCGGGTTCTCGTGCTCCAATTTGGCACCTGGACCTTTAGGTGAACAATTTGATAGGCCTCTGCTGCCAGTTGGCCCAGGTTTGCCCTGGCACCCACACTCCTGGGAACACAGTGATAGACTGGCAGTGTAACCACAGAGATTCAACCTAGTTAGGTGAACAGGTGTCCTCATAGCCCTCATCCTGGCAGTTCTGTGCTTTTCAAATACCAAGTCAGTGAATGTGTTTTCATCTGCTGGAATGTACAGAACTGCAAATAATCACTGGATCTATTTCAAAGGATGGTGAACTGAGCAAAATGAACTGAGCAAGTTCACCTGTGATCATTAACCATCCTCTGGGAACACAGCTCACTCTGGGTACCATTCATGTCCATTTCACTGCCATTTGTTGCAAACTCCTGCTGAAAACACTCTTGTACCTTGCAACTGAAGAGAAACATTCTCTCCTGGCTTAAAACTGTGTTGTGTCAGTAGTTTTATGTTCTCTAATATTTTATCGTCCTAATTTCTAAAAACCATCAGACTGCATCATTTTGTCATGTAGGGGCAGAAACATTTTCCCTTCTCTTCTGGGTTCTTTGGCTGTATTTTTTTTTAAAAAAGACTTTTATTTAATTTATTTGAGAGGGAGAGAATGCGAGCGAGCGCGCACAAGAGGGGGAATGTTAGAGGAAGAAGCAGACTCCTCAGGGATCATGACCTGAGCCCAAGGCAGTTGCTTAACCAACTGAGCCACTCAGGCATCCCTGGCTGGTTTGATAATTACATTGACAGAAAACAAATAGAAGAAAAACATAAATTTTTAAAATGAATTTAATTTTGTACCATAAAGAATGTAAAAAGGGACCAAACAGACTGCTTTTTAAGCAAAGAAACGATAAGTTGATGAAGAATTGAGAAGACAAGGAAATTAGGGCTTGTGGTGCTTGATTAGTGAGGAAATACCAAGATTGTTTATATAGCCTTCTCCACCCTAAATTCATTATTTCTGGTAAGAATGCTTTCTACTCTTCTGGTACAAAGAAGATACTTTGCATAGGGGCTATTTATTTCCTGCATTCAAGGGACAAAGGAGGGTCAGAGTGTTCTTCAACTGGTTGTTTCCTTAGTAACTTTGTTTCAAAATAATCACTGTGCCCAAACAGCATATTTTGGGGTGGGATATTCTGGTCCCCCTCAGTTTCATGAGGTTCAGACTGATAACTCTGCACACTTTATCACCATGTCCTTCTGTTTTCCCAGCATTTCTTTCATTAATATGGTTCAACTGACCTGATAGTCAATGTGTGAGCCCGCACCACGTTGGGCCAGTTATACCAACTTTAAATTGGAAGTGAGTGCCTGGTGTGGTAAAAAGCTTTCATTAGGCTTGCTGTTGCAGATTTCATCAGAATATATATGTATCCAAGTATATTTCTAGATGACTTTAACACCGCATTGCTTAATTCAGGAAAGACTGATTTTTTTTAGTGCCATTACCGTGAAATGTACATAAAAAAAGAAAACCAACCAAAAAAACCCATCCTCATTCATTATAAATACCAAAATTTCCCTTTCAGTATTTATTGGTTTGAAACCTCAGGAGTTCCCATATGAAATCTGAAACTGGCCTTCCCATATTTGGAAGGTAAGCACTGATGGAAGAAAAGAGGCAGGCAGGCAAGATTAGTACAGCTTTGACTAGCAAGAGAATTTAAATGTAAGACTTGTTTTGGGCAGCCTCAAAATAAGTGGATCTCAGCCTGCCCAGAATCCTAAAAGTTTATCCAGAGACCTTAAAGGGGGCTCAGTCTGTCTACCATCCATGTGGTCTCAACATCACCTTAGTCTGTCAAGGTCACATCCTTGAAAACAGTTTCCACTGTGGGGAGGGAGAGGCAAGCAGTTACCCTGGGGCAGCTCATAGGTCAATCAGCTGTCAAGTTCTGTTGATGATATCCTCAAAAATTAATAGGAATATACATCTATTCATTCAAGTATCCTTTCATATCATTTAGGAAATATTTGTAGTTTTTCCTTACAGGATCAGAAAAACTCTTGATAGGATTATTCCTGTGCATTTGATTTTTCTCCTTTCACAGATGACTTTGTGTATATGTAGGTGCATATGAGTTACATGTATAATTTATATATATAGATGAACTATGTATCCTTATATAGTAACATTGTTATTAGTATATGTTAAAGGTATGTAATTGGTTTCTAAGTAACTGATTTGACAAAGTAGTTTTCATAGTTTTTAATTTATTTTTTGGGGATTTCCACTCAGATAATATCTGCTATGATTCTGCGTTGCATTATTAAAATCAAGTGACTGCTATACATTTAAAAATTTAAAGAGTATTTTTATTTTTTTAAAGTTTTATTATGTATTTAAGTAATCTGTGTTCCATGTATGGCTTGAATTCGTGACCCTGAGGTCAAGGATGTTCTTCTGCTGAGCCAGCCAGGCGTCCCTAAAACAGATTTTTGAAAGAGAGCCACCACATTCTCATTCATTCGAAGTGCTGCACATGCCCATATAGGATGACTCAGGCAGCATCCCTGATCTGGCTGTCCCCTCCCCAAATAAAACCCCAAATGCCCTGGAAAACTGTTGGTCATAGTCTATGCTAATACCACCCTCAGTGGGGCCTTAAGCCATAAAGTATTAGAGACGGTTGTTTCCTGCATAAAATGTACCAGAAGGTGAGTGGATTTTGGATTGAAAAACAACATGAAATCGGTAAATAGTGGCTTTAGAACTGGAATCCTGTCTTAGTAATACAACCCCTTAGCACGTGTAGTTGATTTACAGGTTAGCAAAGTATAGCCGACCCTTTAACAACACAGATTTGAATTGTATGGGTGCACTTGGTTTTTTTACATGTATGGGGTACATGGTTTTATTTCTGTACAGTACAATAAATGTATTTTCCTTGTGATTTTCTTAGTAACATTTCCTTTTACCTTATGATAAGAATAGAATGCGTCATATATATGACATGCAAAATTGGCTTTAATTGTGTTAATAACTTATTCAGCTGTATTTTCAAGTAGGGTCACTATTTTTGTTTTCTTCTTCTTCTTTCTTCTTTCTTCTTCTTCCTTCTTCTTCCTTCTTCTTCTTTCTTCTTTCTTCTTCTTCTCCTCCTCCTCCTCCTCCTCCTCCTCCCCCCCATCCTCCTCCTCCCCCTCCCCCCTCCTCCTCCTCCCCCCCCCTCCTCCTCCCCCTCCTCCTCCTCGCTCTTGATCTGTGTGAGCACTTTCAGGGAGGTGGTGTAATGATTACATCTGCCGAACGGATTGTGAAGACTCCAGAAGGGAATCCTCAGGTCAGGGCACAATGTGTGAGTTGGAGAGAGCACTCAATAAACCCTCACAGTTAACAGTCCTTCTCTGTGGCACATACCATTTTTTTCCTGAAAAATTAAAGTTGGAGATATTAAGGTAGGAGAGCAAATAAATGACATTTATTTCGTTGCAATTTTAGATTTAAATTATTTTAATTAGAGGAGTTACACGTACTCAAATGCCTAGAGAAAGAATACAAAGAGATTTAAAAGCCGTTGAGGATTTCTGGAGCCTCAGCTCCCACCAGCCCACCTTTAAGGCAGCCGTTGTTAAAGCAGATCAGATAAGCAGACAAAGTTACTTACACATGTGCATATGCACACCCACACCTCTTAAATTTCCCCTCCCTCCCAGTCCGCCCTCCCTTAGCTCTGATCCTCAGTTCTCCCTCGACCCTTGCAGAGACACCTTGGTCAGTGCCAACACTCAGGTAATCTTTAAGAATTACTTCATTTTAAAAACAGGAATCATGCTATGCATTTTGATTTTTCTTTTTCTTACTCGAACTATGCTGTGGAAGTTCAGCAGATCAGTAGTTGTATCTCTCACAGGAGTACCTCAAGGGTATTGGGGGTTTGGTTCCAGGCCACCCGTAATAAACGCAAATACCACAATATAAGAGAGTCAAATGAGTTTTTTGGTTTCCCAGTGCATATAAAAGTTATATTTACTCTGTACTGTAGTCTAATGAGTGTGTCATAGTATCATGTCTGAAAAAAACGAATGTATATATCTTAATTTAAAAAGATTTTACTGCAGGGGCGCCTGGGTGGCTCAGTGGGTTAAAGCCTCTGCCTTTGGCTTGGGTGATGATCCCAGGGTCCTGGGATGGAGCCCTGCTTCGGGCTCTATGCTCGGCAGGGAGCCTGCTTCCTCCTCTCTCTGCCTGTGATCTCTCTCTCTGTCAAATAAATAAAATCTTTTAAAAAATTAAAAAAAAAAAGATTTTACTGCAGAAAATACCATCATCTGAGCTTTCAAGGAGTTATAGTTACTCATCACATGTCACCATGACAAATATAATAATGAAAAAGTTAGAAATATTGTCAGATACAGAGACAGTGTGAGCAATTGCTATTGGAAAAGTGGCTCTGATAAACTCGATGGATGCAGGGTTGCCACAAACCTGTAGTTTGTTGGGAAAAAAAAATCCCACAATATCTGTGAAGCACAACAAAGTGAAATGCAGTAAAAGGAGCTATGCTTGTGTTACTTATATAATTCAGCTATCTAACCTGTGTATAATATATTGAGTGGTAAATTGGGAAGTGCTAATTTAACAGTTTAATTTTTCCACAAATACCTAGTTTTCGTGGCAGTATTTTTTCTTAGTACTTTTTTCCAACGCTGTCAGTACCTGATCCAAAGCCATACAGTTTGAATTTGGTAGTTTTATAATTCCATTCTAGTATCTTGTAGATATTTAGTAGATACTAGAGTATGATTACTCCTTAATTTCATTTCGTGAGTGAATTCCCCAAGGCTGAGCTGACCAACACATGAGTATTTAAATTTGGATTTATTTTAAACTAAATAAAATTGAGTTCCACCTTCAGCGCTTAAAAGCCCCTTGTGGCCTGTGGCTACTGACTCGGGCAGTGCGAATGGTATCATACTTTCATGGTCTTTGCAGAAGGTGCTCTTGACCAGTGTCACATACTGTGAGATTTTTTTTTAACGTACTTACCAACTGCAAGTGGAATAAAAATCGGCATCTTCAATAACACAGTCTTGCTCTGCAGAATTAGGGATTTGTCCATTGAAGCTTTTGTTAAATTTCCACAGCATCGTTTGGTGGCTTTATTTATGTATGGTTTCCTGGTACTTTTGTTATTGCTGATGGGTTCTGTTTCCAACCCACACTGATTGACTCTTCTTACAGGCAACCTGGCCTCCCCACTCCTGCTCCGGGGAGGAGGTCCCATACAGATACCTGAGTTTCCTGCTGACCTGATTTCCGGGGCTCCAGCCCGCCTCCGAGTATGTTAGGACTACTAGCATCACCACCGGTCCGACCTCACTATTGTGTGTGCTGCAGTTATTATTATGAAGTGGTACTTGGTGCTGTTGGTACTTAGTGTTCAAAGAGCTGGTGTTCCCTGATTTTGAGGGACGACGGGACGATCTGAGACCTAGAGGGACGGAAGGACTTGGGTCGGGGCCTACAGTGAGCTCACATTTATTTTGTTAGGTATTCTCACTGAGATTATCCTTAAAGCTACCACTTGCTCATTCTAACTGGTGAAATATGGTATCAGGGGGTCTAGCCCAAGACGTCCGTCCCTCCCCTGCCGCCCCTCCCCGGTCTGATTTGCTGCTCTGGTCTGGCCTTCCCTGCACCGAGGCTCCTCTCTGCCCTCTCTGCCTCTCTGCAGCCTCGCCTCATCTTGCCACACTGGGGAAGCAAACTAGCTTGCTTGCAGTCGGGGGCCTAGTCCGCGCGTTGTTTCTACTACTCGCTTCCGTCAGTGAGGAGAACACCGTGGACCTTCCTCCAGGTCCTCCAGGACCTTCCTTCATGTTTTATTCGCAGTCTTTTGAGGTTTCATACAAATTTAAATATTCTAGTTTCGTGAAAAATGCTGTTGGTAATTTGATAGGGATTGCACTGAATCTGTACATTGCTTCGGGTGGCATGGACGTTTTAACAGTATGCTCGATGTTTTCATAAAAGTCCCAGCTCTTGATGCTGTGCAAAATCTTTTCAGATCTTTTTTTTTTAAAGGTTTGTTTATTTTAGTGAGAGAGAGAACGAGAGACAGTGTGCCCACGCGAGTTGGGCTAGGCGCCGAGGGAGAGAATCTTCAGGTAGGTTTCCTGCTGAGCACAGAGCTTGACAGGCCTCCATCTCAGGACCCTGAGCCGAGACCATGAGTCGCTTAAGTGAGCCTCCCAGGCGCCCTGACTTTGGCAGACTTTCATTAGAAGGATTTTGTTTTGTTTTGTTTTGTTTTTGAGAATTTAAGTGAGATTGAGGATTAATTTTTCCCCGGCTGAGTGTGATCCACAAATGTCCAATTTGCCCAGTGTCACATGAACTCTTCATTCTAATGCCGTGATCTCTGTCAATACTCAAGCCTCTGTGGTAACGTTTTAAATACCTTCATTTTATAGCACATTTGCTGTGGCCAGTGTCCCTCATGACTCCACTTCTGTGGATAATTTCATGAATTTCCTTTCTGATGACTTGTTGCAGGTTAGTTTTGGTGTTCGGTACTATGATTGAAAGGTAATGCCTCCAGCAGTGTTCCTGTTGAGCACAGGGGCCTGGATGCCAGACGGGGTCAAGTGCATTTGTTTGCTTGTTTCAAACTCTCAGTGCAAATTTTGAGGATTGCTGTATTCCTGTTCTGGACAAATCTTCATTGTTGTCTCACTAGAACGTTTACATTCATTGCTTACCACTCAAGAGCACGCTCATCTGTGTCTTTCTCCCCCTGTCTACCTTGTTGACCCATCTTTTGAGGTCTTAGAGATTTCCCCTTTACGTCCTTGAGTTTTCAGGGGGATGGTTTTATCCTTCATGTGGGATGCACTGTAAAATTTTATGAGAAAAGCTGTCTCCTCACCAGAAGGGCCCTGCAGAGGCAACGCAGAGTCAGACAGCAGCCTAGCACTGAGGGGTTCCCTGGTTTCCAGCGCTGTCCCCTCCTTTGCAGCTCCCACAAGAGCTTTCCCCCACAAGATCGACACGGAGAGGGTCCCTGCCACCAGCACCGCCAGGATTGTCCAGGCGGTGCTGGTGAGACCCAGACACACTAGTAATGCTGGTAGGAAATAAATTGTCTTTAAGCCTTGGTGCTGGATCTGTGGCTCTTAAGGGGCTTGTTCCTGCTGCTCCTAGCCAGGTGGGTGGGTTCTTAGTAAAAAAGAACAGGGATGTAAAGTGTTTAATTAGACCTAGAAATGCTATAAATCATTCCTCATCTTCTTAGGCCCGTTCCCAGTTCACAAAACTTTTCACATTTGTTGGCTCACTTTGTCCTCCTGATGAAAGTTTTAAAAAGTGCTAATAGAATACTGTTGAGTGTGCATGTGGTCTGTTTACGTAGCGCACAGCATAGGTACGTGTGCAGTGAGCAGCGTGTGAAGTCCTCCTTGTCACAGCGCTTCCTGCAAGGTCTGAGCGGTCAGCGGACCCAGCACAGTACAGCTTCAGGTGGCTTCCTTGGCGCTTTCTCCTTCTCTCTCCTCCTCTCTCCTCCCTTCTTCCCTGCTCTGTTCTCCTCTCTCCCCACCTCCTTCCCTTCCCCAGACTTGCCCTCTCCTCTCACTTTCCCTCCCCTGTTCTCCTGCCCTCTTTTCTGACGCCCTTCCCGCCCCTTCTTGTCTGTCTGCTCTCCCTTGTTTCTGAGTAAGTTAGGCTTGCGTGTGTCCGAAGTTAACTCACATTAAATATTTGTCAGTATGTGAACATATTTATATATTACTTGTCCATAAATAGAAGACAAGCAAAGATCCGGAGTAAAACGACCCTCCCACTTCTCTCCCAAAGCCCCCCTCCCCGCCCACCATGTTCCATGCTGACCAGACTCCGCAGTTACTGTTTATGCTCTGGTGCCTCTGCTAATGCGCAATCAGAAGTACATATACACTAGGCATGCTTTGGGGTTTTTACAGAAATCTTTTTTTTTTTTAAAGATTTTGTTTATTTATTTGACAGGCAGAGATCACAAATAGGCAGAGAGAGAAGATGAAGCAGGCTCCCTGCTGAGCACAGAGCCCAATGTGGGGCTCAATCCCAGGGCCCTGGAATCATGACCTGAGCCCAGCGCAGAGGCTTTAACTCACTGAGCCACCCACGCGCCCCTGAAATCATTTTATTCTTTACTTGAGTTCAAGGCTTTAAGCTCTTTTAAGATGCAGTTCGGAGCATAGTGAGAGTTGGAGTCTTCTCTCTCCCAATATAGAACTTCCTCATTATCTTTTGAAAGCTCTACTTGCTTTTCCTCAACTAGAAACTTATTTATTTACTTAGATTTTTTTTCATTTTTTTAAACAGGCTGTTTTTAAAATTCAACTAATTAACATGTACTGTATTTTCAGGTTCAGAGGTAGAGCTGAACTCTAAACTCCTGAGCCTTTGACCCCCTCCCGCCACCCGAGTCTTCCTTGACGTAGACCCAGTCCTTACACCTGGCAGGTCTCCCTTCTGGCTCTTTTTACTTTTTGTTATTTCAAAAAATATTTTCAGGGGCGCCTGGGTGGCTCAGTGGGTTAAGCCGCTGCCTTCGGCTCAGGTCATGATCTCAGGGTCCTGGGATTGAGTCCTGCATCAGGCTCTCTGCTCAGCAGGGAGCCTGCTTCCTCCTCTCTCTCTCTCTCTCTCTCTCTGCCTGCCTCTCTGCCTACTTGTGATCTCTCTCTGTCAAATAAATAAATAAAATCTTTAAAAAAAAATATTTTCAGTGCTCCGTACTTATAGGTAAACTTTAACTTGTTTTAGTTTCTTTTTCAAATCACATTGAGATTTTTAGAATGATGTCCGGAAATCACATATTGGAGAGAAGTGATTTATAATACTGATGCTCCCTATCCAGGCTCACGTGTCTATGTCTGTCTAGTCAAGCCCCCTTGTAGAACCTTTCTAAAAATCCTAGTTGTCTTCAAGTTCTCAACAGTCCTTGTTAAGATTTCTAACTAAGGGATTTCTTTTATGCTTTTTTTCCTTGCCCTGGTGTGTGGTTCCATTATCTCTTCTTTTTTTCCTAATTATCACCTCTATGTAGAAAAGTCACTTCTTAAATATTACATGTGTATAGGTTTTGTTTTGTTCTGTGTTTTGGTCTTTTCTCTTTACCAGAAAATCTTTTGGGTTCTCAAAACCCTGCGGTTGATTCTCTTGCTTTTTTTTTTTTTTAAAGATTTAATTTATTTATTTGACAGACAGATATGACAAGTAGGCAGAGAGGCAGGCAGAGAGAGAGGGGGAAGCAGGCTCCCCGCTGAGCAGAGAGCCCGACGCGGGGCTCGATCCCAGGACCCTGAGATCATGACCCGAGCCGAAGACAGCGGCTTAACCCACTGAGCCACCCAGGCGCCCCTGATTCTTTTGCTATTTGTGGTTTGCCAGCAATAGAATTTTGGAGTCTGAAAATGCTGCAAAATTCCAACCCAAACTATGTCTCACTAATAGTAGGAGCTGGCAAAGCCAGGCAGAGTTGTTGCTTTCTGGACTAAGATAGCCCACAGTTCTTTTTGCAGAGATAGGACCAGACCCTCAGGGAGACAGTTTACCCCTTTTTCTTAATACATGTCTTTGCCTGGCCCATAACTTCCAAGAATATTCTCATGCTGGGGAAGCCTGGGTGGCTCAGTTAAGCAGCCAGACAATTATTTCAAAAATAATGGCCTGCACCTTGAAGCTAAGCTGCAGGAGTACTGCTCTGACTGATAGTCACATGAAACACAGAGCCACTTGGGGTCTTCGGGCAAAAAGAATAGTCTGAACTTCTGGGGTTGAATTCAGCTAGTAAGCATAAAACTGAACTCCTGTTAGAAAGGGATATAGAATATTAACTAGGAAAAGTATGTGTGTGTGTGTGTGTGTGTGTGTGTTTACTGTTATGTAAAAATCATTGAAATGTCTTGATGATCAGCCCCCAAATTTGTGTGCTGTCTTGCAGTTGGCAAGATTATATGCACATATTACATCTTTTCATTTCAAATGAGAAGATTTTATATATGACAGTGTTTGTGGGGGGGGGGGGATAAGGATTTAACAAAACAGTGAGTGTAAAGGGTTCAGTTCTCCACCTGACTTCTACTTCAGCATTCCCTAGATGTAAATTGCTAATTAGGATGTGCATAAACATCTCCACTTTTGGAAATGGGGAATCTGGGGGCTTGGAGAGGATAAGAGGTGTGCTTAAGGTCTTATAATTAGGTGCATTGATTTGCTTTCAACTTTTCTTGATTTTTTTTTTCCCCATCATTTTTTTTTAAAGATTTTATTTATTTATTTGACAGAGAGAGATCACAGTAGACAGAGAGGCAGGCAGAAAGAGAGAGAGAGAGAGATGGAAGCAGGCTCCCTGCTGAGCAGAGAGCCTGATGCAGGACTCAATCCCAGGACCCTAAGATCATGACCTGAGCCGAAGGCAGCGGCTTAACCCACTGAGCCACCCAGGCGCCCCTCCCCATCATTTTTAAATTAATTTTTGTGTGTTAGGTGTAAGATGCAAGACTGATCAGGAAAAAAGTTCTCCCATTCCTGTCTTGCTCCAGAATTCTAATACTCCTGACATACATGGTTAAGCACTCAGGAACATTTCCACAGCTTATTCCAGACCGAAGCAAATACTTCCTTCCCCACAGATGTGCATGGATAAGTCTTTTTCTCTGTATTTAATTCTGGTTCTATATGTATTTACTGTGGCCAATTTTTTTTTAAGATTTTATTTATTTATTTGACAGAGAGAGATCACAAGCAGGCAGAGAGGCAGGCAGAGAGAGAGAGAAGGAAGCAGGCTCCCGGCCGAGCAGAGAGCCCGATGCGGGGCTCGATCCCAGGACCCTGGGATCATGACCTGAGCCAAAGGCAGCGGCTTAACCCACTGAGCCACCCAGGCGCCCCAACTGTGGCCCATTTTGTCTACATAAATGGGATTACGGTACATACATGATTCTGCAGTAATGTTCTCACTAATACCTCATTGACATGTCTTTTTTTTTAAGATTTTTAAAAATTTATTTATTTGACAGAGATGACAAGTAGGCAGAGAGGCAGGCGGGGGAAGCAGGAGCGAGCCTGACTCTGGGCTCGATCCCAGGACCCTGGGACCATGACTCGAGCTGAAGGCAGAGGCTTTAACCCACTGAGCCACCCAGGTGCCCCGACATGTCTTTTAATCAATAAGTTTTGATCATTATATTTTCAAATTTCAGCTTTTGGGTTTTTCCGCCTCTGAAGGGCAGGGGGGGGGGCCGTTGCTCCATCTCTGAAGGAGGAGGAGAGAACAGTTGAGGGAAGGAACATTGTGAGCCAGAGGTGAGAAACCCCAGGTAGAGGGGGCGGGGCAGGTCACAGAAAGGCCTCTTTCAAGGTTTTTGCTTGGATTTTATCCTGAGTGACCCGAAGCATTTGAAGACGTTTGATTGGAGGATAAGCTTGTTCTGACTACATTGAAAAAACAAAAACAAAAACAAACTCTGGTAGCTGTTGGGAAAAAGACTTGAAATTGTTCCTAGTGGAAGAAGGTCCCAACCAGCAAAGGCCCTCTGAGTCCTGGGCCTACCTGTCTCTGTTCTCTAGATTTTGGCCAGGCTTTTCCTAACTAGCTAGGTTTCTGAGACTTACAAGAGGAGTTGTAAAATATAATTTGCTGACCATATTTACTTGTCCAAAGTAGGAATGTTGATCTGAATTACCTTTCTTCATCAATATCAAAATGAGTAGTTCCCAAATATATTCCAAAAATAATGGCTGGTACTAAGGGAAGTTCTTTGTTTTTGTATGTCTTATTTGTACACCTAACTTAAAATTGAACAGTTACCATTTTGGGGTAATTTTCTTCCATTTTTTTTTTGTGTTGCATAATAAACATGTATTCGAGGCATTGCAAGATTAAAAGAACTCTGGGGATGCCTGGCTGGCCCAGTCAGTAGAACATGCAACTCTTGATCTTAGGGTTGTGAGTTCAAGCCTCATGTTGGATGTAGAGATTACTTAAAAATAAAATCTTGGGGCACCTGGGTGGCTCAGTGGGTTAAGCCGCTGCCTTCGGCTCAGGTCATGATCTCAGGGTCCTGGGATCGAGTCCCGCATCGGGCTCTCTGCTCAGCAGGGAGCCTGCTTCCTCCTCTCTCTCTCTCTCTCTGCCTGCCTCTCCATCTACTTGTGATTTCTCTCTGTCAAATAAATAAATAAAATCTAAAAAAAAAAATAAAAAAATAAAATAAAATCTTAAAAAGTTAACTCCACAAGTTGTCATGATGTAGTGAGTCAGAAAGCACGCTTGATGTCCTCGTACTCCTCTACACTTGCCCTGTAGCACCAGGGTGTTCACTTTTATTCAAAGGTCTCAGCCTTCTGGTCATTATTGTGGATGGCTTTTGCTACTGGTTTATGTATTGTGGCTTTGGGGGACTCCTTACCCTTCTACTCGGAGACCTTCAGATCCTAAATGGCAGGTAAATTGTATGGTTGTGATTTTTGTTATTAATCAAAGTAGAAGGAAGGTATTGTCTTCTCTTCAGAGATAGGAAAATGAGTAGTAGGTAGAAGTTGAGTGCCTTATTTATTTTTTAAAAAGATTTTATTTATTTATTTGACAGAGATCACAAGCAGGCAGAGAGGCAGGCAGAGAGAGAGGAGGAAGCAGGCTCCCTGCTGAGCAGAGAGCCCCATGCAGGGCTCTATTCCAGGATCCTGGGATCATGACCTGAGCCCAAGGCAGAGGCTTTAACCCACTGAGCCACCCAGGTGCCCCTAAAAATTTTGTAAAAATTTTATTTTGAGAGAGAGTGCAAGTGATTCAGTGCTGAACTCCGGAGAATGATAATTAAGCAAGATATCTGTACTCTTTCTGGGTCCTGCTGATACTGAATTTACAGTCACAGAAGTTGATAAACTCCTTCCTTGTAATTTTAAATCTTGGGTGAACCAAAAAATCAAGGTTTGACATTTAGAACCATTTACTCTCCCCATACACATGTGGTTACAGTGACTTCGATGTTTACAGTGTACAAAGATCATCTCTATTGTAGGGCTGTCCAGAGTGTCATAGAAAAAGACAAATTGAGTAATAATGAGCAGAAAATATTCTAATATGCATAGGAGAAGCAAACCACCTATTTATGATAACTATACCTACTCTTCTTTATCACTGTTAAAAGAATATGTGGCACCTGGGGCACCTAGGTGGCTCAGTGGGTTAAAGCCTCTGCCTTTGGCTCAGGTCATGATCCCAGGGTCCTGGAATTGAGCCCGCGTCAGGCTCTCTGCTCCGCAGGAAGCCTGCTTCCCCCTCTCTCTCTGCCTGTCTCTCTGCCTGCTTGTGATCTCTGTCTGTCAAATAAATAAAATCTTTAAAAAATATGTGGCAACTGTCTTCGGTCCCCTCCCTCCCTCAGAGGTTTGTACTGTCACTTTGCTATTGCTCAATAAACCTTGCTTTGCTGCACCACCCCCCAAAAAAAGAATGTGAAAGGTAAGGTTTGTGTTCAGTTGTACTTTCCCTTCCAGCAAGTCTGGAGTTTGCCTTATTTCATTGCAACTACCAGTTCTGTTTTACAGTTAAAGCTCTGAATTCTTGACTAAAGAATTAAGTTTGGTACTGACCAAATTTAAGTAGCTTTATAAGGAATTTAGTGCGTTTAAATGAAGATGCCCGTGTATTGATTCAAGACTCATTTTACATTTTTTGTTAAAGTTTTAAATTTTTTCTCAGTATGGGTATTAAAATTTTAATAAGTTCTGTTATGAATGGGCTTTTCCCTCGTCTTCTATTAGATTGTTGGGTTATAAGGAAATTATTGATGTTAGTCTATTTCTGCTCAGTTTTCCAGTGTGGCTTGTTATTTCTCAGTTTTTCTATGGACGCTTTTGAATATTCTGTGCATATAATATTGCCTGAATGTAGTTTGCATTCCAGTAGTATAGTTATGCAGCTCACCTTCAGTAAAATACAACTTAAGTACTACTCTAAATTAACAAACAAAACAAGTTTTGAAGGCTCCTTGATATATTTTCTATGCCCCATTTCCCCTCCCCAAACTCCAAACATTTATTTCAGTCTAGATTTTTTTCCCCCCTCTGTTCTGGAAAAGGCTCTCAGTTAGATGTTTTGCAGAGACTAGTATTCCAATTGATGAGGATTGCCTTAGCAACGGCATGAAAAGCAAACTCACTGGAATCAGTTCAGAATAGAAACACAATATGAGTAATATATGTAATTAAAAATTTCCTAACTATCACATTAAAGCAGGTAAAAGACACAGATGGAATTAATATTAGTAATGTATTTAATTTGCTGTATTCCCCAATTTCACCGTGTAATCAGTATAAAAACAATTTATATTCATTTTTTTCTAAGTTTGAAATAGGGTATATATTTTGCTCTTACAATTCATCACAATTTAGGCAAGCCACTTTTCATCTCCACATTTCACCACCTGGCTAAGTTGTTAGTGGTGACCTTATTGACCAATATAAATCTAAATAGTTAGAAAAGAATTAAAAAGGAATTTGATTTTGACCTAGTTGACTCAAGGATGTAATTGCTACCATTTGAGATGAGGAAGACTATTTTAAGAAGCCTGGGGGGTTTGGTTAGAAGATCGGTTACCTTTGAGGTGACTATTAGAATGCAAATGGAGATGTTGGGCAGGCTATTGTGTTTTTCAGAGAGGTGTCAGAAGCCTAGAGATGGTATTTAAAGGCCTGAGACTGAAGGTCTGCAATCTGCAGGGTGAGTGTAGGCAGAGAGGAGAGGTGTTCCAAGCCAGAGTGCAGGGGCACAGCCAACATTCAGATGGTGGAGAATCAGAGAATCCAGAGGAACCCCAAAATGACAGAGGAGGAACAGTGGGTGACACAGAAGAGAAAATAGTTGTAAATGGGAAATGAACATGTCATAAGTGATTTCTGGGGGCAGGGAGGCTAGGGAATATTACATTTTGATGGTACAATAGCCTTGTTCCTCTGTTGCTTATCAGGCTGTTAGGAAGTTCAAATGCAAAATTCTTCATAAAAGCCCTAAGTATGCTGCCTGCCTTGCCAGTGAGGATTAAGAAAATCTAATTTCTCCCATTGTTTTTTTCCCCTCTTCTTCATGTAGTACTTAAATCTTTCAGATAATCTAATTTTCTGAGGTAATTCTCATTGAGTCTGATGGGGAAAGAAAGTGTATGTGGGAGGATTCAGAGTTGTAGACAAGAAATTGTTTGTTCTGCTCGGGTGATTTTGCTGCCGTTTGTTTGGTTAAGGAGAACCTTGGCAGCTACCTGGACAATCAGACAGTGGAGACCTTTAAGTTCCAAATACGGACCCAGGGCCAATGCAGATCAATCTCAGCTAAGAAAGGAGTTTAAAAGAGATATTGGTCTTACCCTGATACAGTAAGTAACAGGTTATGCACTTCAGCTTTTGCGTTCTTCAAGAAGATTATGTTGTCTTTCTTATAGATATATGTCTTTCATATAGATAAAGATATGTTGTCTTTTTTATAGAGGTACAGTTAATTTCGCTATTTTCTTTTTTTTTAACCATTTCATTATTTCATTCTATTTTATTGTCATGATTAATTATTGCTTGTGGGCAAGAAACACACAGATTGAGGCACGTTTACTATTTTCCATACTACCTTATCTCTTGACCCTTCTCATTTGATTTCATATATATACATATATATGTGTATACACACACAGACACAGACACACATACATGTGTAATTAAAGATTTTATTCATTTGACAGAGAGAGACACAGGGAGAGAAGGAACATAAGCAGAGGGAGAGGGAAAGGGAGAAGCAGGCTTCCCGCTGAGCAGGGAGCCCAGTTTGGGGCTTGATCCCAGGAACCCCTGGGTCAAAAGCAGCTGCTTAACGGACTATACCACCCAGGTACCCCTTGACCCTTCTCATTTTAACAACTGTTCAGAACGATCATACCCGAAGGTTTTTGATGCAATTTTAAGTGGATCAACATAGTGCTTAAACACTGTTAAATGCTTTAAACTGTAGCACAGAAAACCATTTTTGGGGTTGTACCTCATCAGTTCTCAGGTCTCTTTTTCATGGGCTCATTTTATCAAAAGAACTGAGCTCTAAAATCATAATTTCAGAGGGACTCTCTATCCTTTTCATCCAGCCTTACTGAGGGCTCATCCTGAAGCACTAATGTCTAGAAGAGCGTATTTTATGACAGAAATGACAGTTTTGGGGGCATTTGCCTGGCTCATTTGGTAGAGCATGCAACTCTTGATCTCAGGGTTGTGAGTTCAAGCCCCAAACAGAGATTACATTTTAAAAAATATAAAAGAAAGTTTAAAAAGAATGGCAATTTTAGATCCTATCAAGATTTCCTAGAAGAACTTGGTAGTTAGGTAAGTAGATTATAAATAGGAATTAGATGTATCATGCTTAAATGATATTCAGTAGCTATGAAATTGTGGTTGTAATTTGATAATTGCATTTCCATTTCTGTTGCTTTTTTTTCTTTAAAGACTTATTTATTTGACAGAGAGAGAGAAATCACAAGTAGGCAGAGAGAGAGAGGGGGAAGCAGGCTCCCCGCTGAGCAGAGAGCCATAATGCGGGGCTTGATCCCAAGACCCTGAGATCATGACCTGAGCCGAAGGCAGAGGCTCAACATACTGAGCCACCCAGGTGCCCCCCTGTTGCTTTTTAGTTTCAAAAATTATCTGTTTTTCAAAACAAATTACCATGAAAATTCTAAGCTGTAGAGTTATAGCCCATTTCTTTTTCTTTAAAAGGTTTTATTTTAGAGAAAGAGTGCGCATGTGAGTGCACGAGTGGGAAGGGCAAGAGGCAGAAGGGAGAAGCAGGATCCCTGTTGAGCAGAGAACCCTAGAAGGGGCTTGATTCCAGGACCCCGGCATCATGACCTGAGCCCCAGGCAGACACTTAACCAGCTGAGCCACCACATTGCTCCAAACCATTTCTTTGGTGTAGGTATGTTGTGTCAAATAAGGAAATCTACTCGAATATCTAAACCATATTCCCTGCCAGGGCAGTAATTATTCACGTTTTTCCTGTGCGTTATTACACTACTGAGAGAGTGACTGCACTCAGCTCTAACAACACAGGCACTACTTTTAATAGTGGTAAAGAGGAGCAGATGTAGTTACCACACAGAGGTGGTTTGCTTCTGTGCATGTTAGAGTATTTTCTGCTCATTGTTACTCAATTTGCCTTTTTCTGTGACACTCTGGACAGCCCTACAATAGAGATAGTCTTCGTACACTGTAAACATTGAAGTCACTGTAACCACATGTGTATGGGGAGAGTAAATGGTTCTAAATGTCAAACTTTTCTTCATTTTTTTGTCCACCTAAGATTTAAAATTACAAGGAAGGATTTTATCAGCTTCTGTGACTGTAAATTCAACAACAGCATGGCATAAAAATAGTGAGTATAGACACAGATACCTGGCCTGATACTCCGTCTCAGAAGCATTGAATCTTTTCACAGTTAAGTCTGATGTTAGCTTTAGGTTTCTTGTAACAGTTTTGCCCTTCAATGTGACATAAATCTGCTCTGTTTGATTTGCTGAAAATGTTTTTGAGATGTGGGTATTAGGTTTTACCAAATACTTCTCTAAATATGTTGATGATCATAAATTTTCTATGTCAGTTAGCTAATACGGAAAATGGCCAGGCTTTGCCCGAGTCCCCTGTCTCCACTGGAGTCTGTTTTCTGAGCACTTGGCTTGGACAATGGATGGGATCTCCCCATTTGTTGATTCCCTCGTGGGTCACTATACGCACAAAGTCGGTCAGCCTTTCTTGTCATCTATTTCATTTGCTTTTTAAATTGTTTTAGGCAGTGTGTAAATTTTGTTAATCTAGTCTGGAAGCAGAAATCTCCCATTATGAGATAAAGAGCCTGGAAATCCGGAGACTTGGAGAAGCTAAAGCTTCTAACCTGTCTCCCTACAAGTGATTTTTTTTTTAATTAAAGATTTTATTTATTTGACAGAGGTACAGCGAGAGAGGGAACACAAGCAGGGGGAGTGGGAGAGGGAGAAGCAGGCCTCCCGCCGAGCAGGGATCCTGATGATAATGCGGGGCTTGTCCCCAGGACTTTGGGATCATGACCTGAGCCAAAGGCAGATGCTTAACGAGTGAGAGACCCAGGTGCCCCCCAGCAAGTGATTAAAAAAGAAAAGGATTGCTGTGTTAATAAAATTATTAGTAATTCCTACAACTTGTGAAAGAAGGCAGTGATATTTATGATATTTTATAATCTCACATGTTGACTGATGTCTTCCTGGGTGTATATTGAAAATGTATATACATTAGTATGTCACATGATATGTCTAGAAATGTGTATAGGCCTTTGTTTTGGTTCTAGTTATTTCACGGTTGTGCTTTTTTTTTTTCCCATGAATATTGGAACCAGTTCTGCCCATAATGACCCTATTTGTTTACACAGAATACTCAAATAGATATCCATGGTGCTATATATCCATATTGATTATATATATGATGAACATACAGTACATGATTGTTATGTATATCCTTAATGATTACTGTTTTATATTAATATTATAATAGAGAAAAATATAGGGTGCCCCCTTGGTTACCTTTGGGGCACCTGGGTGGCTCACTGGGTTAAGCCTCCACCTTCAGCTCAGGTCATGATCTCAGGGTCCTGGGATCCAGCCCTGCATGGGACTCTCTGCTCAGTGGGGAGCCTGCTTCCCCCTCTCTCTCTGCCTGCCTCTCTGCCTACTTGTGATCTCTGTCTGTCAAAGAGATAAAAATCTTTAAAATATGTAATTGTAGGTGTTAGCTCTCCCATTAACTGCAAGGAATGCATTGGAGGTTTTCTGGTTGTAAATGAGATTCTTTTGAGGATTGTGTAGCCAGTATTGGAATTTATATACATGTTTTTAATTTTATATTATTTTAAACAATTTTAAAAGTAAACTCCGTCCCAAATGTGGGGTTTGAACTCATGATCCCAAGATCAGGAATCACAAGATCTACTGACTGAGCCATCCAGGGCCCCAGCAGTTATTTCCTGTTTTTCTTTTTTTTTTTTTAAACTCATGTTTTCCCCCTTGAACTTGCCATTACTGTCTTGAACAATGTTCTCATATACTATTATTTTTATTTTTCTTAAATTTTTATTTATTTGACAGACAGAGATTACAAGTAGGCAGAGAGGCGGAGGGTGGGGGAGAGAAAGAGGAGGAAACAGGCTCCCTGCTGAGCCGGGAGCCCAACTCAGGAATCGTTCCCAGGAACCTGGGATCATGACCTGAGCCGAAGGCAGAGGCTTTAAAACAGTGAACCACCTAGAAGCCCCTTACACTATTATTTTTATTACAGAATGATCACATTTTAATGCATTGTTACCAGTGTTTCTTATATGTCACTTTTGTTTGAGGATAAAATGAAATTCTTATCTCTGGGTTAACATTGGCTATATGTATTAATAAATCCAAGGTGTCAGGTAGCAAAATGTTGGTTTAGAGTGACTGGAACCACTTTGCCAGTTGATGCCTCTGCACAGTCACCTGTACACAGTAAAACTGGAGAGTGTCACTGTCTAACACATGGACATCACATAATCCGGAGGTGGCAAGGGGATACTTCTCAGAGGAGTTTTGTCCTATCTTGAATTTGGAAGGATTTTCTTGCAGGCTCTGGGCTGTCTGTCATGCATCTGAAATAACAAAATCTTTAGGACCTTTGGTTTAAAGAAATATAATTGAACAGTGATGGTGAGTTATGACTGCTGGAAAGGATTACTGAAAATCTTCTATCTAGTGGATAGGCAGAATACAAATAGGAACTAAACCTGTCATACTATTTCTCTTTTTTAGATATACCAGACTGTGTTGTGGTAATAGGGTGCATGTGTCCTCATTAATCCTCAGTACAGAGCTGTATGACTTAGTGAAAGATCCAGTGGCACGTTTTGTCATGAGGGTAAAGGAGAGAGTGACACTGAAGCCCCAGGGGCATTGCCTGCGCTCTAAATAAGGAGAAAGGAAATGTAATTTCTTCTGTTGTTCTTTTTTTAAAGAAAAATCTTAGTTTTATTATAATTTTTTAGAGAGAGGGAGAGAGAGTGGTGGGGGAGGGACAGAGACAGAGGGAGAGCCCTGAGTGTGGAGCCTGGCCCCAGCTCAGTCTCCTGATCCTTGAGGTCCAGACCTGAGCCAAAATTAACAGGTCCCCCCCATCATTCTTTTTCTAATACTTCATCTTTCTCTTCTTTCCACTATATATCTTTGCTTACTTTCCCTTTCTGGTCCCTCCTCCTGTGCTTCTCTAATTCCTTCTCATCCTCTTGTATTCTTCCTTTTCCTTCTTTCTCCATCTTTCTAGTATTTTGTCTATCAAGTCGTATTACTACAACTCTGAGTAGATCTAATGAATCCTTTTCAAATCAAAAGCAGGGAAAGGTAATGACCACTTTTTAAAAAAAAAAAAAGATGTATTTATTTATTTGACAGGCAGAGATCACAAGTAGGCAGAGAGGCAGGCAGAGAGAGAGAGGAGGAAGCAGGCTCCCCATGAGCAGAGCACCCAGATGCAATCCCAGGACTCTGGGATTATGACCTGAGGCGAAAGCAGAGACTTTCACCCACTGAGCCACCCAGGCTTTGTGTTGATCTCCTGGGATGTTTCAAGGAAGGATACTTGGCTTCCTTGTTATTAGTCTACTTTTCTGAGGTAATTTGTGTTTATTCTGACAAAGATTGGATGTATATGGGACTTAATTGAATATCATCAAAAGGAAATGCGTTTGTAGCACAGGACAATCTTGCCACTAGAATTGTGATGGTTTCATTGACCTGTGACCCTCCGTGGTCTTCCACACCTTTGGGTTTCACAGTGACCTATGGGACAGTAGGAGTTCATCTCAAAACTTAGGACAGGTTTCCCAAAATCGATCTAACTCATCTCCTGATACAGGATCCTACTAGGCTATGCAGTCTCCAGCCTTTGGGAGCTTGTGGTTAAGATTTGGTATTTTCTTCATAGGTGTCTGGAGAGAATGCGATATGTTTATGCCTAGAAATTTTACATTTAGTTTTCTGTTTTGCTTCTGTCTTATTTTCATTGTCTCTTCCAATTATTGTTTGTGGGCAAGAAAACTACTGATTTTTAAGTATTTCTCTTTTGCTTCACTACCTTACCTCTTTGACAATGCTCATTTTTCAGACTGTTCTAGTTTCACAGTACACCAATGGGAGTTCTGAAATAATTTGCAGTAAAGCATCATGTAACCTAACATTTGTTAAGGGCTTTAAGTTTTTAGCAATGTTTAGTTATTTTCTTGTAAGGGTTCATGTTGAGAGACCTGAACCCTGAAGTCATAATTTGGAAGAGCTTTGCTTCTTTTTCAGTCTAACCTTGTTAAGCATCTTTCTGAAACATTAACATCTAATGAACTTTGGATATGAAAAAACTCAAAACATTTTAGCTCCCATTAACAATTTCTTTTTTTTTTTTTTTAAAGATTTTATTTATTTATTTGACAGAGAGAAATCACAAGTAGGCAGAGAGGCAGGCAGAGAGAGAGAGAGAGGAGGAAGCAGGCTCCCTGCTGAGCAGAGAGCCCGATGCGGGACTCAATCCCAGGACCCTGAGATCATGACCTGAGCCGAAGGCAGCGGCTTAACCACTGAGCCACCCAGGCGCCCCCATTAACAATTTCTGAATGAACTTAGTTCTTCATAAGGTTAACACAGTAATTTAGATTCCATTTTATTTTATTTTTTTTTAAAGATTTTATTTATTTATTTGACAGAGATCACAAGCAGGCAGAGAGGCAGGCAGAGAGAGAGGAGGAAGCAGGCCCCCTGCTGAGCAGAGAGCCCAATGCGGGACTCGATCCCAGGACCCCTGAGATCATGACCTGAGCCGAAGGCAGCGGCTTAACCCACTGAGCCACCCAGGCGCCCCTAGATTCCATTTTAAATGATATTTGCTTGGTACAGAAGTCTAGTTTTCATGAGTGAGTGGCCGAGTATTGTGGATTATCCCTTTTTTTTTTTTAAGATTTTCTTTAAGAGAGAGAGAGAATGAGCATGAGAATGAGTGTACAAGCAGGGGCAGGGACAAAGGGGGACAAGCAGAATTTCTGCTGACGGAGGAAGCCTAATGCTGGGCTCAATCCCCTATGTCGTGACCCCGAGATCATGAACTGAGCTGAAGTGAAATGCTTAACCACTGGGCCACCCAGACACGCTGCAAATGTTCCCTATTTCAATACATTTTCTGAACGTTTGCTCAGTTAGTCCTTTGTGTCAGGATAAACTTGTTCAGTCTTTCCAAGTAAGCACGGCTTGCGGGTATTAATTCAAGACATCAACTTCCAGTTGATGAAGTTGAGTCTTTGTAATTCACCTGCATACCATCAAAACTAGAGAACCTTATTTCCTGAACATTGACAGTGTCGTAGGTAAGTAGCAGAGGGAAGCTGTGGTTGTGAGAAGGATTTTGTCACAGCTGAGAGTCATGTTGTGTGGCCTAGTGTGTAGCTGAAATGGCAAACTCTTGGGGACCATTTGAGGTAAAGAAATAGAATTGAATAGTTATGGCAAATTATAACGAGTAGAATTACTGAAAGGATTCCATCTGGTTTATAAAATAGATTATAAATAGGAAACAAACATGTCCTCAGTACTTTTTTAGTTATGCTCAATTAAGTTGTAGTAACAGGATACCTTTGCTTATCCGTTGCTTTTCAGATTTTTCATGTTCCCCCCCCTTAATTTTCATAACAAATCTGTATCATTGAGTTAGTAGTCGATTCCGTGAGAAGGGTTCGTCAGTGAGCTGGGTTTGTAGTGAGGGTAAGTGAGAAAATCGACACGGAAGCCCCAGTCCTTTTCTCGCTGCTTAAATAGGAACTAAGGAATGCTACGTTTTCTTCTGCTAGTTTTCTTTCTTTCTTTTTGCTTCCTCCTCCTTCTCTCCTATTCCTGTTTCATGTGATCTTTTTTTGTTCTCTTCATTTTAGTCTCATGACTAAGACCTAATACCACCACTATGTGTAGTTTTATGACCCCCCTGTCCTGTATTTCTTAGTAGTCTTATTTTTGAAGATATTTTTGTCAGCACAAGAAGGAATGCAGATGGGATTTAAATGTTGTCAGCAAGAAATCCATTCCTCAGCCCTGAGGCCATGCTGCTGCCCTTTGAAACCTGATGGTCAGAGGAACCTGAGGCCTTCTTTAGACTTCTTGGCCCTAACATTGGGACAGTTGGAATAAATCTCAAAAATTAAGGGCTTCTTAGAGTAGCTGTAGCTCATCCTTGCTATAGTTTCCTAGTAGATGATGCAATTCAGATTTTGGTGATTTGATCTTGATACCTCAGAATTCCTCTTTGTTGCAATCCATGTTGCTGGGCTCTTGGGTTTCTATCTTTCCGTAAAATTTTAAGTTGATTTATTTTTTCCCCTCAGGCAATATTTGTATTTCCTGCTCAAATGCAGAAGTCATTTGAGCGTTCAGTTTTGTTGTAGGAAATTTTCTGTGGCTTCGTAAACCAAAATCACTTTGCACTACCGTGGTTCGATAATGCCGTTTTTTTTAAGCTAATGTGGCCACTTCCCTACATCTGTGTTCCTGTCTCTGATTTCCCTGATGCTGCTGTCATCCATTTATATTAAGGGGGGGGGACAGTAGAGCATTTTTCAAACTTCATTTAAAATAAGTTGACATTGTTGATTCCAGATGGGTAATAAGTGAATTTGAAAACAGTGATGTTAAAACGTAGGTGTTCTTCATTCCAGTCACAGTTATCTACTGGTGGAATTATTTTATGTTTTGGGTGGGGAATGATAATCTATTTTTAGAATTGATTTTAGTAAATACAGACTCATTTTACATCATAGTCAGTGATTTGCTGTAAAGATCTCTTCAATTCTAACAAGTCCACATTCCTCTAATGGATTGGTAAACCTTTGCTGCCAGCCCCTTGAAGGTTTTTTTAATCCTCCAGTTGAAGAACCAGTACCTAGAGACTTTTGCTTTAAAGAATAGCAATATTTAGTGGTGACATTGAATTATCGATAATGGAACTAGACAAGAAAATACCGTTTTTTGATAGTTAAGTAGGTTGTGAAAAGGAAATTAGCCTATCATAATTTAAGTATTGCATGTTAGTTAAAATTATTCCTTTTCTCTCTTGCTTTGTAGGTTCTAGGAGGATCTCTACCCACGTTACCCAATGAATCGTCAAAACTTACCCATGTCAGTGAGGTAGTAAATGACTTAGTGACCCAAGTTTGATGTGAGGGTCAGATGAGACAGTCCACCTAAAAGCATCATGGTTGTTGCGTGCCAGGTGAGTTATCAGTATTGAAACAGAACTCCTTCTCTTGGTAGTAATTCATATCAACTTAGCAGCAACTAAGTTGAAGTAATAGTAGTAGTATGAAATAGATTAGTATTACAACTTTGGTAAAAATAAGAGCTTGTTTAATAATTGTTTTCTACTGGATCAAGGATCAGGGGACCTGTAGAGGCAAAATGACGTACTCCTTAATTTTCATGTTTTCTGAGATTAATCTGGATGGATTCCATGAGGCCAACATGTAGAGTATAAGGAACTGAATAACTTTACTTCTAAGCTGATACAGTGGGCCTTGTCAGCCAGCTGTTCTTTTTGCCTTGAACCTGTCATAATTATCTTAAACAATATCTATCATCCACTATCACTGAAAATATTATGGAATGCTAATGCATTTGAATGCATTGGCCAGCTTCTATATTGGTCCTCGTTGTCTGAGGATAAACAGGGTTGATCGCTGTAAGTTAGCACTGCATGCATGTATCAATCCAGAGATGTCAGGTAGCAAAACATGGGCATCCAGTGACTGAAACATTGGCATCCAGTGACTGAAACCACACTGTGTCCACTTGATGGATTTGGGCCTTTGCAGTCACATGCACACAGTAAGACTGGAGCATGTGAATCCTGAAAGATGGATAACACCGTCGTGATCAGTAATGTGGCTCGGGAATACTTCTGTTCTGAGAGCAGTGTCTTCCTGTTGTGAATTCAGAAGCACTTTCCTGCTGGCTCCTGAGGTGTCCTATCCTGTGTCTGAAACAACAAACTCTTGAGACAATTTGGCTTACAGAAATATAATTGAATATTGATGGTGAATTATAAACAACAGAATTACCGAGAGCCTTCTTCCTAGTGGATAAAGTAGAGTGGTTGGAGCTGAATATACCATAAGTGATTTTTCTCTTTCAGATGTGCTGTGGTATGTCCCAATAAAATAGTATCTTTGTGTTTCTGTTGTTTTTAAGGATCCAAAAGTACCTTTGTGTGTTTTCACCCTAATCCTTATGACAAGTCTCTTGATGAGTTACTAGAAGAGTCAGTAAAGCAGATTTCTTGTGAGAGTGAGTGAGAGCATCTACATAGAATGCCTGAGTGAATTCCTGTTGTGCAAGTAAGGGGAAGAGTACCGTGTCATAGGTATGTGATATTTGGTTAAGTATGGCGTTTTCTTTTCTTTTTTTTTTTTTTAAAGATTTTATTTATTTATTTGACAGAGACACAGCAAGAGAGGAACACAGGCGGGGGAGTGGGAGAAGGAGAAGCAGGCCTCCCACCGAGCAGGGAGTAGGGGGCAGGGATCCCAGGACCCTGGGATCATGATCTGAGCCGAAGGCAGACATTTAATGATTGAGCCCCCCAGGCTCTCCCTGCCCTTTTCTTTTCTGAGAGAGAGAAAGTAGAGCTTGGGCTGGAGAGCAGAGGGAGGAAGAGTTGGAAGCAGACTCTGCACTGAGTATGTGGAGCCCAACAGGGAGCTCAGCCCCACAACTCCCAGATCAGGACCCGAGCCAAAGTCAAGACTTGGATGCTTATCCAACTGAGACACCCAGGTGCCCCAAGTATGGGATTTTGTTTTGATAAGAGGGTTCCAAAGACCATACAGAGGCGCTCAGTGTTTTCCCTAAAAGGATTAATAGTACCCAGAAGCAGTTCTAGTCACTGTCTTGATTATTACTATGGAAGGATACAGGTTAAAATCAGTAAAGGGGAAAGGGACATGGCCTGAATTCCAGGCAGAACATTTCAAATGTTCTGTCACACACAGCTAAGCTCCTAGGCATGTGCTGAAGACCAGCACTGAAAATGGGTTTTTCTTGGGTGTGTGTAGGACTTAAGCAATTCTGGCCTGTTGAGTTAACTCTTTATTGAATATATTGTATAGTTTTTGTATTACTTTAATTTTCATTTTCTTTTTTTTTAAGATTTTATTTATTTATTTGACAGAGAGAGATCACAAGCAGGCAGAGAGGCAGGCAGAGAGAGAGGAGGAAGTAGGCTCTCTGCTCAGCAGGGCTCGATCCCAGGACCCCGAGATCATGACCTGAGCCGAAGGCAGCGGCTTAACCACTGAGCCACCCAGGCGCCCCTCATTTTCTTTTTTTTTTTTATTAATATATAATGTATTATTAGTCCCAGGGGTACAGTTTCATTTTCTTTTTTAAAAAATTTTACTTATTTGAGAGAGAGCACAAGTGGGGGAGGAGCAAAGGGAGGGGGAAAAGCAGACACCCTGCTGTGTGGGGAACTTGTCACGGAGCTCAATCCCAAGATCCCAAGATCCTGACCTGAGCCAAAGACAGGTGCTTGACCAAATGAGCCACCCAGGCACCCCGCGTTTTCTTTCTTTCTTTTTCCCCCCCTAAGTAGCCTTCATACCCCACATGGAGAGCCCTACACGAGGCTTGAACTCATGACCCTGAGATCGAGACCTGAGTCGAGATGAAGAGTTGGACACTTAACCGACTGAGCCACCCAGGTACTCCTCTAATCATGGATTGAACGATAACTAAGTACACCTAATACTAACTGTGACAACTGTAGCTACTTGAAGCACAACAATGGACATGAATCTGTCATGAGGGTAAACGAGAAAACCTACAGTAGCAACCTTCAGGTCCATTACCTGCTATATCCATAAGCATTTTAGAAGTACAAACTCTTGTGGTTTTTACTCTTATTTTTGCTCTTTTTTTTTTTTCCCACGTAACTTAAGCTACAGAGCAATGAAATATAATGAAATACTTAGTAGCATCTCACTCGATGTCACTGATAACTTTGGGATCTGTTTGCCCCGTGGTAAACAATCTTCTGGCTTCTGTATGTGCTGAATATGCTGCCTAAGAATCCGTGGCAGATTAACATTCTGGGGGATTGTTTACAATGTTTATCCTCACGCATTTTTTGACGTCCAGAGTGCTGGAGTATTGGCATCTTTCTTCCTGCTCTGAATCAAGTCTTAAATTTGCCTTGGTAAAGAAAAGACACGAGTCTTTGTCCACATTTGTGTCCAGCTTTGCCGCGGGCTTATAAGGGAAGCCTTCTGTAGGTTGTAGCTTCAGCTGGGAGTGAGAGTTAGATTCCGGTCCTGACAGACGTTGGCTCACGGTAAGGGCTCTCCGCCCTTTTCTCACAGCAGCCTCGGACTCAGATGCTTCAGGGAAAGTGGGCGAAACAGGCCTCAGTCTCAGAATGTAAAAATTGGAAACTATGCTTTGAACACTCAGTACCCCTGGGAAGGGTAGAAGAAATCGCAAGATGATAGGAAGAAAAGGCCAGCCTTTGGATCTAAATGCATTTCTTGTCTGGATTTCAGCAGAGATGAATTAAAAGTTCAGTTGCCTCCCAAAGGATGGGGAGGAAATTAAATTTCTGTCCTTGCCATTTCGAATGTATCTCAATTTCTCATTAGGGGATTTTGGGCGTCTTGACACTGTTTTCCGGTGTGGGTGGCTTGAAGGGATGTGAGGGGGAAAGAGATGGGGCAGGTGTGTCAGACAGGGGTTTTTGTTGTTGTTTTCTTCAGAAGAAGCAAACCATTTTAAAAGTTGCCTTCTTAACAATGTAAAAACCTACAGGTTAGAGAAAATAAGTGCATTCCTAGTAAAAAAAGACAACATAAATGAGCTTGTTCTCCCTCAGCCCTCCTAATCATCAAGGTAAACATGGAAGAGGTGAGGGGTGCTCATTGAGGGAAGGATGACCATTGGAAGGCAGTGTGTCCGCGTTGCCCAGGGGAACACAGGCATAGTCCTCAGGATGTGGTGGGGAGAGCCGTGAAAGCCCCTTTCAGAGACAGCAGGACCGGCCGGCGCTGCCCAGTGAACCATGCTGTGGGGTTCCTGACCCAGGAAGCTGCCGGTCTCTTGTTGACACGGAACATTCCTTCTAGGTAGAATAACACTCCACAAGAATGATGTTTGTGGTGGCCTTCAGAACGGTGATGGGGGTGGACAAGCATATATCCTTGAGTGGCCTGCTGTGAACCCAGGAGGCCCTGGCACGCAGCTCGATCTTCCACAGCCCCAAGACCGTTCCTGACGCTGTGAACGCCTATGGATGGGAGAACGTGAGAATAAGACGACACAGGATTAAGCTTGTTCTTTCTGGGTGCGTAGAAGCCTCCAAGTAGCACTGAGTGCCTTAGGGGATTCTTCCTAAGATTTGTCAGACTGAAGAAATTACCTTAGGAACTGCCTTGTTGTTTCTGGGGCCTCATAATCACCAGGGTAAATGTGAGGTGGGGGAGGGGATCCACAGTGCGGGACGTTCCTCTGTTGGGAGGAGGGAGACTGCCTTATTTTGTGTCCTCAGTCACCATGATGTGGTTGGAAGGGAGGAAAGCTCCAGTTGACAGTTGTAGGGTTCCTGAGTGGTGCTCTCGAGTCACGCTATCTGCGGCACCCTGCCCCGAGAGGTGCTGATCACGCCAGACAGTGTGCAGTCGGTGCCTCTCTGAGTAGAGGGATGCATTCAGGAACAACGTTTGTGGAGGCCTTTCGACTGGGGTGGAGGCCAGTGTCCTTGTGCTTCCCACCTTGAACTGAGGAGGGTCCTGGGAACCACCTAGATCTCTACAATCATCAAGAGGATTTCAGTGGTCTGTTATTAATAAGGTGAATACCCAAAGCTTAGATATTATTAAGATAACTTTTTGTAAAGAAGCTCCTGGGCCCTTGTAATGGTTCCGATAAACATTGAGAAGGTCAGGGCATCCCCACTGAGAAGGCATACAAGTTGGAGGGTAGTAGTGTGGAACTGTCTGGGATTAGGAAAATCTCTTAAATAGCATAATTTTGTGTGGAGAGAGAAGAAAGCTCCATTTAAGAATACGGATGTTGGGTTGGGTCTGTACGTGGTTCTGGACTGTGTGCAGTGCCCTACTCAGACAGGGGGTCAACATATAGACATAACTTGGAGTGACCGCCAGCCTGAGTAGAGTAAAGCTCACCAGTAATAGTAGATGAGGGGCCTGTCGGACCATCAATGTCAGCCATTTGCTTCTGACCTCAGATGTCCTCAAAATGGTTATAGTGTTCCATTCCTGACATTCCGAAGACTTCCAGGTTAAAGGAGGAGAAGATTATTTTTTTGTAGAAAAGACACAGGGACCAGCCAGTTCTCACCAGGTCCTCCTAATCAGTCTGGAAAATTGGAGCAAGTGAGGGGATCCAGTTGGAGGGAAGTGGGTTGGACTTGTTTATTGGTACGAAAAAATCTTGTTGACCGTCACCGTGATACAGTGGGTGGAGAAACGAAAGCTGCATTGGAGAGCATTGGGTATTCTGGGAACGTCGTCCTCCTTGAAGCCATGCTGTTTGCAGGGCCCTTCCCAAAAGGTTCCAGTCACTTTATTTCATCCCAATTTTTAAAAAATTATTTAAAGTATGGTGTATTGTTTTCAGAGGTAGAGGAGTTCAGTTCTGTGTTACATAGAATACCTGGTGCTCGTTACATCCTTAATGTCTGTTACCTAGTGTTCCTTATTCCCCCCACCCACATTCCCTCCAGCAACCCTCAATTATTTCCCTAGAGTTGAGTCTCTTACGGTTTTTCTCCCTTCTGCTTTTGTCTTACTTTTCCCCTCCTTTCCCTATGATCCTGTTTTATTTCTTAAATTCCACATAAGAGTGCTATCATAAGGTAATTGTCTTTTCTCTGATATTATTGCACTTAGCATAATACCCTGTAGTTCCATACAAGTCATTGCAAATGGTAAGATTTTTTTTTTTTTTTTGATGGCTGAGTAATACTTACCCATTCATCTGTCAGTGGACACCTGGACTCTTTGCATAGTTTGGCGATTGTGGACATGGCTGCTACAAACATTGGGATGCGGGTGCCTCTTTGGGTAAATACCTAGAAGTGCAAATGCTAAGTCGTAGGTTAGCTCTATTTTCAACCCTTTGAGAAACCACCGTAATATTTTCTAGAGTGGTTTTACCAGCTTGCATTATTACCAGCTTGCCATAAGGGAGTCACCTTAGACTATGTGAAATTGATGCCTAAGTAATAATCAAGAAATTGCTGTGATGGACTTTGGATCCCTGATGGCGATGAAGATGCATGTCTCGTTGCTTCTCTTATGAACTCGGGAGGTGCCAGGCGCCCACCTGGAACACACAGGTATTCTCCGTGGGAATAGAAATGGTCCAGTGTGCTAATAATGCAAATGCTTAACAGCTAAGAGAATTGGTGGTGAGACTGGAGAAGCGAGTGTCCTTGAGCTGCTAGCTTTGAACCAGGAGGACCCTGGCAGACCCCTCTAAGGCATCCTCATGATGATTGTAGTGGTGTGTGTGTGTGTGTGTGTGTGTTTTTAAGATTTTACTTATTTGACAGAGAGGGACGAAGCAAGAGAGGGAGCACAAGCAGGAGGAGTGGGAGAGGGAGAAGCAGGCTTCCCGTGGAGCAGGAAGTCCTGATAATGGGACTCGATCCCAGGACAGTGGAATCACGACCTGAGCCAAAGGCAGACGCTGAAAGACTCAGCCACCCAGGCACCACTGCAGTGGTTTATTTTTAGTGATGTGAATGCATACAAATTAGAGAATATGAAAATACTTCCTAAGAGAGGGAATGCAGAAAATTCCTTGTTCTTTAGGGTCCTCATCAGTATGTACAGCACGTGAAGCTGTCCTCCAGGAGAGCCGGATGCCGGTCGGTGAATGCGGGGTCATGTCAACTAGCATTCGTGGAAGTCCTTGGGCAGAGCCATCCTCATGATGGGGTTGTCGGGGCACGAAAGCTACACAGGAGCATGCAAAGCGGGCGCGGGGCAGGATTGACCTTGAGGCCTGCTGTGTGTAGCGCCCTGCCCGGAACGCTGCTGGTCACAGTAAGAGTAGTAGGGCTTCTGCAGGTGGAGTGACCCTCGATACGGACATTTGTGGAAGCCTTCAGATCAGTGACGGGGACGGAGGTGCACGTGTCCTTGAGCTGCATGTCTTGAACCCAGGAGGCAGCTGGTGACCGGCTGGTTGCCACCTCAGGTTCCCTCAAGAGGTTTGCAGTGGTCCAGTGTGAGTAATGCGAACCCCCACTCTTCGGAGAAGTGGAAGGTAGTTCGTAGTAGAGGAGGACAGCGTTGGAACAAGCTTGTTCTCTGGTGGCCCTCCTAATCCTCTGAGCTCACGTAGAGTGTTTGAGGGGTTCCTCCCTGAGGGGCGCGTGCAACCTGTAGGGCGCGGGCCTGACATTTTCTAGGTTTATGGAAATGTTTTGGGAGCACTCACCTGGATGTGGTCCATAGAGATCAAAAGTTTAGTTCCTAGTACAGAGGATACCAGGGAGGTTCTCTCTCTCTAGTCAGGCTTTGTGCACTGCCCAGATAGCTGCCGATCACTTTGATTAGCCCTTACTAGTGATTGTATGTTTGTAATGTCAGGGACAATAACGTTTCTGTTGGCATCTAGAGCGCTGAGGGCTGGAGGTGAGTTTGCCTTGAGTTTTGTTCTTTGATGTCAGGAGTCCTGTCTCTAGCAGCCACCTGGGCCTGTGCTCAGACCCTCCCCCTCAACCCGATGATTTCCGTGGTACACCCCTAACTATGTGACCCCAAGTGATCAGCAATTGAATAAACATCCTGAGGGGAATAGGAAAGTGGCAGAATTGTTGTCAGTGTGTCATCCTTGTTCCTGATGGCTGAGGCTTTGAGGTGTACTCGACATGGGGAATTGTGCAAGTTGCAGGGCAGTGAATGGCCTCGTGTAGGGTCCTCGAACAGTATCAGGTACACTAGAGTACTGACATGGAGGGCTAGCAAGAGCTTGCTTTCAGGGTCAGGAGGGCGCTGGAGCAGGTCCTCTGACCAGAGCCGTGCTGGCTGGGGCATGTGAGGTACCAGCATGACCGTATGTCCTGGGGGGCAGAATGGGACAAGATAGACGTTCTTGCGTCCCCAGACCGTCTCGCTTGTACTGGAACCCAGGAATCTGGAAGACCCGTGTCTGATCTCACACTCCCTCTGGATGATTTCCCTGGATTCTTCCTAACATGGAGCACTTAGAGATCAGAGTGGAGGAAGACACTTGCTTCTTGAGGGCAAGAACAGAGTAACAGTCTTTCTCCCTCTGATTGCTCAGCACCATCCAGGTCAGGGGAAAGGAGATGAGGGGATCCCCGTGAAGAGGTTTGTGAGCTGTATCCCGGGGTGTCCGTACTGTCCTAGAGATAAGGAACGGTATGTGGAGTGGCTGTCCTGCTAAGGCTGTATTTCAGAGTGTGAGAGGATCTGTGCACGTCTTCTGCCTTGTTGTGCTGTGTGCCATGTCCTGTCCAGAAAGGAGCCAACAGTTGGAATCCTAAGGGTCATTGGCACTCCCCTCGCAGAGTAACATTCAGCAAGGAAAGCATGTAAAGAGCCTTCAAAACCGTGATGGAGACGGAGACAGGTGTCCTTCAGCTGCCCACCTTGAAGAGAGTAGGGTCCTGTGAGCCATGCCTATCCCCATGATAATTTCAGTGGTCCATGCCTTACTTTGAGATGAACACCTACAGATTTAAAAAATGTATTTCCCAGTAAAGGAATGGAATGCAGGCAGAAGCTTGTTTCCTGTTGGTCCCCACAGTCCTCCAGTTGAAGGTGGCAAAGCCAGGGGATCAGCACTGAGGGAGGTTTGCACATTGGATGGCAGCATTTTGGAATTTTCTCAGATTATGGGCACATATTTGGTTTGGTCTTCCTGCTGTGGCCTGGGGAGACTGAAAGCTACATTTTTGGATCTTTTTTTTTTTTTTTTTTTTTACTTTTTTTCAGCGTAACAGTATTCATTGTTTTTGCTCCACACCCAGTGCTCGATGCAATTGGTGCCCTCCCCAATACCCACCACCTGGCTCCCCCAACCTCCCACCCCCACCCCTTCAAAACCCTCAGATTGTTTTTCAGGGTACATAGTCTCTCATGGTTCATCTCCCCTTCCAATTTCCCCCAACCCCCTTCTCTCTAACTCCCCATGTCCTCCATGTTACTTGTTATGCTCCACAAATAAGTAAAACCATATGTTAATTGACTCTCTCTGCTTGACTTATTTCACTCAGCATAATCTCTTCCAGTCCTGTCCATGTTGCTACAAAAGTTGGGTATTCATCCTTTCTGATGGAGGCATAATACTCCATAGTGTATATGGACCACATCTTCTTTATCCATTCGTTCACTGAAGGGCATCTTGGTTCTTTCCACAGTTTGGCGACCGTGGCCATTGCTGCTATAAACATTGGGGTACAGATGTCCCTTCTTTTCACGACATCTGTATCTATGGGGTAAATACCCAGGAGTGCAATTGCAGAGTCATAGGGAAGTTCTATTTTTAATTTTTTGAGGAGTCTCCACACTGTTCTCCAAAGAGACTGCACCAACTTGCATTCCCACCAACAGTGTATGAGGGTTCCCCTTTCTCCACATCCTCTCCAACACATGTTGTTTCCTGTCTTGCTAATTTTGGCCATCCTAACTGGTGTAAGGTGGTATCTCAATGTGCTTTTAATTTGAATCTCCCTGATGGCTAGTGATGATGAACAGTTTTTCATGTGTCTGATAGCCATTTGTATGTCTTTATTGGAGAAGTGTCTGTCCATATCTTCTGCCCATTTTTTGATATGATTGTTTTGTGTGTGTTGAGTTTGAGGAGTTCATTATGGATCCTGGATATCAACCTTTTGTCTGTACTGTCATTTGCAAATATCTTCTCCCATTCCGTGGGTTGCCTCTTTGTTTTCTTGACTGTTTCCTTTGCTGTGCAGAAGCGTTTGATTTTGATGAAGTCCCAAAAGTTCATTTTCACTTTTGTTTCCTTTGCCTTTGGAGACATATCTTGAAAGAAGTTTCTGGGGCTGGTATCGAAGAGGTTACTGCCTATGTTCTCCTCTAGGATTCTGATGGATTCCTGTCTCACACTGAGGTCTTTTATCATTTTGAGTTTATCTTTGTGTACAGTGCAAGAGAATGGTCGAGTTTCATTCTTCTACATATAGCTGCCCAGTTTTCTCATCACCATTTATTGAAGAGACTGTCTTTTTTACACTGCATATTTTTTCCTGTTTTGTCAAAGGTTATTTGACCATAGAGTTGACGGTCCGTATTTGGGCTCTCTACTCTGTTCCACTGGTCTATGTGTCTGTTTTGTGCCAGTACCATGCTATCTTGGTAATCACAGCTTTGTAGTAAAGCTTGAAATCAGGTAACGTGATGCCGCCAGTTTTATTTTTTTCAATATTTCCTTAGCAATTTGGGGTCTCTTCTGATTCCATACAAATTTTAGGATTATTTGTTCCAGCTCTTTGAAAAATACCGGCAGAATTTTGATCGGAATGGCATTAAAAGTATAGATTGCTCTGGGCAGTATAGACATTTTAATAATGTTTATTCTTCCGATCCAAGAGCATGGAATGGTCTTCTATCTTTTTGTGTCTTCAATTTCTTTCATGAGTGTTCTGTAGTTCCTCAAGTACAGACCCTTTACCACTTTGGTTCGGTTTATTCCCAGGTATCTTATGGTTCTTCGTTGGAAGCTGCATTTTTGAGGATGAGAAGGGAACTTGGCAGGATCTCTATGGTCAGCCAATCCGTGAAGTGGCCCATCTACCGAGAAATGTGCTCATCACTTAGACTACATTTTACTAGCACCTGTCCCCGAGGAGTTGTGCTCACAGGGACATTGTCGTGGTGACCTTCAGACTGGTAATGCGCATACAGGGACCTTGTGTCCCTGTGCTGTGTGCCTGGAACTCAGGAGGGGCCCTGGCAGCCACCTGATTCTCAGGCATCCTCGTGTGCATTTCAGGGGTGGATTCCCGTCAGCGTGAGTTTGTAGATGATCGCAAAGATGATGAGCTCACTGTTCCCTGCCTCCGCAGAGTCCTGGGAGTCACTGTAAAGCCGGCCAGGTAACGCACGCCCGGGGAGGTTTGTGTGTTGAAGGGGAAGCGAGTCGGCACTGATGAACTGTCACGTGAAACTGGGGAAGAACGTCACGTGGCAGTGGTGGTGAGACAGGAGAGCTGCAGTTGACAGGTGAGTGGCGACGTGGTTGGCGACCTCCCTTGAGTTGCCCGGTGTGTGGCCCCCTGCCTAGAAAGGTGCCGATACCACAGTCTGGGTGTAATCAACGCCTTCCTGGGCAGAGTGACGCTCTACCAGCACAGCGTTCCGGGTGGCCATGGGACCAGTACGATGGCGGACATGCTGTTTGCCGGTGCCTTCTGCTTGGAAGTGAGGAGCGAGTGCCCTGGGAGGCACGTGGATCTCCGCCTTCCTGAAGCGGATTTCCATGTTTCCTTCCTTTTTGTTTTTTTAAAGATTGATTACTTGGAAGAGAGTCAGAGCACATGCACGCAGAGCGGGAAGGAGAGGAAAGCGTAGGGACTGTGGTCCGCGCAGGGCCAGACACGGGTCCCCGTGTCCACCGTGAGCTCACGACCGGAGCCAAAGGCCAGAGACCGGTGCTTCACCGACTGAGCCACCCAGGGGCTCCTCAGCGTTTCGTTTCCCATGGTGGGAACACCTGAGGGACTAGAAGGAGTGCTCCCTGTTGGAAGAGGAAGCCTCGGCCCCGAGGTTTCGGCTCCGTTGCTTCTGTTGGTTGCGGGGCACACAGGGAGGTGGCGGGCTCCCGCACGCTGGAGGGCATGAAGTCGGAGGGCAGTGGCCGGGCGTGTCGTGGGGTTAGGGAAGATGTGGTGACTTCTGCTGTGAAGGGGACAGCTCCCGTCCTCCCTGTGAGCCCCGCCGACCGTTGTTCCCGCTCGAGAGGGCTGAGTGCACTGCAGCTCTTGAGAGCCTGTCGGGCCAGACAGGCGATCGCCGGTCTATTAAGAGAAAAGCACAGTGACGGTGGCCTTCAGGTCAGGGTTGGGGAGAAGATGCTGGCCCCTGTCCGCATCCCGGTTCCCATCCGAGGTATCCTTCCGATGGTTTCCGTGTTCCCATTTGGAAGCACGAGAACACCTGTGGGGTAGAGATGACGAAGCAACTTCATGAAGAATGAGAAAAAGGGAGAACAGGCTTCTTGTCTCTGGCTCTCCTCCTCCTCCCGGCAGAGGTAGAGAAGGGGAGGGCTTCCCCCGAGGGAGGGATACAGCTTGGAGACCGGGTGCCGGAATGGGGTACGCTGGTGCGGAAATCTCGGGTGTAGCCCTCCCGATGTGGCGGAGGGTGAGCAGACCGCTCCCGTTGAGCCCGTAGGGTGGCCTTGGCTGGTTCCTCCTCGATCTGTACTGTGTGCGCTGCCCTGCTCGGACTGGCAGGCATTGTAGAGAGTGCCTCGTAATGTTTGCCTTTCCGAGTAGAGTAACGTTCAGCTCTGCCGTCGTGCGCCAGCGAGCCTCGAAGACCGACCGCGGTAGGGCCGCAGCTGTGCGGGATCCCGAGCTGTCTGCCTGGGACCCAGGTGGCCTTGGTGTGCTGCCTGGTTCTGACCTTCGGTCGCCTCACGATGGTCGCCCTTGTCCACTGGAACCTTGTGATCTCCTCCAGCTCGGAGGAGATGAAGGTCCTTCCTTTGACAGGAGAGGAAACCAGGGAGGAAGCCTTTCTCTCACTGGTTCTTCTCCACACCAGGGTCACTGGAGAGCAAAGGAGGTGATCCTTGCCGAGGGAAGTCGGATGCTGCAGGTCCTTGGGTCACGCTTGTGTTGGTTCTGGGAAAACCTTTGGTACAGTCCTTGGGGTATGTAGTGGGTAGAACCTGGACAGCTCCTTGTGAGAAGAGGCGGTTTTCTGGGATGGTCTTTCACCATGAAGTCATGCTGGCTGCGCTGCTCTCCCCTACAGGCGCCGGTCACTTTCAACGTAGGGATGGTAGTGCCTGTGTGGGTGGAATAACGATCATGAATAAAAGTTTCTATGGTGACCTTTGGCCCCACACTGGGGATGGAGCAGCATGGGTGCTCGATCTCCCGAACTCAGGAGGGCGCAGGCAGTGACCTGGAGTACAGGCCTTCTCGTGTCGATTTCAGGGGCCCAGTGTTGACCGTGTGACTACCTCAAGCTCGGAGAGAAGGGGATGGTCGTTCTTTATAGAAGGTACACAGGAGCAGGCTCCTTTGCTCGTTGTTTTGATCGCTGAGCCTTTGAGAAGGTCCCCACTGAGGGAAGGGTTCCAGTTTGGTGCATTGGGTTGGAATTTTCTCTGTTTTTGGCAAATCCTAGATAGGCTCCTCATGATTGGTGGGTGGGAAGGTGAGGGCTCCGTTTATCGGAGAGACAAGGACTGGGCATCCCCTCCACTTCGAAGACTTGCTCGTGCCGTGCCCTCCCATGCAGCTGACGTGGCGTGCGTGTGTCCTCAGTGTCTGTTGGCAGAGTGATGTTCCGTAAGAGCAAGGAGAGCGATGGCCTCGGGCCGTGAGGGGATGGAGATGAAGAGGTCCCTGCGCTTCGTGCCGTGAGCCTGTAACGTGCTGTGCGGCCACGTGGGCCCGGGCTTTGTGACCGTGATTCCACTGATGCAGCGACAACGGTGTGGCCACCTGAGGTTACAGAAGTTGAAGCCACTAGGTAAGTGTATAAGAGAATACGGGAAGAAGCGTGTTTTCTCTGGGTTCTCACAATCATCTAGTAAATGTTAGGCAGCTGAGGGGATACAGAGGCGGATAGATGTCCATTGGAGGGTATTGCTTTGGCCTTCTCTGTGGTTAGGAGAGGTCTTGTTCGGAGTTCTTACTATGTTTTGAGTACGGACATGGAACGTATAATTGAGAATGTGAAAGGGAGTACATAGGTTTTCCACTTTATGGTTTGTTTCATGCAGGTTCTACCTAAGGACCTGCTCATGACTCTGTGTGGTTTCAGTGTGTGATTGGTAGAATAATGCTGACCAAGAACAGCTTTTGTGTTTCCCGTCAGAACAAAAGGGACATAGACGAATGTGTACTCAGGCTAACAGGGTGCAGTTTTGGAAGACTTTATCAGGAAAGTGGGTCTGATTTCAGGCACTAGCAAGATAAACTCAGTGACCATTCTATGCAGAGAGCCGCTGAGGAGAAGGTGGCGTTTCTTAGTAGAGTATGCAGGAAGAAGCTTCATATCTTGGCGACCTGTCATTATCCAGGTAAGTGTAGGGAAGGTGAGGGTATTTTCATTGATGGAAAGGTGCATGTTTGGGTGCAGTCTGTAAGTATCATTTGGTTTCTGCAGAAATCTGGTTCTTTTTTTTTTTTTTTTTTTTAAAGATTTATTTATTTATTTATTTGACAGAGAGAGATCACAAGTAGGCAGAGAGGCCGGAAGAGAGGCAGGCAGAGAGAGAGGAGGAAGCAGGCTCCCTGCCGAGCAGAGAGCCCGATGTGGGACTCGATCCCAGGACCCTGAGACCATGACCTGAGCTGAAGGCAGCGGCTTAACCCACTGAGCCACCCAGGCGCCCCCAGAAATCTGGTTCTTGTCATCATGATGTGTTGTGCATGGAGGTGAAAGCTACATCTGAGTGTGTGACTGGCACGTGTTCATTCACACATCTTCTAGTCTTGCAGTATGTAGTGTCCTCAGATATGTGTCTGTCATTTGTAGTATTTGAAATAAATGCCTCTCTGGGTAGTGATCAACAAGACAGGTCTTCTTAGTGGCCTTTGGGCAAGTGTTGGTTTTGGAAAGACTTGTGGCTTTGAACTTTCTGATTTTGATTCAGAGGGCCGTGGAACTCACTACAATCTTAGAACTCCTCTAGTTCATTTGTTTGATCTGTTTCTAACAGTGGATGCCCTGTGTATTCTGGAGAATAGAGAGTTCATGGAAGGAAGTTCATGTCTGTGGGACCTCACCATGAACCAGGTGATCTTCTAGCAGGTGGAGAACCTCCTCTCCGTGAAGGTAGAGGATTGACTTTGTCTCGTGTAATGGAAAATCTTTGTACAGGCACGATGTGGTGGGTAGGGAGATGAGAGGTAGAATTCGGGAGCCAACTAGACAGGTATCTCAACTGGAAGCCATGCTTTGAATAGTACATTTCCAGGAAGTTGCCAGTCACTAAGCGTATGTGTTTTTATTGCTTTTGTGTATGGAGTATTGCTTAAGAACATCAATGGTGGCATTTTGTGTCACCAAATGGAGCTTGGGTTTCAGGTCTTCCGGAACTGCCTTCGTTGAAGTGAAGCAGCAGTTTGCTTTCTAGACTTAACTGAAAATGAAATTGGTGCTTCATTACTAAGTTATGTACATGCACGTAGAGCAGAGAAGAGGAAGGCACTTTGTACTAGAATGAGGAAACACAACAAACTTATTCTCACTTGGTCCTCATAATCATGGAGGTAGAGGTGGGCTCGTGAGCTTGGCAGGTACTGGTTGGGCATCGAGTATGGTTATGAGTCCCATTTGTTACCGAATTCGTTATGTGGTGGGCAGAAGGATGAAAGCTACGTTTTCGAGAGTGAGCTGTCATGGGTAGTTCGGTTGTGTACAGTACCGTACAGTACTGTGGTCAGGAAGGTGCCAGTCGCTTAGACTGTGTATCGTTGGTGTCTCGCATGGAGCAGGAACTCACAAGAAGACAGCCTGTTTTGGTGGACTCCACACTAGTTGTGGTCAAGGAGGTTCTTAGGTCCTTGTGTTTTTGTCTGAAGTGTTGGAGCTCCTTGGTAGCCACCTGGATCTCACATATCTTTGAGACGCATTCATTAATCTGTTCCTCATTGTGGGATACCCTTGAGAGAGGATGAAGACACTTTCTACAAGAAAGAGAACAGATGACTAAGTTTGTTTTCTCTTGGTTCTGATAATTATCCTGGTGAAAATAAGTTGAGATCCTCACTGAGGGAGTGGTTCAGTTTAGAAGGCAGTGGGTCGGCATGTTCTAGCTGAGCAACCACTTTGGGTATTGGCATTGCGATGTGGTGGGTGGAGAGGTGAAAGTTCTTTTCCAAGTCTGAGTGGGACCTGGCAGGTCGTCAGCGTTGAGGCCATTGTGTGGGCACTGCCTGGCCCAGAAATGTGCATGCGCTGGTCATTCTCCTGTCTGCATTTTGTACCTCCCTGATTTGTCTGGTCTTTACAAAAACATTTTTTTTCTGGTCACCTTCAAACAGTGGTTTTACATTTTTTTGTCCTTGTTTTCTGAATGTAATCCAAAAGTTCCTGCTGGTGATCTGTAGTTCATTCCGTCTCCAGGTGATTCCAGTCGTCCATTCCTAGCAGTGTGAATATTCGCAGGTTCGAGAGCATAGACAACTCCACCCACCACAGAGAAAGAAGCTGTGTGTGCCCCTGAATCCACCAGTGAAACGCAGAGCAGGTGAGGGATTGCTACGGGGCGGCGGAGGGTGGTGGTCCAGGTTTGCCAGCACTCGTTCCGAGTTTTCTAGCGTCATGGAAGTCTCTGAGGAGTGATCGTGATAAAGTGGGTAGGTGTGAAAGCTGCGTGTGTTCGTGTGCGTGATCTTGGTCAGATCCTTCCCTGCTAGCGATGGTTCGGGCAGTATGCTCCCGAGGAGGACAGTAAGGACTTGGTCTAGCTGTGCTTCAGGCTCGTGTGGGGAGCGGAATGCTCAGCCAGCATAGAAGCTCAAGAATGAAGCATTAGAAAAGTAGAAGATACTTCCTACTGTAAAAAGGGAACTCAGAAACCAGCTTATTCTCTCTGCGTCTTCATAATTGTACATTTACCGTGGAGTGTGTGTGAAGATACCGAAGGGGAGAGGTTTGCAGTTTGGAGAACACGTGCCAGTTTCCTCTAGACTCCTGAAGAGCCGTACAATTGTCTTGATATGGTGAGAGTGATATGTAAGCCGTGGCACAGACTTCCTGTGGGAAGGCCGGGGAATCCCCAGGTCAGGGTGTGTACAGCGCCCTTCCCAGCGTCATGCTGATCGCGCATAAAATACGTTAGTGGCCCCTATCTGGATAGAGCTGAACGAGGAAAAACCCTCGAAGTGGTTGCCCTCAAACTGTGACGGAGAAGGGAGGCACGTGTCCTAGATACGTCTGCCTTGAACTCGGGACATCCCCAGCAGCCCCGTGGGCCGTGGACGTCCGCGTGCGGTTTTCAGTGATCCTTTTCTGACTGTGAATGTCACAGGTTATACAAGAGAATAGTTTTTATTAGAAAAATCGAAGACTGGACCAACCTTCCTGTGTGGGTCCTATTACTCGTTCTGGAAATCCTAAGGAAGGTGAGGGGATCCTCGCTGAGGAAAGGATGCAGGTTGGGGGCAGCGGGTCCACACTGCCCAGGGTTAGGACAAACAGCAGGTGGACTCGGCGCGATGACGTGCGGAGAAAGAGCAAAGTTGCTGCCCTTGACATTGTGAGGGCCACTGAGGCAGTCTCTACTGGGCGTCTCTGGTGTGTGCAGGAGCCTGTCTCCCAGGCTGCCGGACGAGGACTCTTTGTAATGGAGGTCTCTGCGGTTCGTGCTGTCCTTCACTCTGCTGATGCGGACGGAGAGGCGGGCGGTGCAGAACTGCCTGCCTTGACCTCCTCAAGAACCTGGGCAGCCGCTCGTCTCACGAGGTGCCCTTGCAGTGACTTCAGGGGTCAGTTCCTTACCATGTGAACATGGGCAGACTGGAGATGAGGATACTTCCTGATAGAAGGAAGCACTGGGGAAAATAAGCCCCAAACCTCTTCTGTCTGGGCTTGCATTACCGGCCAGGAGAATATCGAGAAGGAAATGGATTCATTACCGGACATCAGGTTGGCAGTGTCCAGAATGCAGGAGGAACCGTGGGTAGTCAGTGAGGCGCGGTAGAGCTGGGAGGGAGCTCCGCGTGCAGTGGAACGGGCAAGCAGGCTGTGCCGGTGCTGAGACCGTGTGTGCAGTGCCCAGCCCAGGGAGGGGCGGCTTATACAGACCAAGTTTAACAGCTTCCTTCTGGGTTGACTAATGCTCAACAAAGTCAGCATTGGTGACAGCCTTCTGGTGGGCTGACCAGGGTGGGGACGGTTCTGTATTGGAGCTGCCTGTCGGGAGGTGCTGGTAAATCCTGGTTCATATCTTAGTTTTCCTCAAGACCTTTAATGTTTCCTTCCTAACAATGTGAATAGGTACAAATTACAGATGATCAAGAAACTTCCTAATAGAAGTAGAAAACATAGAAGCAAGTTTGTTCTCTCTGGAGCCTCATTATCTTTGAGGTAAGTAGGGAAGGCTTGAGGGGACCCTCACCTCACTGCAGGAGCGATCCAAGTTGGAGGTCAGAGCGTCTGCGTTGACTAGGTTGATGGGTCAGTTTGGGGAATACTCATCATGATGTGGTTGAGGATAATGAGAGATTAGAGCCCAGATTGGACTGGGCAGGATCTACCTCGAACCTTGCTGTGAGCAGTGCCCTTCCCAGGAAGGTAGTGATTGCACATACATAAGTGTGGCAGCATGTGCCCTGCTAGAACAGTGCTCACCAAGAACAGTGTTTCTGGTGGCTTTCTGTCCTGCCACGGGGATGGGGCTTTGTGTGTCTTTGAGCTGTCTACTTTAAATCCGTGAGAGGGTCCTTGCCGCCACCTGTGTGTGAGTCAGGCATCCACAGGAAATAACTTCAGCAGTTGATTCCCAAAAAAGGTGACTACCTAAAGAAAAGTAATAAAAAATGGGGGTAATTAAAAAAAAATTTACTTATTTATTTAAGAGAGAGTATGAGCAGGGAGAGGGGTATAGAGAGAAGCAGACTCTCCACCGCGCGGGGAACCCAACGTGGGGCTCGATTCCAGGACCCTGAGATCATGACTTGAGTTGAAGGCAGATGCTGAACTGAGTCATCCAGGTGCGGCAAGAAGGGTAATTTTTTTTTTAAAGATTTTATTTATTTATTTGACAGACAGAGATCACAAGTAGGCAGAGAGGCAGGCAGAGAGAGAGGAGGGGAAGCAGGCTCCCCGCCAAGCAGAGAGCCCGATGCGGGGCAAGAAGGGTAATTTTTTTAAAAGGTTTTATTTATCCATTTGAGATAGAGAGAGCATGAGAGGGGAGAAGGCGAGAGGGAGAAGCAGACTCCCTGTGGAGCTGGGAGCCTGATACGGGACTCGATCCTGGGACTCTAGGATCATGACCTGAGCCAAAGCTCAATTGCTTAACCAACTGAGCCACCTAGGTGCCCCAAGAAGGGTAACTTTTAAACTTTTTTTTATGTATTTTCATTTTTATTTTTTAAAGATTTTTAAATTTTATTTTATTGGACAGTGATCACAATAGGCAGAGATAGGCAGAGAGAGAGGGAGGGAAGTAGGCTCTCCGCTCAGCAGAGAGCCAGATATGGGACTCAATCCCAGGATCCTGGGATCACGAGCTGAGCTGAAGATAGAGGCCTTAACCCACTGAGTCACCCAGGCGCCCCAGGGTAATTTTTTTTTATAGAAGAAGATGACATGGGGAAAATAATGTTCTCTCTGGCTCACCGTAGTCAGCCAGGTAAGTGGAGATCATGTGAAAAATCACCGTAGAAGGGTGGATGCAATTTCGGAGAGCGGTTAGTCTGGAATGACAAAAGATTATGCAAGAATCTTGGGTACAGTTGTCATCATATGGTGGGGACACGGATTCCGATGTGTGATGCATCCTGCTCTGGTCTCCCACTTGGAAGCTGTATTGTGTGCACTGCCCTGCCGAGAGTGGTGCCAGTCGCTTAGCCTGTATGTAGCCGATAGCTTTTTGTGTGTTTAGGGCTGCTCCTTAAGAACATTTGCGACTTATTCCCATGGAGCGGTGTTAGCGGAAGCACACGTATATTGAGCTGCCACCCTTGAATGCACATGAGCCCTGCCCAGCTCCCTGCACCACCGGCATCCTCACGGTGATTTCAGCGGGCTGTGCCTGAACACCATGAACACTGGCCTACTCAAGGATGAGTATGCTTCCTGAAAGCAGGGGAGAATACAGAAGCAAGTTTGATCTCATCAGCTCCTCACCGTCCTCCAGGTGATGCTGGAGAAGGAAAGGGACTCCTTACTGAAGATCTCGTTCAGTGGCGTGGCAGTAGGTTGGTATCAGGCAGGATTAAGGAAGAATCATGGGTCCAGCGATCATGATGTGGCGGCTGGAGATGCGTGCCACATATGCACGTGAACGGGGCACTGGGCCGGAAGGGTCTTAGCCCCCAATGTGTGCAGTGCCCTGTCTAGAAAGGGGCTAATTTCATATACTAAGCGAAATTAGTCCCTTCCTGGTCAAAGTAATGCTCACTAAACACTATATTTTTGGTTGCATTTGGATGAATGATGCGATAGGAAGCTTATTTTGTTGTTGAGGTGTGTGTCTTAAATCCAGAACTTCCTGAGGATTCTCTTGGTCTGATCTCGTCAAAACGAGTTTAGTGGTTTATTCCTAATCTGAAGAAAGCTTACAGGTCAGAGAAAATCACTATTCCTCCTACTCATGGCGACTGACACATGTAAGGGTTTTCCTTTCTGAGTTCCAGCCATCACAGTGCAGGCAGAGGGAGACAGTGGGTCACCTGGGAGAGGCTTCCTCCGAGCAGGGAGCGTGATGCGGGGCTCAGTCTCAGGACCTGGGATCATGACCTGAGCTGCAGGCAGACTCTTAACGACCCAGGGGCCACCCTGGCACTAGGTTTCTCTCATGGGTGGTAGGGATAGAGGTATGTTTGTCCCTGGTCTGCTGCCCTGACCCCCAGGAAGGTGCTAGCAAGGCTTCTGCCTGCTCTCAGGCATCCCTTTGATGATTTCAGTGTTCAGTTCTTTGGAATATGAATACCGAGGAGGCTACCTTGTTACAGGAGAGATAGAGGAACTCTCTTGTTCTCCGTGGGACCTTGTCATCATCCAGGTAAACTATGTGAGGGTATCCTCAGTGAGAGGATGGGGTGCTGGTCGGCGAATGCAGGGTCAGTGTCAACTAGCGTTCGTGGAAGTCCTTGGGCAGAGCCATCCTCATGATGGGGTTGTCGGGGCACGAAAGCTACACAGGAGCATGGAAAGCGGGCGCGGGGCAGGATTGACCTTGAGGCCTGCTGTGTGTAGCGCCCTGCCCGGAACGCTGCTGGTCACAGACAGTAAGAGTAGTAGGGCTTCTGCAGGTGGAGTGACCCTCGATACGGACATTTGTGGAAGCCTTCAGATCAGTGACGGGGACGGAGGTGCACGTGTCCTTGAGCTGCATGTCTTGAACCCAGGAGGCAGCTGGTGACCGGCTGGTTGCCACCTCAGGTTCCCTCAAGAGGTTTGCAGTGGTCCAGTGTGAGTAATGCGAACCCCCACTCTTCGGAGAAGTGGAAGGTAGTTCGTAGTAGAGGAGGACAGCGTTGGAACAAGCTTGTTCTCTGGTGGCCCTCTTAATCCTCTGAGCTCACGTAGAGTGTTTGAGGGGTTCCTCCCTGAGGGGCGCGTGCAACCTGTAGGGCGCGGGCCTGACATTTTCTAGGTTTATGGAAATGTTTTGGGAGCACTCACCTGGATGTGGTCCACAGAGATCAACAGTATATTTCTTTTTATTTTTTTAACAGTATATTTCTTGAGTAGAAAGGATACTGGGCAGGTTCTTTACCTAGAATCCTGCTCTGTGTAATTTCGTGCCCAGAAAGGTGCTGAGCACTAGACTACTTGTTAGTCGCCTATCTCTAAGGATGCTAATATTCAGGAAGAAGTGTTGTGTTCTCCTTTAGACTGCTGGTATGGATGGGATGTGTATGCCCTTAGTTGTATCCATTAACTCGGGACATGGCTGGCTGCTGCTTTGGTGGGTTTTAGGTATCCTTAAGATGATCTCATTGGTACATTCCTGACAGTGTGAACATGAGGAGAGGAGAAAAGATGAGACTTCCTTGAGGAAAACTGAAACCTGAAATACCTTGTTCTTGCCTGATGCCCCACAGTCCTCCTACACAGTGAGCAGTTGAGGTTTACTCATGTCAGTAATTTTTCAAACTGTGGACTAGTGAGTGTTCATTGTCATGGGTTATGGGGTCATCTTGGGTACAGTACAGTGATGTGGTGGGAAAACACAAGGTTCATTTTAGGGTTAAACAAGGGCCTGAGGTAGTTCCCTGTCATGAGTTACGTGCTCTGCAGCGCAGAACCCAGAAGGGTATTCATCACATGCACTAAGTGAAGAGTGTGACTTTATGGGTGGAATATCTGTCCGTGGATACAGCGTGCTTTAACGCCTCCGTGGCTGGTGATAGGATGGAGATGTGAATGACCTTGAACTGTCGCACAGCATAGAAGTTGTTGGCATGTCAGGTGTTTGTAAGTTTCCTCCGCATGATTTTATTGGTCCATCCTAACCATGTGAGCAACTACAAATTAGAGTAGGGGAAGATACTTCCTAATAGAGAAGGAATACAGCAAGTGGTTTTTTTTTCTTTTGGTCCTCCCAGTCATCCAGGTAAAGGTAGATCAGTTGATTGAATTCCCAGTTAGAAAGGTTTGAGTTCAAAGGCAGTAATGGTATTGTCATAAGGATAAGAGCAAACCTTGGGTGATTCCATCGTGATTTAATGGGGAGAGCAATGAAACATGTATTTGACAGGCCGGGAATCTCTGGACATGTTTTCTGTCTTGGGCCCAGACTGTAGACAGTGTCCTGTGTAGAAAGGTCCCATTTACTTAGAGTAAAAGTTCATTGGTTCCCACCTAGGGAAATTAATGCCCAAGAAGGACAGTGTTTTTGGTGGCCTCCAAATAGGTAATGCAGATAGAAATACTTGTATTATTGGACTGTCTGCCTTGAACTCAGAAGGGCACTGGGAAGCTACTCGATCCAGGGTATCAAAATGATTTAGACATCCGTTTGTAAGAAGAAAAGCAACTAAAAGTTAGGGAAAATCAATACGTTACTAATAGAAGAAGGGAGGACAGGAACTTTTATGTTCTTTCTGGCTCCCAGTGATCATCTATTTTAACAAAAAGAGATTAGGGGATTGACAATGAGTGAGGTTGTTAACTTCAGATGGACATAGTTCTGCCATATTTAATATTATGGAAAAATACTTAGTGCAGTCACCATGATGTGAGAGGGACGACGATGAAAGGTACATTTAAGAAGTTCAAGGGCAAATGATCTGGTCCTCAGGTTTGCAGAGCCCTACCTGGGAAGATGCCGATCACTTAGCCTGTATGTAGTCGGCGCCTCTCCAGGTAGAGTTCTGCTCCAGAAGAATGACATTTATGGTGGTGCTGGGATCGGTGATGAGGATGGAGCTGCAGAAGGGCTCGTGCTGTTTGTTACTCAGGAGGTCTGTGGAGGCCCCCTGCTTCTGTTGTCAGGCGCTTCCTATATGCTGTCACTGGTCCATGTCTTATGATGTAAACACAAACAGCTTACAGAAGATGCAGTTTCTTTGTGAGATAAGAGGAGAACATAGAAATAAGCTTATCTTTTTTCTGAGTCTTCATGTATATCCAGGTAAACAGAGAATTTGAGAAGAGTCTCAGTCAAGAAAAAGAGTAAGTTAGATTGGAGTAGGTTTGCGTTATGTAGGATTCTAGAACAATCTTCTGTACAAACACGATGATGTGGTGGGGAGAGAGGAGAACTGCAGTGGAGGATGCCCGGAGGCCTGGGCAGGTTGTGTACATAGATCTCTGCTTTGTGCAGTGCCCTGCTCAGAGAGGGGCTCATTGCTAAGATGAACCATAATGAGCACCTGTCTGGGTAGAGTAATGCTCAAGATGAACAACGGTTAGTGGCTTTCCTGTGGGTGATCAGTTTCAAGGTGGAAGAGACATGAATCGTCTGCCTGGAACCTTGGATGGGCCTCTTCAGATACTTGATTCTGCTAACATTGTGTGCGCCTTCATTTTCTTGCAGGGAGAGCAATTTTCTAATAAAATGAGGAAACTTAGGAAACAGCTTGGTCACTGTGGGCCCTCATGATGATCCAGATAAACACAGAGTACATAAAGGCGTACTCACGGAGGGAATCATACGTGTTGGAGGGCATTGGGTTAGTATTTTCCAGGTTTTTGAAAACTCTTGAGTAGGAAAATTGTAGTGTTTTGAGGAGAGAGATGAAAGTTCTCCTTAAGAATGAGAAAGAGAGTGGATAGGTCCTGTATGTTGTGTTTTCTAGTGTGTACGGACTTATCCAGTAAGGTGCTAATCACTTAGGTTTGGTTTTAATGTTTGTTTCTGTGAATGATTCTTGATAAGAACATGTTTTTGTGGTAACCCCAGAACAGTTATGGGGAATGGGGATAAACGTAAACTTCAGCTACCTGGCTTGAATCTTAGAAGGCCATGTCAGCCTCCTGGGTCTCATCTCAGGCATCCACAAGATGACGTCAGTGATGCATTTTTAATGAGGTGAATACCTTTAGAAGACAAGATGAAGACTATATTTCTTCCTCCTCATAAAATTAAATATGGAGAAGATGAAGGTTGAGAGTAGGGTGCAAGGTAGAGTGTAGCGGCTAGGCGCTGTCTATAATAATGGAACAATCTTTGGTGCAGGTATGCTGATGTGATGGGGGGGGAGGTACATCTGAGTGTGTGAGTGAAACTTGGCCAGTATTCTGTTTTGAAGACATGGAGTACCAGTCCCCTACCCAGAAAGTTCTTGATCATTTATTATATATGTAATAAATGTCTTTTCATGTAGAGTAATGTGAAAGTAGAATAGTGTTTGTCATGGTCTTTGGACCTCTGTTCGAGAAGGACATGGCTGTGTGTTTGAGCTGCCTACTTGGAACTCAGAAGGGCTCTGGAAACCACTCGGATGTTAGGCCTCTTCAGGTTCACTTGAGTGGTGTGTAAATTTTCTAGTAATGTTTACATCTATAGATTATATGATGTGACTGTATTTTCTAATAGAATAGTTTACAGAAACACTTTCTTTTCTCTTTGGTGATCATGGTCTCCATCTAGGTAGACATAGAACCTATGAGGGATTTTGTATTATAGAGGTTTGCAAATTGTAAAGTAGGGGATTGTCTCATTTAGGGCCATGGAAAATCTTTGTTACCATCAGGATATGGTACATAGAGTTGAAACTACATTTCTTCATAGTTCGAAGGGGAATGGGAAGTTACTTCATTTTGAGGGCATGCTCTGTACAATACAGTAACAGGAAAATGTTGATCAGATAAGAGTATTTGTTATTGTTCTTTCTATAGTAGGTCCTGGTGGTATTTGTACCATTGAAAGGGGTTGGAGTTGTCAAGACTTCTGAATTGCCTGTCTTGAACTCTGGAGGATCCTGGTAGCAATGTGCATTTCAGCCTCGTTCAGATGATTTTGGTGCTCTGTTACTGTCACTGTGTCACCCAGCTGCGGAATTGAAAAGATAGAGGCATTTCATATTAGAAGAAGAAACACAAACATTTCTCTTCTTTGGTTCCTCAAAAACATGCAGGTGTAGAAGCATACAGTAGGTGGAAAATCTTCCCATTGATGCAGCTTTCCAGGGTGGGGAACAGGGATTGATCATTGCCTAGGTTGACTAGATTCTTTGTATCATTCTTCATTCTGCAGTGGGGAGAAAGATGAAAGTTGTGTTTCAGAGTATGAGGGCTTCAGACAATGTGCCCTCCACGTTAAAAGCTACAACTGTGTGCAGTGTACTGATTAGAAAGGTGCTGACCATTTGGACCATATGTATCTGGTGTTTTTCTGTGTAGCATAGTGCTCAAGAAGAACAATGTTTATGGTGTCTTTCTATCAGTGGTGGTGGGATATAGTTCCCTGTGTCTTTTGGTATCCTGCCTTGAAGATAGGAGGGTCCATGGAACCACCTGTATCTTAGGCATCCCCAAAATGATTTGAGTAGTATGTTCATAGTAAATGTGTATGTTTCACTTCAAGAAGATAAGTTTTCATAGTAGAAGAGACCCCAATACAAGATTGTTCTCCTTAGATCCTCACTCCCGTGTCAGTAGATGTTGAGTAGGGAGGATTCCTGCCTAAGGGCTTTGCAAAGGTGAAGGGCAGGAAGTTACCATTTTCTAAGGTTATGGAATAATACTTACTCTTTTTGCTGTGTTGGGGAGAGATTTGAAAACTACGTTTTATTTTATTATTATCATTATTATTTTTAGAGAGAGAGAGAGAACATGCATATGTAAAGGGGGGTGCTGAGGCGGAGGAAGAGAAAGAGAATCTTCAGCAGGCTCTTTGCCTGACACGGGGCTGGAGCCGGAGCTGGATCTCAGCAATCCTGAGATCATGACCCAACTCGAAATCAAGAGTCAGAAGCTTAACTGACTGACCCAGGCACCCCTGAAATCTCTATATTAGACCTTGAGGGGCCTTGTCCAAGTCTTGCCTTAGAGGCATGGTGTGTGTAGTGCCAGGTCCAGAACTGCATAGCTGACTACTGGTTAATAAGATCTGTCTGGGTGAGTCTCCCTCCAATAAGAACATTTGTGGTGGTCTGCAGATCAGGGAAGGGGATGCAGATGCGTGTGTCTGCGTGTTTGCCTTCAATACAGGAGGGCCCTGGCAGGTACCAGTGCCTGATCTCAGGTACCCCCAAGATGATTTTGTTGTTCATTCCTAACAAGGTGATTATGCAGAGGTTGGAGAATATAAACATACTTCCCTCCGGAAGAAGATAGAAAAGAATAGTCTTTCTGTGGATCTCCAAAATCATTTAGGTCATTTACATCAGGCTTTTGATCCTCAGTGGGAAGAGAGGCTGGCAGTTTGAACGGCAGTGGTTGGCATTGTCTAGGGTTAGGGAGGAAGCTTGGCCACAGATGGCATGATCAGCAGGGTTGGAAGAGAAATGGTACATGTGAGTATGTCAGGTGGACTGGGTAATATCTACCTTGACCTACGAGGTGAGTAGTGCCTGAGCCAGAAAGGTGCTGATTACATATCCTAACTCTAACAAGATCTCTCTGATTTGCGTAATGGTGAACAGGATCAGTTCATATGGTGGTCTTACAGGTGATGGGGGTAGAGGGGTGCATGTCTCCTTGAACTACTTATTTTTTTAAGAAGTATTTTATTTCTTTATTTGACAGACAGAGATCACAAGCAGGCAGAGAGGCAGACAGAGAGAGAGGAAGGGAAACAGGCTCCTTGCCAAGCAGAGAGCCCGATGCGGGGCTTGATCCCAAGACCCCGGGATCATGACCCAAGCTGAAGGCAGAGGCTTTAACCCACTGTGCCACCCAGGCGCCCTTTAACTACTTATTTTGAATACCAGAGGATGCCTCTAGATATCTGGTCCATAGCTCAGATTTCCTTAAGATGATTTCAGTGGTTTCTTTCTTTCTCTCTCTTTTTTTTTTGTTTTAAAGTGGGTTCCCCACACAGCACAAAGCCTAGCATGGGCTTTGATCCCACAACCCTGAGATCAAGAACCTGAGCTGAGATCAGGAGTCAGACACTTAACCAAATGAGCCACCCAGGTGCCTCACAATGGTATGTTTCTAATATCCTGGACACCTACAAGTTACAGAAGATGAGGAATGCTAAGTAGAACACTGGAGCAAATGACATCATAATAGGAGAGAATGCTGGAAGAAGCTTGTTCTCCTTGGGTCCTTATAATCCTCCAGGTGGTTGAAGGAAGGGCTCTTCATTGAGGTAATGGTACATATTGAAGGGTACTGAGTCAGCATGATCGAGATTTATATCAAAACATGGGGAGCACTGAATTATGATGGGGGTTCGGAGAAACATAAACTCAGTTTTTGAGTAGAAAGGACATTTGGCTGGACCTCTCCCTAGACTCAGTCTTCGTGCAATGCCTTGGTCAGAAAAGGTACTGCTGATAACTTAGACTGTGTCTTAGTGTAGTGCCTCATTTTACTATAGCAGCACTCCAAAAGAAGAAGGACTATGTTCTCCATTATTCTGCTGGTGGCCATGCATACATGTGGGTCTGCATTTGTATTCCTTAAACACACGAGGCCTTATATATTGGCCTTGGTCTGTTCTCAGGCATTTTCCTGAGGATTTCAGAGGTACATTCCTTACACTGTAAGCACCAAGAGATTAAAAAAGATGGAAAGACTTCCTTATGTAGAGATGAGAACTGGAAATAGTTCCTTTTGTCTGGTTCGTGATTACTTCCCCATAGATTTGTAGCAGTTGAGGTGTATTCTCATTGGGAATTCTCAAAAGTTGTAGGGAAGTGAATGGCCCTTGTATAGAGTTATGGAAAAACCTTGGGTATAATACAATGATATAGAAGGAGAGTGAAAGTTTCATTTTGGGATTATGGGGAACTGAGCAGGCCCTTGAGCATAAGCTGTGCTGAATCCCATCTGACCCCAGAAGAGGTATTAGTCACCCAGCTGAAGTGCAGTGAGTAACTCTCTGGGTAGCTGAAGGCTCAACCATAATGATGTTTCTGATAAAGCATGATGGGTACAGATGCCTTTGTCCTTGAATCATCTGCCTTGTAAAATAGAAGGCATTGCCAAGGCCTGTGTCAGATCAAGGGTTCGTTCAGGGTGATTTCCTTGGTTTTTGCTGAACAGTGAACGCCTACAGATAAGAACAAGAATGTATTTCCCAGTAACGGAGTGGAATGCAGAAACAAGCTTCTATGTGGATCCTCAAAATCGTACAGTCCATAGTTGTAGAGAACCAAGGGGAGTGACCCTGAGGGGGAGGGTGTGCACATTGGGTGGCAGTAATCTGGCATTTTCATTTCTTGGTTCAGTCTTCCTACTGTGCTGTGAAGGGAGTGAAAGGCACATTTTTGAGCTCCAGAGGGGGAACGTGGCAGGTTTTCTGGTTAGCCAATCTTCGTGAAGTGACTCCCTACCGAGAAATGTGCTCATCACTTGGGCTACATTTTATTAGCACCTGTCCCCAAGGAGTCGCGCTCTTCAAGGACATTGTCATGGTGACCTTCAGACTGGTAATGCGCGTAGAGCCCCTTGTGTCCCTGTGCTGTGTGCCTGGAACTCAGGAGGGGCCCTGGCTGCCACCTGCATCTCCGGCATCCTCGTGTGCATTTCAGGGGTGGATTCCTGTCGACGTGAGTGTGTAGATTTTCGCGAAGATGATGATTCCTCCTAAGAGAAGAAGGAACGTAGGAGCTCACTGTTCCCTGCCTCCGCAGAGTCCTGGGAGTCACTGTAAAGCCGGCCAGGTAACGCACGCCCGGGGAGGTTTGTGTGTTGAAGGGGAAGCGAGTCGGCACTGATGAACTGTCACGTGAAACTGGGGAAGAACGTCACGTGGCAGTGGTGGTGAGACAGGAGAGCTGCAGTTGACAGGTGAGTGGCGACGTGGTTGGCGACCTCCCTTGAGTTGCCCGGTGTGTGGCCCCCTGCCTAGAAAGGTGCCGATACCACAGTCTGGGTGTAATCAACGCCTTCCTGGGCAGAGTGACGCTCTACCAGCACAGCGTTCCGGGTGGCCATGGGACCAGTACGATGGCGGACATGCTGTTTGCCGGTGCCTTCTGCTTGGAAGTGAGGAGCGAGTGCCCTGGGAGGCACGTGGATCTCCGCCTTCCTGAAGCGGATTTCCATGTTTCCTTCCTTTTTGTTTTTTTAAAGATTGATTACTTGGAAGAGAGTCAGAGCACATGCACGCAGAGCGGGAAGGAGAGGAAAGCGTAGGGACTGTGGTCCGCGCAGGGCCAGACACGGGTCCCCGTGTCCACCGTGAGCTCACGACCGGAGCCAAAGGCCAGAGACCGGTGCTTCACCGACTGAGCCACCCAGGGGCTCCTCAGCGTTTCGTTTCCCATGGTGGGAACACCTGAGGGACTAGAAGGAGTGCTCCCTGTTGGAAGAGGAAGCCTCGGCCCCGAGGTTTCGGCTCCGTTGCTTCTGTTGGTTGCGGGGCACACAGGGAGGTGGCGGGCTCCCGCACGCTGGAGGGCATGAAGTCGGAGGGCAGTGGCCGGGCGTGTCGTGGGGTTAGGGAAGATGTGGTGACTTCTGCTGTGAAGGGGACAGCTCCCGTCCTCCCTGTGAGCCCCGCCGACCGTTGTTCCCGCTCGAGAGGGCTGAGTGCACTGCAGCTCTTGAGAGCCTGTCGGGCCAGACAGGCGATCGCCGGTCTATTAAGAGAAAAGCACAGTGACGGTGGCCTTCAGGTCAGGGTTGGGGAGAAGATGCTGGCCCCTGTCCGCATCCCGGTTCCCATCCGAGGTATCCTTCCGATGGTTTCCGTGTTCCCATTTGGAAGCACGAGAACACCTGTGGGGTAGAGATGACGAAGCAACTTCATGAAGAATGAGAAAAAGGGAGAACAGGCTTCTTGTCTCTGGCTCTCCTCCTCCTCCCGGCAGAGGTAGAGAAGGGGAGGGCTTCCCCCGAGGGAGGGATACAGCTTGGAGACCGGGTGCCGGAATGGGGTACGCTGGTGCGGAAATCTCGGGTGTAGCCCTCCCGATGTGGCGGAGGGTGAGCAGACCGCTCCCGTTGAGCCCGTAGGGTGGCCTTGGCTGGTTCCTCCTCGATCTGTACTGTGTGCGCTGCCCTGCTCGGACTGGCAGGCATTGTAGAGAGTGCCTCGTAATGTTTGCCTTTCCGAGTAGAGTAACGTTCAGCTCTGCCGTCGTGCGCCAGCGAGCCTCGAAGACCGACCGCGGTAGGGCCGCAGCTGTGCGGGATCCCGAGCTGTCTGCCTGGGACCCAGGTGGCCTTGGTGTGCTGCCTGGTTCTGACCTTCGGTCGCCTCACGATGGTCGCCCTTGTCCACTGGAACCTTGTGATCTCCTCCAGCTCGGAGGAGATGAAGGTCCTTCCTTTGACAGGAGAGGAAACCAGGGAGGAAGCCTTTCTCTCACTGGTTCTTCTCCACACCAGGGTCACTGGAGAGCAAAGGAGGTGATCCTTGCCGAGGGAAGTCGGATGCTGCAGGTCCTTGGGTCACGCTTGTGTTGGTTCTGGGAAAACCTTTGGTACAGTCCTTGGGGTATGTAGTGGGTAGAACCTGGACAGCTCCTTGTGAGAAGAGGCGGTTTTCTGGGATGGTCTTTCACCATGAAGTCATGCTGGCTGCGCTGCTCTCCCCTACAGGCGCCGGTCACTTTCAACGTAGGGATGGTAGTGCCTGTGTGGGTGGAATAACGATCATGAATAAAAGTTTCTATGGTGACCTTTGGCCCCACACTGGGGATGGAGCAGCATGGGTGCTCGATCTCCCGAACTCAGGAGGGCGCAGGCAGTGACCTGGAGTACAGGCCTTCTCGTGTCGATTTCAGGGGCCCAGTGTTGACCGTGTGACTACCTCAAGCTCGGAGAGAAGGGGATGGTCGTTCTTTATAGAAGGTACACAGGAGCAGGCTCCTTTGCTCGTTGTTTTGATCGCTGAGCCTTTGAGAAGGTCCCCACTGAGGGAAGGGTTCCAGTTTGGTGCATTGGGTTGGAATTTTCTCTGTTTTTGGCAAATCCTAGATAGGCTCCTCATGATTGGTGGGTGGGAAGGTGAGGGCTCCGTTTATCGGAGAGACAAGGACTGGGCATCCCCTCCACTTCGAAGACTTGCTCGTGCCGTGCCCTCCCATGCAGCTGACGTGGCGTGCGTGTGTCCTCAGTGTCTGTTGGCAGAGTGATGTTCCGTAAGAGCAAGGAGAGCGATGGCCTCGGGCCGTGAGGGGATGGAGATGAAGAGGTCCCTGCGCTTCGTGCCGTGAGCCTGTAACGTGCTGTGCGGCCACGTGGGCCCGGGCTTTGTGACCGTGATTCCACTGATGCAGCGACAACGGTGTGGCCACCTGAGGTTACAGAAGTTGAAGCCACTAGGTAAGTGTATAAGAGAACACGGGAAGAAGCGTGTTTTCTCTGGGTCCTCACAATCATCTAGTAAACGTTTAGCAGCCAACGGGATAGTCAATGTGCAGGCACATCACTTGTTGAAGATTCTGCAGTGTCCATGTCAACCTGTATGAAAAATCGTGGGTTGAGTCCTAATGATGAGTTGGGATGAGATGAAAGGTATATTTGAGAATGAGAAAAGGACTGAAGAAGTTTTCAACTTTATTTCATTGTATACAGTGCCTTATGCAGTCCAGTGCTTATCACTTGAAGTGTATTTTTTAAAGGATTTTATTTATTTCAGAAAGAGATTGAGCATGTGAAAGCGAGAGAGCTTGCCGGAGCAGGTGGAGGTGTAGAGGTAAGGGACAGGGAGAAGCTGATTCCCTGCTGAGCAGAGCTTAGCCCTGGAATTGATCCTGGGCACCATGAGATCCCAACCTGACCTGAAGGCACATGCTTAACTGACTGAGCCCCCCAGGATTCCTTGGTGTGTAAGTTTGTAATGCTTAGGTCAAAGGGTGCTTACGCAGAGTAAGGTCTGCAGTTCCTTTCACAGTGGATATGCCAATAGAAATGAACATGTCTGTGAGTTACCTGTTGTGAGTCAGCAACCTGAGTGTGACGTCAGACACCCACAGAATGCTGTCACTGGTTCCTTCCCAACCATGGGTCCACATTTTTTTTTAAAGATTTATTTATTTATTTGACAGAGAGCGATCACAAGTAGGCAGAGAGAGAGAGGAGGAAGCAGGCTCTCCGCTGAGCAGAGAGCCCAACGTGGGACTCGATCCCAGGACCCTGAGACCATGACCCGAGCCGAAGGCAGCGGCTTAACCCACTCAGCCACCCAGGCACCCCATGGGTCCACTTTTTGAAGAGAAGATGAAGGAACTTGCCAGTAGAAGAGGACACAAGAGACAGCTCGATCTCCTGGGTCTTCATCACCTCAATAAATCAGGAGAGCTTCGGATGTTGTCCTACAGGAAAGGATGCAGGAGGAAGTGCAGGGGTCCTGCTCTGTCTAGTGTTTGGGAAAATCTGGGACAGGCATCTTTGGTGTCTGAGGCTGTGCAGAGCTACATTTGAGTATATGACCGCAGTGGGCCATTCTAACATTGCCAACTCCGGTTTTGTGCAGTGACCCTTGTAGAAATGTGCCATTCACATTGGAGGTTCGTGCCTCTCTGTGCCCAGAGAACTGAAAGTTCATGAGGTCATGTGTCCTTGATTTTTCAGTCTTGAATACCGGGAATTCCTGCTGGCCACATGGAACACAAGTATCCTGAAAACGGGATGGAGTATGTGTTAGAGGACATACTCTCTAGGATGGAATAAGATAGTTTGTTTATTATTTATATTTTCAGTTTAATTTTATTATTTCAGTGTTACAAGATTTATTGTTTATGCACCACACCCAGTGATAGTTCACTTTTTTTTTTAACGGGTATTATTTATTTGACAGAATGTGTGTGAGCGAGAGCATGCAGAAGCAAGGTGAGCTGCAGAGGGGGAGAAAGAGAAGCTCCCCAGAGAGCCAGGAGTCCAGATGTGGGGCTCTGGACCCCTGCACCATGACGTGCATTGAACACAAGACACTTTATTAACTGAACCTCTGAGGAACCCAGTGAAGGTATTTCCTAACAGAAGAAGAGAATCCAGACCCAACCTTGCTGGTTCTTGGTCCTCATCAATAACAGGGCACCGCAGCGTGTGTGAGTGGATCTCCACAGAAGGATCAGAGCCCATGGTAAGTCAGTAGGTGGGCATTATAAGGATTGATGAACAGCAGGGGGCACGGTCATCCTGACATGGCGGGGAGGGAGGCGAAAGCTACCTGTGAGAGCGCAGGGTGTGCGGGCAGGGCCTCTGCCTTGGGTCAGGCTGGGGCCAGTGTCCCGCCCGGAGCCCAGCCAGAACAGAGCCTGCATGTTGCGGGTGCCTCTCCCGGTAACGCACTGCTCTCCAAGAACATCGGGGTGGCCTCTGGCGCTGCAGCGGTCGGAGGAGCGCTCGCCCGGGCCACCCCCTGGATCTGTGATCCCCAAGGGGACTTGAGTGTTCCGTCTCCGGTACAGACGAGGATTCTTCCCAGGAGAAGAGGACCCGAGAGAGAACCGGGTGGCGCCCGTCAGTCCTGCCACCCTTGCAGGGAAACGGGAGCGGCGAGGCGCGCGGCGAGAGCAAGGTGCTCCTTGGGAGGACCGGCGTGCAGCAGGTTGCAGGAGTGTGGGAGCTCTAGTGACCCTGCTCCTGCGGTTGGGGGCGGGAGAAGAAGAAGAAGGGCCTTTCTGAGCTCACGGCGCCTGGCAAGCTCCTCTCCCCGGGGCCGTGCTGCGTTGGGGGCCCTACGCAGACAGGTGCCAAGGAAGCAGAGTGCACACTCTTAGCACCTGACTGGGTAGGCTCCCGAGCAGTAAAAGCCTGCTCACGGTGGTGGTGACGTCAGTGGCGAGGGAGGAGGATGCTGCCGTCTCCGAGGCTCTGGGCCCGAAGCCAGGCGAGTCCGGGCAGCCCCCTGGGCCCTATCCCCGTCGACACTGGGACGACGTTTTCTGCGTATCACTGGCACACAGTCCCCTCAGGCTTAGGTATCGGAGTCCGTTATCGGACGCGCTTCTCATTCCGAGATGCCGAGCACAAGTGTGGCTGCCGTGCCGCGGCCCCGTACGTGCTCTTCCGTGTCGTTCAGGTGACTTCCGTGTCGTGGTGTTAGCGGTGAAGACCCAGAAGTTGGGCAAAGAGTAAGGAAAGGGGAAGAAGGTGGTTCTGTGGGTCCTCGTAGTCCTCGAGCCAAGCAGAGGCGAGCGCATGAGGGCCTCCCCTCCGAGGGAGAGCTGCCGGCGGGCCTTGTAGGCGTTGGAGCCCTGTAGAGCGGGGGGACAGTCTGGGCTACCGCTCTGGTGATTTCGTGGGGGAGAGACCAGGGAGCTCCGGATCTTGGGGACGGTTCCGTTCGCGGACCGAGGCCGTGTGCCGTGCCTTGCCTGGACAGGGGGTCATCGCTTGGACTCGCTTGCAGTGACTGCCAGCCCAGGTAGAGCAAGGCTCACCAGGACCAGCGTGCGGTGTCCTGCGTCCCGGGAGGGGGCGGGAGAGCCAGCTGCGCACCGGGAAGACGGGCTTCTCTGACCGCCATCTCGCTCCTGGTGTCCCGGATCCCGCAGACGCTTTCTGTGTCCCGTTGCCGACACGGTGACTCTGTTTCTGTTGCAGAGGCGGACGGCGGCGACCTGGTGTTGGAAGACGGGGTACAGGACCCAGCCCGTCATCGGTGGATGGTCCTCGTCGTCCGGGTCGTTGGGAGCAAATGAGGGGATCCCCAGGGCCAGGGGCACGGCGGCGGGAGTGAGGGGGCCCAGACCTGGTGACGACGATCTGGGGAGTCCTTGCCGACGGCGAGCAGGACGTGGCGCGGAGACCCGAGAGCTCCTGGGGAGTGAGGACGGAGAAGCGTGGGCTGTGGACCTGGAGCGAGCTGTGAGCGGTGCTCTATCCAGGGGGGTGCTGATGACGTCCACTAAGAGTGATTAGTCCCCTCCTGGACAGAGCACTGCCCGCTACGAACGGCGTCCGCCGACGGCGGGCCGCGGGGATCGGCCCGGAGGGTCGCTTGCCCCTGGGCGGGGCTGCCTTGCTGGGAGGCGGCCGTGGCAGACTCCGGGCTGTGTTCTGAGCCATCCTCAAGATGGTCTGCGGTCCTCCTCTTCCCCGCGTGAACACTTAGGAGCGAGGGCAGATGAGGGCTCTCTGTAGAAGAGGGGGCCACCGAAGCCGCCGCCTCCTCTGCGGGTTCACGCGCGTAGCTGGTCGAGGTAGAGATGTGCCGGGATCCCCGCAGAGGGGAGAGTGCGAGCTGGAGGACAGTCGGGTCTCCAGCGTTTTCGCTGAGTGGGAAACACAGGGTACAGGCCTCAGGATGTGCCGGAGGTGGGAGGAACCCACGCTGGAGGCGCGGGGGTCGTGGCAGGTTCTCCGCACGGCTTGGGGTGAGCCGTCCCTCCCTTGATCCTCAGTCACGTGCCGATTGCTTCGCCGGCCTGATCCTGGGACGTGTGTCCAGGGGAGTCCCGTTCAGACCCCCGACCGGGTGAGAGCTTCAGGGCTTTGACCCGTTGCCTTGAACAGCGGAAGGCCCTGGCCCCGACTCGAGTGTGGGGTCTTGTGCGCTCGCGATGATTTCAGTTGTGTCTCGCTAAGAGTGTGAACACGACGCGATCGGACGTGGTGAGGTCTCTTGGAAACGGAAGGAGGGACGGGTGGAGTGGCGTGTTTCTCGGGTTCTGTGGAAGCCGGATGTGATGCTGATGAGCTGTGAGTGAGGTCTGCTGTGAGCACGTCCCCACGTCCGCGCGGGCTGTGGTCATGAGATGGCATCGTAAGGCGTCATCGCGAGTCGCAGGGAGGGAGGTGGCCAGGCGGAGGGAGACGGGGTGAGCCTGGAGCCCACTGTGGGCGCTGCCCACCCAGAATGGGGCTGTTGACAGAGACAAAGTGCCACAGCTCCCTTCTGAGTGCAGCAGCGCCCAACACGCACTGCCTCTGCCGTGTCATCGCTGCTGGACGGGATGGGGGTCGGAGTCCCTGAGCTGCCTGTGTCGAACCCCAGCGGGTGCCGGGAAAGCTGTGGTTCAGGTGTGTGTCCTCTGAGAGCGCTCACTGCTCCGGTCCTGATGGTGTGATTTCGCTCAGATGCAATGAACCGGGATCTCTCCTGATAGAAGCACAGAACCCAGAATGCAGCTCATGTTCCCTGGGGCCTCCTCATCGCGCAGGTACCTGGCGGGGTCCTGAAGGGTGCTCCACATGGGAAGGCGGTAGTTGGTGATTAAGCGTCGTACGGTAGCCTGTTGGGGCCATTCCTGGTGGCACGGTGTGGGTTGCCGAGCGAGCTGGCGGAGGGCCAGTGCGGGGCTGGACAGGACGTCCCTGAGGCCCGCCGTGGGTGGTGCACTTCCCAGGAGGGGACAGATGACAGACGTGGGGATCAGCAGTGCCTGCCTGGGCAGTGTCTGCCTGGGCAGTGTCCTGCTCCCTGAGGACATTTTTCCCTGGCCTCTGTCTTTCGACGGGGATGTAGGGTTCCCATGTCCTTGAGGTGTGTGCCAGGAACCCAGGAAGGTCCTGGCATCCCGTTGTGTCTGACCTCAGGCGGTGAGGAGATAAATTTGGGGGTTCCTTCCTAAGGAGGTGAACACCTAAATGTCTGAGTACATGAACATACTTCAGAGTATGTTACAGAACATATATATCAGTGAACAGAGGAGAGGTTTGTTCTTTGAATATGCTAGATGCTCAGAAAATGTGAAGTAGTCATGTCCATCTCAGAAAAAGCAGGAAACCTAGCGCTTGTGTGGGTATTCTTAAAATGGTAGGGATGCTTGTTAATGTTCCCAATAAGTATATCTATCTCCTAGGGTTCCAGAAATATCTTAGGTGTAGTTATCATGTTGATTTGGCCAGGTAGAAGAACCTGGATTGAAAGGAAAGGTGCACTGTGTGGGTTTTCCACATGTGGTTGATATTGTATGTGTTCCCCTGCTCAGGAAGTTACCAGTCACTTAGGAAATTTGTAGTCCATTTGTAGTCCATGTTTTCCTTCATGCATGGCTCCGTAGGTCTCAGTATCCTTCAGCAAAGTAATGTGGTAGGAATTACATGTGTGATAGAGAAGTCTGTTTTTGAATACGTTGGTTTTTTGTCAGCTATCCGTAAGCATGTGATTTGCTTTGCTGTGATTATAGTGTTTCTTCCCTTATTAATGGAAATACTTAGAAGTTTGAGAAGATGAGGATACTTCCTAATAGAGTAGAGAGTCGAGTTTAATCTCATAGGAGACTCAAAATCTTTCAGGCAACCCTAGAGAACAGAAGGGATTTTTTAATTTAATTTAATTTATTTATTTGACATAGAGAGATCAGAAGTAGGCAGAGCGACAGGCAGAGAAGGGGAAGCAGGCTTCCTGGTGAGCAGGAAGCCCAGTGTAGGACTCGGTCCCAGGACCCAGGGATCATGATCTGAGCCGAAGGCATAGGCTTAACCCACTGAGCCACCCAGGCATCCCAAGAAGGGATTTTTTTATGTGATTATTTTAGAGTCAGTGTGAGCAGGGGTGAAGGGCAGAGGAAAAGTCATGGGTAGAGGGAGAGAAGCAGACTCCCTGCTGCGATTAGAGGCCAACATGGTGTTAGCACCCTGAGACCATGACCTGAGGTAAAATCCAGATTCATACCGTTATCCGATTGTGCAACCCATGTGCCCTTGAAGGTGAGTGATTTCTTTTTTTTTCCTTTTTTTTTTTTTAAGATTTTATTTATTTGACAGAGAGAGACAGTGAGAGAGGGAGGAAAAGCAGGAGTGGGAGAGGGAGACAGAGGCTTCCCTCTGAGCAGGGAGCCTGACTCGGGGTTCAATGCCAGGAACCTGGCACCATGACCTGAGCTGAAGATAGATGTTTAACGATTCACCCACTCATGCGCCTTGGTAAGTGATATGTTAATGAAGATTCCTGGAGGTTGGAGAACAGTAGGTTTCCACCATGTATGATCATGGAAAATTCCAGTTTTGGTTATTTTAATGTGTTGGGAGTGAGATGAAAGCTCAAGCTCCACATGCGAGGAAACAGGGTATTGGGCAGCGTCTGTCTTGAGCCATTACGTGTGCCACACCCTTCGCAGCATGGCGCTCCTTACGTGGCCTAAGAGTGATCAGCATCTGCCTGGGCAGAGTCCTGCTCAGTAAGAACACCATGTGTGCTGGTTGTCACCCTCCGGAGGTGGGGATGGAGGTACGGAGTACCTTCAGCTCCCTGTCTTGAGCCCTGGAGGGCTTGGGTAGCTCTCTTGCATTTTTAGACATCTTTACCGTGCATTTCTCTTAGTGAGGAGAACTACAGTTTTCAGAATTTGAAGGTTTTGTCTAATATCAGAAGAGAAACTCCAACGTTCCCGTTTCTTCGGTGTTCTCTTGAATCATTCATATGAAGACTAAGCAGGTGAGGGGGTTTTCTGTTATAGGAGTTCTGCATATTGCAGGGTAAAGCAAAAGCATTGTCTGGCATGAGAAGTTCTTCAGCACAGTTCTCCAGTCGTGGTGGGCAAAGAGGGTCGCCACACCCTGGGGATGGGTAGTTCTTGTCTTCCTGCACCAGTTTGTGTGTAATGTCCTTCGCAGATGGATCGTCCTCAGACGGAGGCACCATTATCAGCACAAGTTTATGTACACAAATACTCAGCAAGGATTTTTGATGCCTCTTAGATCCTTTATGGGGGTGGATGTGGTGTTCCTGTGTTCTTGTGATGGCTTGAAAGGCACAAGGGTCCTCACAGGTGGTTTCGATTACAGGTGATACTAGGTGACTTCAGTGTTCCATTCTTAATAATGTAAACATGTAATGTTTAGAGAAGATGAAAGATTCTCCAACTGGAAGGAATTCCGGAAACAAGGTTGTTCTCTCTGGGTCCTTGTCCTTTGTCGGGTGATCTTGTCAGAGATGAGGGTATCTTGTGAGGGTGTCTCATGAGGGAAGTATACAGATTGGAGGACCAGACTTGAGCATGTTGCCAGGACATCTACAGCTGTCTTCATGGTGCTTTCCTTGAACTCAGGAGAGCCTTGGGAGCCACCTGGATCACAGGTTTCAGTAAGATGGCTTCAGTCATCTATAATACCTAGAGGATGGGGAACACGAAGATCTGATAATAGAATTTGTGAGCATAGGAACTATTTTGTGGTTTTTCTGGATGCTCTTGATCCCCTGAGTAGTGGTAAAGCCTGTGAGATGGTTGATACTTCAGTGAGGTTATTAAGCTGGAGGGAAGTGTATCTCCAATGGTTAGTGTTTGGAAAAATATTCTGCATGGTCATGATGATTAGGGGGCAGTCGATCTTGTGAGGGTCAGTGGGTTGGTCCTCCACCTTGAGATGTGCTGTTTGCAGAGGCCTACCTGGAAATTTGCCCAGCACTTGGCCTTTGTATAATGGGTATGTACCCCTCTAAACAGAAGGGTCATCTGTAAAATTGTTGGTGGTGGCCGTTGGCCCATCGATGATGGTGGAGCTGCAGTGATCTCTCTGTTGGGTGACTCCAGTTTCCCAGCTCCCTGCCAAGCCACTTTGGTGTGGTTTCTGGTATCTTCATAATGATATCAATGATCCGTACCTCAACATAGGCAAACCAAGTTAAGATGTTAAAGATGAAGGTCTTTTCCAAGGTAAGAAAAGAGCACAGAAATGCACTTGTTTTCTTCTGGTACTGATGTTAGCCTGGAGAGACATTGTATTTGAGGAGAGTTTCACTGAGGGAAAAACACAAGGTAGAGGAGAATATATTCGTATTTTGTAGGACTATGGAAAAAAATTGTGTAATTGTGAAGATGATACAGTAAGGAGAGAGAAGAAAGCTACTGTTGGTGATGCAAGCACAATTAGGATAGGGTCAGTATATTCATCTGTACTGTGCGCAGTGCCCCACCCAGAACGGTGCTCATCACATAGGCTAAGTGTAATGAGTACCTTGCTAGGTGGAGTAATGTCCACCCAGAACAACATTTGTTGTATACTTCTGGCAGTAATAGACTTGGGAGGTATATGTGACCTCAAGCTGCCTGCTTTGGAATCCTGGGAGTGCCTCTTAAGCCACCTGGTTGTGATTTCAGGCATCTGTAAACTGATTTGAATGACCAGTTTCTAATACTGTGAATTCCTTCACGTTACAGGGGATAAAGATATTTTGTAGTGAAGGCAGAGAAGAACAGAACATGCTAGTTTAGTTGGTGCCCTCCTCATCTGAGGTAATCTTATAGGAAGCGTGGGGACACCCGCAGAGGGAAGGATGCATGTTGGAGGGCATCAGATTGCATTGGCATTCTCTAGGGTTGTGAAAAATTTCGGCTGGCATCACCGTGTGTTTGGTAGAGAGATGAAGAGTACATTTGAGAATGAGAAAGGACTGGGTAGGTCTTCTGTTTTTTGTTTTGTTATGCCCTGTGCCTTAGGTAGTATGCTTTTTGATTGCTTGGACTCTGTTTTTAATAATTGGGTAGAAGAACAATCACCAAGAACCTTTTAAGTTCTGTTTATAGTGTATATGGCTATGGACAGGAATGTTGACTAGAAGTACAATCCTGGAAGGACTGTCTGTTAGCTGCTTCTGATGGTAGTGCTCCACACTATGACTTCGGTGGTCCATTCTAAGCCATGTGATCACCTTCAGAACAGAAGATTTCTTCCCATAGAAAAAATGCATAACCTGCATTGTTTTTTTTCAGTCTTCCTCAGCATCCAGGTTAACAGGGACAAGCTGAGAGTGTTTCGTTTTGTTTCTTCATTTTTGAAAGTATTTTCACTGTGTGAACAGTGCCAGTTGGAGTGTACTGGTTTAACACTGTCGAATGTTATGGAAGATGTTGGGTATGGTTATTAAGAAACTGGGTGCAGTAGAGGAAAACTACCTTTAAGTGGGCAAGCGGGGCACGGAAGAGCGTGCGCCCTGAAGTCGCACTGTGATCTGCACCTCTTCCAGCAGTGTTTATGCTTGTAGGTCCTGTACCGTGAATACATACCAGAATTGAGGAGTAACTCACAGAAAAACCTTGTTCTCCCTGGTTTTCATGATGTTCCAAGTAGAATTATATCTGCGGAGGGATTTCCCACTCAGTGAGATTAGCTAACGGGAGGGCAGTAGATGGCCTTGTCTTGGATTATGAAACGATGCTTGATTCTGTCCTCACAAAGTGGTGAGTAGAAGGATGAGATCGCTCCATGTCCAAGTGTGCAGTAGGCCAGACAGGTGCTGCAGCTTGAAGCCGTGCTGTATATACAGCGCTGGCAAAAGGTGCCAGTCAGTTGTACATGTAACTCTGCTTCTGTGCGTAATGTCCAGGGAGAATGTATCTGGTGGCATTTGTATCACTGAATGACACTGGAGCGGTTGGTCTTCTTGAATGACCGTGAATTCAAGAGGTTCTTGGGAGGAATCTCCAGATTCTGGTAGCATTCCATTCCTAACAATGTGTTTCTTTCCAGAGTACAGAAGATGCCTCTTACTGAACTAAGTGAACATAGAAAGCACTGTTTTCTCTCTGGTTCCTCATAATCCTGCAGTTAAGCAGCAGAGTAGGTGAAGGTCATGCTCAAATATCGGAGGGTTTCACGGTGGACAGCACCACTTGGGCTTTGTGTAGGCTTATGAGAACGTCCTTGGTAGAGTATTTCTTACGTGGTGTGGAGGATGAGAAAAGGTACATTTCCGAGTGTGAGGTGAATTGGGCAGGCCCTACTGGTCCAGTTGTGCTCTGTGTAGTGCCTGGTCAGAAAGGTACCACATGGCCTACATGTAATTGGCGACTGTCTAGGTAGAGTGATGCTCAAGTGCAGTAACTCTTTTCGGTAGATTCCAGAGCCGTGACAATGGTGGGTATGCCCATGTCCTTGAGTTTGTGTATTGAGCTGAGAGGATCCCGAGCAGCCACCTGGATTGCAGCATCCTCAGGCTCATGGCAGTGACCCCTTCCCCTAATGTGACACAGTTTAAGGAAGAGGAAGATGGTTTGTAAGAGAATAAACACAGCACCAAGCCTGTTTTCCTGGGTCCTGATAATGGTGTAGGTGAGAATAGAAACTTGATTTTAAAGATTCTTTAAAAAAAATTTATTTGACAAGAGAGTGAGCGAGCACACAAGCGGGGGGGGGGGGGGGGAGCAGCAGGTAGACTGAGAGGAAGAAAGGAAGAAGCAGGCTCTCTGCTGAGCAGGGTCTCGGTGAGGGACTCCTGTCTCCGGACCCTGGGATCATGACCTCAGCTGAAGGCAGATGCTTAACCCACTGAGCCCGCCAGGTGCCCCTGAAAATAGAGACATCTAAGAACACCACTGACGGAGCAATGAAATTTAGAGGGCAGTCAGGTGACACAGTGTATGTTTAAGGAACCACATTGGTTACAGGTATTGTGATGTGGTTAGGTGGAGGGATCAAAGCTACTTTTCAGAGTTTGAGGATGACCTGGAAGTTCTTATGTGTCAATCATCCCGTGTGTACTGTCCTTGTCTGCAAGTTCTGATCACACATCCTGTCTTCAGTTGGTGCCTCTTGAGGTAGAGTGATGCTTAAAAAAAATAATGTTTAGGGGCGCCTGGATGGCTCAGTGGGTTAAAGCCTCTGCTTCAGCTCAGGTCACAATCCCAGGGTCCTGTAATTGAGCCCCACATCTGGCTCTCTGCTCAGCGGGGAGCCTGCTTCCCTTCCTCTCTCTCTGCCTTCCTCTCTGCCTACTTGTGATCTCTCTGTCAAATAAATAAATAAAATCTTTAAAAAAATGTTTATTTTGGCCTGTGGACAGTGTAGGTATTGGGGCTGTAGACATGGGTTAGCTGCCTACATTGAAATCAGAAATTCTGTACCCGTTAACTGTATGTCAGACATTCTCCAGATGAATTCAGTTTTCCCTTCCTACTAAAGTGGACACCTGGAAAGGATAATATGAAGTTACTTCTCAATATAAAAGACCACAGACGCAATCATGATCTTCCAGGACAGTGTAGAGCAAGTGAGGGGGTGCTACCTGAGGAAATCATACAGTTCTGAGAGTCTTGGGTTGGATTTTCCTAGGATCATGGAAACATCTGTGCTTGATAAGTGGTGATAGGATGGGTACTGATGAGAAAGGGGCATGTGTTAATGTCAGTTTTACTGGGCAGATTGCTTAATGTGAGGTAAGCTTCGTGCAGTGCCCTATCTGGGAAGGTGTTGATCGCTCAGACTAGTTGTATTCAATGTCTGTCTTGGGAGAATAATGACAGACAAGAATAATGTATGGGGTTGCCTTGAGACTGGTTATGGAGATGGAATTTGTGTGACCTTGACATGCTTGCTTCCATTCTGTAGAGGATTTCTAACCACCTGGGCCTCATCTCAGGCAGACTTAAGGTTTTGGTGATCTGTTCCTACAACCTGAACATCTGAGATTAAGAGAAGATGCAGGTAAGTGTATAGTAGATGAAGAAACCAAATCAGACTTGCTGGCTTGATTCCTGGGACATCATCATCCAGGAAAATGTATAGTATGTGAGGGGATCTCCAAAGTGGGAACTGGAATTTGTATGGCACTCAGTTGAAATTTATTAGGGTTCTAGAGAATATGACTGGTTCAGTCATCGTGACATTGGGGTATTGAGATGTGAGCTACGCTTGAGACTTGAAAATGACAAGGCACATCCTGAGTGATGCCATGCCATTGGTTGGGCCCCCCTTATACATGTGGGGACCATTTAGATAACATGTAGTTTATCACCTGTCTGGTTGGAGTAATAATATGAAGAAAAGCTGTCATGGTAACCTTTTGTCCCATGATGGGGATACAGATGCTCATGTGCTTAAGCTGCCTGCAATGAGCTCTGGAGAGGCCAGGAAACCACCTTGAGGGCCAGCATCTTCAGGGTTGTTTCCGTGGTCCATTGCTGACAATGTGAACATCTAGATATATTCGAGAGGTTGGAGTAACCCTGACAGAAGAGAACACAGTACAAATCTTATGCTCACTTTGTCCTTGTGATCACCTAGGTAAAAGGAAAGTGTTGAGGGAATCCCCAAGATGGCGTGAGTACATGGGGCAGGTCAGTGCTTTGGCATTATCTCTGTTCATGGAGAGATACTTGGGTTGCTCCTGAGGTTGTGGAGAGAGAAAGGAAAGTTACCTTTCAGAGTCCAAGAGGGAAAGGCCAGGTCCTACACAGTAATGCTATGCTGTATGCAGTGCTCTACTCAGAAAGCTCTCGATCAATTAGATTACATGTAATTTGAGCCTCTCGTGGGCAGAACAGTGTTCTGCAAAAGCGAGTCTTGTGGTGGCCCTCAGTGTTGGCAGTGGAAATGTCAGGGTCTTCGGGCTACACTGAACTCTTGCAGCCACTAATTGAGTTGCATGTCACTAATTCTCAAAGTGCTTTCCTAGGTCCACTTGTCAAAATGTGCATGCATCCATTTTAGGAGATGAAGATGTGACCTAGTAGAAGAGTCCTGGAGTGAGCTTATTCTCTCTGGGGCTTCATCATCATGCAGGTAATGGGCATCCCCAATGAGGGAGGTTTACAAATGGCGGAGCAGTGTGGGAGGGTAGATGGCTCAGGGAAAATTGTGTGGTTGTCAGTATGATGTGGTAGGGAGTGATGAAATACATACTTGGCAGTGCCGGGGTACTGAGAATGTCCTACATGTAGAATTCTGCCTGTATCCTGGGCTTCTTAAGCAAAGCCTGCTGGGGGCCTATATTCGTGATTCGGTCCCCATCCTGACTGAGGAACACTCTACAAAAACCATGCTGTCTTGGCCTTGAGACCAATGATAGGATGGAGATTGATGTGTCTTTGAGTTGCTCCTTTGTAATAATGAAGGAAGGCCCTGGAAGCCAACAAGATGATTCATGGGTTTACTGCTAACAGTGTGAATACTTACATGCTTGAGAACATAATGATATTCCATAATAAAGGAAGAGAGCACAGCCCCAGCTTCCTTCTTGGTGCTCAGAAACAGCCAGGGGAACGTGGAGTAGAAGAGGGCGTATCACTGCTGCAGTGACTCGGGTCACAGGGTTGGTCATCAGCATTATCTGGGGAAATAGACAAGTCTCCTGTACGGTACTCTGTTACCACGGGAAGAGGTGAGAGCTACATCTGAGATTGTACGGGGGCCTGCTAAGTCCTGTTTTATGTAATCTTGTCGCGGGAAGAGGCCTTTCTCAGAAAATGCCCATCACTCAGATTCCATCTGTTTAGTAGCTGTATCTGTATGGGAACATTCTCACTGGACCCTGTTGGCCTTCAGTCCAGTTATTAGGGATGGGACAGCATGTGTCCTAACCTGCATGCCTTGAATGAGGAGTACCCTGGTGGACCCAGACCCCTGGCTCCATCTCAGGCATAGTGAAGGTGATGTCAGTGGCCCATTCCTCGCAACATGAAAGAGTACAATTTAGAGAAGGTGAAGATCGCTTTTCCTAGTTGACGAGAACATTGGGTCGGGCTCTTTCTCTCTGCTCCTTCCTCATCATCCATGGAAACCTAGTGCAGTGGAAGGGGTTCCCTCTGAAGGAAGGGCTATAGTTTGGACGGCAGTAGTTAGGCGTTACTTAGACTTAGAGGTGAAGACTGGGTATAAATCTCGGGGTGGTTGGAGAATAAAAAGGTACACTTGACAGGGCTGGGGAGGCTGGGTGGATGGCCTGCCCCGAGCTCTGCCATGTGCTGTGCTGTACTCAGGCTGGGGCTGATCAGACAGACCAGGTGTGATGGGTGGTGCCTATCTGGGTAGAGTAATGATCCGTAGGAACAACATTTTCTGTGACCTTCAGATCAGGGAACAGAGATAGAGGTTCATTTGTCCTTCATGGCTTTGACTCTGAAGACCACAGGCTGCCACCTATATTACATACATCTTCAGAGTGATTTTAATGGTGTGATTTTTCATAAATACGAGCACAGAGAGAGGAACATGAAGATACTTCTTCTTAGATGAGAACACAGAAACAAGCTTGTTCTTTCTGCATCCTTATCATCATCCAGGAAAGGTGGAACAGATGAGGGAAGATTCAGAGTTGGCAGGCAGGCCGGGCCTGGCATCGAGGAAGATACAGCACCAAGGCTCCTTCCTCCCTGTTGGAGCTCACCACCATGATAGCCAAAAGGAAATCAAAGTGGAGAAGGACTGCCGGAGAGCCAGCGGGCAGAGCAGACTCCACGTAGCTGGAGTAGGGTGCCCTGCAGTTGGGAGGAGGAGCTCGGAGCTGAGGGAGTTTCGGGGCTGGGGCCCGATAGTGGGGGCTCGGCGCCAAAGCCCTCCGAGGCAACCTGAATAATGTGTGGTATAATGCCCAGTGCCAGGGGACCATCCATGTGACCGAGCCCCACACCCTGTGACCAAAGCCAAGGCCAAAGCCAAGAAAAGAGAGGGCTAAAGACTAGCCCCCAGGTTTAGATGCCAAGGAGCCCGTACTTGTGCTCTGCCTCCCACAGGTTTATGCCTAGCCTGCCCGTGCCTACTGTCTGTTAGATTGGTGAACCGTACCCGACTTCTTCCCTTGTACTCCTCTGCCCCCATCCCCAAATGTCCCAAACGGGGAGGGACAAGGGACTGTGGACAGTTTGAATCTCCTTCCCCGGAGGGATGCGATTTCCGGTACCCCCTTTTGTTCCTTCCCACCAGGCTGCCATTGCTAAGAAATAAGTAAGCTGTGGTTCTTTTCCCAAAAAAATAAAAATAAGAAAAATAGAAGTTGGAGGGCAGCAATTTTCCATTTTGCAGTGTTGAGGAGAAATACTTAGTTGCTGCCCTCTCCACGTTTCTGAGTACGGGGGGACCAAACAGGTCCGTTCTTTTGAGCCACGCTGTGTGTCATGTCCTACTGAAAAATGTGTCGACAACTTAGTCTGCGTGTTACTAGTACCTGTCTGGGTAGAATCCTACTCAACAACAAAATGTTTATGGCTGGTTTCAGAGGGGTGATAGCATGGAGATTCATGCGTCTTGGACTCCCTATGCTATACCCAGGAAGCCCCTGCCATCCGTCCCCGTCTGTTCTGAGGCACCTACAGGGGGATTTCAGGGAGTCATTTGTAGTAATGGGAATGTCGAAACGTTAGAGAAAATGAAGATAAATTAGAGTAAGGGCCACAGAGCAATGTATTTTTCTGTGGGTCTTCCCAGTTCTCTGGGAAACTTCGATCAGTGGAGGGGAACCCAAATTTGTGAGTTTTGCAAGTTGGAGGATGGCCGTACATCGTTCTTGCGAAGCATTAGAAATCTTTGGTACCGTGCCTGTGACCGAGTGAGGGGACGACACGGCTACGTTGCGGAGTTTCGGGACTCAGCCCGTCTCGTCTTGTTCTGTGCTGAGCTCAGAGCTCTTACTAACTAGTGAGGGGCCGCACATTGCCAGCTGTTACGGTTCTGTCTCTTATGTAGTGTTGCTCAACAAAAACCATGAACGTGGCGTTATTTGGACACTGATTTTAGTGGACGTGTTTTTCTCCCGTATCTGCCTCTCTTGAACTCAGAGGATACCTGCCGCCCACTTACGTCTCAGGCACGGTGGGTGTATTTGTGCCAGTGGTTCGTTAGGAGCAGTGCGAACCCCTGCAGCTGAGAGAGTAGAAACATACTTTTTTGTGGAGCGACGGACACAGGAACAGCCTTGTTTTCTCTCAGAAATTGTAGTCCCCTGAGGAAACCTAGAACAGATGCGGGGAATCTCTGGGACGGATACTATTTGGAGGGAACTGGGTTGTCCTTCTATACGGAAGTAGAAAACTTGGGATACAGTTACCATGATTGGCTGTGTTGGAATTGAATGCTCTATTTCAGAGGGAAAGGCGGTACAAGTCTGTTCTCGATCTCTCTCTTTTTAAGATTTTGTTTGTTTGACAGAAACACAGTGAGAGAGGGAACACAAACAGATGGAATGGGAGAAGGAGAAGCCGGCCTCCCACCGAATAGACAGCCCATTGTGGGGCTCGAACTCCGGACCCTGGGATCATGACCTGAGCTGAAGGCGGACGCTTAATGACTGAGCCACCCAGGTGCCCCAAGATATGTTCTCTCTGAAGTCATGCTGTGTGTGGTGCTCAACTCAGAAATGTGCTGATGACATAGGCTAAGTTTTAGTGTCCCTTTCTGGGCTGAATAATGTTCCACAGGTACGAGTTGGTTGTTGCCTTCACATGGGTAGCTGGGGAATGGGTGAGGTATATGTCCTTAAACTGGCTTTCTTAGACCCTTGGGAGTAGTCATAAACAACTGGTCCATATACCCAGTTTCCTCAAAAGGGATTCAGTGGTCCATTCTTGATAGTGTAAATGCTTATATGTTAGAAAAGATACTTTTGAATTCTAGAATAAAAAACCATCTTGTTCTTTGTGGAGCCTTATAGTAATGCTGGCAAGTCTTAAGTATGTGGACTTGGTGACGGCAGCCCCACAGAAGGAGGAGCACAAGTCAAATGGCAGTGGGATTGTCTTGTCTAGAGTTTTGGAAAAATGCTAGATCCATCACAGTATTTTGGGGAGAGAGATGAAAGTTGGATTTGTGAGGATACGAGTATCTGGGCATGTCCTTCCCCTTGAAGCCATTGTGTGTGCGGTGCCCTGCCTAGAAAGGTGCCAGTTGCTTAGAATAACAGTAATTGGCACCCCTCTGGGTTGAGTAATGCTCAACAAGAACAAGGCTTCTGATGGTCTTCAAAACCGTGGTGGGGTTGGTATGTCTCCTTGAGCTGCTTGCCTTGAAGAAAGTAAGGTCTGGTGGCCGGCTGTGTCTCTGGCATGCTCAAAGAGATCTAGCTGGTTGATTCCATACAATGTTGTCAAAACCTGTAGGTTAGGGAAAAAATGAATATACTTACTATAAGCAAGAAGGGAAACCAGAAACAGGTTTTACTCTGAGTCCTCCTAATCCTCCAGGTAAAGGTCGACCAAATGAGGCCATTATGATCAAGGAAGGTTAGCAAGTTTGAGGACAGGGATTGACATTTTTCTGGGTAATGGGAATATATTTAGTATAATCTTCACACTGTATGGGGGAAAAAGAAGGCTGCATTTTTGTAGTCAAGTTGGGCTTTGCAGGATCTCTCTTTTGAACCATGCATTTTGAAGTGACCTAGCCGCCCAGATCGCCTTGGTAGAGGAACACTCAAGAATTACAACACTGGTGGTCACCTTCTGTCCCATGATGGATTTGGAGATACATGGGTCTTTGTGATGACTGCCTTAATACAGTTAGGGCCTGTGTGTGATAGCAGGGATTTCTATCACAAGTTCAATGGTACGTTTCTAATAGGGTGAATATGTAAACCTTAGAGGAAACGTAATTTCTTTTTTTTTTTTCCAAAAAGATTTTATTTATTTATTTGACAGAGAGAGATCACAAGTAGACAGAGAGGCAGGCAGAGAGAGAGGGGGAAGCCACTCCCTGCTAAGCAGAGAGCCCGATGTGGGGCTCCCGGGATCAAGACCTGAGCCGAAGGCAGAGGATTAACCCACTGAGCCACCCAGGTGCCCCTAGATAACATAATTTCTTATAGAAGAAGAGACACAGGAAAATTTTTGTTCTCTCTTTATCCTCGTTATACAGTTGAAGGGATTCACACTGTAGAAGGATTGAAAGATGGAGGCCAGTAACATATGTAGTCTTAAAAAAATCTGGGTACTGTCCTCCTGATAGCACGGAATGATGAAAGCTATATTTGAGAGTATGACGAGGAATGGGTAGGTCCTCCACTTTGAAGCCAAGCTGTGTGACATCCCTTCTCAGAGGTGTGAATTACTTAAATCTAATCAGTCACTTTACGGTTGGAGGGAATCTCCAAAAGGAAGTGGACTGGTATCTTTGCGACCAGCAATGTGGTTGTAGACACATGTGTTGTTGAACTGCCTACCTTGAACTGAGGAAGGCCCTGGAAGCCTCCTGCATCGTAGGCATACTAGGAATGATTTCCATGGTTAGTACCCAAAACCGTAAACACCTACAGATTCAAGAAAACGATGGTAGTTTCCAAAGAAGAGACATGGAAGTAAGGTTGTTCTGACTCTTCAGGTAAATATAGAAAAAGTAAGGGATCCCATATAGAAGAAAGATACAGATGAGGTAACATTATGTTGGCATTGTCAAGGGTTAAGGAAAAACCATGGTTGCAGTCATCATGCTGCTGTGGGGGTGAGGTGGAGGCACATAGGTGAGTGAGTGGGCCTTGGACATTAAGTGTTTTGTGCCATAACATGTGTAGTGCCCTGCACAGGAAGGTGCTAATGTCATTGATGAAGAATGATTAGTTCCTGCCTGAGTAGAGTAATGCTCACTAGAACATTTGTGGTGGCCTCCAGAGCAGTGATTCGGATAGAGATGTATTTGTCCCTGTGCTCCCTACCGTGAATACAAGAGGGTCCTGGCAGACGAATAGGTAAGATCTCAGATATTGTCCAGATGATGTCACTGGTCAGTTCTCATTGTTTCTATAAAAGAAAAAGGAAGACACTTCAGACCCAGCCTTGCTGGTTCTTGGTCCTCATCAATACCAGGGCACCGCAGCGTGTGTGAGTGGATCTCCACAGAAGGATCAGAGCCCATGGTAAGTCAGTAGGTGGGCGTTATAAGGATTGATGAACAGCAGGGGGCACGGTCATCCTGACATGGCGGGGAGGGAGGCGAAAGCTACCTGTGAGAGCGCAGGGTGTGCGGGCAGGGCCTCTGCCTTGGGTCAGGCTGGGGCCAGTGTCCCGCCCGGAGCCCAGCCAGAACAGAGCCTGCATGTTGCGGGTGCCTCTCCCGGTAACGCGCTGCTCTCCAAGAACATCGGGGTGGCCTCTGGCGCTGCAGCGGTCCCTGGGCCGCCGCCCTCCCCGGAGGAGCGCTCGCCCGGGCCACCCCCTGGATCTGTGATCCCCAAGGGGACTTGAGTGTTCCGTCTCCGGTACAGACGAGGATTCTTCCCAGGAGAAGAGGACCCGAGAGAGAACCGGGTGGCGCCCGTCAGTCCTGCCACCCTTGCAGGGAAACGGGAGCGGCGAGGCGCGCGGCGAGAGCAAGGTGCTCCTTGGGAGGACCGGCGTGCAGCAGGTTGCAGGAGTGTGGGAGCTCTAGTGACCCTGCTCCTGCGGTTGGGGGCGGGAGAAGAAGAAGAAGGGCCTTTCTGAGCTCACGGCGCCTGGCCAGCTCCTCTCCCCGGGGCCGTGCTGCGTTGGGGGCCCTACGCAGACAGGTGCCAAGGAAGCAGAGTGCACACTCTTAGCACCTGACTGGGTAGGCTCCCGAGCAGTAAAAGCCTGCTCACGGTGGTGGTGACGTCAGTGGCGAGGGAGGAGGATGCTGCCGTCTCCGAGGCTCTGGGCCCGAAGCCAGGCGAGTCCGGGCAGCCCCCTGGGCCCTATCCCCGTCGACACTGGGACGACGTTTTCTGCGTATCACTGGCACACAGTCCCCTCAGGCTTAGGTATCGGAGTCCGTTATCGGACGCGCTTCTCATTCCGAGATGCCGAGCACAAGTGTGGCTGCCGTGCTGCGGCCCCGTACGTGCTCTTCCGTGTCGTTCAGGTGACTTCCGTGTCGTGGTGTTAGCGGTGAAGACCCAGAAGTTGGGCAAAGAGTAAGGAAAGGGGAAGAAGGTGGTTCTGTGGGTCCTCGTAGTCCTCGAGCCAAGCAGAGGCGAGCGCATGAGGGCCTCCCCTCCGAGGGAGAGCTGCCGGCGGGCCTTGTAGGCGTTGGAGCCCTGTAGAGCGGGGGGACAGTCTGGGCTACCGCTCTGGTGATTTCGTGGGGGAGAGACCAGGGAGCTCCGGATCTTGGGGACGGTTCCGTTCGCGGACCGAGGCCGTGTGCCGTGCCTTGCCTGGACAGGGGGTCATCGCTTGGACTCGCTTGCAGTGACTGCCAGCCCAGGTAGAGCAAGGCTCACCAGGACCAACGTGCGGTGTCCTGCGTCCCGGGAGGGGGCGGGAGAGCCAGCTGCGCACCGGGAAGACGGGCTTCTCTGACCGCCATCTCGCTCCTGGTGTCCCGGATCCCGCAGACGATTTCTGTGTCCCGTTGCCGACACGGTGACTCTGTTTCTGTTGCAGAGGCGGACGGCGGCGACCTGGTGTTGGAAGACGGGGTACAGGACCCAGCCCGTCGTCGGTGGATGGTCCTCGTCGTCCGGGTCGTTGGGAGCAAATGAGGGGATCCCCAGGGCCAGGGGCACGGCGGCGGGAGTGAGGGGGCCCAGACCTGGTGACGACGATCTGGGGAGTCCTTGCCGACGGCGAGCAGGACGTGGCGCGGAGACCCGAGAGCTCCTGGGGAGTGAGGACGGAGAAGCGTGGGCTGTGGACCTGGAGCGAGCTGTGAGCGGTGCTCTATCCAGGGGGGTGCTGATGACGTCCACTAAGAGTGATTAGTCCCCTCCTGGACAGAGCACTGCCCGCTACGAACGGCGTCCGCCGACGGCGGGCCGCGGGGATCGGCCCGGAGGGTCGCTTGCCCCTGGGCGGGGCTGCCTTGCTGGGAGGCGGCCGTGGCAGACTCCGGGCTGTGTTCTGAGCCATCCTCAAGATGGTCTGCGGTCCTCCTCTTCCCCGCGTGAACACTTAGGAGCGAGGGCAGATGAGGGCTCTCTGTAGAAGAGGGGGCCACCAAAGCCGCCGCCTCCTCTGCGGGTTCACGCGCGTAGCTGGTCGAGGTAGAGATGTGCCGGGATCCCCGCAGAGGGGAGAGTGCGAGCTGGAGGACAGTCGGGTCTCCAGCGTTTTCGCTGAGTGGGAAACACAGGGTACAGGCCTCAGGATGTGCCGGAGGTGGGAGGAACCCACGCTGGAGGTGCGGGGGGACGTGGCAGGTTCTCCGCACGGCTTGGGGTGAGCCGTCCCTCCCTTGATCCACGCCGAGTGCAGTGTTCCCCTCAGTCACATGCAGATGAGGGGATCTTCAGTTAAGGAGAGATGTCAGCGGGAGAGGACAGTGGTTGAGTATCCTGCAGACTTGTTGGAAAATCTTTTGTGAAGTCATCCTGGCAGTGGGGAGACTGTGGGAAGGTGCAGCTGATGGTGTGAGGGGTATCTTGCAATTCTTCCTCATTGCAGTCCTACTGTGTACAGTGCCTGACCAGGGTGGTGATCATGACGTCCAGTAAGTGCCCTCAGTTTCCATTTGGGGACAAGAGTGCTCACCGAGAAAACTGCCGTGACTATCGGGCCAGTGGAGGTAGAAAAGTGGAAAAGTTTTTGATTTGCCTTTCTTGAAACCAGGAGGGTCCTGGCTTCCACCTGATTGTAATCACAGGCATTCGTACGATAGTCTCATTGGTTCAGTTGAATGAGATAAACACCTTCAAATTAGGAAAGACTAAAATACTTATAAAAGATAATAGCAAGACATACTCTTGTCCTCTCTGGGTTCCTGTATTCAACCAGGTAAATGTTCAGTGGGTTTCGGGATCCCCGGCATAGCGGGATCGGAGTTGGAGGGCAAGGCAGGCGCTGTCTAGGGCTACTGGCAAATGCTGGGTGTAGTCATTGACACCGTGGTTTTGAGAGAGCAGCAGGATGCATCTGAGGTCATGAGGCGTGTTGTGCAAGTCTATGCTGTTGCAAAGCCATGTACAGCATCCTGCCCTCTAAGACACATATCACACAGCCTGTGTGTAATCGGTGTCTCTGTGATTGTAGCGCTGCTCCAAAAAGTCACTCCTGTTTCTTATTCCACTGATGCACGTGGAGATGCACATGAATCTGTCTGCCAGTCTTGAACACCTGGGTGCCTGGACAGCCAACTGTGTCACATTCATTCTCACCATGGCTTCAGCAGTCAGTCTGTCCTTCCAGTGTGAATGATGGCATATTCAAGAAGATAAGGATGCTTGTAATAGAAGAAGACAACACGGAAACGAGCTTGATCTTTGGGTCTTCATAATTATCCGGAGAAAAGATTGTGGATTCCAAACTAAACAAATACTGCAAGAGGCGGAGGATAGTGGATTGGCATCCTCTTAGGGTCAGTGAAAATCCTGAGAGGTGCGGGTGAGTGAGAGCTACATAGGAGAGTGCTTGGGCATTGGGCAGCATCTGTGATGAGGAAGGATGTGTGTAGTGCCCTGCCCAGGAGGGTGCTCACTTCATGGACTGAGAGTGAGTACTTCCTGCCTGGGCAGAGTCCTGCTCACTGGAACAAACATTTATGGGATCCCCAGAGTGATGTCGGTGGTGGAGGTACATTTGTTTCTGTGCTCCTTACGGTGAACCAGGAGGCCCCTGGTAGTCATCTGGTTGTGATTTCAGGAATCTTCAAGTTGGTTTTAGTGGTCTATTGGTAACCTGAAGAAAAACCTGCAGATCTCAGGAATGACAGTGCCTCCTACTCGTGGAGACTAACACGTGAAATGGTTTTCCTTTCTGAGTTCCGACCATCACAGCGCAAGTAGAGGGAGACAGTGGATCACCTGGGAGAGGTAAGAATATTGGTGGGTCGTGGCTGTGCATTGCTGAGGGTTATGGGTAAATCTTCGAGACAAGCAATATGACAGGGTGAAGAGCGAGATGAAAACTTGTCTTGAGAGCCCATGGATTGGGCAGTTCCTTAAAGTGGAGCCATCCTGGCCAGCCAGTCCGTGGCCCACCTACCGAGAAATGTGCTCATACCTTGGACTACGTTGTACTAGCACCTGTCCCCAAGGAGTCGCACTCAACACGGACATTGTGTTGGTGACCTTCAGACTGGTAATGCGCGTAGAGCCCCTTGTGTCCCTGTGCTGTGTGCCTGGAACTCAGGAGGGGCCCTGGCTGCCACCTGCATCTCCGGCATCCTCGTGTGCATTTCAGGGGTGGATTCCTGTCGACGTGAGTGTGTAGATTTTCGCGAAGATGATGATTCCTCCTAAGAGAAGAAGGAACGTAGGAGCTCACTGTTCCCTGCCTCCGCAGAGTCCTGGGAGTCACTGTAAAGCCGGCCAGGTAACGCACGCCCGGGGAGGTTTGTGTGTTGAAGGGGAAGCGAGTCGGCACTGATGAACTGTCACGTGAAACTGGGGAAGAACGTCACGTGGCAGTGGTGGTGAGACAGGAGAGCTGCAGTTGACAGGTGAGTGGCGACGTGGTTGGCGACCTCCCTTGAGTTGCCCGGTGTGTGGCCCCCTGCCTAGAAAGGTGCCGATACCACAGTCTGGGTGTAATCAACGCCTTCCTGGGCAGAGTGACGCTCTACCAGCACAGCGTTCCGGGTGGCCATGGGACCAGTACGATGGCGGACATGCTGTTTGCCGGTGCCTTCTGCTTGGAAGTGAGGAGCGAGTGCCCTGGGAGGCACGTGGATCTCCGCCTTCCTGAAGCGGATTTCCATGTTTCCTTCCTTTTTGTTTTTTTAAAGATTGATTACTTGGAAGAGAGTCAGAGCACATGCACGCAGAGCGGGAAGGAGAGGAAAGCGTAGGGACTGTGGTCCGCGCAGGGCCAGACACGGGTCCCCGTGTCCACCGTGAGCTCACGACCGGAGCCAAAGGCCAGAGACCGGTGCTTCACCGACTGAGCCACCCAGGGGCTCCTCAGCGTTTCGTTTCCCATGGTGGGAACACCTGAGGGACTAGAAGGAGTGCTCCCTGTTGGAAGAGGAAGCCTCGGCCCCGAGGTTTCGGCTCCGTTGCTTCTGTTGGTTGCGGGGCACACAGGGAGGTGGCGGGCTCCCGCACGCTGGAGGGCATGAAGTCGGAGGGCAGTGGCCGGGCGTGTCGTGGGGTTAGGGAAGATGTGGTGACTTCTGCTGTGAAGGGGACAGCTCCCGTCCTCCCTGTGAGCCCCGCCGACCGTTGTTCCCGCTCGAGAGGGCTGAGTGCACTGCAGCTCTTGAGAGCCTGTCGGGCCAGACAGGCGATCGCCGGTCTATTAAGAGAAAAGCACAGTGACGGTGGCCTTCAGGTCAGGGTTGGGGAGAAGATGCTGGCCCCTGTCCGCATCCCGGTTCCCATCCGAGGTATCCTTCCGATGGTTTCCGTGTTCCCATTTGGAAGCACGAGAACACCTGTGGGGTAGAGATGACGAAGCAACTTCATGAAGAATGAGAAAAAGGGAGAACAGGCTTCTTGTCTCTGGCTCTCCTCCTCCTCCCGGCAGAGGTAGAGAAGGGGAGGGCTTCCCCCGAGGGAGGGATACAGCTTGGAGACCGGGTGCCGGAATGGGGTACGCTGGTGCGGAAATCTCGGGTGTAGCCCTCCCGATGTGGCGGAGGGTGAGCAGACCGCTCCCGTTGAGCCCGTAGGGTGGCCTTGGCTGGTTCCTCCTCGATCTGTACTGTGTGCGCTGCCCTGCTCGGACTGGCAGGCATTGTAGAGAGTGCCTCGTAATGTTTGCCTTTCCGAGTAGAGTAACGTTCAGCTCTGCCGTCGTGCGCCAGCGAGCCTCGAAGACCGACCGCGGTAGGGCCGCAGCTGTGCGGGATCCCGAGCTGTCTGCCTGGGACCCAGGTGGCCTTGGTGTGCTGCCTGGTTCTGACCTTCGGTCGCCTCACGATGGTCGCCCTTGTCCACTGGAACCTTGTGATCTCCTCCAGCTCGGAGGAGATGAAGGTCCTTCCTTTGACAGGAGAGGAAACCAGGGAGGAAGCCTTTCTCTCACTGGTTCTTCTCCACACCAGGGTCACTGGAGAGCAAAGGAGGTGATCCTTGCCGAGGGAAGTCGGATGCTGCAGGTCCTTGGGTCACGCTTGTGTTGGTTCTGGGAAAACCTTTGGTACAGTCCTTGGGGTATGTAGTGGGTAGAACCTGGACAGCTCCTTGTGAGAAGAGGCGGTTTTCTGGGATGGTCTTTCACCATGAAGTCATGCTGGCTGCGCTGCTCTCCCCTACAGGCGCCGGTCACTTTCAACGTAGGGATGGTAGTGCCTGTGTGGGTGGAATAACAATCATGAGTAAAAGTTTCTGTGATGACCTTTGTGAACTCAGGAGGGCGCAGGCAGTGACCTGGAATACAGGCCTTCTCATGTTGTTTCAGGGGCCCAGTGTTGACCATGTGAATACCTAAAGCTCAGAGAGAAGGTGATTATGCTTCCTTCTGTAAGAGAATACGGTAACAGTCTTACTCTGTTTCCATCACCATCCTGGTATGCATCGAGCCCATGAGAAGTTCACCATAGTTATTTGGCTGGAGGTTTGTGTCCTTGAGATTCGTGTTTGAACCCAGAAGAACTCTAGTACCTTCTTGCATGTGATAGGAGACATCCAGAAGAATACTTGTGTAGTTTGTCCTCAGCTTATGAACACCTAAGATTTTAGTGAAGATGAGGCTACTTCTAGAAGTAGAGGAACAGCAACCGTTTCATTCTGTGAGTCCTCATAGAGATGCTGGATAATGTAAAGCACCTGATAGTCGTTTCACAGAGGGAAGGTTTACGTTGGAAGATGGTATGTCTGTGCTGTCTAGTGGCCTGGAAAAATTGGGAGCACACCCATCGCGATATGGTGGAGAGAGAGATGAGAGGAACAGTGGACATTTTAAGTGGGACTGGACATTTACATTAACGCGACCCATGCTGTGTTGTCCCCTACTCTGAAAAGTACCCCAGGTAGAGACTACTTGTCATCTGTGCCTTTCTGTGTAATGGTCAACAAAGCCATGGATGTGGTGGCTTTTAGAACAGTGATGCAAGTTGCGTGTGGTACCGAGCTGCCTGCCTTGAAGTTAAGAGAGCCTTGGCATTCACCTGGGCCTGGTCTTGGCATGTTCAACATTTTTTCAGTCATTTTTCCTAATAATGTGAACAGTTACAGAGAGATAAAATGAAGATTCTTCTTAAAGAAACTAGTTTATTCCCTTTGAGTCCTCAGAACTGTCTGCATGACGCTAGATCTGAGGCAGTCACCACTCCGGAAGGTGCAGGCTGTAGGGGAGTAGAGTCAAACCGAAGCGGTAGGTCCTTTCACTCGAACTATGGTGTGTGGAGTACATGATATACTATATTTACACATAGTATGTGTTGTTCAATTTCCCTTGTTTTTTAAGATTTTTTAATTTATTTGTCAGAGTGAGATTTTTTTGGAGTAATTTATTTATTTGACAGAGCAGAAGTACGGGGAAGCCGCAGGCCCTGTTGTGGGGCTCTGTCTCATGACTCTGAAATCATGACGTGAGACAGAATCAAGAGTCGGCCGCTTAACTGTCTGAGCCTCCCAGGCACCCCTGAAGACAAGTGTTGATAGAAGTGTACAGGGGAACATGCATGTTCTCCCTGAGTCTTCACAGTTGTTCTGGCAAACATGGTGTTCTTGGTGGTGTCCTCACTAATAAAAACATGCCTGTTGGCTGGCAGTAGGTCATCGTCATCAACGATGATAGCGTGTTCGTGGGTACAGTCGTTGTGACGCTGTGGCTGTGAGGTAAGCCATCTTAGAGCATGAGAGGGACCCTGGACAGCATCGGAGCCGTGGTGTGTGCAGTGCCTTGCCCAGAAAGGTACTGAATACGTTTATTAAATGTGATCAGTGCCTTTCTGGGTAGAGTAATGTTCACTATAAGCAACATTTGTGGCATTTTTCAAATCCACGATTGGGATGGAGGTGCGTCTGTCCTTAGGCTGACTGCCTTCAACACAGGGGGACCCTGGCAGACATCTGGGCCTGTTCTCAGGTATTTTCAAGCTGATTTCAGTGTTCTGTTGCTAATAATGTGAACACCTATAGATAAGAGAAAATAAAGACACTTGCTAAATATACAAGATAACACAGATGAAGGTTGTTTTTTTTTTGAGTCCTAAGATGATTCAAGTCAATGTAGAGAAAGAGGGTGTGTATGCCAAGTGACCGAGGTATGAAGCTAGTGGGGAGTGGGCCTTCATTTTCTGAGGTTATAGAAAGATCTTGGCCAGTCTTGGCCAGGCAATATGAGAAGGGGAAGGAGAGAAAGTGCACTGAGGAGAGCAAGAGGGACGGAGCCTGCCCTGCCCTGCCTCATTCTCTCTGCAGTGCTGCCCACAGAAAGGGGCTCATCACTGAGGTTTCATGTCCCTAGCGCTTGTCTAGGGTAATGCTTAACAAGAACAAGGTTTTTGAGATGGTCTTTATAAGTGATGAGATGAAATCCATCTCTGTGGTTGAAGACTTAAAACTAGACGGTACTGTTACCACCTGGGTCTGATCATAAACATCATGAAGAAGTTTTTAGTGTTCTGTTTTTAACAAGGTGAATATAGTTTAGAGAAGACGGTGATACTTTTTATAGATGAAGAACACACAGAAAGATGCTCATTCTCTGGGCCCCAGAATTGTTTTCAGGCAAACATTGAGACCCGAGAGAATCATCACTAAGGGAAAAGCGCCGGTTGAGGTGTAGTGTGTCCGCATTATTGACATGTATGGGGAACTCTCTAGGGCACTCCTCATGATATGAATGGAGAGATGGAAAGCTACCTTGGACCTGGAAAGAGGAACTGGGCATGTCCTTCACTTTGAAGCCTCACTTGTACAATGCCCTTCCCATAAAGATACTAGTCATTGAGACTGGCGCCTGTTTGGGTACAGTAATACTCAACAAGAAAGACGTTGTACTCACTTCGGAACAGTGATGGGGTTGGAGAGATAAGTGTCCTTGAGCTCTCCCTTGAACTCAGGAAAGTACTTGGAGCCACATGTGTCTTTGGCATCCTCAAAATAGTTGCAGTGGTTCATACCTTATAATGTTGTGAACACCTCCAGATCAGGAAAGAAATAGGAATATAGCACAGATGCAAGCTCATTCCATAAAGGTAGGCCAGGTGAGCACACCCCAAGGGAGGTTTGCAAGTTGGAGGACGAGTGCATTGGCATTTTCTTGAGTTACGCGGTAATATCTGCACAATCCTCATGCTCTGATGGGACGAGAGAGAGAGGAAAGAAAGTACATTTCTGAGGCCATGTTCGACTTGGTGGGTCCTCTTGCTTGAGCCACGGTCTGCAAAGTCCCCTGTCTACGCAGAAAGGAGCTGATCACTTAGCCTGCATGGTGCTCGCACCTGTCTTGGCCAAGTCACTACTGAACAAGAGCAGCATTTCGGTGGCTTCAGCCGCAGCCGGGCATGGAAATGCACATGTCTTGAACCCAGGAGGGGCCTAGAAGCTCTCTGGGTATGTCAACAGGCGTTTGCAAGATGCTTTCATCGGGATATTTCTAACAGTGGACACAGATAAAGGCTGGAGAAGATGAAGACAGGTTTTTTTTTTTAATGAGTTTTAATGAGTATATAGATACACAGATAATAGTTTGTTCATTTTGTATCATTCTAATTATCCAGGTAAATGTATCAAAAGTGAGGGCAACTCCACCAAGTGCAGGTTTGAAAGTTGGAGGGCAACACGTTGGCATCATCTCGGGTTATGAGTAGGCGAAATCGTAACGGGAACGGCATTTGTGGTGGTCTTCAGACCAGTGATGGGGCTGTCCTTGTGTCGGTCTTCTAGCTGCCCTTTGTGACTCAGGAGGGCTCTCGCAGCCACCTGTATCTTCTGCACCTTCAGGGTGACTTGACGGTTTTGTTCTGGTGAAAACCTGGGAGAGAAGATGAGGACGTTTCCTATGAGAAGAAGAGAGCGCAGGAGCAGTGTGGTCTCTGTGTCTTCAGAATCCTCCAGGTAAACGGGAGAACATGGGAATCCTGGGTGAGGGAAGGATGCACGTGGAGGCACAGTGTATGTTTTCGTCTGGGTTTATGGGATGGTTTTGGGTGCAGTCCTCATGACCTGTGGTGGTTAGAGCAATGAGGCCTGCATTGAGAATGGAAGAGAGACTTGGTATGCTCAGTGCTGTGTCCGGCCCAGGAAGGTACCTTTTTGGGTAGAGTAATGCTCCACAAGAGTATTTCCAGTGGCCTATGGAACACTGATGGGGTGGGCTTGGCAGGTATCATTTGAGGTCTCTTTCCAGAGCACAGCTGGGTATCCCTCATGACCAAGATCTTTTCACTTTAAGTGTGGCCATCGGGCCAGTGAGGTTTCTCTGAACTGATAGGGTGGGTTCTTCTAGTAGATCTCGGCCATCCACTAATACAGAGTAAAGCAGCAAACAATGGTGGCTTTAACTCATGTTAGGAACAAATGTTTTTAAAGATTATTTGTTTGTTTATTTTGAAAGAGACCAAGAGAGCAAGCATGAAAGGGGGAGGGACAGAGGCAGAGGGAGAAGCAGACTTCCTGCTGAGCAGGGACTCCCATGCCTCCCCTCCTTGTGGGGCTTGATCCCAGGATCCTGGGATCATGGTCCAAGCCAAAGGCAGGTACATAAACAGCTAAGCCACCCAGGTGCCCTATGATTAGAGAAGTTTTTTTTTTTTTTTTAAGATTTTATTTATTTATTTGACCGAGAGAAATTACAAGTACGCTGAGAGGCAGGCAGAGAGAGGAGGAGGAAGCAGGCTCCCTGCCGAGCAGAGAGCCCGATGCGGGACTCGATCCCAGGACCCTGAGATCATGACCTGAGCCGAAGGGAGACGCTTAACGACTGATCCATCCAGGTCCCCCACCCCCAAATACATAACCGTCCTGCTAGACACATCAGTCCCCTTGATTGTAGTGATGGTTTTAGTCCTGTTTTTACATGTTTTCACTCATCCAGTTGTACACATTAAATATGTTCAGTCCTTTTTATAGCAATTATATCTCAGTAAATGCATTGAAAGGAAATAAAAGCATGTTACCTCCCAGTTAAGCAGTCCTTCAGTAAGTGATTCATGCTGACTACTGCCACTACCCCTGCTTTGTTTATTAGCCAGGTAGAGAACGCATGATGTCACCGCCTTTGAACAGGATGGTATCCGTGGAGATGGTAATGACCACTGTGCTTGGGTATACCATGTAGGACATATTTTTGTTAAGAATTACACTGTTTTTTGGATATTTATAGATATTTTAAAATTCTCAGAAAATTGATTCAAATGAGGAAATAGTTTTGATAATTTATTAACGTCACACAAGAAACATGCTTTTTTTTTTTTAAATATTTTATTGATTTATCAGAGAGAGAGAGGGGGAGAGAGCGAGCACAGGCAGACAGAATGGCAGGCAGAGGCTGAGGGAGAAGCAGGCTCCCTGCTGAGCAAGGAGCCCGATGTGGGACTCGATCCCAGGACACTGGGATCATGACTGACCTGAGCCGAAGGCAGCTGCTTAACCAACTGAGCCACCCAGGCGTCCCAAGAAACATGCTTCGTTAAAGCACATTTGAAATCAATTCCCTATGCCTGGTACTTAACACAAAGCTGCATTTTTCATGCGGCAGGAAATCTGTAGACACCCAAGATAAACCAGAATTTCAAGGAGTTTCCTGGTGGCTCTGTCAGTCATGCATCTGACTCTTGATTTCCACTCGGGTCATGATTCCGGTTATGAGATCAAGCCCCACATCAGGCTCTGCACTATACATGGACCTGCTTCAGATTCTCCAGCACCCCCCCACACACACCATATTCACACACTCTCTCCTTCTCCCTCTCAAAAAACCCCTCACAAATTTCAAAGGCATATGGTTCTTTACTGTTTCATATACTTTTTTCAGTATGCTTATTTTTTTAAGGTTTTTTTTTAAATTTATTCGACAGAGAGAGAGCACAAGCAGGCAGAGAGACAGGCAGAAGGGGACAGGGAAGCAGGTCCCCTGCTGAGCAGAGAGCCCAATTCGGGACTCGATACCAGAACCCTGGGATCATGACTTGAGCCAAAGGCAGAGGCTTAACCCACTGAGCCACCCAAGCGCCCCAGTGTGCTTATTTTTTAAAAAAGTATATCCATGCCAAGAAGCATACATAATCATTTTCACTCAACTCAAGCTATGAAGATTAAGGAAACGTATTAGAGAGGGCATGATTGTATGACTTACTGCTAAAAATGAAAAAAACTGATTTTTATCAAGTCACAATTTTGAATTTCACCTTCGGGTCCTATCAGTGCATCTGTTGCTTTGAACTCCGCTTCTCTTCTTGATTCCCGATGACCCCCGCCTTTGAGTGAGTGCACTTTATGTTGATGATATTATTTGGTTGTTGCTATTTTCTTTTTTTTTTTTAAAGATGTTATTTATTTATCAGAGAGAGAGGGGGAGAGAGCAAGCACAGGCAGACAGAATGGCAGGCAGAGGCAGAGGGAGAAGTAGGGTCCCTGCCGAGCAAGGAGCCTGATGTGGGACTCGATCCCAGAACGCTGGGATCATGACCTGAGCCGAAGGCAGCTGCTTAACCAACTGAGCCACCCAGGCGTCCCAAGTTGTTGCTATTTTCAAATCTTTTTATGTCCTTTGTTTGGGTCACTTCTGACTTCAGCAGGCCTGGCCTGCTTGTGCTGCTGACTTCAGAGTGGTAAAGGAAGTCGCATTCCGCGTGCGCTGCCTGCAGTAGGGGTGCTTCCAGCCTTCCTTGCTGCCCAGCGCTGGGGCCCCTGGACAGCTAGCTTGCAGGGTGGGCGGGGAGGGGTTTGAGGAAAGTCGTTTTCTCATAAATATAGCTGCTTTGTGAGAAATTTGCTTTTTCTTGGCAACAAATGGTATAAAATAAGTCATTGTTGTGTCTGTCACTAGGTTAGAAAAACAATTAGGAAATATTTCCGTACCCATTTTAACACCAGTTTTATAATTAATAATAGTGAAGATGAATTTAATTTGTGATTGGCATGTTAGTATTAACCCAGTGTTTAAATGATCATTGTTAATGTTAAATCAGTATGGCTTTATTAACATTAAAGTTTATATTTCTTTTCATACAGGGTAGGAAGCATTGAGGAGTATATAGGTAGGGGGCTTGGTTATTTTATTTCTAAGGAAGTGAGGGTTAGATACTCAGCTCAAGTTATTTGTACTAATTTTTTTTTAAGATTCTTATCTATTTATTTGATCGACAGAGATCACAAGTAGGCAGAGAGGCAGGCAGAGAGAGAGGGGGAAGCAGGCTCCCCGCTGAGCAGAGAGCCCGATGCGGGACTCGATCCCAGGACCCTGAGATCATGACCTTAGCCGAAGGCAGACGCTTAACGACTGATCCATCCAGGTCCCCCACCCCCAAATACATAACCGTCCTGCTAGACACATCAGTCCCCTTGATTGTAGTGATGGTTTTAGTCCTGTTTTTACATGTTTTCACTCATCCAGTTGTACACATTAAATATGTTCAGTCCTTTTTATAGCAATTATATCTCAGTAAATGCATTGAAAGGAAATAAAAGCATGTTACCTCCCAGTTAAGCAGTCCTTCAGTAAGTGATTCATGCTGACTACTGCCACTACCCCTGCTTTGTTTATTAGCCAGGTAGAGAACGCATGATGTCACCGCCTTTGAACAGGATGGTATCCGTGGAGATGGTAATGACCACTGTGCTTGGGTATACCATGTAGGACATATTTTTGTTAAGAATTACACTGTTTTTTGGATATTTATAGATATTTTAAAATTCTCAGAAAATTGATTCAAATGAGGAAATAGTTTTGATAATTTATTAACGTCACACAAGAAACATGCTTTTTTTTTTTTAAATATTTTATTGATTTATCAGAGAGAGAGAGGGGGAGAGAGCGAGCACAGGCAGACAGAATGGCAGGCAGAGGCTGAGGGAGAAGCAGGCTCCCTGCTGAGCAAGGAGCCCGATGTGGGACTCGATCCCAGGACACTGGGATCATGACTGACCTGAGCCGAAGGCAGCTGCTTAACCAACTGAGCCACCCAGGCGTCCCAAGAAACATGCTTCGTTAAAGCACATTTGAAATCAATTCCCTATGCCTGGTACTTAACACAAAGCTGCATTTTTCATGCGGCAGGAAATCTGTAGACACCCAAGATAAACCAGAATTTCAAGGAGTTTCCTGGTGGCTCTGTCAGTCATGCATCTGACTCTTGATTTCCACTCGGGTCATGATTCCGGTTATGAGATCAAGCCCCACATCAGGCTCTGCACTATACATGGACCTGCTTCAGATTCTCCAGCACCCCCCCCCCCACAGAGATCACAAGTAGGCAAAGAGGCAGGCAGAGAGAGAGGGGGAAGCAGGCTCCCCGCTGAGCAGAGAGCCCGATGCTGGGCTCGATCCCAGGACCCTGAGATCATGACCTGAGCCGAAGGCAGAGGCTTAAACCACTGAGCCACCCAGGCGCCCCTATTTGTACTACGTTTTAATGATAAATGTTGTTTATTCACAGGGACAAGTGAATCTAGGGTATATATACACAGACAGATTTATGTACCCTGTATAGATCTTTAAAAGTTTTCACTCTGGTACCTTAATATTCAAATTCATTTTTTCTTGTTAAACAGAGACTGCGATGTTTAGTTTTAAATGTCATCCTAGGGGCACCTTGGGTGAATCGGTCAGGGAGGCATCTGATTTCAACTTAGGTCCCGGGATCAAGCCCAGCCTGGGACCCCGCACTTAGCGGGGAGTCAGCTTGACATTCTCCCTCTCCCTCTGCTCCCCATACTCACACTCACTCTCAGTTACCAAAAAATGTCACCCTAGTTAGGCAGTAGTACCCACTTTTTGATCAAACACCAATATTGATATTGCCCTGAGGCTATATTTTCAGATTAGATTAACATTTAAATCCATGGGCTTTAAAGACGGCTGATTACATTCTAGAATGTTGGTGAGCCTCATCCAGTCAGCTGAAGGCCTGGTCCCTCAAAGATGAGAGAATGTAATTCTGCTTTTAGGCTACCTTTGGAACTCAAGATGGAACATCGCCTCTACCTGGGACCCCACCCTGCCTCTCTGCCGTGCATAGTTCAGATTTGCCAAACACAGTGGTCCTGGGAGCCAGTGTCTTAAAGTAAAAGATCGCATTCTTGCGTTCACTCTTGTTCTCTCCCTGGATCTTTCTCTTTCTCTCGTGTGTGTGTGTATGTGTGTGTGTGTGTATAAATATGATTGGTTCTGTTTCTCTCGAGAACCCTAACGGGTGTCTTTAAAAAATGCTTATGTGGGGTGCCTGGGTGGCTCAGTGGGTTAAAGCCTCTGCCTTCAGCTTAGGTCATGATCTCAGGGTCCTGGGATTGAGCCCTGCACGGGACTCTCTGCTCAGCAGGGAGCCTGCTTCCTCCTCTCTCCCTGCCTGCTTCTCTCCGATCTCCATCTGTGAAATAAATAAATAAAATCTTTAAAAAAAATGATGCTCACGTGTTACTGTATTTGTGACGTGGTTGCATTTTTAACAAACGGGATCACACCGCATTCTTTGTGTAACATGTCAGACTGTGAAAGTGAACAGATTGATCTCCTACATCAAATTTGTTTTCTGGTTTAAGTTTTCAAATGGAATTTATCTATTGAAGATAATGTGAAATGATCCTCCTTTGTTTTCCTGTTTAAGGATTTTATAGAAAATCTGATTCATTTATATATAGGCATTAAAAAGCATCACTTCAACAAATTTCTGAGTATAATTTTTAGCCTTCTTCCTTTGCTTTTGCGATGATGGGAGTTAAACAAAATGAAAAGGTTTATATAATAGAACTTACATGCCATACAGATTTTGTTTCCTTCAGGAAAGTTATGTTGTGGGTTTCGTAGATACGTAGAATGGATGTTTCAAGTTTATCCCTAGCACTTTTATTCCTTTTTCTTTTTAGGTTGAATAAATTCTCATCCCCATCATGTTTGCTGCCTGATAATTGGTGGTAGACCGGTGACATGCCCAGTTTTGCCAGCTTAAGTAACCTTTCTATCAGTTCTTAGGTTTTAGCCCACTTTAGGTGGATAATTTCATTTAAACGTTTTAGGAAGTGGAATTAAACTTTCCAATCACACTGGCCTGTTTGGACCTGCTTGACGGTGGAGTAGCAAGAGGTGGATGGCACCTTCACTGTTAACTTTGTAAATTCTGTCTTTCTCTGGTCTTGCCAGGCTTTCTTTTGTATGGCTTCCTGTGCTTCAGAGAAGCTGGTAATGACATCTGGAGTTCTGAAGGACTGGGTTTCCAGCACATCCTGTTTCACCCACTGTGTTCTGAGTCCCTGCCATCTGGGGACTTTCTGGTATGAATAACAGGGCACTTTATCATATGGGTTACTTTTTAGCTCATCAGAGAAATTGCCGGAAACAAATTCCTGAGTTCCTTCTCGATAGGTAAGTTTGCACGTAGAAATCCACATGTCCTAATTAAATTGGTTTTTGTACTTATGTATCTAATATTGTGATAAATTTGGTTTTGCTATCAGTTTCCGACAGGGTTTTCACGTGCTGTCTCATTACAAAGCGGGAGTATAAAATAACAAAAAGTTGATTCACTTTTGGTTTGTTGTGAGTGCCTAACCACAGAAATGAATGAGGGACCTTGTCTCCCAAGTAGATAATTATTCACCAAATGATACTTATTACTTTTATAACTATTATACTAATACAGCTATTATGAGTACTAGTATGAGTAATTTTATAAGTAATGCTGAGATGAAGTTCAGTTTAAACAGAAAAACTACATGTTTAAAATACACCTATACCTACATATATTTATATTATTTTTAATTCTGTGTTTATAAAAATGGGATAATGCTATCTACCTTCAATATAACATGGATATCTTCACTCATAAATATGATTTATTAAAGTTTGTTGTGAATTCCTATACTTTATGCAGAATGTATAATATGAGGGCAATGAAGTGAGGATTTTATTTATTTTCCCTCTCAAGTAGGAATTACCTAAACACTATTTTAAGTTTCCATTTCCTTCCAGTTAACTCTGACTCTTTGAACCTATTTTACACCATTTAGTAATGACAGCGTTAGCCTAGACAATGAATATTAATATCTTGTATATATATTTAATCTCCTTACAGTTTCTGAATTACTTTTATTGTTTTTCAAAAGTTTTCATTGGATTCTCCGTGTTGATTGTAATATTATCTTTGGGTTTTTTAGTATTGATTTTCTGCATTGATTTTTTTCCTTTTTTTTTGAAAAACACAGTGTTGTCTAGGCTAACTAGAAAAAATCTGAAAAACCAAATATTGAAGAAAAAATAGCATTTTTACACAAACTATCTTTTTAAAGATTCTCTTTAGGCATGTTTTAGAACTTGAGCTTTTCCACATCACTGTCCATGTTAAATATGTGTGTGTGTGTGTGTGTGTGTGTTGGCGGGGGGTCACATTAAAAAATCTGAAAGTCACCGCTGAAGTTTAAAACATAGTTTTCTCCTGGTTTTTATATCCCATTCACTGAAGTTTATTGGTAGAAAAGAAAATTTTATCGTTTTTACCTATCTTTAAAAAAAAAGATTTTATTTATTTATTTGAGAGAGAAAGAGTGAGAAGCAGACTCCCTGCTGAGCGGGGAGCCTGATATCTCTGCTCGGGGCTCCATCCCAGGACTCAGAAAAGGACTCAGAAATCATAACCTGAGCCAAAGGCAGGCGCTTAACCAACTGAGTCACTCAGTGCCCCTGATGTATCATTTTTAACTAGAGTTTAATGTTTGTTGACTCTCTTATTTTTCTTGAGGTAACATTCATAATTTTTTTTCGAAGAAGCAAGAGCTCTCAGGAGAGGGAGACAGAGAAAGAGAATCTTGAGCAGGTAGAACCTGACAAGGGGCTCAATCCCACGACCCCGGGACCATGACCTGAGACGAAATCAAGAGTCGGACACTGAACCAACTGAGCCGCCCAGGCGCCCCAGCATTCACAATTCTTAAAATTATACTTTGCAGTGTGGCACAAACCCCTATCAAGTTATGAAATACTACCATCCTGGGGGGCCGTTGAGTGGCTTGGTTGTTAAGCATCTGCTTTTGGCTCAAGTCATGATCCCAGGGTTCTCGGATCAAGCCCCACCTCAGGCTCCCCGCTCAGTGGGGAGTCTGCTTCCTCTCCCACTCCCCCTGCTTTTATTCCCTCTCTCTCAAATAAATAAATAAAATCTTAAAAAAAAAAAAAGACTACCATCTTGTCCAAAATTTCCTCATCCTCTTTCCCAATCCAATCCCAGAGGTAATCCATATTTTCATTTTTTCCTACCATGTACTAATTTTACATGTTCTAGAAATTCATGTAAATGGAATAATATAGTGACTACTTTTCTGTGCTTGGCTTTTTTCTTTCATAAATTGCTTTTGAGATTTGTCCATTTGATACATGTATCAATATTTTCAGCACTTTTTATTGCAGAGTTCTATTCCAGTTTGTGAATATATTCTACTTTGTTTACCCAGTCTCCTACAGGTGGACAAGTGGATTTTTTTTAAAGATTTTTATTTATTTATTTGACAGGCAGAGATCTCAAGTAGGCAGAGAAGCAGGCAGAGAGAGAGGAAGGGAAGCAGGCTCCCTGCTGAGCAGAGAGCCCGATGCAGGGCTCGATCCCAGGACCCTGAGATCATGACCTGAGCTGAAGGCAGAGGCTTCTACCAACTGAGCCACCCAGGCACCCCGGACAAGTGGATTATTTCTATTTCAGGACTATTATAAATCATTTATTAACATTTATGTACAAGTCTGTGGAATTCTATTTTCACTTTTCTTGACCAAGTATTTAAGTGTATAAATGCTGATATAAGGGGGAGGAGTATTTTTAGTTTTCTGAAAAATTGACAGGCCTTTGTCAATGGAAACAGTTCTCTGACTGTTCAGCATTTTCACAAACCATGGCAGTTGTCCGTTTTCCTGTACTTTTCAGCCATTGTGGGGGAGGGTATCGTGTTATCTGGAGGTTTGAGTTAGCTGCTATTTATGTATCAACTGTTTCCTCTTTATTTTCTCTTTTCCTTTTTTAAAGATTTTATGTACTTATTTGACAGAGAGAGACACAGTGAGAGAGGGAACACAAGCAGGGGGAGTGAGAGAGGGAGAAACAGCCTTTCTGCCGAGCAGGGAGCCTGATGTGGGGCTCGAACCCAGGACCCTGGGGTCATGACCTGAGCCGAAGGCGGGTGCGTAACCCACTGAGCCACCCAGGCGCCCCTCCACTCACTTCTTTTTTACTCTTCCTTTCAAATGTATTATTGCTTTTGTGCATTTTATATGCCTAAAATAGAATGGATAGTGTTTTTTCAGGTTTTTTGATAATGGACAGGCATTGGTATCTATGTTGTTCCATACAATTCTTTTTAAATCAGAAGGAGTAGATGTGTATTTATTTTTTAAAAGATTTTGTTAATTTATTTGACAGAGATCACAAGTAGGCAGAGGCAGGTGGAGAGAGAGGGGGAAGCAGGCTCCCCGCTGAGCAGAGAGCCTGATGTGGGACTTGATCCCAGGACCCTGAGATCATGATCTAAGCCGAAGGCAGGGGCTTTAACCCACTGAGCCACCAAGGCGCCTGAAGACTTGTATTTATAGTGTCTTTTATAATTAAATAATTTCATCAATTCTTTTTTTTAATGTGGATTTGAATTAGCCTTTCTTTTTTAAGATTTTATTTATTTATTTGACAGATCACAAGTAGGCAGAGAGAGGGGGGAAAGCAGGCTCCCTGCCGAGCAGAGAGCCCTTCTCGGGGCTCGATCCCAGGACCCTGAGATCATGACCTGAACCAAAGGCAGAGGCTTAACCCACTGAGCCACCCAGGTGCCCCCTGAATTAGCCTTCTGAAACACTTTTTTTATTTCAGGTTGAAAAGCTTCCTTTAATATTTCTTGTAAGGTGGAATCACTAGCAGCATACTTGGTTTTTGTATAACAGGGAATGACTTTATTTTGCCTTCATTTTTTCTGCAAGATTGTTTCACTGGATATAAAATGTTCAATAAGCAGTTACTTTTTCTTTCAGTGATTTGAACAGGACATCCATTGTCTTCTGGTTTCCATTGTTTCTGCTGGTAAGTCAGCCTTTATTCTTAGTGGCATTGTTTTACCCTTGACCCATTACTTTCCTCTTGCAGGCTTCATGCTTTTGTCTTAGTAATTGTATTTCAGTATTTTCACAACGAAGACTGTATAAGTGTCTCTCTGTACTTTTATTACCTATAGTCCATTTGAGGGATTTTTGATGTTTAAATTTACATTTCTCATGAGATTTGGGGGAAAAAAAACCTTTTAGCTGTTACTTCTTTGAATATTTTTTCTGCTCTTTTCCTTCCTTCTCTCCCATCCCCAGTACACTTACATTGATGGTCTTAATGGTGTCCAACATCGCTCTGAGACTCACTTTACTTCTTCTGTGGTTGTTTGCTTTGGTTGACATGTTGGATATTCCCTATCCGTTCATCATGTTATTCCTGCCATTCCTGTCATCCCCTATCCCTATTCATGGTAGCTGGTGGTTTTTTTCTGCCAGTTCAATTCTGTTGTTAATTCCTCATGGTGAAATTTTCACTTCAGTTATTACAATTTTCAATTCTTTCTATGTGGCTTTTTAAAAAAACAGTGCCTGTCTCTTTGCTTGCTGTGTTCAATGGCACATCACCATTATAGCTTCCTTTACCTCATTAAGTCTGATTGTTATTATTGCTCTGGACCTACTTATAATGTCTTCTCTTCCTTAAAGTCTCTGTCTCTTTCTCAACACAGTAGTGGGCTCTCTGACCTATAGTTTGTTGTCTGTCTGCTTTCATTCTTGTGTGGCCGTCATGCTTTATCTTTGTATGTTTTGTGATGTTTTTGTGATCAACCGAAATCTGGATTGTTTTCTTTTTTTAATTATTATTATCTTAGTGACGGGGCTGGCCTGTCTCAGAGAATTACATGTCCCCTTCAATGTAAAGCCTTTGATGTTGCTTCCCAGAGGCTGAAGATTTGGGACTGCCCTGAGTTACCTTGGAATGATAGTGGTTTTAGCGAGGCTCTAATTGTCTTGGTCTTTCTCGGATTTCTCTGTTAAGCTCCCTGCCTCATTTGGTATCACAGCCATTCATTAGGCTTCACTAATTGCCCGCTGATTGCACTATTATTTTTAACAATGCCCCCGGGCATAAAATGCTCTGAAGTCTGACCCAGTTAAAATCAGGCAGGGATAATTTTTGAGGCCTATCTTTGGGGTTTGCTCTGATGCCAAGAGGGCTTTTCTTACCTGTCCCTTTGGCTTCATTCTCTTTCTTAAAGTAGCTGGTTTATGGTTTATTTTGTTGCTCTTAATTAAGAGGAACTTTTTGCCTCCTTTTTTTCTTATTACCAAAATCTCATTTGTTTTCAATAGCACCTTTAGTCTCTAATTTCCTCACACTCCATTTTTTTTTTTTTTTAAAGTTCCTTTAGGCAGAGCTTTGGATTTCTCTTTTCTTACACACTGCCTCTCTCTCTCTGCGTGGTGCCTGTGCTACAAATCTGGATACTGGGCACGGTGTTAAACTGTTTTTTCTTTTAGATTACCCCTTCCAGTTGGAATGCACCCCAAGGAACAAACTAGGGAATGGGCAGTTTAGAGCCCCAGAATTCTCATACAAGGGCACCTAGAGTGCAGTCTACATCATATGCGCATGGGACGGTTGTAGGAACGGAGCCTCTGATACGCGACTGCACTCCTGAAGACTCAGGACCTCTTCAACTTGGAATGGGAATGATAAGTGCAGAAAACCTGCCCTTTTGCTTAAATATCTTGCTAGTTGGCCATCTGAGAGGAGAGTCTGTTGTAGTCACAGTCAGTGAGAACTGAGGCTCCATCAACACAAGATGGGGATGAGTGAGGAAGCGCAATGTGGCGCCCGCGTCCTTGACTCTTGCCACCTTCCTACAGTTTAGTACATTTAACTGGAATAAACGTGTCTTAATTTGACGAATGCAGTTAAGACAGTTTCCAGAGACAGTTCTTCAAAATTGTGTTTGCTGGGATACCTGGGTGGCTCAGTTGAATAAGCATCTGTCTTTCGCTTAGGTCATGATCCTGGGGTCCTGGGATCGAGCCCTACATCGGGCCCCCTGCTCTGCAAGGAGTCTCTTTGTCCCTCTGCCTGCCCCTGCTTGTGCTCTCCCTCTCTCTCCCTCTGATAGATAAGTAAAATTTTTAGAAAAAATATTTAAAAAAATAAAATCGTTTTTGCCACTGATGCCTCTTTCTCTGGCTAGTAAGCATGCTGCCATTCCAGAATTGAAACTCCTGCATTGCTCTCAGTTTTCCAGGATTATGTTTATTAACTTTACCTGTTATTCCTAGAGTTGAACATTAACCTAACTTTCTCCATTTCTCTAGGTTTATTAATAGACAGTATTAAAATAGCTGTTTGATGCATTGTGATATTTATAAATGTCAAATCCCAATTTATCTTGTAGGTGCTGTGTGTGTTTGTCATATTGTGGAAGTCAAACAGCAGTGTCTTGTTCAATATTGTGTCTGTGAGGGACGCCTGGGTAGCTCAGTTGGTTGGAGGACTGCCTTTGGCTCAGGTCATAATCCCGGGGTCCGGGGATCACAGTCCTGCCTTGGGCTCCCAGCTCCATGGGGAGTCTGCTTCTCTCTCTGACCTTCTCGCTCATGCTCTCTCTTACTGTCTCTCTCTCAAATAAATAAATAAAATCTTAAAAAATATATATTGTGGGGGCGCCTGGGTGGCTCAGTGGGTTAAAGCCTCTGCCTTCGGCTCAGGTCATGATCTTGGGGTCCTAGGATCAAGCCCCACTTCGGGCTCTCTGCTTAGTAGGGAGCCTGATTCCTCCCCTCTCTCTCTGCCTGCCTCTCTGCCTACTTGTGATCTCTGTCAAATAAACATAAAATCTTTAAAAAAATATCGTATCTGTGATCTGGCACATAGATGAACATGTTGGTGTATACATCGGGTCAGGTCTTTCAGTCTTGTGCTTGCAGTTGAAAAGTATAGACTTTTTTGAAGGATTATTACTGTGCTCAAAAAATGTACAGTTATATGCAAAGATACTTATTTATTTATTAGGGTGAAACCTAGTGTTCAGTTCTTGCTCAGTGAACATTCGGGTTCCAAGGAGGAGCCAAACATGTTATCCATTAATGCGCATTCTTAGAATTTAAGCCATTATTTTAATGACCTTTTGAATTTGTCTTGTTATTTTTCATTCTAAGTATTTGTCACTTCAGGTTCCTCATCTTCTGTGTGCATGACCTCTCTGACGTGGTAACACCTGTGGTAAATATTCCCTATCACTTTTGTGAATACGAAATTGGAAAACACATGTAAATACACAGAGCAGAGTGTTTGACCTTTCCAGAAGCAATATGTAATTGTGGTCTGCTGCTGTTGCTATTACTACTAATAGGTATTGTTCATTCCTATCTCAGTAAGTGTACTTGAAGCTGGTTTGATTAAATGCCATTTGGTAATGTCACCCAAAAAATGCCCTATCCAAGTATTTTTTCACACTTTTGAATACACTCATTTAAATATTTTTTGATAAAAGGAAAGTATAATTATTGTCAATGAAAACAGATACACGGAAAGTGATGACGTCAGTCACCATTGTCCTTGGTTCACACACAGCCTCACTCACAAGTGCCCATCCCGAGCCGTGTCCACAGCCCCGCATTTGTTCAAGCTCACCCATACTCTTGATTGACCTTGCGCTTTCGTTACTTTACTCTTGTGTAGACCTACAGTGAAGTTGCTTTTCATTTTTGATCACCTCAGGGAAACAAAATTATAGTATATCTGTTCTTCAGGAAATAGTCTCTCTGCTCAAATACGTTACCCATTTTATTCTTCTAGGACACATGTTGTTCCTATATTGCAACTAATATTTAACTGTGTTAAAGCCTCCTATATAAAATTTTCCCAACAGAATTCTTCTTATAAATTTGGTCCTTTGATGCATCTTTTTTTTTAAAGATTTTATTTATTTATTTGACAGAGATCACAAGTAGGCATAGAGGCATTGAGGCAGGCAGAGAGAGAGAGGAGGAAGCAGGCTCCCCGCCAAGCAGAGAGCCCGATGCGGGACTCGATCCCAGGACCCTGAGATCATGACCTGAGCCGAAGGCAGCCGCTTAACCCACTGAGCCACCCAGGCGCCCCTTGATGCATCTTTTTAAATTATCTTTGCCGTTATGACAAAGTGCCTTACCACTTCGTGATGGTATAGAAATTTTTATAATTTATTTAAGTTTTGAGGTCAGCCTGGTTAATCTCACCAACTTGTATTTGCTCTTAACCTGGAATAACACTTTGCCAAATACCAAGAGAGTTGAACTTTTTTTCCTCCCCCTATATCCTTGACCTAAAATTGTAAACATTTCCAGGAAGATGAAAATTTTTGGCAGCATCATATCTTTCCATACCTGAATATTGCTATGTATATTTGGTATGAAGTTTTAATTGACATAATATGGGCCCTGAGTTATCTTTGATATTTTATTGCTTGGTAATTTTACTTTTTTACTTTCTTTGGTCTGTGGTGTGTTTTGTCATTGTATGTGCTAGTTGATTATCTTTGCAGTACCTGGAAGCTATCAAGTTGATGTTTATTGTTCTGAAAATCTTTCATATATATATATATAGTGTGTATATATATATATATAAACACAACCCAAGATTTTTGATGTCATTCTCCCCTTTTTTTTAAACTAGCAAAGCTTGAGCACAGCATGTGTATCATGCAGCAAACTGATTTTGGAACGGCGAGTGTGAACGTGAGGACACAGGCTCTTGCTGTCCAAGCACTTACACGGTGACAGGTGGGCATTTGGCTTTTAATTACAAATGGAACATTGAAAGAATTTTCGTTAAGCATGGAAATAATGTGTAAATATAGTTGCTCATTTCACTGTTGCTCTTGAGTTTCTCAGAGTAGTTGTGTACACTGATTTGTTGAATTCTCATGAGAAATCCGAGGTATGGAATTAAAAGTGTCCACAGCTCAGGATCTTGTTATGAGTTAATATGGTGAGCCACAATGCTTGCTACATGCATTCCAGCTGCCACATAAGTACACATTAGGTTGTGAATCACGATTGTTAGTGGTCAGAAAAGCAGAAACTGTTCCTCAAGATGGGAAAACTAGGAGCCTCCTTCATCTATTACATCACTCATGTATGCATCCCATAACAAGGGAATACCCTGAGTATGTTTTCATGTTTTAAATGTAATTTGTTTTCGGGGCGCCTGGGTGGCTCAGTGGGTTAAAGCCTCTGCTTTCAGCTCGGGTCATGGTCTCAGGGTCGTGGGATCGAGCCCCACATCGGGCTCTCTGCTCAGCAGGGATCCTGATTCTCCCTCTCCCTCTCCCTCTTCCTGCCTCTTTGCCTACTTGTGCTCTCTGCCTGTCAAATGAATAACTAGAAAAATTTTTTTAAAAAATGTAATTTGTTTTCTGTTAATAATTAACATTTTTTCAACCTCGTGCATAACATGGGGGAATGATCCACAGTGAAGCTTGGTGATGGGTATTGAGAACACGTGTTGCATGGAGCACTCGGTGTGGTGCAGAAACAATGAATCTTGGGACACTGAAAATATAAAATAATTTTTTTTCATTAAAAAAATCTGAAAAATCAATGTTTTCCTGAAAGTTCTCCAATTCATACCCAGTTTTTAACCCACTAACTGCCTCATTAATAAATTTAACAGTGCATTTATACTTAAATGAACACCTATTTAAACCATAGTGTGGAGTTGTTTTCCACATTACGATAAATTGTTTTGTAGCATCTTCTTTCTTAAAAAATGCCGCAATAGCATTGTTGAGGATCTCGCCCTCTTTTCATTTCCCGAAGATCACAAGTCCCCTGTTCCACTGACTGAGCCAGCCAGATGCCACCATTTAACTTTTTTAAACTTTCTAAATTTTTAAATTATTTTTTATAATTTTTAAAAAGATTTTATTTACCCATTTGACAGAGACACAGCGAGAGAGGGAACAAAAGCAGGGGGAATGGGAGAAGGAAAAGCAGGCTCCCCACCGAGCAGGGATCCCAATGCAGCGCTTAATCCCCAGACCCTCGGATTATGACCTGAGCCGAAGGCAAAGCTTAACAACTGAGCCACTCAGATGCCCCTAAATTTTTATTTTAGAGCGAGCATGTGAGGGCACGGGGAGAGGCAGAGGGATGGAATCTTAAGCAGGCTTCCTGCTGAGCCCAGAGCCTGTCGGGTCTTGATCTCAGGACCCTGAATCATGACTCCAGCCAAAACCAAGAATTGGACACTCAACCAACCTAGCCACCCGGACACCCCAACTTTAAGTAGGCTCCATGCCCAGCCTGGAACTCATCGCTTGGCTTGAATTCAGGATCCTGAGATCAAGACCTGAGCTGAGATCGAGAGTTGGGTGCTTGACTGACTGAGCCACCCAGGCGCCCCAACTTTTGAAAACTTTGTTTTGTGGTTCCTCTTCCATTGTCTCAACAGGAAGCCATAAAACAAAGGCACGTAATGGCCTTGATTGCATTAAGGCTCCTCCCACTCTTACGGAACTTGGCTGTGGAGTCAGTCCCCTCCTTTGAGCTCTATGTGGAGAGAGTTTGACCAGCTTCTCCAGATTTGCAGGCAGATGTCTGAAACCAAACTCAAGAGAGTCCTTTAGATCTCTAGCTGCTCTGGACTCTCCTCAGATTGTCCCAGCAGAGTCAACCTCAGGCCTTTGCACTTACTGGTCCTTCTCCCTGAATTCTTATTCTCCGCATCCATATTAGTTGGGTTGACTCCTTCAACTCCTGCAAATTTTTGCCCAAGTGTCACCACCTCAGACAGGCCTGTGCTGACCTCTTAATTCAGCATTCTGGTCCCTGCCCTTGGCTCTCCCACGCCCCTTACCCTGCCCCACATTTTCTGATTTCATGCCACTTGTCACATTTTAGCATGGCTTATCATTTGCTCACTCTGTCTTCTCAAGTGCACAACTGTCTCAGTTCGCCTGGGACTTGGGAAGGTTCCCAGGGTGTGCGACGTTTCAGTTTTAATACTGAGAAAGTCACAGCAAACGGAGATGAATTGGCCACCTTGCTTCCTTGTCTTTCTCCTGCCATTTCACAACTATGGAGATCTCCGTTTTGTTCAGTGATTTATCCCACACATCAACAACAGTGCCTCACACATAGGAGGCAGTTAATAAATCTTCGCTGAATGAAGGAAGGAATGAAGAATAAGAATTACAGGGCTTCCATCTGGTAGCTAGGCACGTAGCTTCTAAATGGACCTGCTCTTTGTTCCTATTGGAGGGTAGAATCAAAAGTGAATAAGATAATAATTACTAAAAAGTTTCTAAGTCACTTTTTAGTTCACATACATATTATTTCCTCAGATCTTGCTTCACTTAATCTTAGTGACTGTCCTACAGCATGGAATGAATAATACCATTATGGCTTCCAATGTTTGCGAGTGTAAAAAGAATTTCTTCCCATAAGGGCATTTTCTCCCTCTGACACTGGAGTAATTAAGCATTCCGTGAATGTTCCTAACTTCATAATGATTGCTCCCGATGTTAATTTTTTTATTACTTTGGTAGTCATTGTCCTTTCCTTTGAAATGGGAAATTTGAGTCTTAGCAAAGATTGCTGACTTGCATAAAGTCACGAAACAAGTGAATGGCTGATGCTAATGTTTTTAAAGATATTTGGTCAATTTAAATGCAACCAAGGAAAGATTGCTCTTTTTACTTCTTTTTTCCCATTTTATTGAGGTATACTCATTATACAAAGCAATTGGACATCTTGAATACATTTTGATTATATACATTTACATTGTATGTAGTGAAGTTTTCATTCATTTCCCCAGTCTGCTTCACACCGCAGAAATGCCAGATTGGACCAGCACCATTAAATAATCAATTTTGCTGTAGTGTTATCTTTTTACGGTAATGTTCCAGTACTATACTGTTTTAATTAGTGGTCCATTTAATGCTCCTCATTACCCTTTTTTGAGGGTTTCTTTATATAATCTCACCTACTGAAGGCTTAAAGCTAACATTTAACCTCACTTTTTAAATTTCTAATAATATTTGGCTTTTTAATTTATTTGCTATGAAATTATTTTTGAGAAACCACTTAATAACAACTGTTTTTCTATATTCGTGTCTGTTGGTGGTATGTCCTCCAAAGCTGTCCTTATAAATCCTTTAGAGAAGTTTTGTTACTTTCTTTATATAAGGCCTGAATCACTCTTTCTAAGTGTATTGGTGAGTGATCCCTTGCTGTTGTGAATTAGTTGTGAATGAGGTTATTGTTAGAAAATATTGGATATCGTGAAAGTGGCAGTTCTGGTTTTTTAGTGGTCAGCTTACTAATATGTTCAACACTGTTTAAAGTCTTGGTTCGTTCGATTTTCACATGTTATTTAAAACATAAAAAATACTCAAATGCTTGTAGCAAAATGAAAATTAAGCATCATTTTCCATAGTCTAGATGTACAGATTTTACACATCATGCACAGAGTGTCAGTGGCTATGCCTTATTAGGCTCATGAAACCTCTAAAAAATAAATTGGTATGTGTGATCATACATACATTTTTGGAATAGACATCATAGATTTCTTCAGATCCCCACGTGTGTCTGTAAATCAAAAAAAGGGAGGAGTCTGTGTATATAAAATGTATTAAATGCCTTTAAAATATATACAGGGGTCCCCGCCAGCCTAGTCAGTAGAGCATATGAGTCTGGATCTCAGAGTCATGAGTTCAAGCCCCAAGTTGGGCACACGGCTTACTTAAAAAATTTTGGTGGGGGTGCTTGGATGGGTCAGCCAGTTAACATTTGCATTCTGCTCAGGTTATAATCTCAGGGTCCTGCTCAGTGGGGAGTCTGCTTCTCCCTGTCAAATAAATAAAATCTTTAAGAAATATATTTGGAAATAAAAATTAAGATATATACATACATCATCTTTTAGAATATATCTCTCTAACCCATTCATCCGTGTATTTTTTCAAATACAGTCAGACTTGACATTTTCCTCCTAAGTAGCCAATTTTGTGTTGTTAATTTCATCCTTCTCTTCAAGATGTTCCTCAGATATCCCCATTCTGTTGGGGCCTTTGAAGAGCAGCCCGCCCGCCATCCTCACATCAGTCTTACTCTCTTTATTCTAAATGACTCTTTAATCTTTTTGGCATATTTAACATGTTCCAACCTAGTTTTATTGTTATATTGTTTTCTTTCCTTATCGTATCCTCCCCATACACAACATAGAGCCAAAAGTCCAATAGAGAGATATTCATTTCTATTTTGTTTACAGATAAATTGCTGGGTGAAAATAAATGAGGAATGGTTTTTAACAATAGAAGCAAACTTAGCTAGTGAGAAAGATTGCACAGAGTACTCACATACTGATGAGTAGGCATGTAGATACTAAATAAGACAGGAGATAATATTTAGATGCTTTATGTGTCGGATCGTTAGTCAAGATGACATCATTTTATATGCTTCTGAGTAGCTTTTAAACTTACGGAAGTTTTTCCATATGTTGAATCATGATTAAAATTGAACATTAGGGGGCGCCTGGGTGGCTCAGTCAATTAACCATCTGACTCCTGATTTTGGTTCAGGTCATGGTTTGAGTCAGGAGCTCGAGCCCTGCTTCAAGCTCCGTGCTCTGCAGGGAACCTGGAGATTCTCCCTCTCCCTCTGCCCCTCTCCACACTCGCTCTCTCCCTTCCTCTCTTCTCTCTCTCTCTCTCTCTCAAATAAATGTTTAAAAAAATTAACATGAATCTTATGACATGGAATTAACTGTGGTATCTAACTCCGACGTCTGTTATAAGATAGTATATAAAAAGACATTTCCACACTTCCTGACCTGGGAGCAGACCTCCAGTGAATATTAATGATTTTTTAAGTCATTCTTAATATTGCAGTTATTCTTCATTCTAGATAGGAAGTGTGTGCTCAGGGTAAATGATATGTTTAAGCATACAAAGCCAAGAGAGTGGCTGTGTTTTCATTCATTTTTAAAAATATGAATGCTCTTTGTCAATATTTTTAATATTAAAAGTCCTTGTTTGTCAGTTTACCTAAGGAAACAGCTTACGGATATAAATTGGCAAATCCGTAATAGACCAAAACCCAAGCCATTCCATACCTTTCTCATTATCTATATTAAACTTGTGCTCCACCTCCCTTTATGCACAAAAATAAACAATAACACACACACATAGACACACTATATATACTTTCTTGTTTCTTATACATTTTACAGGATCAGAATCATTTTATAAAATCTGTGGTAATACTGTACTACACATTTCCCTAAAAATTGGCTTTCTCCTTGGATATATTTTCATACGCATTCCTCTAGGTCATCATATACTTACGGTTTTAGATTTTAAAATTCAAGTCAAACGCAAATGAGATTCATAAAGTGGAAGATTTCCCTAAAAAAAAAATTATTTTCCCAAAAAGAGCCAGTATACATAACCATGAAAGAATAACTTTCTGTTGTTTAAAGCCATGCAAGCTTGTGGTACTCTGTTATAATAGCCCTAGGAAAATAATATGGTGGCCTTCAGGATCTTGCTTAAGTTGTGAATTCTCACTAATGTGTGTATATATACACACATATGTGAGAGTGTGTGTGTGTGTGTGTGTGTGTGTTTAAAGATTTTACTTATTTTGGAGAGAGTTCTGCGTGTGTACGAGGTGGGGTGGCAGACTTCATACTGAGTGTGAGCCCAACACGGGGCTCGATCCCACGACCCTGAGATCATGACCTGAGCTGAAATCAAGAGTTGGATGCCTAACCAACTGAGCCACCCTGGCACGCCTTACTAATCGGTTTTTACAGGTAGATTTTTCACATCTGTTTGTCAAGTTATCAAAAATTTCCTGTGGGAATTTTAATCTGATTACCTCAAAATTGCAAATAAAATTGAGAAAATTTAGTATCTCCAAAATAGCAACTTTGTATTTGAGAGCATACCTATGTGTCTATAATTTAAACCCTTTATACTATATAATAAAGTTTTGTATTTTAATTGTAGATTCTGAAATTTTCTTAATATGTACTAACCGCATTTTGTGTTTCTGCTGCATTTTTGTTTCTTTTTTTCTGCTTCTACCTCTTTCTGTAATGTAATGTAAGGACTATTGATATTTTAAAATTTATACCTTTGGTCCATTTTCTAAAGAATATATTCTGTATTCTCACATTTCTGCATTAGACCATTCTTTCTTCCTTTCTTCCAGCTTTACTGAGATATGTTTGGCAAATAAAATTCTATTTAAGGAGTCCATGGCGGCGTACATATTGTGGGGTGAATATCACTGTCGAGAAAATTGACATGTCCATTCTCTCACATAGTTACCATTTTGTTTGTGTGTGTGAGAGAACACTTAAGAATTAATGTTGTGCATGGGAGACATTTATTGTAAGGATTAAACGAGCTAACCCATTGACCTTTAAATAAGAATTTAAGTGTTACTAATCTTCATTATTTTAAGTAAAGAGTCATAGTGTCAAATGCACCTTGGGTGCAAGGAATTAAATTTGTTATAATTCTTCCTCCATGACATGCTGTCCGTATTCATCTACGCCTGCCCTGCTTTTATTTACTTAGTTGTAATAACGTAGAAACACAAGTCTGTCACTGAAAATCAGAGACACAGCGTTGATAATAACCCGCACTAGCTCCGTGCGCATGCTAGGAGCTCCTGCCCTGGCCTCCCTCCAGTGGGGGTTGTTGTCACTCTGATTTCTGTTCAGCACTCCCTCGCCTCCTTGTCTCTTGCTGTGTGTAGTCTTATTTGGCTCTTCTTTTTTTCATTTTGTTAGAAGTTTTATCCTCATTTTTGTGTGCTGGTGTGGTTTATTACAGTTGACAACTATGGAGCATTCTGCTGGGTCTCTTTACCACTAATTTCAGTGAGGCTTTGGGTGATGAACTTGGGTTTTGCTATTGTGAGAAGTGCTGCTGTGAACAGCCTGATGCTGCCTGCTCTAATGAATAAAAGTTTCTCTTGGGCCTTCCCTAGGAGGGAAATAGGTGGGCTCCGGGTTAAGTAAATGTTCAACTTCAGGCCGTAATGCTAAATCGTTTCCCAGATTACCTCCACTAAGTCACCAGCGAAGGAGTTGCTGTGAATTGACTTCAGCCCAGCACTAGGTGTCGTCCGTCCTTTAAAATTTTGCTACTGAGATATAGGGAGAAGGTACCCCCTTGGGGTCTTGATTTGCATTTCTCTGATTAATAATGACATGGAACACTCCTTCATAATTTCCTTGTTATTAATACTATGAATGAATATATTACCATCAGAATATCTTTGCTGTAAGGTTTTGGTTTTTTTGCAGTGAGTTGTTATTCAGTGTGAGTTTTCTTCTACTTTCTAGTTTCTAAGAGTGCTATTAGGAATGAATCTTTATGCTCATTAGCTGCCTTTATTATGAGAGTTCCATTCTGATTTCCTACCTTGCCAAGGTTCATAGCCATACCCCTCTCCTACTCCCTGTTGCAAAAATCCAGGGCTTTAAGATCACCCAGCGTGGCGGGGGGCCTTCCCGCCGTTCGCATCTTCATCGTCATTTACCCATCCGGTTGTTTTCTCTTCGTGGACTTGGACCCTACTTTATTACGAACTCAGCTCTACATTCCAAAGGAGTTTTGTTGGGGTGCCTGTGTGGCTGAGTGTCCAACTCTTATTTCGGCCCAGGTTCATGATCTCAGATTCATGAGACTGAGCCCCGTGTTGGGCTCTATGCTCAGTGAGGAGTCGGCTTGAGATTCTCCCTCTCTCCCCCCTCCACCTCTCCTGTTGTCCCTACCCCCTCTTGTGCTCTCTATTGCTTTCTAAAATAATTAAAATCTTTTCTTTAAATTTTGTAAACATTTTATTTATTTATTTGACACAGAGAGACACAGTAAGAGAGGGAACACAGCAGGGGGAGTCAGAGAGGGAGAAGCAGGCCTCCCACTGAGCAGGCAATCCGATGCAGGGCTCGATCCCATGACCCTGGGATCATGACCTGAGCTGCAGGTAGCCACTTAATGGCTGAGCCACCCAGGCACCCCTAAAATAATTAAAATCTTTTAAAAAAGATTTTTGTTATATTTTCTCCGTATATCTAACTTTGTAAGATCAATGTATCTTCAGATTAAATATCTGCATCAGTGATTCTCAAACTTAAAATGTGACTGAATTGCCTGGGGATTTTGGTAAAAATGCAGATTTTCATTAAGTATCTTTTTTGATGAGCCCAAGACTCAATTTGAACATGTCCTCAGGGATCACCTGTGATGCTAGTCCTTGAACCACACTTGAAGTAGCAAGCTCCTACCTTGACTGGCATAATGGTGGAAACAGGATTCCAGAATCCATTTTCCCACCTGGTCTCTAAAAAAAACAGGTCTGCAGTGATTTTTGTGATCAGCTCTCCTGCAATTGCCCTAGAAGCAACAGGAGAGTGAAAGTCACAACAAACTGGTGGGGAAGAATGAGCGTTTTCAAGCTGGAGCTTAATCTTGGCTAAAAGGAATTTACTTAAAGCTCGTGCATCCTAAAAATGACCCATTAGTTTTCAAATAGGAAGTTAACATGAGTAAATGTATATCCTTTAACATGAGATTGACTTTTTCCATATACATGCCTATAGTGCTGTCATACCTTGATTTGCCAAGATAATTGGATATATAATTGACTCATTCGATCCCCACAACAGATCTGGAGGCAGATGAAATAACATCCTGAAACAGCCAAGGGTTTTCTGGTGGGTTAAATGGGGTGATGCTCGTAAAAGTAGTTGGAGCCTGACCTCTAAGTACTCACCCAGGATAGGTTATTTATGGTTTTAATGTTAAGTCCTTTGGTAACATTTAGAAAAGTTTTGTAGAGGGGCGCCTGGGTGGCTCAGTGGGTTAAGGCCTCTGCCTTCGGCTCAGGTCATGATCTCAGGGTCATGGGATGGAGCCCCGCATTGGGCTCTCTGCTCAGCGGGGAGCCTGCTTCCCCCTCTCTCTCTGCCTGCCTCTCTGTCTACTTGTGATCTCTGTCTGTCAAATAAGTAAATAAAATCTTAAAAAAAAAAGAAAAGTTTTGTGGAGTACTTCATACACCACTAGAATAACTCTGTATCATTAGTTTCTAGATATGTTATACTTATCTTTGCTGTCAGTAGATTGTCTTCAGGTGATAGTTACTGGTACAGCAGGGAAATGACTTGCATACTTTTTCTGACTGTCCCTCTTTACATTAATACGTAATACATGTGCTTTTGTGTATATAATCTTAACTGTCATTGATGCACCATTAAAACAGAAGTTAAAAATGCTTCACCGTTCTAATTAGTAGCATGCACTGCCAACTAGAACAAATCAGATGGAACAATTGTCTTTTTTGGTCTCTGTCCCTACCTGGCCTTGCCTGGCCACACCATGTTTTAGACATAGTACATTTGCCTGAAGAGTGGGACTCGGGCACTCCAGGAAAAAATTATAAAAGGATAAACTGCACCAGAAATGCATGAAACTCAAATTCAGTACTGACCTTTGGATAAAAAATAGTGATTTTTTTTTTGATTAGAAGATAAGAAAGGTAAACTTACTGCGCAGAATTACCCAGATTCAAAATTTTGGATGTAGGCTTCTACATTCAAAATAGGATGCTAGTATCTTCTCTATGATCATGATTTCTTAGATATCAATTCCTATTAATATAATGTCTTTTCTGAGCCTTATATTAAACTTTCCAAAAAATTGTTATATTGCATTGGTTTCCTTGGTCCTCAAGGGAATTCTTTCGAGAGAGAAAGAATAGATATCTGTTCGGTAGGAATATAGTGAAACTAATGAAATAAATCATAGGAAATTGTTTAGCAAAATGCCTGATAAATAAGTCCGTATATATTTATTATTATATAATGTATTATATATTATCTCATTTTAAGCCTGATCATCTTATGATATGTGTGGGAACTTCAGAGTTGAGAATATTCAGGGATTTCTTCAAGAAAAACACAAAGTAAGCATTTCAAATTATGGTTTTCATTTATATTTTAAAATAACAAAGCAGTATTTTGTCATGCTCAATTGGGAAATTATACAAAGGTGAGTTTTGAAAGTTTATATTTTCCCTTCATTCTTTATTATTTTAATTTTTTTCCTGATGGGAGTGTGTCTTTAATTTTTTTTAATTTAAATTCAGTTAATTAAAATACAATGTATTATTGGTTTCAGAGGTACAGGTCTTTGATTCATCAGTGCTCATTACGGCACACACTTTCCCCCGTGTCCGTCACCCAGTCACCCAGCCACCCCAGCCATTGCAGCCATACCCACCCCCTTCCCTCCAGCAACCCTCAGTGTGTTTCCTGTAATTAAGAGTCTCTTATGGTTTATCTCCCTCTCTGGTTTTCATTTGTTTAAAGATGTAATCATTCTGCTTACATTTCTGCTGTCTTGTGTTTGTCAACACAGATAGTTATATTTCACCATCCTTTTGCCAGTGCAGATAATAGACTATCAGTGTCAAAAACTTGGTTAATGCTTTAATAGTTTATCCTTTAGTTAAACATCATAGTAGTACAGGGTGGGATGTAACTGAATAACTTGTACATTTAACACAGTATTTTGACAAATTCATGTTGATAATTATGGTTCTTGACTAGTGCCATTTTTGAGGCACATCTGTGGTTTAAATTTTCAGAGTTTGATTAAAATAATATTTTGTACCATGACAAACCTCCTCCTCTGCTCTCTTCTCCGAAAGCTTTTCCTGACTTTTGAAATAAAATTATAAATATTTAAGGCATACAACTTGGTGACCTGATAGACGTAGTGAGATAATTACTACATTCAAGATGATAACACAACAGTGACTTCACAGTTACCTTTTTTTTTGCTTTGTGTTAAGAGCACCTGAAATCTACTCTTAGCAAATTTCCTGTATCCAGTATAGTACTATTAATTGTAGTCATCGTGTTGTACATACGATCTGTAGACTTATTCATCCAATAGAAACACCATTTTGTAGTTTTGACCGACATTTCGCCATTTTCTTCACTTCCCCACCCCTGCTAACTACCATTCTACTCTCTGCTTCCATGTATAGGACATTTTTAGATTTCATGTATAAACGAGACTGAAGATTTTTCCTTAACGTGTCTGGCTTATTTCACTTAGCACACTGTCCTCCACGTTCACTCATATTGTTGCAAATAATAGGATCTCCTGATTTCTTTTTCTGATAGATCCTTGTTGATGTAAAGAAATGCAGCTGAGATCTGTATGTTGATTTTGCATTTTGCGACTTTACTGAATTAGTGTTTTCTAACTCTGTGTGTGTGGGTGGGGGGACTTAGGAATTTCTACTTATAGAATCATGTCATCTGCGAACAAATAATTTTACATCTTTCTTCCCAATATGGATAACTTCTGTTCCTTTTTCTTGTCTCATTTCTCTTGCTAGTACCTCCAGGGCTAAGTGACAATAGTGGCCATCTATGTCTCATACTAGATTTTAGAGGGAAACTTTTCAAATTTTTTGCCATTGATGTTAGCTCTGGGCTTCATAAATGGCCTTATTCATGCTGAGTAAATTTCCATTTATGCTTTGTTTATAGTTCTTATTATGAGCAGATGTTGGACTTTGTCGAAGTCTTTTTCTGAATCTTTTCAGATGATCTTGTGATACTTAGCTTTCATTCTGTTGTGTGGTGTATCACATTAGTTGATTTGCATATGTTATAGCAATCTTGCATCCCATGTAAAAATCCTACTTCGCTATGGTGCATAATCTTTTTGATATGCTATTGAATTCAGTTTGCCAATATTCTGAGAATTTTTTGAATCTATGTTCTTCAGAGATACTAGCCTGTAATTTTTTTTCTTGCTCTTTCTGAAACTTAGCTTTTAAAAACTCTTAGCAGTTTCTTCATGTAGAGTTACATCCTTTGAAGAATAATATATGGTTCTTAGTATTAAAATGTAATTATATTTGATGTATTCTCTAAAATACTCTGCATCATACTTTTCTTTGCTCCCAAAACAAAGTATATGTTCTTACAGGTTAAAGTTTTAGATTTTAAAATTCATCAGCTATGTGGGAAGTATTTGCAAGTATACAGTAAATGTGGTTTTAACACTATTCCCTGTGACTATGTTTCCACACAGCATTTGGACTGTCGATTCTGTTAAACTGTTCTGATCAGTTCTTGGTGCCATGATTGTTTTATGTATTAGAGCTTTAGCAGAAAATTTGAAGACAAAATCCTCCAAGTTTTGAAGGACTTCTTTATCGTTTTTCTTGTTACTCAAATGAAATTAATGTCATTTTTTTTTACTTAAGTAAAGTCACCTTGAAACATTTAATATAATTAGCTTTACAGTATTCAATCTTCTAGAATTGTAAGTATATACAGCTGTTTTCTGTGTTCAGAATAGTTTGGAAGTTCTTTTTTTAAGGAATCCTGACCAATCCTTGCTAATTTGTTTCCTAGTTATTTCACTTAAAATTTTTCTTCAGCTGGGAAGACTTTTTCTTTTTCTTTTTTTTTAAATAAAGATTTATTTCTCAGAGCACAAGCAAGGGGAGCAGCAGTCAAATGGAGAAGCAGACTCCCCACTGAGCAGGGAGCCCTGGGACTCCATCCCAGGACCCTGGGAGCATGACCTGAGCTGAAGGCAGATGTTTAACTGACTGAGCCACCCAGATGTCCCTCCTTTTTTTTTTTTAAACTTAAACTCTAGCCCCAGTGTGGGGCTCAAACTCAAGATCCTGAGATGAACACTCCCATGCTTTACTGACTGACTCTATCCCTCATTTGTTTTTAGCTCAAGTATAGTTGAACACAGTGTTGTGAATGGATTTTTTCCTTCGAGTATGGTTGACATACTAATCTGAGTGGATTTTGTTCCCTTTTTTTGAAATATGAGTATAGTTGACACACAGTATCACATTAGTTATTAGTGTATAACAGTGACTCACCAAGTTTGTGTTATGTAAATTATTTTTATCTAGTTATTAAAAAAATTTTTGGCTATATAGATGAGCTGCTATTTTATTGTTTTGTCTGCTCACTTAAGATAGGCGCTTTCACCATTTTTCACTAGAATTTTTTAAAGAATTCATTAATCATAATATCTTCTTTTGTTTAGATTGTATTTATTTGAGAGAGTGAGCATAAGCAGTGGGGGAGGGGCAGAGGGAAAGGGAGAATCAGGCTCCCAGCTGAGCGGGGGGAGCCTGCTGTGGGACTCTATCCCAGGACCTTGAGATCATGACCTGAGCCGAAGGCAGATGCTTAACCAGCTGAGCCACCCAGGCGCCCAGCCATAATCTTTTCTATAACTTGCACGACAGTGTTACACCTCACCATGATTGGTAAAGGCTACATGTAACACAGAGCACATCAGACAATAACTTAGCTCCCTCCGCCTTTTCCATCTTTATCTTTTGAAATTGCAGTAGGTCCACACCCTCAGGTAAACTTTTTGGATGGATTTGCTGCCTTTTCATATAAAATAACAATTTGACAGGAGTGCTTTGGGGCAGCTGGATGGCTCAGTTGGTTGAGCGTGGGACTCTTGGTTTCAGCTTAGGTCATGATCACAGGGTCAGGGGATTGAGCTCTAGGCTCTCGGTGGAGTCAGCTTGAGATTGTTTCCCTTTCCTTCTGTCCCTCTCCCTGCTCACTCACTCTCTCTGAATAAATAAAAAACTAAAATCTTTGGGGCACTTGGGTGGCTCAGTGGGTTGAGGCCTCTGCCTTCGGCTCAGGTCATGATCTCGGGGTCCTGGGATTGAGCCCCGCGTCAGGCTCTCTGCTTGGCAGGGAGCCTGCTTCCTCCTCTCTCTCTGCCTGCCTCTCTGCCTTCTTGTGATCTCTGTCAAATAAATAAAATCTTTAAAAACTAAAATCTTTAAGAAATAGTAAAGCTTTAATTCAGCGAGAAGGAAAGTGTATTTCAAAGTATTTATATCAGTAGCAGGTAACAGTATAAAGTCTAAGGAGGAAAGCAAATACCTACAAATATATTTCACTGGGGATGGAATCAAATGTTTGAAAAATGTATTTTGTTATATTTGCATGTTGATTTTCACTTTTAAAAGTGTTTTCCACGTGTTGCTTTGTTGAATCCTGAAACCATACGTTAGAAGTGAAGATGAGTTTATGGTATAAATCTTTATAAAGATTGAAACACTCAATGTAAATTCAGTCAACATACTGCCTGAGAAGTAAGTAAATGGTCAGTAAATGTTAATAATTGTTGAAATTATTAGTACCAGTTCTAAGAACTTGTTTTATTTTCTGCTCTGTGCATTTCATTCCTTGAAATGAATCTCATATACACTATATATCTTCTCCAGGTCTATACTTACATCATCTATATATCAATCTGTTCTGGTTCTGTTTTTCTGTAGAACCTTGACTGATAAACATATCTTAAAACTATCTTTGGAGTTGTCTTAGCTAACCTGATAACACAACTTGGAACTTCTGGGAGAGAGCTAAAAATCTAAAATGCAGCCAGAACCTTCTTGGTCTAATGAGAGGTTTGTGAAGTACAGGCTCTGCTGCTATTATCTTTTGAGAGACTGGAACAATGGTTAGTATTTTGCATGACTTTGTGTTTGAAACTTTAATAGGTATCATCATCATAATTTAGAAGCAAAATGATAATAGGAAAGTAAGAAATGAAGACAGGTAGGGAAAACAGTCACAGACGGGCTTCCTTTTATAGAGAGAAAACTGTTGGGCATTTTAAAGGTGGGGAAATGTTGATTGAACAGCACTGCTGCCCGAGATGGGAAAACAGTTCTCTGGATGAGAGCAACAGCATTGGGAATGGACTTGGAAACAAGACAACAGCATCTCCACTCAGTTTTCTCTAGCTTTAGAGGACGCAGAAGAGGACCTCAGTGATGTCTGTGAATCCAGGTAGAGGGACAGAGCAGAGGATGGGTAGTCATGTGTGAAGTCTAAGCTTACACGCCAATCTTTTTGAACAGAGAGGCAACATAGCCTGATCCCTGGGTCTGACTGTCAGCCCAAAGTTGCCACTCTCTAGCTATGCGTCATCTTGCAATTTGCTTAACTCTCCATGTCTCAGTTTGCTTGTCTGTTAAATGGGGATCATAATCATACTGGGGATTAAGTGAGCTAATACATATAAGCTACTTAGAACGGTGCCTGCCACATAGAATAAATGAAACATATGGTAATGATGACTATTAAGAATGCAGTCTAACGGGGTGTTTGGGTGGCTCAGTGGGTTAAAGCCCTTGCCTTTGGCTCAGGTCATGATCTCAGGGTCCTGGGATCGAGCCCTGCATCAGGCTCTGCTCAGTGGGGAGCCTGCTTCCCCCCCTCTCTCTGCTTGTGATCTCTGTCTGTTAAATAAGTAAATTTTAAAAAAAAAGAACGCAGTCTAACAGTGAAGATTGAAATTGTCTAGTGTCTAGTTTACACACATTCACATCTTTGGTAGTCAGGTGCATAGATTAAAAACAGGAAGCCATTTCTTTAGTAATAAATACATGTACATAATCTGTTACAGAAATTATATCATTTGCATCTATGTTGGTTTTCACCAGAAGTACTTTGCCAGTTTTTTGTTTTCAATTGAACCTTGTGAGAAACTTGTGAGTCTAATGTAGTAATAGTGTTCTCATGAGGATTAAATGGTATCATTCTTATAAGTCTTTTAGCAATTACTTGAGTGATTTTATTATCTGTTTTTATGGATGTAATAATTTGAATCCTTGAAACCTTAAACTGGTTTCTTTTAGTTGGCATAACACATGGGTGTCCTGGGTTCTTTTTTGCTAAATTACAAAATTACCTTTCTTTCTTAAATTGCCAGTATTCACAACTGTAATACTTTCATTTTGTAACTGGTGGAATAGGCAGATAAATAATAGGAGCTGCTAATTTTTTTTCTTATCCTCTCTGTTTCCACCTTCCTGAGATGGTGGAATGCCTACATCTTGGCCCATATTGTACTAGTTTTTTGTCTTCATTCCAACAAACGCAAACCTTACATACATATGTGGGATGTTCATTATTACCATTTGCCTTTACAAACATTTTTTAAAGATGTATGTTTTTAGAAGATTTCATTTATTTATTTGAGAGAGAGTGAGCAGGAGCGGGGGGGGGGGCCCGAGGGAGAAAGAACCTCAGGCAGACTCCCTGCTAAGCGCAGAGTCTGATATGGGGCTCGATCCCACAACCTATGAGATCATGACCTGAGCCTAAACCAAGTCGGGCGCTTTACCTACTGAGCCACCCAGGTGTCCCAACTTTTACAAAACTTCTGACCATAAATACATTACTCTGAAGCTTACTTGTTTCATGCCGCAATATTTAGGACCTCTCTTCTGGTCGGTGGTTCTCAGCAGGGAGAGGGCTTGTTCGCCCCACCCCAGCCCCAGAATAGTAGACCAGAATGCATTACTGGAGGCAGCATGCCACCAGCATTCTGTGTGTCGATGTCAGGGATGTGGTTTAACCCAGCACAGGACAGTCTCTCTTTCACACACAGACACAGAAACACCCCCGCCATCTCAACAAAGAATTCTCTCACCCTAATGTCAGTAGTACCAAGGTTGAAAAATCATTTTGTAGGCCAGTAGAGCTATAGCTAACTATTTAAATGGTTGTAAAATATTATATAATAGTGACAGACTGCAGTGTGTTCAGTTCTGTTCATGATGAGTCATTTGAGAAGTTTCCCCAGTTTTTGTCAAAACAGACAATGCTGCAGTAGACATTCTTGTTCATAGACCTCCAGATGCTAAGTTTCTTTCTCTTGGATACAGTCCCCACTGTGAGACTGTTGGTTTACTGTTTAAGATTTTAATAGTTCTCTGAATCACTTTTCAAATTATGGGGAATGACTCACACTCCATCATTAATAAGTGAGAGTGTCATTTCCCCAACATTCCGCTAGGAACTGTCTATTATCTATCTTCTATAATTTTAGCTAGCCACTTGTGTTAAAAAAATGATGTCTCATTTTACCTTAATTTGCATTTACCTAATTATCATTAAGCTTGAGCAGCATTTCATATATTTATTAGCTATTTGGATATTACCCTAATCCCTACTGATAACTTTTGTTGATTTCTTTTTTCTATTGTCCTTTTATAACAATTTTTGGAAATACATTCTATACTGTGGTTAATGCATTTTATCTATCATGTGCTGCAAATATTTTTCTCATTCTTTGTCTTCTGTTATAGCTCTTTACATTTAAAAAATTTTGGTTTCTATGTATGTTAACTTTTTTTAATTTAATTTTTTTTGGTCAGTGTTCCAAGATTCATGATTTATGCACCACACCCAGTGCTCCATGCAATACGTGCCTTCCTTAATACCCACCACCAGGCTCACCCAACCCCCCACCTTCCTCCCTTCCAAAACCCTCAGTTTGTTTCTTAGAGTCCATAGTCTCTCGTGGTTCATCTCTTCCTCCGATTTTCCCCCAACTCACTTCTCCACTCCAACTCCCAATGTCCTCCGTGTTATTCCTTATGCTCCCCAAGTAAGTGAAACCATACGATAATAGACTCTCTCTGCTTGACTTACTTCACTCAGCATAATCTCTTCCAGCCCTGTCCATGTGGCTACAAAAGTTGGGTATTCATCCTTTCTGATGGAGGCATCATACTCCATAGTGTATATGGACCACATCTTCCTTATCCATTCGTCCGTTGAAGGGCATCTTGGTTGTTTCCACTGTTTGGCAACCGTGGCCATTGCTACTATAAACACTGGGGTACAGATGGCCCTTCTTTTCACTACATCTGTATCTTTGGGGTAAATACCCAGGAGTGCAATGGCAGGGTCATAGGGAAGCTCTATTTTTAATTTCTTGAGGACTCTCCACACTGTCCTCCAAACTGGCTGTACCAACTTGCATTCCCACCAACAGTATAAGAGGGTTCCCCTTTCTCCACATCCTCTCCAACACACATTGTTTACAGTCTTGTTAATTTTGGCCATTCTAACTGGTGTAAGGTGGTATCTCACTGTGGTTTTGATTTTAATCTCCCTGATGGCTAATGATGATGAACATTTTTTTCATGTGTGTGTTAGCCATTTGTATGTCTTCTTTGGAGAAGATTCTGTTCATGTCTTCTGCCTGTTTTTTGACCTGATTATCTGTTTTGTGTGTGTTGGATTTGAGGAGTTCTTTTTTTGTAAGATTTTATTTATTTGAGAGGGAGAGAATGAGAGAGAGTGAGCATGAGAGGAGAGAGGTCAGCGGAAGAAGCGAAATCCCTGCTCAGCAGGGAGCCTGATGTGGGACTTCATTCTGGGACTCCAGAATCATGACCTGAGCTGAAGGCAGTTGCATAACCAACTGAGCCACCCAGGCGCCCTAGTATGAGGAGTTCTTTATAGATCTTAGGTATCAGCCCTTTGTCTGTACTGTCATTTGCGAATATCTTCTCCCATTCTGTGGGTTACCTCTTTGTTTTGTTGACTGTTTCCTTTGCGGTGCAGAAGCTTTTGATCTTGATGAAGTCTCCGAAGTTCATTTTTGCTTTTGTTTCCTTTGCCTTTGGAGACATCTTGAAAGAAGTTGCTGTAGCTGATGTCGAAGAGGTTACTGTCTATGTTCTCCTCTATGATTCTGGTAGATTCCTGTTTCACGTTGAGGTCTTTTATCCATTCTGAGTTTATCTTTGTGTACGATGTAAGAGGATGGTTGAGAGTCATTCTTCAATACACAGCTGTCCAGTTTTCCCAGCACCATTTATTGAAGAGACTTTTTTCTACTGTATGTTTTTTCCTACTTCGTCGAAGATTAGTTGACCATAGAGTTGCAGGTCCATAGCTGGGCTCTCTACTCTGTTCCACTGGTCTAGGTGTCTGTTTTTGTGCCAGTACCATGCTGTCCTGGTGAGTGGTAATCAAGTAAAGCTTAAAATCAGACAACGTGATGACCCCAGTTTTGTTTTTGTTTTTCAACATTTCCTTAGCGATTCAGGGTCTCTTCCGGTTCCATACAAATTTTAGGATTGTTTGTTCCAGCACTTTGAAAAATGCCGGTGGAATTTTGATCAGGATGGCATTGAAAGTGTAGATTGCTCTGGGCTGTATAGACATTTTGACAATGTTTATTCTTCTGATCCATGAGCATCAAATGCTTTTCCATCTTATTGTGTCTTCAGTTTATTTCATAAGTGTTCTGTAGTTCCTCGAGTACAAATCCTTTACCTCTTTGTTTAGGGTTATTCCAAGGTACCTTATGGTTCTTGGTGCTACAGTAAATGAAATCGATTCTCTAATTTCCCTTTCTATATTTTTGTTGTTAGTGTATAAGTAAGCAACTGATTTCCGTATGTTGATTTTGTATCCTGCCACATTACTAAATTGCTGTATGAGTTCTAGTAATTAAGTTTTTAATGTCTTGGTGAGTTTTTGTTTTGCCTTATGACAGCATACCCCACTCTAGCTTCATACATATATTGTTCCACATTTCCCTAATACTTTTTCTACTTAGATCCTTTATATATATGGAATTTGTGTTTTACTTGGTCAAAAACAAGAGTCCACATTAGTTTTCTACCTCATTAGATAATTTCCATACAGTTCATTAACAAATCATCTTTTCCTCATTGATGTAAAAACTTGTTCCTATATATTCCTGAATCTTTTTTTTTTTAAGATTTTATTTATTTGACAGAGATCGCAAGTAGTCAGAGAGGCAGGCAGAGAGAGAGAGGAGGAAGCAGGCTCCCTGCCGAGCAGAGAGCCCAATGCGGGACTTGATCCCAGGACCCTGAGACCCTGAGCCGAAGGCAGCGGCCTAACCCACTGAGCCATCCAGGCGCCCGCTGAATCTTTTGTTTTATACTTTTAATTTTCTTGTAGTCTTCTATTTTTTATTTCTATGGCATAGTACTTTTTTAGTTTTCCATAGTACTTAAGTTTTTTAAAAAAATTCAATTAGCCAATTTATAGCACATCACTAGTTTCAGATGTGTTGAACAGTTTATCAGTCTACTATAACACCCATTGCTCATCACATCACGTGCCTTCCCTATGGGGTGTTCTAGTTTTATGATAATTTTCATTATCTGGTTATGCAGATCTCTCTTGGCTATTCTTTTTCACTAAGGCCTTAGTTCTTGGTTGATCATTCTTTTCAGTAAACACTAAAATCATGATACCAAGTTTTAAAAATAAAGCTGTATCAACCAGGGCCCCGGCAGAAGATAAAGGACACCTTCACCTCGAGAACTGGAGTTTAGTGAAGGGGCGTGTGTGAGTCCCAGGAGGGGACGGCGGGGCAGGTCGGGGCTACCGGGAGCAAGCGGCTGACGCCACCTCTGTGCCTGAAGGTTGAAGGGAAGATAGAAGTTACCAGAGTCCTGAGACTTGTGTTTTGGATAAGATTAACTCTCCTTTCTATTAACAAAGGGTTCTCCAATGATGTAAGGGAGAGTTGTTAACTTACGGGCATTTATTTTGTGTAAAGCAACTATCAAAATCTCATATAAACTCTATTTCAGAACCCTGTCTCCCGCAGCTCACCCTCCCTGGGAATAGGTTGGAGCAGGAAACACAGGAATTGAAGTAAACAAATCAAGACCAATTTGTCTGTCGGTAAACAGTGCGAAGAAGTGAAACTGCAGGCAGGAATGGGGAAGGAAGCAGCACCATCTTACAGACGGGGTGGTCACGACTGGCCTCTTTGAGATGACATTATCCCAATTGAGACCTCAGTGACGACGGCTCTGGAGACAGTGTGTTCGGGGCACAGGGGGACGTCAGGGTCAAGAGGCTGAGGTGGGCTGGAACTTGGAAATCTGAAAAACAGCAGGAGACTGGGAACTGGAGCCCTGAGGGCCTCATGGATCATGATAAGGACATCTGGCATTGCTCTAGGTATACCGGCGTAGCACTGCAGGGCTTCTAGCAGGAAAATGCCATAGCTTCCCCTCCATTTTTCTTTTGATTTGCTACTAAAAGGAGTTATAATGTATGAGCCTGCCTCTTACGGCATATACATCCAAATGCTTTCCAGTTGTTCTAATTTATACCTACTTTAAAGAGTGTGGTTCTGTCCAGATCAGTGTATCCTCTGTAGCTGAGTATATTATTTGAAAATAATTGCTACTTAGTTGGTTAAATAAGTTTAAAAAGGTATTTTGCTTCCTTGATTTGTATGTCTTTAAGTAGTGGTGATGGCGCCATTTATTTTTTCTTTTTTTTTTTTTTTTTAATTAAGGCGGATTAGTCTTAATGCCTAGCATTCATCCATTTTCCCGCCGGGATATGTGGCGTATGTCATGGTGTGCCCCCCAGATCCCCCTTTCAGGACTGAGGCACTCTTTCTCTCAGTTGGTAAAAATGTCGATGTCCCAATGCCTTGCCAAGATCATTCCTCTTCAGGGAGGGCTGGCTCTCTTCCGTGACTATTCAATGCAGGGGTAAAGGCTTGGCTCCCCACCTTAAAGATGGTCACCTCCAAAGGGCTAGTCCAGCTTTGAGCTCTCCCCGGAGGAGAGGGAAGTAGTGGACTCCTCTGTGCAGCCTCTCTTCACACACTACGGGGTTTGGTCCTGATACACTAATGACATAAAATTCCCACCTCAGAATTGTTTCCTGAAACAGGTTGTTAGTAATTCAACACTTAATCATTAATTAGTCCTTAGATTTACCCCTCTATCTGGGATACTGTAAGCTATTTTCTTGGTCTGTTATTCGTCATTCTTGTTCATAGTCTTTAAATTATTTTAATTAAAAGAAAACTGTCTTCACATGAGGGCATATTAATAATCTCTCCCATTTGAATATTGGTTTTACATACATAAAGCTTGTTCTCCTTTTTTTCTTCAAAAAATATTAGCCTCTCAGTGCAAGGCTTCTTTATTTATGGAAGATTTAAATTTTTATTTATTGAAGAATAATGATTTTTTTTACAAAATACGTTCAGGCTTAGTAAGCCTCTGCTGTCAAATCTTTAAAATAGTAATCAATATTGTCGCCTATGTCTTTTTTAGTTCCATGTTTTAAAATTTTCTTTCTTCAACCCACTTAAAATGTGTTGGGATACAGTGAAAATCTCTCTGTCCCCCGGTATATCCAACTTAACCAACCAAATTTCAGCTGTTTTCCTCAACTTTGCATTTGGTCTCTCCTTAAGCCACTGCCACAGTATTTGAATTATTTTGGCTTTCCAGCATTCACTTAATAGCTGATATGGCAAATAGCCGTCATTTTTGCTTCCTTTTTTTTTTATATTTTTTCTGAACTAGAGCATCACTTTGTTAAAAAGAAAATATGAAAGTAATATTTGGATTTTAATGCAATTACCTGAATTAGAAATGAACTAGAAAAACTGGCATCTCTGTGATATTGAATTGTCCTATCTAGAAACTGCTGTATGTCCCTCAGGAAGAATTTCTAGATTTCCACATACAAGCCCAGGTCTGATGTTGGCACTTGACTCTACATTTCACAGTTTCTTCTTTGGTCTGTGAGTGGGGGGGTCACTCAATAAGTTGTGTAATGTAGACAGTTACGTAATCCCACTTGCCCCACTTGCTGTATCTGTAAAGTGGCGAGGATAACAGTCCCTCCCTGGGGGGTTTGTTTAGAGTTTGAAATGAAGTAACAGACACAAGGCAGTCTTACACGGATGATCCACAGACATCACTATTATCCGGAAGCCCTACCTCCTCTAGGAGGTAGTTGTTCTGAGATTGCCTGTTAACTTTAGCCACCAGTAATCGCGCAATGAATATTTGACACCTGATGCCTGGGAACCTGCTTTTATTGTGGGCTAGCCACTGTGCTGGGTGCTGGACAAAACGTCAAGGAAACTGGTCTGGTCCCTGCTCCTATGGGGTTTCCAGTATGTTGGGGACAGACAGATAATTAAATGGTACGCAGTTAGAGATGTGGTTATCTCTTATTAAATAGCAATGTAAAGAAAGAACTGCATGTTATGAAATACTAGCTATGGAGACGCAGTTTGGGCAGGTGGTAGGGCCAAGCAGCGAGGACATTTCAGCCAATACCGGGTATGCAAGGAGCCGATACCAGGCAGAGTATGCAAGACAGAGCAAACAGCATGTCTGCAACCTCTAAGGCAAGACAAATCCTGTGTTTTTGGATGCACAGGTCACGGAGAAGCAGTGTTCTCTGATAAAATGAACATAGGTTCTGGGATCACATGTACTTGGAATTAAATTCCAACTCCTGTCACTTACTGTGGGCGCTGGACAATTTTGGCTTCTCCGAGGCTGGGTTTCTTTATTATGAAATGAGGTGGGTTAGGCACCAGTCCTGTCAAACGTAGTGAGGGTGCCGTGAGATCATGTGCACAGTGCCTAATTCCCACAGTGCTTGGGATAGATGGATAGAGGAGGCGCCGACCAAGGCAGTGTTCTCGGGTATTACCAGTAAATCTTACTCCACTTTTTTTTAAGGCTATTTATTTACTTGACAGACACAGAGAGAGTGAGGAAACACAAGTGCGGGGTGGGCAGGAAAGGAAGAAGCAGGCTCCTGCTGAGCAATGATCCTGATGTGGGGTTTGATCTCCCAGGACCCTGGGATCATAACCTGAGCAGAAGGCAGATGCTTCACGACTGAGCCTCCCAGGCGCCCCCTTATTCCACTTTCTTAAGGACTGGACTCCACTTTCTTGTTGCTTTTTTCTTGTGTCTCCTTACATCTATGACTCCTGTAGTACAAAGTGGCTTCAAACATAGTAGTGGCTGTTAACTGAGTATCTCTTACGTGCCTATACCATGGTGCTTGTTTTTTTTTTTTTTGCATTGACTCCTTACAACACTGTAAGGTACGCATTGACCTCCGTATTTTGAAGGGGTGAAAGCCAGTGCACGGAAGAATTACTGGTAGAAACTGAAGCCACACCATCAGTAGCAGCTTTGAGCCATGATTTTGAAAGAGGCCATGCAGCTTCCTCCTTCACAAAGTTGGCATTACAGCTGAAGTGTACCCAGGACTCCCGCTTTACCCTCCGTTCTAACCTCCCCTGCCAGGTTCCTTAATCTGCTGGTCTCCTGGTTTTGTCGTCTTTCAGGTTTATCGTTTGCACCATTTTCTTCTCTTCTACCTTGACTTCTCTTAACAGTGATTCCGGTTCTCTACCAAAACGATATGCTCGCAAATTGATTGGGTATTTCGAGTCCTTCTACCTAGAGTCAACCCTGTGAAATCCTGTGAGCAATGTTTTTGATAAGACTTGGAAAACCCTGTGCACAGGAACCAGACAAGGTCCACTCCAACTTACCTTGTCCTTGAGTGATGAAGGAGCACATTTGGACCCAGGGATTGATGGAATTTCTAGCACTAAATACATTCCAATGTGTTTGCCTATGAAATCTGTTTAAAAATTAAGAGCAAAGGACTTTGAGTTTTAGCAAACTAAGGCCATGGCAAGTTAAATAGCTTATCATGTAGATTATCAACAAGCCTTGTACATGGTCGAACTTGCCAGCATTGGAATTAAGTAGATGTATTCAAGACACACACCTTCAACTGTTTGGTAGTTTATTGGTACAGAAAACCCAGGTGATATTTTCTATAATTTCTTTTGAGGCAATATAGTCATTTAGGAATGCCTTCCCAGAATTTAAAGAAGAAGAGGCTTTTCAGACATTATGCACAATGCCAAAAGCAATAACTTCAGTCTGAACTCAAATCTCATCTTAGCAGAAGAGCAATAGCTTCTTTGTAGAGCGGGCATCCTAATTATGTTCATTAATTACACACAGCTCACAGTGAGAACAAATGATTCTCAACTAAGAGAACGTTGTGTAAATTAAAATCCTGGGTTCTAGGAAGGGAAGTTATTCAGTAAGATGGTTTCTACGTTGTTGAGTAAAGGACTTCATTGAGAGATTGTATAGAAGGTCACTGTGTAAGAGCATCTGGGTGGCTAAGTTGGTTAAGCACCTGCCTTCAGCTCAGGTCATGATCCTGGGGTTCTGGGATTGAGCCCTGGGTCAAACTCCTTGTTCAGCAGGGAGTCCGCTTCTCCCTCCTCTGCCCTCCCACCTCCACTCATGCTTTCTCTCTCTCTCTCTCTCAAATAAAATCTAAAAAAAAGTTCTTGAAAGGGGATCGCTATGTAGAAAAGGTTTTAAAAAAAAAACCATTTTGGGTCCAAGGAAGAGCCTGTCCCCACTCTCCAGGGCCCCTCCTGTAGGGTTGCCAATGAGGGCTTTTGGGACAGTTAAGAAACTACTGGCTTAAGTGTCTTCAAAATGAATTGTTGTAACTAAAAGGAAAAGAAGGTAAAATTGTCCACCAGATATACTTTTCCTGGACATCTGAGGCAACGTTTCTCTTTGCATCTGAGGTAGTAGTTTCCTTTGCACAGCCCAGAGCTCCTCTTCAATCATTTACCTCATTTAAACAAACTCTTCTCTCCAGTGGCTATTAAGCACACTTTAGTTCATAGCAACAGCCTAAGTCAAGTTGGACAAATAAAATCAGCTCATGTCTTATTCATTCCCACATACTAACCTTAGAATTTCTAACTAGCATTCTCATAGCTAAGCAGACAACAGGTGACCTTGTGCAAAGATTTAGCAATTTTTGGCAGGAGAGCTTTTGAAAGAGGAAGCACCCCCACGGGGCAGGCAGTTCAGGATCCAGAACAAAACTTTGCCATTTGCTTGTTCATCCATTGTATTTTCAAACCTTTTATACAAAAGTCAATAGTGCTGATTTGAAAGTAATTCTGTAACTCGTGTTTTTAATGGCTGGAAGGGCCACTTGAATGTTATTCTAGATGTGGGAATATTTGAGGCTGAATAATAGATGTTCACATTTTGTCTGACGATTTAGGAGAATAACTTGGTCCAAACACTGAAAGAAATGCATTACAAGTGGCTACTGTATTTTTTTCTAAATATTTCTTTAAAAAAAAATGTGAGAGAGAGCCTGTGCATGCTTGCAAGTGGGGGAGTAGGGAGGGGGAGAGAATCCTAAGCAGACTCCAGACCCATTCCAGAGCCTGACATGGGGCTCGGTTTCATGACCCTGAGATCACGACCTGAGCTGAAACCAGGAGATGTATGCTTAACCTACTGAGCCACCCAGGCACCTCTGGTTAGTGTATTTTAGCAGAAAGTTTAATTTACTCGAATTGAGCTAAATTTACATCACCATACTCATTACACCGAGGCCAGCTGAATGGATATCTTTGTAACAAATATAGCCAGGTTTAAGGAGCTGAATTTTCTAGATCTTTCAATATTCACTAAGAAATCCTTGCTTATATTTGCCCCTTTCCTTGGGAGCTTAAAAAACCATGCTGTATTTAAAAAATTTACTAGCCGCTTTTTTTCAAATAAGTGATTGTTCAGTAATTGAGGAGGTAGGTTTGATAGCACTGAGGAAGAGGTCACATGCTTTTGTAATTGACAAGAAGTGACTTACACAATAGGGAGATTCAGAGAACCAGTTCTGTAAGTGACTTGTACGTTTGACTTGACAAATCTTTTTATGGATATACAAAAAGTGCACATTATCTTACGTCAGTATAACCAAAGAACATTTTAATTGAAGATAGTAAAAAAGACAGTTAATGGCCTGCTCTGAATTTATGTCAAGGAGAAGTTATGCTTGAAGTAAGACACACCCACACAGATGTACTTCACCTGCTCTCCATCAGGAGACTAACAAAAGATGAGCAGTTTGGATTTCTGATGACAAGTAAGTGTTTTGGTGAGCTACTAATGGGAAATAATGATATTGGAGGGATTTGCATGTAAGAACCATGTTTGTTAAGCTGGGGGTTTTATCCTTTTGTCTAAAAGTTTTATTTATGTACATGTAAATACATATATAATAGTTATATACTTAGTTGTCTATGCTCTTTTAATAGTTCATACTCCGTAAATTAACTGTAGAAACTTCTATCTCGTGTACTCTATTAACTATTTTGCTGACCATTGATAGACCTTCCATACATGTCAAGGTTGTGTGTGTGTGTATGTGTGTGTGTGTGTGCATGTGCATGTGTTTCTCCAAATAATGGACAAAATTCAGGTAGCTCTAAGTATTGGACACAGTAAAGAGAAAAGAAATTTTACTTTTATAAAGAAGTAACTAAGGTGACATAAGTTGCTTCTCAAAATGTGTACAATTCTATTTTACCTGGCCCAGGCTTTCTCCCTTCGGAACAAGTATCAATAGCATCTCCGATCTGCAGCTCAAGCTTCAGGAAGTAGCCAAGTTGAGAGTGCAGAAGCCTGAATGAGTTCTATCTATAGAGTGAAGGAATTATTTGCTGTTTGGCAAATTGAGGAAATCTTAAGATGGGTTAAGGGGGATGCAGTTTGAAGCCAAGGGCTTGGATTCCTGAAAAGATCAAGGGAGAGAATAATAATAAGATGGTTGAGCAGGGGCACAAGGATCTGGAAGAATACCAGCAATAAGATGCTTTTAAACATGGATGAGCTTTTCTTTTCCTTCAGTCAGTGGGGGGTGTGGGTACGTTCCAACATTGCCTCATTCACCCTTGACTACCTCTATTATTGTGGATAATTGAAAGCCATCTGCATCGAGGTTCTTTACTCTCCCATTATAACTAAAGAATCTATGCAAAAAAATGCCTAGCTGCAAAACAGACTCAAAATATGCAGCATCTAATGGGTAAGATCTCCCAGGATTTGATCTGGATGGTCACATCAGGTGGTCCAGAGTAGAGCCCTTATAAAATGTTTGCTGAAAATCCCTGAAGTCTCATAATATTGAAATTACAAATCTTAGCTCCACATTATCTTAGAAAGAACATATCCCAAGTATCAAAGCTTTAAAAAAAAAAAACCTCCTTAATGAATTTTCAAGGTCTGGGGTACAAAGCAAGGTACCCAGAATTAGGGTACAGAAATTATTGAACATTTTTTAAAAGATTTTATTTATTTACTTGACAGACAGAGATCACAAATAGGCACAGATGCAGGTGCAGAGAGAGAAGAGGAAGCAGGCTTCCCGTGGAGCAGAGAGCCCGACGTGGGGCTCGATCCTAGGACCCTGGGATCATGACCTGAGCCAAAGGCAGAGGCTTTAACCCACTGAGCCACCCAGGTGCCCCAAGATTTTTGATAACTACTTAACTGATCATGTGATTGAACTTTGAGTTCTAAGAAATTAAGCATTGCAGAAAGTGCTTTCATAAAATCTTAAAGCTGTCAAACCTGTTGTCCTGTAAAAGACCTTTAACAATTATAGGTCAGTCCTAAGAAAATAAACTTACCGGGCGCCTGGGTGGCTCAGTGGTTAAGCCGCTGCCTTCGGCTCAGGTCATGATCTCAGGGTCCTGGGATCGAGTCCCGCATCGGGCTCTCTGCTCAGCGGGGAGCCTGCTTCCCTCTGTCTCTCTCTGTCTGCCTCTCCATCTACTTGTGATTTCTCTCTGTCAAATAAATAAATAAATAAATAAAATCTTTAAAAAAAAATCGACTTACGAATTTGAAGAAGATTCTGTTTCAGTGTTTAATTATCCTCGTTATTATGACTTTTCATTATTTAGACTTCAGTCCTTCAAATCACAACTTAACACCCTGTGTTTTTTCAGTCTTAACATAGCCTCTCAATTTTCTGTGGATTTTCAAAAATGGCAGCTAATGTCAATCATGTCTAAGATTTGTAAATCGTTCATATGTTCACTATCTTACCAAATCATAACCGCCCTGCAGTGCAAGTACCGTTATTATCACAGTTCTACAAACCATGGAACTGATGATGATGCACTTTATCCAGAATCACACAGCTGTTAAGTGATTGAGATACTTCAAATATTCTAGTATATGTGATGAGAGAGACAGTGATAAAATACTTAGCAATGATGTCACGTCAAGTTTCTAGGGCTTCACTCTAATGGGGAACTCCCTCCTGAATAAAAGTACTATTTGCCAGGCACTTTTTTTTTTAAATTTTTAAAAAATTTTATTCATTTATTTGAGAGAGGCGGCGAGAAAGAGTATGAGCAGGGAGAAGAGGGCGAAGCAGGCACCCGTGAGCAAGAAGCCCAGGTGCCTAGGCACTGTTTTAATTATTTCTTTTTTCTTTTTTTTAAAAATATTTTATTTATTTATTTGACAGAAAGATCACAAGGGGGCAGAGAGGCAGGCAGAGAGAGAGGGGGAAGCAGGCCCTGTGCTGAGCAGAGAGCCTGATGGGCTCGATCCCAGGACCCTGGGATCATGACCTGAGCCGAAGGCAGAAGCTTAACTCACTGTGCTGTCCAGGTGCCCTGTTTTAATCATTTTATATGTACATTAAATCATTTAATCCTTGCAAAAATCAAAATGTAAGTACGATTATTGTCCCAGGTTTGTTTGTTTGTTTAAGAATTTATATTTATTTGACACAGAGACCTAGAGGGAACATAAGCAAGGGGAGTGGGAGAGGGAGAAGCAGGCTTCCCACAGAGCAGGGAGCCCAACTCAGGGCTTGATCTCAGGACACTGGGATCATGACCTGGGCCAAAGGCAGACGCTTAACAACTGAGCCACCCAGGCGCCCTATTGTCCCAGTTTTACAGATGAGGAAACAGAGGACCAGAGGTGAAATAACTTTTCCAAGGTCACACAGGTGAACAGGTAGTGCCAGGATTCCAAACTAGGTCATCAGGCTCCAGAGTCTGTAGTCTTTATCTTGGCATCCCGCTGTTGGCCAGCAGGACTGAAAGTGAATCACTGGGGCTTTAATTTCTATAATCATCACCTTGATTTTGGCTAGCTAATCTAATTAGTCATTGAGCTTTACTGGTCATCCTCCCTGTCTATATGGCATACTGTCAAAAGTTTCAGTTAGGTAGACCCTTCCAGGTCAAGACAAAAGTGACGAAGTCGTGTTCACACACAGCTCGCTCTCTCCTTTAAAATATTCAGACAAGTGGGGCACCTGGATGGCTCAGTCCATTAAGCCTCTGCCTCTGGCCCAGCTCATGATCCCAGAGTCCTGGGACCCAGCCCCACATTGGGCTCCTTGCTCAGTGGGAGCCTGCTTCGCCCTCTCCCTCTGCCTGCCACTCTCCCTGCTTGTGCTCTCTCTCTGTCAAATAAATAAATAAAATCTTTTTTTTTTAATGGAAAAGAATAGAGGGGAAAGCAAAACACACTAGCCCCTTGTCCTGGCTACAGGAACCCAAGCCAGAGGTCAGGCCTGAACTTGGAGGGAGCTGTGAGGGACAGGTGGGGAGAAGCTTTACACCGGGTGTGAGCTTCAAGTGCTGATGTGGACTGGGCTGGACTTCCGAGTCCCTGAAGGTAAGTCATGGGAAGTTTGACCAAGACTACGAAGTCTGCACTTCCAGTTGCGGGGCAGGGAGATCCTTCAGAACAGTGCAGGAATGATGCTGGGGGGAAACCCAAGTCCTTTCCTATTTGTGTCTTACCGTTTCAGTGCACTTCATAAGCTGGTTGCATTTGTGGATACGGGGCCTAAAGTATGTACCCAGGGGCAGAGGTTTGGGAGAATCATTTTCCCCACCTCGAGAAACCAGTATCTAAAGTCGAGATTAGTTTGGGGGCTATTATTGGCTGGCTAGGTTGTCTGTCTTTGAAAAGTGACTCTGACGCACAGTCTGAGAATTGCTCTGAGCTGATGGAATGTTTGAGATGTCCAGCCTTGGAGATCCTCGGTGAATTCATCAAAGCAAACAGGCCCTCGGAGGTTGGGGAAGAATGCTTTGAGTCCCCTTGGGAGCTTTCAGATGAGTTGAGAGAGCTGGAGGACAGTGCTAGGTGCCTGGTTGCCGTTCAAGTTCAGGTCCAGCCTCCTGACCAAGTAGTCCAGTTAGGGCTCTGCGGCCCTTTGAGGTTTTCAGTGCATGTGGATTCATGATAGAGCTCTAAATACATGAGAAAACGGAATGATATATCCACAAATGAATTGGAAGCCAAGCCATCTGGACTCCGCAAATTCAGGGTCTCAGTCACTGTCATGGGGAAAAGACCTACGTGAGAAGAGAATGATGCTAAGTGTTAAAAGTGACATGAAAATGATCTTTGAGGGGCGCCTGGGTGGCTCAGTGGGTTAAAAAAGCCTCTGCCTTCGGCTCAGTTCATGATCCCAGCGTCCTGGGATCGAGCCCTGCAGGGTTCTCTGCTCAGCGGGGAGCCTGCTTCCCCCACCCCCCGCCTGCCTCTCTGCCTACTTGTGATCTCTCTCTCTCTTAAATAAATAAAATATTCAAAAAAATCTTTAAGAAAAGAAAATGATCTTTGAAACTGAGCAGTGTTTAAGGGATAACAAGGAAACCCAGCCTTTCCTGTGGCTTTGCAAGGGGAAGGCTTCTTTCCCACTCCTGAGCGACATATTCACCCACAGTCCTCCTCACTCCCTCCTCCCATGTCCTTCATTTGGAAGAGAGATGCCGCAGGAAGCTTTGTGGGATTAGGTCTTTTTTCTCTTTTTGAAAGAAAAGACCAAGCTCTCCATATGTGTTGTTTTATGGGAGCAGTGATGGTCTCCCTAGGACAGTGAGACAGCCTATCAGCTGGTCAGAGAGCAGCAGGGGCTGGGAGACTGTACCATGGGAGCCTGAGATGCCTGAAAATCATCACATTATTGGGAAAATCTTTTTGGCAGGATATAGAAAGGGCTTCCAAGTCCACCTTAACCTTAGAGTGAAGAGAACTCAGATGGACATCTGAGGTGTATATGTTTTTATGCAAACGATCCTTTCAAACAATATTTTAAAATGCCTTTGTCATTTTCATAAGGGAGAAACAAGAATAACTATTGAAATAATCTTTCATAGGAGTGAGAACCATCCTGTTACCGTGTGATCTCACAGCTGAACGACTAAATTTCACACTGACATTGGATTAACTTCTATTTTTGTGATATCAGACTGTCCTTGACTTCAACAGGGAAAAGAATATGAAACACCTCACACACATGCTTGGCATACGGTAAGTCCACAGTTAATATGTGTTGAATTAAATTTGTTGAGTTAAATTGAATTGGAATTTTGATGCTATTATATAAGAAATAGTATATAACCCACAAAGAAATTAAGAATTGATTGACAGAAAGTATCGATACGGGAGAGTATGATTTATCACTTGTGATTATCGTGTATGTGAGTCTGTATACATGCCTATGTATGTGTGTGCATCTATGCATCGTTAGGTGTATGGAGTGAGAAATTCTGTCACGTCTGTTGTCTGTCAGTCCGGTCCGTTGGTCCTTTGACTGAGAAGGCATCACTGGGACTGTGTGCTCTGTGGAGGAGCCTCCAATAGCGGTGGCCTGCCTGGAGGTGCACGCGGATCCTCAGACGTATTCCCCTTTGGCAGGAAACCAGCAAGCTTCCATTCAGGCTTTCTTCCTACTTTCAGATCTTTCTTTATCTTCCTCCTTACACCTCATCCAAGGAGTCACTGTAATTGTCCTTTGGAGCGCCAGCTGATATTCGTAGCTTCCTGTGTCTTTGCCCAAGGGAAAAACGCTGGTTTCCTCTTTGCTATTTGGCAAATGTCAAAAGAAAAAGACTGGCTACACTATGTATTTTTTTCAGCAGCATGAATGAACATCCTGTATTTTTCCTCCAATCTGGAGAAGATTTAACTAGCTAAAACTTAATTAGCCTAAGCTGAGTTTTTTCCTATTATTTCCCTATTTCTTCTCCTTCATTTGTTCCTTTTTATCTTCGAAGAATCCCGATCCTATGCACTTATAATCCCAGGCCTTTATATCTTTGTGTATCATGTTTCTCTCTAACTCTTTTTTCTCAGTTCTGGGAGAATTTTCTGAATTCTTCCTCTTTATGGACTTGGTTTTCTGCAATAATCTGTTCACTGCCCCCATGCTAGTGTTTTTTGTTGTATACTTGTGTTTTTCATCTGATGCAATCTTGCCTGACTTTATATTGCTTTGTCTTCACCTATGAACTATTTTCTCAAAACTCTTGAAAGACACAAAATATAAATGTTTTGGTATTTTCTCCAGTTCCATGGAGTAAGTCTCTTCCAATGGGAGAAACCTGCCCTTATTCCTTGGATTAGCCCCTGTCTTTGGGACTACCAACTCTTCAAATGTCTGGGAAGTTCTGTGTGTGTGTTTTTTAAGTAAACTCCATGCCCATCCTAGGCCTCCCCCTATGTCCCTGAGCCAGCCAGGTGCCCATGGGAAGTTGTTTTCTTGTTACATCCTAACAGTAATCTTTACTGAGTTCTACTAGTTGGGGTGGGTGTCCGCACAGATAGTTTATTTCTGGCAAGAAAAGTGGAGTTTCTCATTTATGCACTTTTATTTTGCTACAGTGACGATCTAGGAGTTATAAGTAAATATGGAGGGGGTTCTTATGGAAAAGTTTTTCTGTTTAAGATGGCTACATAAAGTTAGCTAGAGGGGGGCGCCTGGGTGGCTCAGTGGGTTAAGCCTCTGCCTTCGGCTCAGGTCATGATCCCAGGGTCCTGGGATCGAGCCCTACATCGGGCTCTTTGCGCTGCAGGGAGCCTGCTTCCTCCTCTCTCTCTGCCTGCCTCTCTGCCTACTTGTGATCTCTGTCAGATAAATAAAGAAAAAATCTTTAAAAAAAAAAAAAAGTTAGCTAGAGGACTTCCTCTTCCAGGATTGTCTTGACTGCCCGTTCCGGGTCTGTTAAGCACGTTCCCCTGTCCTAGCTCATCATCAGTGCTAGAGGAAGAAAGCAGGCAAGTGAGCACCCGGCCTGCCACTCAGCCTCTGTAGGGGGCAGTTGTTGGACTGTCCTGTCTCCTTCCTGTCACTGCCTCCCTCGTCCAGGAGCTTACCTGCACTTCCGCACTGCGCATGGTGGTTTGAGGAGCTGCTGTGCATGGATTACCCTCCACTTACCGCTTAACCTCACATGAGGGGGGGCGGGTTCATTCATGTGCAGAACAAGAAAAGGGTAGGGATAATGTGTCCCTTGATTTATCCTATCCATACCACCCAACCTTTCAGAATGTCCCGTTTTGTGCCCTCTGTTTTCTAGCAATAATGTAGACTTTCCCTAGTTTTTATATTTATGTGAGCATTTTTTTTATACTGAATGAGAACGTCTACTGCAGCATTGTTTTCATAGTGAAAAGTTGGAAACTAATAAAAGGTTAACTGAATTATTTATATCTGTTAAATATGAGGCCATTCCAATGACTGTAAATCTATACTGATTTCTTCTTTTGATTAATTATTTTTTTTTTAAAGATTTTATTTATTTATTTGACAGGCAGAGAGAGAGGAGAGGCAGGCAGAGAGAGAAGAGGAAGCAGGCTCCCTGCTGAGCAGAGAGCCCGATGTGGGACTCGATCCCAGGACCCTGAGATCATGACCTGAGCCGAAGGCAGCGGCTTAATCCACTGAGCCACCCAGGCGCCCCTTGATTAATTATTTTTATTAACATATAATGTAGTATTTGCCCCAGGGGTACAGGTCTATATGAATCATCAGGCTTACACACTTCATAGCACTCACCATAGCATATACCTCCCCAGTGTCCATAACCCCACCCTACCCCCCTCCCCCTGGCAACCCTCAGTTTGTTTTGTGAGGTTAAGAGTTTCTTATGATTTGTGTCCCTCCTGATCCCATCTTGTTTCATTTTTTGTTTTCCTACCCCCCAAACCCCCCACTCTCTGCCTCTCAATTTCCTCATATCAGGAAGATCATATGATAATTGTCTTTCTCTGATGGACTTATTTCACTCAGCATAATAACCTCCAGTTTCATCCACATCGTTGCAAATGGCAAGATTTCATTTCTTTTGATGGTTGCATATATCACATCTTCTTTATCCATTCATCTGTTGATGGACATCTAGGTTCTGTCCATAGTTTGGCTACTGTGAACATTGCTGCTATAAACATTCAGGTGGAAGTGCCCCTTTGGATCACTACGTTTGTATCTTTAGGGTAAATACCCAGTAATGAAATTGCTGGGTTGTAGGGTAACTCTATTTTCAACTTTTTGAGGAACCTCCATGCTGTTTTCCAGAGTGGCTGCACCAGCCTTCATTCCCACCAACAGTGCAGAAGGGTTCCCCTTTCTCCCCATCCTCGCCAGCATCTATCGTTTCCTGGCTTGTCAATTTTAGCCATTCTGACTGGTGTCAGGCGGTATCTCACTTTGGGTTTGATTTGTATTTCCCTGATGCCGAGTGATGTGGAGCACTTTTTCATGTGTTTGTTGGCCATCTGGGTGTCTTCTTTGCAGAAATGTCTGTTCATGTCTTCTTCCCATTTCTTGATTGGATTATTTGTTCTTTGGGTGTTGAGTTTGAGAAGTTCTTTATAGATTTTAGATACTAGCCCTTTATCTGTATGTCGTTTGCAAGTATCTTCTTCCATTCTGTCAGTTGTCTTTTGGTTTTATTGACTGTTTCTTTTGGTGTGTGAAAGCTTTTGATTTTGATGAAATCCCAATAGTTCATTTTTGCCCTTGCTTCCCTTGCCTTTGGTGACGTTTCTAGGAAGAAGTTGCTGTGGCTGAGGTTGAAGAGGTTGCTGCCTGTGTTCTCAAGGATTTTGATGGATTCCTGTTTCACACTGAGGTCTTTCATCCATTTTGAGCCTATTTTTGTGCATAGTGTAAGGAAAAGGTCCAGTTTCACTTTTTTGCATGTGGCTGTCCAATTTTCCCACCACCATTTGTTGGAGAGGCTGTCTTTTTTCCATTGGACATTCTTTCCTGCTTTGTCGAAGATTAGTTGACCATAAAGTTGAAGGTCTCTATTTATTTTTAAGTGAAAAAATCATGTTATAGTATTTCTGGCATAGTATCATGACTATTAAAATTTTTGTAAAATTATATGTAAGCTGAGAAATACAGAAAATCCCGATGTCAGACGAAGGCATTCCAACCTTTGAGATGTGAAGAAAATGTTTTGCTCTCCCTTCCCATGTCCTGTGGGAGTTCCAGTATCTCCCCCCAATATTGCTATGAATTCCTGACAATTTATGTTCCCATGCTTACTTCTGATTCTGAGTTCTAAGTGGTCCTTTTTTTTTCCTGCTCTAAGAAAAAGACATTCTGCCTTGTCAGCGCCTCAGGCCTCCGTTCTTTCCCCTCTGTGCTCCCTCCTCTGGCCCGGACTCCGCCCCTATTCTTTACTCTCCCCAACCACAAGTTTTTGTTTTTGTTTTGTTTTTAGATTCTATTTATCTGTCAGAGAGCACAAGTAGGGGGAGCAGCAGGCAGAAGGAGAAGCAGACTCCCCGCTGAGCAGGGAGCCGGACATGGGGCTGGATCCCAGAACCCCGGGATCATGATCTGAGCCGGAGGCAGCCGCTTAACTGACTGAGGCCCCCAAGTGTCCCCCCCCGAGCCGCTCCTTTAACCAGGCCCCGGTTACTGATACAGGCGCCTGGCTTATTGTTGAGGAGGAGGCTCTTTCCTGGGAGAGCTTACCTTCTAATTCAGGGTGTGTGTAGCTTCACTCACATGACCTGAGTGAAGGCAGGGGCAGCCAGTGGCCATCTTCGTTGTGAACTTCTCTGGCTGCGCCGTCACAGAAACACTGTACGACCCGCTCCCCGCCTGGGTGTCCTCCCCCGGCGGGGCTGCTCAGCCTCGAACTCCTCTCTCACTCTCGCCTTCTCATTGAATCCCTGCCCTTCCTTTTCTTAATTCTTTAAATTTTTCCAGAAGAGTTCAGTAATTTCATTTCTGATACTTCTTCGAATCACATGCGTGGGACCTCATCTTTCTTGTCTCCAAGTACTTACCCCAAGGCATTTAGCTAATCAGATACAGTGCCTTCCTTTAAAGGGTCTCTACTATTGGCTTTTCAAGTGATTAACTTTACTGCCTCACTACACGTATGTATAGGTTTACAAAAATACAGAGCTAGAGACATAGAGTCATCCAAAAGGATGATACTATCTCTGGACTCCAGGATTAGGAGTGGTTTTATTCCTTATTCCATCATTGATAATCTGCATTTTCTATTTTCTGAAACAAATGTGTATTATATAATAATCTTAAGAAGGAAGCAAACAGAAAAGCTTCAGTAAATATTATTTCAGCCTCTCCAGCTTATCTCATTGAAATAGAATGTAATTGGGACCCCTGGGTGGCTCAGTCAGTTAAACATCTGCCTTCAGCTCAGTTCATGATCCCAGGGTCCTGGGATCGAACCCCACATCAGGCTCTTTGCTCAGCGGGGATCTGGCTTCTCTGTCTCCATCTGCCATTCCCTCTGCTTGTGCTCTCTCACTCTCTCACAAATAAATAAAATTAAAAAAAATAGAACAGAATTGATCTTAACTTCTCTTTTCAGGATCCAGAGGTTTCTGGCCATGTGTCTTCTTTATAAATTGAAGTCCCCTTTTCCATAGTAAATGTGTTTTTTTTAATTGAAGTATAGTTGACATATACACTATGCAGCTTTAAACTAATTTTAGCCAAATAAGTACAGTCTTAAATACACACACACACAATTTGGGTTTATACATATTACCTATAGAAAAAGCAGACTAAAACCGTTAAGTGGCTCACTTTTGGGTGGGAGAAACTTTCTGCATGATTAAAATTTTTTTAAAAGATTTTTTTTTTTGACAGAGAGTTAGAGAGAGAGCACAAGTAAGCAGAGTGTCAGGGAGAGGGGGAGAGAGAGAAGCAGGCTCTCCGCTGAGCAGGGAGCCCCATGTGGGGCTCGATCCCAGGATCCCGGAATCATGACCCAAGCTGAAGGCAGCTGCTTAACCAACTGAGCCACCTGGGCGCCCCTTTTTAAAAGATTTTATTTATTTATTTGACAAACAGATCACAAGTAGGCAGAGAGGCAGGCAGAGGTGGGGGTGGGGGGGAGCAGGCTCCCCGCTGAGCAGACAGTCTGATGCTGGGCTCGATCCCAGGACCCTAGAATCATGACCTGAGCCGAAGGCAGAGGCTTTAACCCACTGAGCCACCCAGGTGCCCCATGCATGATTTAAAATTTTAAAAATATTTTATTTGATAGAGGGAGGGAGTAGTGGGGGAAGTAGGCTCTCCACTGAGCAGGGAGCCCACTGAGGGGCTGGATCCGTGAACCCTGGGATCATGACCAGAGTGGAAGGCAGATGCTTAACTGACTGAGTCACCCAGGTGCCTCGATTTTAAATTTTTTAAGGATTTACTTATTTATTTGAGAAAGAGAAAGCATCTGTGCAAGCAGGCTGGGAGAGACAGAGGGAGAGAGAATCTTAAGCAGGCTCCAGGACCAGTGCGGAGCCCAGTGCAGGGCTTGATCTCACCACCCTGAGATCCTGACGCTTTACTGACTGTGGCACCCACTGCGTGATTTTAATTTGTTTGCATCCAAGCTCGTGTTTTACTGTTACTTAAAAAAATGAAACACGCCCACAAAACTTACAGCGGGAACTTCTCTGGAGCCTTTTAAATTCATTTTTCCTTCAAACACAGCCTTCATAGGTGATTTTGCACGTTGACTCCATTCCCCGGTAGGGCCATAGTGTATCTCGGCTGAGTACGAAATGGCGAGCCGCTGCTAGCTGCTTCGACAAGCTGAGGCCCCTCAGTTCGTCTAACAGCTATTTTGCCCTCTGCAAAGTGAGGGGCCTGCGCTGTGTTGGGAGGCATGGGAACCCAATCCAGTGTTTCCGTGGCTCCACTGAACGTGAGGCAATCCAGAACAAAAAATGAAGAAGAGTATGTGTTCTTGCTAGAGAATGCATAGGCCTGATTCTGTGAGTAGGAAACAAGGGTTCCTTCCACGGAGAAGGACTGTTGCTTTGACGGCCCTGCTGTAGGTGGGGGTGCAGAGCTGACAACGTCCTAGCTTTCCTCTGCCAGATATTTTCCATAGACTTTGTGAAATTTTTTACTTTGGCAAAAGTGATCTGATTTTCTGGAACGTGGAATAAGAGATCTGATTTCCAGCTGGCTGTTTTGGGCTGCATGTACTCTACAGAGAGAAGGGTGCTGACATCTAGATGTACGAGGTTCCTGGTTCTGGGCTGTTCTGTGATAGTGACTGTTGCAACCCAAAGCTGCCTCAGGGAGATATGCGCAGTTTGCAAAGTCATGCCTTTTCCTTCGGACCAGATTGGAAATCGCTACCTTGCCTCAATCTTTGAAGCAGTGTCTTCAGCGACTTCCTTCAGTGCCTGTATTTGGCACTCATTATCGGGCCCCCCTTGTGCCCAAATTAAAACTAGTTAGTATTCATATAGGCCAGTCACTTTTATGGACCGAACACAAGCCACCTTGCTCGGCCTCCATGCAAACATGCAGGACTCTATGATCTACTCTATTTAAAATTATAGAAACCCTCAAAAATAGTAGAGGCCAACAGTTATATAATCCTTCCCACTGACCATTCTGGCCAACTGAAATTCAAAAGCCCCCCCCCCACCCCTCCCCCATGTGGCGGCCAGGAACGAAGTCGGAGGAGAAAAGATTCCGGTTCTTTCTTGGGTCCAGTGGTGGTCATTCTCCGCTCCGTAAGCGAGGTGCCCCCTGCTGTCTCTTCCATATGACACTCGCTATGAGATCTTCTGGCCATTTATTCAAGTCTACTAAATGTATCGTTCCAAGTGTGCTCAAAGTATCTAAATCATAATGCCCTCATTCTGTCAGGCTTGTTTAAAATGCATATTGGTATGTAGGCTTAGTTTATTATTAAAAAAACGGATACCTCCCATTTTGCTGTGTCTAATGTAAACAATCCTTAACTGTGTCAAGCCAGGAATTAATTAGTTTTATATTTCTTATGTTAATTTCTCTCGCTTTCCCAGCTAATTTCATTGGGAATCTGTTTTATTAGCTGAATAACACTTCTATCCTTCTGTGCTAATGGGATTTTTCATAAAAAATTCAAGGATTTCATATAGGCCTGAATAAATAGGAAATCATTGAATGACAGGGCTAATACATGGGAACTCCTCGGGTACCCAGCTTCTGTAACCCCTTCGGGTCCCTGAGTAGAAGCGGCTCTGCCTCATGGGTCGTGACAGCTCAGCAGTGGACAGATCCGCTCTCAAGGCGGTCATCTGTGCATGACCCCGAGCGTTAGACAGAAGGTAAGCAAGTCGACTCTTTCTTAAAAGGCAACATTTCAAGGGGCTTGACCTATCAAACTGGGGACAATGACTCATGCTTTCCTCACACAGAAAGAAAGCAGATGAACAACTATTCCCAAAGGTTAGATGCCATCTATTGAACTTCATGAAGCGATCAAATACCAGATGACTGGGTCACACTGTTGCTTGCATTCCTCGGGGAAGCTCGCGTTCCACCCGCCCCGTCCGTTAACTCCCCAGCAAGGAAGGTCTCTAACCTGAGAGAACGAGCAGTTACGAGGAGGAGGCTACTGATTGAGGGAGGTCTAACTTGAGGAGGGCTCTCATGCTTGAGTTTAATAAATATCCTCCACAGAAAAACACATCATGCAAGGAAAGCTCTAGAAGCAGCAGTGGGGCATACATATTCCTGGTAAGTTTAGGGGATGTTCCTTAAGAGTTATAACACCTTCAGGGGACCTTGAAGGATTCAAGAAATCAGATGTGGAGGTCGAGTCTGGGAGATAGTTCAGCGACCTCTTTTCATTTTTCAAAACAATTGTGGTAAAATCTACAATAACATTTACCATCTTCATCATTTTTGTTATTTTTAATTAAAAAAAATTTAGTGGGCTCTGCGCCCAGCACGGGGCTTTGAACTCACAACCCTGAGATTAAGAGTTTCAGGCTCTACCAACTGAGCTGGCCAGCCACTCCCCCAAATCTTGATCATTTTTAAGGGTCCAGTTCAGTAGCATCAAGCCATCACAGGACTCTTCTTGTACAGTTGAATCTCTTTCCCCATCAAATAGTTCTTCATTCCCCAGCTCCAGAGAACCTCCACTCTACTTTCTGTCTCTATGTATTTGACTACTCTAGGCACCTCTTACAAGTGGAATGCTAGAATATGTGTCTTTCGGTGATGGGCTCATTCTCCAACAGAATGTCCTCCGGCTTCATCTTTGTTGTAGCATGTATCACAACCGCCTTCCTTTCCAAGACTGAGTAATGTCTCACTCTTATGAACTACTACATTCTGCTTACGCGTTCACCCATCAGTGGACACTTGGGATATAATGGTATATTTCTGAATTAAAACCAGAGATTCCTAGACACTCTGGAATTAGGTTACCAAAACTGTGCTAAAGAAAAGTTTCTGGGATACCAGGAAAGTCCTCTTCACAGTAGTTTCCTGACCAAATAGCAGAAGGGGCAAGAAAAGCCAGGTGGCGGGATTGCTGTTTGGTTGAAAGTAGAAGCACGGCGCTCCTTTAATGCATTCTCTAGGCACTTGCAGGATTTTGTTTTAAGATTTTATTTATTTGATAGGACAAAACCCGGGGGAACGGCAGTGAAAGAGGGGGAAGCAGGCTCTCCACTGAGCAGGGAGCCCGGTGCGCCGTTGGATCCCAGTCTCCTGAGATGATGACCTGAACCGAAGACCGATGCTTAACCGACTGCGCCACCCAGGTGCCCCTGGGTGCTTGTAGTTTTGATAATTATCTTTTTTTTTTCTTTTTACCGGAGTGATAATTATTGGCTTAAAATAAACAAAATTCTTTCTCTTTTTTAAGATTACACTTCTTTATTTGAGAGAGAGAGAGAACACAAGCAGAGGGGAAGGGCAGAGGAGAAGCAGACTCCCCATTGAGCAGGGAGCCCCACATGGAGTGAGATCCCAGGACCCTGAGATCAGGACTTGAGCCAAATGCAGATGCTTAAGCCACTGAGCCACCAAGGCCCCCAGCGCAGGTTCTCTCTTAAAACACCCAAGACACTTCATAACTTCATACTTTTGATGATGTAAATTCCATAAGGTCACGTGGAAGTTTACCTAGTAAAGATGTATAAAATTCTGTAGGCTTTGGGTGGCTTATGGGAGAAACGTGGTGCTTCAATAGCATTACAATGAATATTTCATAGTTTTCAAAATAGCTTATGTTTTAAAATACAGCATTCATTTTCTTTTTTGTTTTTTAAAGATTTTATTTATTTATTTGACAGAAATCACAAGTAGATGGAGAGGCAGGCAGAGAGAGAGAGAGAGAGAGGGAAGCAGGCTCCCTGCTGAGCAGAGAGCCCAATGCGGGGCTCGATCCCAGGACCCTAAGATCATGACCTGAGCAGAAGGCAGTGGCTTAACCCACTGAGCCACCCAGGCGCCCCCAGCATTCATTTTCTTAAAAAGATCTTTTAGAAACCTTGGAAATAGTCCAAAAATTTCATAGCGGGCTACCATAAGAATTTGCAGCTTGCCATAAAGTCATGTTCTGACATTTGATGCCCTTTCTTAATCCCCTTATTTTTCTCATCTCTATTTTTTTAATTCTTATTTTAATTTTTTTTATTTAAAAAGAATTTATTAATGTATAATGTTTTATTTGCCCCAGGGGTACTGGCCTGTGACTCGTCAGGCTTACACACTTCAGCACTCGCCATAGCACATCCCCTCCCCAGTGTCCGTCACCCAGCCGCCCTCTCCAGCCAGCAACCCTCAGTTTGTTTTGTGAGATTTAGAGTCTCTTATGGTTTAAAATTTTTACTTATTTATTTATGTGTCTGAAAGAGAGAGAGTGTATGCACAAGCAAGGGGAGGGGTAGAGGGAGAAGGAGAGAGAGGAGAGAGAACCCCAAGCAGATTTCTGCTGCGAGCAGAGCAGGGCTCCATGCCACCACCCGGAGAGCATGGCCTGAGCTGAAACCAAGAATCCGATGCTTCACCCACTGAGTCACCCAGGCGCCCCTCCACCTGTATTTCGAACTGTCCTTTCAAAGTCAAGTTTCCCCCTTTTCCATCTTTCTTACTCCCCGATCCTTATCCTTGCCCAGACCTCAGCCCTCCCTCGACCTCCAGGTGTTGTCCTAACCGTTTCTTGGCCCCACCGATGGCTCGGAGAGGAAGAGCAGATGCGGGCGCACGTGACACCCGGCGAGACGCAGCGCTTGCTCCCTCACTGACGCAGGTGGATACATCAGAGTTACCCTGAAACACATTCACGGTGGAATATTATGGACAGGGTTCACGTGGACGGAGTGTTGGGCCAATAAAAGCAAACTGCAGTTAGTTATTGCGTTTTTAAGAAGGTTAGTTACTGGTTTGGATTTTTAAGGCATTTACTAAATAAGTAAACACTAAACACTTAGTGGCGATACAGCTTTCACCCTCTTACAGACCTACATCTGAAAAGGCAAACATTCTCATTGAGGCTTTTCCTGAAGTTCTTCCTTCCTTGAACCTCGTGATCTTTGGATTTCTCCATGATCTTAATTGCAGTCCATCCTAAAATTTGGGTCATTCTGCATCCAGGCTGATGGACGATGTGAAAATGCATGTAGAGAGCATGAGGGCACCTCCCCACGTTGTAGCTGACTTTGCTTACCGCCAAACAGACTTGGCTCTATTCAGGGGAGCCCTAAGTCCCCAAAGTCCTAAGCTGCTCCAAGGAAACAGAACTGCCACTGGTCTTTAATCTTTCTCTCTCTGCATCTCTATCTCATGCCCCCCCCAACTCACGCAAGGCTTCTTTCCACTTAAGGTCCTTCTCCTCTCTTGACCTCACTTTCACTCTCTGTAAAGTGAAGGCTCAGTGATCTCTGAGACCCTGTCCGCCCTAATATTCTTTTGTTTCAAAACCTATGAATAAACATGATGCTAATACTCACACTGCTACTTCTCTTTTAAAATGACCTGTACTCTGGAAAAGAGAGGTTGATGAATGTTGTAAAAATCACTTCCTGGAAATGAGACGAGCCATTTTCATAATGAATATGATTTCATGCACCTAGCATTTAAAGAAGCAATTTGCTTGCCAGGTTGCTAAATTGAAGGATTGTCATTGTGGTAAGGAAATTAGTGGTTAACATTTATGGCCATCTACAAAATCCACTCCACATTGATAAGTTTTTCCTCATAGCCTAGAGAATGCTATTAAAGGGTTAGATTTCTGTTGTACAGATGAGTATTTTAAAGGTGAAATACAAGTGAATTGAGCTAGCTCATGCATTTAAATTTAAATTTGTCATATGTCTGTAGGTACTGAGCACACCATAAAGCAAGCTTTTAATGTTTCATGTACTTTTAAAGGGTGACACGGATGAGGCGCCAGGGTGGCTCAGTGGGTTAAGCCTCATGATCTCAGGATCCTGGGATCGAGCCCCACATTGGGATCTCTGCTTAGCAGGGAGCCTGCTTCCCCCCTCTCTCACTGCCTGCCTCTCTGCCTGCTTGTGATCTCTCCTCTCTCTCTCTCTCTCTCTCTGTGTGTTAAATAAAGTCTTTAAAAAAAATCCTATGGCATTTTTAAAAAGTGACATGGAGATTGTATTTGTGAGCAAGAAAGGTTTATTTAAATGGTTAATGAGGACACTCCCCTCCCTCAAATAAAGCACATCTAAAAATATGTTTATCTTTCTGACTGCAAACCAAGGAAGAGTCCTGCTTATTTGCTTGCTACATCAAGTATGACCTATAGCTTTATAAGCAGACCAAGATTGATGGTAGGAGTGTCTGTAACCAAGATATTAAACTATTGATTTGGGAAGACATGTCATGCGTCTGATTTTATTTTCAAAATATCTCTGAGCATAAACACCATTAAACAAATAAAATGCAATGAAATGTGGGCTGTGCTAAGTCATCTCGTCCTCAAACTTTCATTCATCACAGAAACTGGGAAGTATAGAAAGCTCCAGACGCTGGAAAAGCCAATTGTCATGATGGTGGTGGATGGCTATTTCTTCGTGGTCTTCAAAGGGCACCACTGCCTCCGAAAGGAAATGAGTAAAATGAGCCCGTCCCGTGAGCCTGCAGTGACACAATAGATGCCTGATGGATCTTTCTTCTAAGTCATAATATTGCTCTTGACTTTTAAACTTTAATGCCTGTAAGAGCATCTTGAAAATGCATCTTTGTCTTGTGGGATTTAGGCTTGTGGGTAAATCCTGATATATGGAACACATCTGGGCTGGGTTTTGAAGGTTTGATAAAGTCTTTTTTTTTTTAAAGATTTTATTCGTGCGTAATCTCCACACCCACTGTGGGGCTCAAACTCACAACCCTGAGATCAAGAGTCACACACTCCCCTGACTGCGCCAGCCAGGCGCCCTGAGAAAGCCTTTTTCATTTTTTTAATAATTCCTTTTCTTTTCTCCTCCTGCTTTTCCGTAGTCAGATACTAAATATTGGGAAAGGAACAAAAATTCATAAAATATGACTTGGTAGCTTAAAAGAAGGGATAAAAGGGGAAATGTATAAAAACAAAGCCATCTAGTTCTGAACTAAAATCGCAGATCATGGTGTTCTACACATCTGCTAAGGATATGGTCCCAGAATTGTTTCCAGGAAGCCTAGCAGTCACTAGGAAAAGAGAGAATCTGTATGCTGAAAAAGCCACAATGTCGATGAAGTACGTACATAGCAATTATACAATGGATGTATAATTATTCTTGGTTGAGAGGCCAGGAAGTTTCCCCAGGCATCCGCATAACCAGTGGTACTGGGAGTGTAAGGACAAAGGTCTCAAACACTGTCCCTGTGATGTTGAATTCCATCGGGCCATTGCTTAACATGGCCCTTAATAGAAGTTCATGGTGCGGGGGCACCTGGCTGGCTCAGTCGGGGGAGCGTGTGACTCTTTAGTCTCGGGTTCTAAATTCAAGCCCCATGGGGAGTGTAGAGATTACTTAAGAAAATAAAATAGAGTCCTAAAAAATAAACAATAAAAAAAGAAGTTAACGGCATAGTATCATACCAAAGCTTAACGTAGGAAAAGCTGCTCGGCTGGAGGGCCAGTATGGTTCAATCTCTGTGCCCAAGCTTCTGCTGACACGCCTGACTCCAGGGACGTCTGGAAGCATGGACCGATCGTGGCTTCCCCCAGCAGCCCTCCCATTTGAGGAGCTGTTCTTTTTAAGTCCGCTTTTGACAAAGACTGAGCGACGCAGAGCTGGGACCGTTCTCCTGGTCAACTGTTAGAGCTCTGCTGCTTCGTGGCGCAGGTCTGTACCACCAGACCTACATGTTTGTGGAGGCGGGAGACCTGGCAGTAAGGTAGCCTTCCTTTTCCTGAAACCTGAGGAATGAGAGAGAAGAGCTCAGCTGAAGTAAGTTAGAAGATGAAAGGTTATTATAAGTGAAGGTTCAGTGACCACAGACATTTGCCGGGCATTGTTGATGGGACTTTACATGCAGGATCTCTTTTAATTGTCACATCAACCAATATTGTACCCATTGTCCAGATGGAGAGAGAGAAGAGCAGAGAAGCTAAGAAGTCTTGCCGGACATCACACAACTAGAAACTGATGAAGCTGGGATTTACAGCCAGCTGGTTCCTAGGCCAGATTCCACATTTTTAACCGCCATAATACGTGTGTCCTCGTGGCAAAGCTTTTCTCAGGACCCCAAAATGATATCTTGGAGAGGAGCAGAGGGCCATGAACCGACGAAGCATTTCGTACAGACAACTCCTTGCACTGCTGACCTTGGACTGCCCGCGTAGAGCAGTGTGGGCGCCCCAGAGGCCTAGATCCACCTTGGCCTGGCCGGCGGGCGAGATCCGGGACTGCACTCCGGTGACCTAGACTGGAGTCCTTCTGAGGCAACCTTGAGTCAGTCTGGCTCAGTTTCCCCAACTGCGTAAGGAGGGATTGGAACTAGAATTGGAACTAGAATGGGGGTGGGGGGCCAGCGGAGTGACGTCACCTGGGGAGCTTCCCCGCGCAACGCTCAGGCCCTGCCGCAGACGCGCTCGAACTCCCACCGCGGGCTCGGTGTGCAGGGCAGGTGTGCACGGCAGCTGTGCAGGGCATAGCGCTACCTTTCCGAGGCCGGCTTCTCCTTTGCGAAGGTCTTCATGCTGTTGTGCCTAAAGAAGCAATTCTGCCTGGACAGGGGTGTTGTTGTGTTAAAAGCTAGAGCCGCGTGCCTGACTCCAGCTCCACCTAGAACAGCCAGCAGTACCGTCACTCTGGCGGGGTAAAGGTACTTGAAGAAGGGCCACGGGCACATGCTGAGGATCAATGACCAAACGGGACCAGTAAGGACCCAGGACAGGCTGTGGAAGTGCGCAAACCCGCAGCGTGGACTCCTCGGGTGAGCAAAGCCCGATCAGCAGCGGCGAGCCGACAAGCAGACGCAGCCGTGGTAGGAATCCCAGTAAAGCCGCGAGCAGTAAGGACAAGGCCACCGACTGCCGTCTCCGGCACTTGCCTGAAATCCCAGATGAGTGATCTCCCGGCTGGGTCTCCCTGGGCAAATGTCTCTGGCTTCCCTGAGCTTCGATTTCTGCATTTGCGATATAGAGACGGATCGGAGTGGACTCGGGGCTTTATTCCAGTTGGATTATGTTTTCATTAACGTTTATTGTGTCCCTGTTACTTGCCAGATGCATTGTACGTGCTTGACACGTGTTACTTTATTTCCTCTTGACCGAACCCCAGAGAACCCCGAGCTCGCAGCGGGCGGCCCGGCTGGGCCCAGTCTGCCGGGTTCCAGAGGCCGCGCCTCGCCTCCCGGCCCTCTCCCCCGCCGCCTGGCCCCGACCAGAGCCCCAAATGGACAGAAGCTACTGAATTGCTTCTTTACCAGCGAAGTCCATTAAATCCTCTCCATTATGAAAATGGCTTCTCTGGTTCCAGAAAGTGCTTTTTACAAGATTCATTAAACTCCCTTTTCCCGTGTACATGTCATTTTATGAGGGTGGCAGAAATCGAGCTATTAGTGCCATGGGTTTTCATTGACTCACAGAATAACAATGCTAGAGCTGTCAAGGCCCCAAGACATTGTTTAGTCTCTTCCTCTCATTTTACACATGGGGAAACTGAGGCTCCGAACAGATAAGTGTTTGGATCATGAAAAGCCACTAGGCTTGTGACTGAATCAAAATGAAAGCCCATATTCCCAGACCTAAGTCCGCGTTCACTTGCTCACTCGCTGTCAGCACACAGCCTTGCAAGCAGCCGCCACTGGTGACTCGTTGATGCGTTTATTTATTCCGGGGATGCGTATTCATGGGGCGCCTGGGTGGCTCAGTCGGTTAAGCGTCTGCCTTTGGCTCGCGTCATGCATGATCCGCGGTCCCCGGACCAAGTCCCGCATGGGGCTCCCTGCTCCGCGGGAGCCGCCTCCTGCCTCTGCCTGCTGCTCCCCTGCTTGTGCGCACGCGCGCTCTCCTCTCTCTCTCTCTCTCTCTCAAATAAATGAAATCTTTTTAAAAAAGGGATATATGTACTGAGCAGTTATGTAATTTGCCAAGCACTGTGCAGAGTCCAAGGGGGAGAAGAAATAAGCCGGAGGTTGCGCTGGACTCAGCCCCTTGCCACTCTGGCTGGAAGGGACGGCGAAGGGGGCGTGCGGTGAGCCGTGTGAAGCGGAGGTGCTGGGCCTCGGCGCACGTGGCAGTGACCTCGAGGGCTCAGCAGGACATCGCTCTGCCAGGCGAAGGGAGGCCTGGCGGGGGGCACCGGCTCCGAGAGCAAGGGGAGTCGGCCCTCTCGAGCCGGAGCTCGCAGCTTCGCACGCTCACGAGCCCGGCCGGCCGGAGCCCAGGGTCCCGGGCACCTTCTCACTCCCGAGAAGTTGGTTGGAAATTTCTGAAGCACGTGTTGGTGCCGCGCACGAACCTAGGCTAGGCGCTTCCACACAGGAGTGCGTTAGACCCTCGCGTGCTGGGGTGGGCGCTGTGACTGTGCCCGCATTAGCACTGAGGAAACAGACTCGAGCTGATGAACTTGCCCAAGATCACACAGGCAGGGCTGAAGCAAGACTGCAGGTTACTCCCGAGTCCAGGGACCTCTTCCACCACATCATGGTGCGAAGGAAAAGCCCTTCTATAAGATGAGTAGACTGTCGCTCCTGTGCCATGTAGATCGGATGTTGGGGTGCCTGGGGGACGCAGGTTAAGCATCTGCCTTTGGCTCAGGTCATGATGTCAGGGTCCTGGGATGGAGCCCTCCCCTGCCCTTGGGCCCCCCGCTCAGTGGAGAGTCTGCTTCTTCCTCTCCCTCTGCCCCTCCCCTGCTCATGTTCTCTCTCTCTCTCTCTCTCTCTCTCTCTCTCTCATCAATAAATTAAGTAAAATAAAAACCTCAGGATGTTGATCAGGAACCTGTTAGAGCAGTCTGTTCCCCATGCTGGTTCTGTTCTCCCTCATCTTCCCTGTCCGCTTCCAGCACATCTTCCTGCCAAAGCAGCAGCAGGGACTGTCGTGAAAAGGAAGGAAGGCACTTGCCATTCAGCCGTCTCTCTGCCAGGAGGTATGAACATGTCATCTCTTAGGATTTTGAAATCACTTCCCGTAATGAGTTTTGCCGAAGAACAGGCACAAAGAAGTGTGTCTCATTCTTAGCACATCTTCTCAGCACGCCTTTTAATGACTCCCGTGGAACCGGAGCCGCGCTTGCTGTGTGTCTGTCTTTGCTGAACATTCTCCACAATGGCTTGAAATTAGCAAGGCAGTGTTGAATACATTTCTGCTCTTTTGTTGTCGAAAGCTAAAATATGTATTTACTTTCTTCTAAAGTAACCAAAAATTTCTGACAACGTTGTGCCTGTCTGTTTGGGCTGCATTTGAGATAGAAAGGAAGCCGTCGGCACAGTGTGTGCCCGTGCCCTCGTACCGGGACTGCAGCCCTGGCCTGCGCATACTTCCATGCACTTGAAGGTGGAACCAGAGCAATGGGGGTATTTTTATTTTGTCTGTTGGCAGCCCATTCCCAGTCCAATGTGCTCATGAAAGTCTCTGCAAAGGAAAAGCCAGAGTAGGGTGTCAGAGCAAATAAAAGGCGAACCAGATTTCAGCTTGGGATTGTTATAGGGACTGCGAGGGAAAAGTCAATGTCACAAGGCTGCCTACAAGGTGCTACCACTTGCGTGCCAGCTGCCCTTCCCAGCGTGACTTGCCGGCAGAATGGGGTAACCATTGAGTGAGACGCTTTTTAGAATAAAGCACACTCACATGCACAGTGGCTCCCAAGACATTCATCCCCAAAGAGGGACAGACCTGGTCTTGCGACCTTCACGGTTGATACTCTGCTGCTGACTTCGGGGAGGAGTGGCTCATGTGACCTCTACCCTGTCCCCCAAAGTAACTCCTGCTAGGCAGGGGGCAGGGTGGAGCGGATGCAGTCCTCATCATCCCCAAAGTCCTTCAAACAACCCGAAGCTCTCCTTCCCTGCGGTTCCCGCGCCCCGGGAGGAGGCCTTCGTGCTCGGGTTGCCAAGGTAGGTTTGAGAGGCCCGTGGCTCTGGCGAGGCTCTCCCCGCAGCCCGCGCAGACGAGGGCTCTGCAGTGTCTCAGGATCATGTCGCGTCTTCTCCCTCTCCTGGTGACTCTTCAGGCCTGGCTTTCGAACATCATCGAGCACGTGGCTTTTACGAGCGTGGCGTTGCTGCACAGGCTGTACACGTGCTCGGTAAGGCCGTGGCAAGGGCGGCACCCAGGACGCCAAAGACCCGTCCCGGACAATGGCAAGACGGGCTGCATCGTTGCAGACCCGCACAGGACTTGTGCTCCCTGGTCACCTTCAGACACTCCACGACAGTCTCGGTGGCAGCAAGGCTTGTGGAACCGCGGGGGTGGGGGTGGGGCGATCTCGGGCACTTGGGGGAGAGCAGCTCTCATGTTTCCGTGAAAGGACTCTGTCCCCGCGTCGTGCGTGTCCCCGCGCAAGAGGAGCGGAGGACGAGCGGATGCTCTTGCCCGCGGAAGCCCGCGGGAACTGGCACGTGCGGAGCCCGGCGCGCGGGGGGCACAGGGTGCTCCGCTGCCCTCCCTCCCCTCCCGCAGCACAGCTGCTTGGGCTCCTGGCAGCGCCAGAATATTTCTTGGGCATAAAAGGCTGCCAGGCCAGGGCTGAGTGCCATGGTAAGAGAGGCGAGAAATGCACCAATGAAGGGAATTTCTCTTTCCTTTTCTCAGAACCCTGAACTAAAAATAAAACAGAGGACACTGCACTACTACAAATACAAACCAGCACAGGGGGAAACGCCCTTGGCCCCCTACACCCCCCCCCTTACAGGGTGGCTGTGAACGTGGCATGAATGAACACATACAGAGCACTTCAGATGCTGTTTACCACAAATGGAGGGCTATATAATTTTTTAACAGATTTTATTTATTTATTTGAGAGAGAGAGAGCGAGAGCACACAAGGGAAGAGGTCAGAGGGAGAAGCAGACTCCTCACCAAGCAGGGAGCCCCATGCGGGACTCGATCCCGGGATTCCAGGATTAGGACCTGAGCCACCCCGGCGCCCCTAATTGCTATTATCATTCCTTACATTAGGGTGGCCCCACATCCCTATTGGATCCTTCAAAGGAATAAAACACGCAGAGTTGCTCAACATAATTCGCTTCCATCAAGTCTTGACCAAGAATAGAGTGAGTTGCGAGGCACTCACCTTTGCACATCAAAATCAATATAAACAGCGAAATGAAAGAAAAAATGGAAGGATTGGGCTCTTGCTAACTAAGCGCAGGAAACAGAGAATTCGAGCACTATTCCAGCAGAATCCCTCCGCGGAGAGTAGCTGCTCTCGGTTGAGCAAATAACATCACCAGGTAGACTTGAGAAAACCTTTGGAGAACCCCCCCCCCCACGTCTCCCCATCTCGAATCTTAGGGGTTTGGGGGAGCAGCCGTGTCATTGCAGAGCTGAAGGAAGCCTGGGTTTCTAGAAGTCAAACGTGAAATGATTTTCCTGCCTGCTTCCCTTCTCCTGGAGGTCACCCCCCCCTCCCCGTTTTGTGAGTGTGACGGCCGGCCGGGCTGTCTGTGTTTACTCCACTCCCTGGAAGGCGACAGCCGGTAGGGGCCACTGAGATCAACTGGTCCACCCTCCTCGTTTTACACCCACGGCTGAGAGCTGCGTCCCAGTTCGTCATCGGCACCGCTCCTGGCATGGCTGGGGCCGCGAACACTGGGAAAATGGGACAGGTTCCTCCTCCCCACATTCTCACGGAGGCCAAGGTCATCGCCCCCTCCCCCAGCCGGCTTCACACACAGTTTTCACTGTTCCTCTCCGTTGCGGCGCCAGGCGGCTTCTGAAGCGTCAGGCCTTTGTCGCGGAGGGAAGAACAAAACCAGCCTCCCAGCACTCGGGAGACTTATAAGAGCTCAAGGAAGGTCAAAAGGGTGAATTACGCGGTGACTTGTGTATAATCAGCATCTTTCCAGTGCTCTCCGGGCTGAGGCTGACTGCAGGGGAGGCAGAGGTGGAGAAAAAGCATGGACAGTCACAGAACACGGAGCTTCGGGCAGGTGACGGTCCTCCTCTGTCTTCCGGGCTCTGCACGGCGTTCTGCTAGTTCTTTCTCCGAAGAGCATTTAGGAAGAACAAATGACTCTTTCCAGATTTGTGTCAAAGTAGGAGTCGGAAATAACTGGATATCGTGTAAGATTTTCTTTATTCCTAGTCAAGAAAGAAAAGGCCCGAGAATTGGAGGACATGGTCCAGAACGAAGAGCTGTAAACCCCGAGGAGTCACTTCCATTCAAAAGGAGAGCCAGGAAGGCTTCACGGAGGAGGTGCACCTTGTATAGCTCTTCTCCCCTCTTCTTATTTCATTCTGCGTTGTTTCCTTGCACACGGGACTTCCAGAATCTGGTAGAATTTAGGTAAAATTAGGATAGGCGTAACTTTACATTCTCATAACGACCATGCATAGAAATGCCAAGTGCCCATTGCATCCTGGGAACTTCCGGTCTCTCGCCCAGGGCGCCTGCGCACTCGGAATCGGCGGCCGGTGCTCTCTGGGCTGCCGGAAGCTCTGTGCTGTTGCCCGCTCAGCCGCGTCCAGGTAGGTTTATGGCCCCAGTTCTTTGCAGAGCTCAGTGGCTGGGATCTCATATGAAACCGGGAAGAACATATTCCTAGGAATGTTTTCCCACAACCCCCCCCCCGCTTTATTTATTTATTTATTTTGTAAGTAAGCTCCATGCCCCATGTGGGGGGCTCAAACTCACAACCCTGAGATCAGGAGGCACGTGCTCTACTGACTGAGCCAGCCAGGCACCCCCCCTGCCCTTGACCTTTATAAGGGTCATTACCTGTCTGCCTCATCCATTCAGGCTTCCAGTACCTCCCATGCTGTCCTCACTTGAATATCTGTGTAAAGGCATAACGGATAGTTAGAGAAACCACTCAGCAAAGCAACCGTTTTTAGGTTTTAGGATCACCCCTTTCCCTATGAAATAAGACGGCCCTTTCAAGTAACAAAATGGAGAAAGGATCAAATGTGAGTCATGACTCAGTTACATTTCTCTGCTTGAACGCTTCCCAACCATCGCCGTATGTAAGATGTGACGGACATCAGACTGTATTGACCTTTCACCCAAGAATAACCCTGGATGCACAATAAATTCACACCTTGCAGGGTTCTCATATTCCGTATAGAATTGCTATGCTCCTACAGTCCCCACACGTGCATGCTACAAACCAGAAGCCGGCTAATGTTCAGGGTGTGGAGGACCTGCTGGCACATTCATTCATTAGGGCATTCATAGATGTTCCTGTGCAAGTGCAGCCGTTTATTTGAAGCAAGTCATTTATCTACAGAAGCCTTCGGTGCATGTGAAGAAGTGAAAGTATGCTTCTCGTGGGTTCTTCGGAATTCCATATAAAAGGAGACAAGGGTTTAGTAAATGCTTTTGATGCCACGACTTTGGTTAAATATATGTGAACATCCTGTATGATATAAACGTACAAGACTCTAGAAAGATCTGACCCCCGCCCCAATTCCTTACAGCCTTTTCTCATTTGGACTCCCTTACCCCCTAGTATCAGCAGCCCTGGCTCCTGCTTTCATTTCCATATGTTTCCCACCTCCGGTCTCTCCCTACCCTAGTCCACTATCCAAGGCCCCAAAGTGATTTTTCTCAATGTACATTTGATCGTGGTACCACCTTGCTCAAACCCACAAAGCCCTCAGTGTCCTTAGAAGACATTCGAGGTCCTCCCCAGTTTGTTGCCCACCTGATCTGCCGCATCCTTGCCCCTCTCTCCTTCAGCCCTGTCCTGTAGTTAGTCACACCGGACCAGTGTCACCGTGACCACGAGACGTCCCGTGCTTGCCCAGGTCTGTGCCTTTGCACCTGCCGTTCCCTTCCCGCCTTTTGCAGTCAGCACAGGGCCCCTCCCTCTCCTAGGTCAGCTCGAGGATGACTTTTGCTAGGTCTCCCGCCCAGACCGAGTTGGTGGCTGCCTCGCCGCCATCTGGTCTCAGCGTGCGCACTCTGTCTCCTTGTAGCACGCGTTTCCAGCTCCGCGTTAGCATTCGTTTTGTGCCCCGCTTGCTCGTGCACTCCTGGAGGATTAGAGCAGGAGTTTCGCGCAGTGTTTAATAAATGTTTGTTACATGAATGAATGAATGAGTCAATAAATTAATTATTTTCCCCCACCGTGGACATTAGTCAACATTTAGAACAGTCCATTTCCACTTGGGAATCCCTTTATTTCCATATAGTATAATGAGGGCTGTTAAGTTTACCAGGGGCCTGGAAAAAAGGAAATGTAATAAATGGGGAAGTATTTTTAAGTAGGCATGTGTGAACATTACCTTAAACGTTTTTTTTTTTTAAATATTTATTTATTTGACAGAGAGAGAGAGAGAGAGAGAGATCACAAGTAGGCAGAGAGACAGGCAGAAGCAGGCTCCCTGCTGAGCAGAGAGCCTGATGTGGGGCTGGATCCCAGGACCCTGAGATTATGACCTGAGCTGAAGTTAGAGGCTCAACCCACTGAGCCACCCAGGCGCCCCTACCTTAAACCTTTTAAAGACAGAAGTTATACTTAGGAAAACATTGTAAATGAGAATGTGGGGAAAAATGGTTTGCTGAGTAATAGCTAGGGGTGAAAAGTTCATTTCTTTTCCTTTTTTTTAAAGCTGTAGACCCAATGTGGGGCTTGGACTCATGGCCCTGTGATCGAGTCCCATGCTCTATGGACTGAGCCAGCCAGGTACCCCCCAAAAGTTCTTTTCTTTAACCCTGAGAATAAAGTGATAACCCACATTTCAGTCCTCTCCCTCTACCTGCTTTTGCCAGTGTTTACCAAGTGAAAAAGAGCCATTGAGTGGTTTCATCCAGACTTCTGGTCTCTGAAAAGTACAAAGGAAATACGTTCATTTTCATTGTTCTTGATTTTCTTAATTTTATGAAGATCAGGTGACATTTGCAAATGTGTTAACATGGTTTAAAAATAAGTTGCTTGCTGTAGGTAAAAATTATTCGTTCAGTTTACAAAATTGGAAATTTCTCCATCCAAAACTGAATTTATATGTTTGCTTTGGTATAATTTGAATCATGGCACAATTTGTAAAGTAAGCCGCAGAATTGTGCATTTTTAATTTTTTTAAAGATTTTATTTTTTGAATGCCTGCCTGGCTCAGTCGAAAGAGTGTGCAACTCTTAGTTTGAGATAATGAGTTCAAGCCTCCATATCGATGTAGAGATTACAAAAAAACATAAATAAACTTTTAAAATATTTCATTTCATTTTTAAGTAATCTCTACACCCCATGTGGGGCCCAAACTCACAATCCTGAGATCAAGAGTTCCATGGTCCACTGACCGAGCCAGCCAAGTGCCCCAGAACTGTGTATTTTTTTTTTTTTTAGATCAAAAGAGGTCTTAAAACCATTTTTATCCAGTGTAGGTGACAGATTTGAGGAGACTTTGATGTCATTACTACTTGGCAATGTAAGAGATGTTATGTTATAAAAAAGCCACACAGAGTTTTTAATCTACCAATTCTAGGGATAACCAAAATACACATAAAGAATTCTGGATTTATTTATTTGAGAATTAAGCCAGAGTACCTGGGTGGCTCAGTTGGTTGGGTGTCCCACTCTTGATTTCAGCTCAGGTACATGGTCTTAGGGTCATGATCTCAGGGTCATGAGATCGAGCCCTGTGTCGGGTTCTGCACTGAGCATCGAGTCTGCTTAAGATTCTCTCTCCTCTGCTCCTCCTCCACCCTGTTCCGGGGCCCACACCCAGGCTCTCTCTCTCTCTCTCTAAAAATGAAAAAGAGAGAGAGAGAGAGAGGAAGAAAAATTAATTGAGACCTATACACTTACCTACCAAACCAGTCTTTAAGTTTTAGTTCTATCATCTTTACTTGGTTCTGTTGTTTATAACAATCAATCATGAATGGAATTTAGTAACTTTAGGGCTATTCGGAGAAAACGAAATGAATAGTGCTTGAAGTTTTCTTAAGTCACAAGCTCCCTTTCTGCTATGATTCAGCAACTTTGAGCAGTTGCCGAGCAAAGCTTTCGGAATCTCTAGCCATCTGGCCCGTCTCAGAGCTCGATGGGGGGAGGCTTCAGGTGCCCGAGTCTGCACTCCAGTGTGTGGGGAAGCAAGACAGCCGGCCCAGAGGGTCACCTACTTCTGCTCTGGCCTCAGGGCTCAGGGCCTTTGCGCTGTTTGGCACTACTGGGATTTTGTCAGCCTAGGGAATCAATGGGCAGTGTGCTGAGCGCTTTTATTTAGAAAAGCAGATTCAGAATAAGAATGGAAGCCCAAGTTTTGAGCCCCAGATACAGTCTGGACTTCCCACCTTACATCAGTGCCCACGGTGGCCCTGCAGTGACTGATGGGTTTCCGGGTCAGAAAGACCAAATCCATCATTCAAAGATACCGTTGTCCTCTGGTCTCATTCATCCGCATTAAGGAAGACCCATGGTTGGAGGGTCAGGTGTAAACGGAAGAGCCGTATGTGACCCAACGTCTCAGGCTTCTGAGAGCTCCAGGCTCCAAAGGCAGCTGTGAGCTTTGCCTCCGAACTCCTCCTCTGTGCCTGACGAATGCTTGACAGAAATCTTTGCCTGGGCGTCGGGGGAGTTTTTGCTTGTACAATGCTGTCATGATGTGACCTTTCTCATTTACTATTTAAAGAGTTTTGCTATGAATAACTGTTAAAATTTACCCGGGTGCCATTTAATGGAAATCCTCAAAGGCTTCAGAAACAATTTCATTTACAATGAAGAGATAGAATGCAATAAAAATATCTGGCTTCTGTGAATCTCTTCACTTACTGTTTCAAATTTTCCAAGCTCCCTTCCCTTCAAAATGCTCCTTTTTTTGGTGTGTGTGTGTGTGTGTGGTTTTTTTTTTTTTTTTTTTTTTGGCTCCATGCCCAGCATGGAGCCCAATGCGGGGTTCTAACTCAGGACTGTGAAGTCAAGACCTGAGCTGGGCCCAAGAGTCCGACGTTCAACCCACTGAGCCACCTGGGCGGCCCCAGTTTCTCATGTTCTCAGATGGAGAAAATTCTACTCGCTTCTTTCTCCTTTCTTCTTGAGGCTCTTCTGATGAGTGCCACCTGGGCCCACTGGAAGTTTCTCTTGTGCTCACAGCTTAGATGAGGTAAATGGAGAGTGTCCGGAAGGACACAATTTCTTCCCCACAGAGCTTACCGGCACGCCAGGCCGTTTTCTTCACCTGCCCCTGCAGAAGCCAGGACGACTCTTCTAGAACACACGTGCTCATGCAGGCGTGGAGAAACGAAACCACAACATTGGCAAAAGGAGAAGCATCTACCCTTCCCCACGCGAGAGGACAGTGGAATGAGAGCCGGGCAGCCAGAGAAACAAGAGGCCGTGGGATGTTCAGAAAACGCGGTCCCAGCAGAGCGAGCTCCGCCTTCGGGGGGCGAAGTCTGCGCCCGGTTGATGGCGTCGCTGCTGTCATAGACCCAGGACTGGTTGCGTCATTGGCGAGGCCCCCGGCGAAGGGAGCAGGCAGGGTCTCCTGTTCCAACATTGTTAATTTCAGGGGCCACTAGCGCCGCAGAGCGTGGGACCGAGGGGGGACACTGGTTAGTGGGAGTCCCCGGGCTGCTAGCCCCGACGTGAGCCCTGCACAGACCTGAGGCCCGGGGGTGGGGGGGTGAGGGGTCCCCTCATTATGTGGCCTTGGGTTCCTGCTCTCGTGACCGACTCCCTTCGGGGTGCTCTCCCTTCAGATGCCACGAAGAGGACAGTCCTTGTTTTCCTTACCCGATGTGCCTTCTGCTTTTCCCTTTGAGAATGTGACTATCATTAAACTAAGAATCCCTGATGGTAAGCGGGGAAGGCGAACACGCGCGGCCCCCGCGGATCGACCTATACTTCCAGCTGTGCACAGCCCACGGTCCGAGGGAAGAGCGGGGTCACTTGGCTTCGTCTTCTCCATCAGGAGGACTCACTTCCTTAAACCCAGATTACCACAGCAGCTTCTGGGCCCCAGTCTCCGCTCGGCCCAAACGCTCAGACCATTCTTTTTGCCCGATGACTCGTTGCTTCTTTGTTTATCTTGCCAGACCCAGGGATGGAGCAGACAGGACACGGGTTTGAAGCCAAGTCAGAACTGGTTTCAAATGACACCTTTGCCTTGATTTAACGACTATGTTCTATTTTGGAAACCCGAACTCATCGCTGCTCATAACCATCCTGTGAGGGCAAATACCTTAGTCACTTTGTTTCAGATGGAGAGACAGAAGCCCAGAGACGTTAAGTGACTTGCCCAAGGTCACACCGTGGGCGAGTGGCAGAGCTGGGTTTCCAATCTTGGCATGCGGGCCTGGAGGGCCTGTGCTTGGGTGTGCCCGCGCTGAATGAGTGGCCCCTGCCAGCAGCCCGCGGGTCACCGGGGGTCACGCTCCCTCTCTGACCTCCAGGCTCCTCCTGCCACCCCAGCCCTGATTACCTCAGTAGTGATTACAGGGCCTCATATCCGAAATGCGTATGAAAGACTTTATAAGGCCCTGTATAAATATTAACAGTTTTATGATTTTTACTGTGCTTGAAGGCCTTTCCATTATTTATAGAATTGAGTCCAAATGTCTGACTCTGGCTTTCAAAGCCATCAAAAGGTAAGTCGAGCCAGTGGTTCCATGCTCTTCGCTGTTCTTCACAGGCTTATTTCTGTCTTGACGTTTTCGAGCTTGTTCATTCCTCAAGCCTTTCCCCAATTCAAGGCGCTTTTTGTGTCATTCCTCCTCAAAGCAGATTTCTCAGATAATGCCAGTGCAGTGCGCATTGATCTTTTTCTTCTCTGACCTTGACCTCTCCTATCCCTTTCAAGAATAAGGAGCTCATCTTCCCAACTTGGTTATAAATTCCTTGAGGGCAGGAGTCATGTCTTCTTTTGGGTGCTTATGTTACGTGTCCGCGGCACAGAGAGGAGGTCCCCGACACACAGGCAGTAGCTAGCGATGTCTTCATTTCTCCCCTGAGTCGTGTTCTAGTGTGGGGCACCTGCTGGGCCTTCAGGAACACTTGTGGATCTGTCTTAGATGTGCATAGCATCTGTTCGGGTGTTTAGCACACAATGAGCACTCCATAAATTGTATTTATAGAGACGATCTGTTACCACATAAGGACTACCAGAAATTACTCATACTCTTTGTGTAAATGGATTTATACAATTATAATGTTTAGGAGCTGAAATAAAGATGAGGGAAAGAAAATCACGAGACTGTTTTTTTAAGGCAAAAAGAACAATAGAACTTCGAGTCCAAATGTTTTCACTGGTGTGTTGCAGAACAGGTGTGAGGTTTGTTGAAAATAATTCGTTATTAATGAGAGTTAATTTGTCAAGTCTGCAGATGATTTACTGTTTTTTTATGAATTGAAGTGGATTCCAGGTTTCCCCAGAAAGAAGCTCATTTTAATTCAATGGCTTCCTTGACTGGGAAGGCTATGTCCAACTACATTCTCATTCACAGACCTGGAGGCTCCTTATCCTTTGGGGAATGGTCCCTCCACTGTTCTCAGGCCCTCCTCAGTCAGCAAATCAGAAGGAATCAGTGTGATTGAAGACCAAAACAAAATAGAACCCCATAAAATTCGAAGTCTTACACAGGAAAATGTTTTTCTCTTGAACGGGGACCAAGGCTTAGGAAAGCTTTCTCTTGGACAGGCAAGGTTTAGTTGGGTCCTGAGATCGAGCCCAGTGTTGGGCTCCCTGCTCAGCGATGAGTCTGCTTCACCCTCTCCCTCTCCCCCTTCCCACCAGCTCATGCTCTCTCTCTCAATAAATAAATTAATAAATAAATAATGTTTTAAAATAAATAAAAAATAATTTGGGGAAATATGTCTTTACCCTTCTCCTAAGGCTTCACCTGATCCATCCTTGGATATTTTTTTGGTCTAGAGAGAAACTCAGAAAGTCCAATCCAAAAACAATGAACTGCATCCCCATAGGCAAAGGCTCCCCCCATTTTAATCTGTACGAGCAGAAAAATTAGCTTAGTTTTGAAATTTCAGAACATTTGATCTGTTTGCATAGCAGAACTGAATAACTTTCTGATGAATTTGCACAAAGCAAAATCTGAATAAATAGTTTCAAACTAATAAGATTAAAGGTTACCTTGTTACCTTGTTACCCTGTACCTTGTTACCTTGTTAAAGGTAACAAGTCTGTCTCTCAAATTACCTAGATGATTGCTTAACATGTACTTGCTTTTCAGAGATCAATTTGATAGATAAAATATTTTTTTAATCTCAAAGATTTATTTAAAAATTTTTTTTATTAACATATAGTATATTATTAGCCCCAGGGGTACAGGTCTTTGAATCATCAGGCTTACACACTTCACAGCACTCACCATAGCACATACCCTCCCCAATGTCCATCACCCAGCCACCCTCTTCCTATCCCCCTCCCCCAGGCAACCCTCAGTTTGTTTTGTGAGATAAAGAGTCTCTTATGGTTTGCCTCCCTCCTGATCCCATCTTGTTTCATTTTTTCTTTCCCTACCCCCCAGACCCTCCACGTTGCCTCTCAAATTCTTCATATCAGGGAGATCTTATGATAATTGTCTTTCTCTGATTGACTTATTTTGCTCAGCATAATAACCTCTAGTTCCATCCACATCATTGCAAATGGCAAGATTTCATTTCTTTTGATGGCTGCATAGTATTCCATTGTATATATATACACCATTCCTCTGTTGAAGGACATCAGGTTCTTTCCATAATTTGGATACTGTGAACATTGCTGCTATAAACATTCAGGTGGAAGTGCCCCTTTGGATCACTACGTTTGTATCTTTAGGGTAAATACCCAGTAATGAAATTGCTGGGTTGTAGGGTAACTCTATTTTCAACTTTTTGAGGAATCTCCATGCTGTTTTTCAGAGTGGCTGCACCAGCCTGCATTCCCACCAACAGTGCAGAAGGGTTCCCCTTTCTCCCCATCCTCGCCAGCATCTATCGTTTCCTGGCTTGTCAATTTTAGCCATTCTGACTGGTGTCAGGTGGTATCTCACTGTGGTTTTGATTTGTATTTCCCTGATGCCGAGTGATGTGGAGCACTTTTTCATGTGTCTGTTGGCCTTCTGGATGTCTTCTTTGCAGAAATGTCTGTTTATGTCCTCTGCCCATTTCTTGATTGGATTATTTGTTCTTTGGGTGTTGAGTTTGAGAAGTTCTTTATAAATTTTGCATCCTAGCCCTTTATCTGATATGTCGTTTGCAAGTATCTTCTTCCATTCTGTCAGTTGTCTTTAGGTTTTGTGGACTGTTTCCTTTGCTGTGCAAAAGCTTTTGATCTTGATGAAGTCCCAATAGTTCATTCTTGCCCTTGCTTTTCTTGCCTTTGGCGATGTTTCTAGGAAGAAGTTGCTGCGGCTGAGGTCGAAGAGGTTGCTGCCTGTGTTCTTCTCAAGGATTTTGATGGATTCCTGTCTCACATTGAGAGCTTTCATCCATTTTGTGTCTATTTTTGTGTGGTGTAAGGAAATGGTCCAGTTTCATTCTTCTGCATGTGGCTGTCCAATATTCCCAACACCATTTGTTGAAGAGATGATCTTTTATCCAGTGGACATTCTTTCCTGCTTAGTCGAAGATTAGTTGACCATAGAGTTGAGGGTCCATTTCTGGGCTCTCTATTCTGTTCCCCTGATCTATGTGTCTTTCTTTGTGCCAGTACCATACTGTCTTGATGATGACAGCTTTGTAATAGAGCTTGAAGTCTGGAATTATGATGCTAGCAACTTTGGCTTTCTTTTTCAACATTCCTCTAGCTATTTGAGGTCTTTTCTGCTTCCATATACATTTTAGGATTTTTTGTTCCATTTCTTAGGAAAAAAAAAGATGTTTTTTTTTTTTTACTTTTTTTTAATGTTCAGCATAACAGTATTCATTATTTTTTCACCACACCCAGTGCTCCATGCAATCCTTGCCCTCTATAATACCCACCACCTGGTACCCGAACCTCCCACACCCCCTGCCACTTCAAACCCCTCAGATTGTTTTTCAGAGTCCATAGTCTCTCATGGTTCACCTCCCCTTCCAATTTCCCTCAACTCCCTTCTCTCCATCTCCCCTTGTCCTCCATGTTATTTGTTATGCTCCACAAATAAGTGAAACCATATGATAATTGACTCTCTCTGCTTGACTTATTTCACTCAGCATAATCTCTTCCAGTCCCGTCCATGTTAATACAAAAATGATGGTATTTTGATAGGGATTGCATTAAATGTGTAGATTGCTTTAGGTAGCATATACATTTTCACAATATTTGTTCTTCCAATCCAATGAGCATGGAGCATTTTTCCATTTCTTTGTGTCTTCCTCAGTTTCTTTCGTGAGTACTTTATAGTTTTCTGAGTACAGTTTCTTTGCCTCTTTGGTTAGGTTTTTCCTAGGTATCCTATGGTTCTGGGTGCAATTGTAAATGGGATTGACTCCTTAATTTCTCTTTCTTCTGTCTTGTTGTTGGTGTATAGAAATGCAACTGATTTCTGTGCATTGATTTTATATCCTGACATTTTACTGAATTCCTGTACAAGTTCTAGCAGATTTGGAGTGGAGTCTTTTGGGTTTTCCACATAAAGCGTCATATCATCTGCAAAGAGTGAGAGTTTGACTTCTTCTTTGCCGATTTGGATGCCTTTAATTTCCTTTTGTTGTCTGATTGCTGAGGCTAGGACCTCTAGTACTATGTTGAATAGCAGTGGTGGTAATGGACATCGCTGCCGTGTTCCTGACCTTAGTGGAGAAGCTTTCGGTTTTCTCCATTGAGAATGATATTTGCAGTGGGGTTTTTTTTTTTTTTAAAGATTTTATTTATTTGTCAGAGAGAGGGAGAGAGAGCGAGCACAGGCAGACAGAATGGCAGGCAGAGGCAGAGGGAGAAGCAGGCTCCCTGCCGAGCAAGGAGCCCGATGTGGGACTCGATCCCAGGACTCTGGGATCATGACCTGAGCCGAAGGCAGCTGCTTAACCAACTGAGCCACCCAGGCGTCCCTGCAGTGGGTTTTTTATAGATGGCTTTGATGATATTGAGGTATGTGCCCTCTATCCCTACACTGTGAAGAGTTTTGATCAAGAAAGGATGCTGTACTTTGTCAAATGCTTTTTCAGCATCTATTGAGAATATCATTTGGTTCTTGTTCTTTCTTTCATTAAGGTATTGTATCACAATGATTGATTTGCAGATGTTGAACCAATCTTGCAGCCCTGGAATAAATCCCACTTGGTCGTGGTGAACAATCCTTTTAATGTAATGTTGGATTCTATTGGCTAGTATTTTGGTGAGAATTTTCACATCTGTGTTCATCAAGGATATTGGTCTGTAATTCTCGTTTTTGATGAGGTCTTCATCTGGTTTTGGGATCAAGGTGATGCTGGCTTCATAAAATGAGTTTGGAAGTTTTCCTTCCATTTCTGTTTTTTGGAACAGTTTCGGGAGAATAGGAATTAATTCTTCTTTTTTTCTTAAAGATTTTATTTATTTATTTGACAGACAGAGATCACAAGTAGGCAGAGAGGCAAGCAGAGAGAGAGGAGGAAGCAGGCTCCCCGGGGACAGAGAGCCCAATGTGGGGCTCAATCCCAGGACCCTGGGATCATGACTTGAGCTAAAGGCAGAGGCTTAACCAACTGAGCCACCAGGCACCCCGGGAATTAATTCTTCCTTAAATGCTTGGTAGAATTCCCCTGGGAAGCCGTCTGGCCCTGGGCTCTTGTTTGTTGGGAGATTTTTGATGACTGCTTCAATTTCCTTACTGGTTATGGGTCTGTTCAGGTTTTCTATTTCTTCCTGTTTCAGTTTTGGTAGTTTATAGGTCTCTAGGAATGCATCCATTTGTTCCAGATTGTCAAATTTGCTGGTGTATATTTGCCCATAATATGTTCTTATAACTGTTTGTATTTCTTTGGTGTTGGTTGTGGTCTCTCCTCTTTCATCCATGATTTTATTTATTTGAGTCCTTTCTCTTTTCTTTTTGATAAGTCTGGCCAGGGGTTTATCAATCTTATCAATTCAGAGAAGCAGCTCCTAGCTTCACTGATTTGTTCTACTGTTCTTTGGTTTCTATTTCATGATTTCTACTCTGATCTTTATTGTTTCTCTTTTCCTGCTGGGTTAAGGCTTTTTTTGCTGTTCTTTCTCCAGCTCCCTTAGGTGTAGGGTTAGGTTGTGTATTTGAGACCTTTCTTGTTTCTTGAGAAAGGTTTGTATCACTATATATTTTCCTCTCAGGACTGCCTTTGCCATGTCCCACAGATTTTGAACAGTTGTGTTTTCATTATCATTTGTTCCCATGAATTTTTTCAATTCTTCTTTAATTTCCTGGTTGACCCAGTCATTCTTTAGAAGGATGCTCTTTAGCCTCCATATGTTTGGGTTCTTTCCAAATCTCCTCTTGTGATTGAGCTCTGGCTTCAGAGCATTGTGGTCTGAAAATATGCAGGGAATGACCCCAGTCTTTTGGTACCGGTTGAGACCGATTTGTGACCCAGGATGTGATCTATTCTGGAGAATGTTCCATGTGCACTAGAGAAGAATGTGTATCCTGTTGCTTTGGGATGGAATGTTCTGAATATATTTGTGATGTCCATCTGGTCCAGTGTGTCATTAAAGGCCTTTATTTCCTTGTTGATTTTTTGCTTGGATGATCTGTCCATTTCAGTGAGGGGGTGTTAAATTCCCCTACTATTATTGTATTACTGTCAATGTGTTTCTTTGATTTTGTTATTAATTAGTTTATATAGTTGGCTGCTCCCATGTTGGGGCATAGATATTTAAAACTGTTAGATCTTCTTGTTGGACAGACCCTTTGCATATGATATAGTGTCCTTCCTCCTCTCTTATTTTAGTCTTTGGCCTAAAATCTAATTTATCTGATACAAAGATTGCCACCCCAGCTTTATTTTGATGTCCATTAGCATGGTAAATGGTTTTCAGTCCCCTCACTTTAAATCTGGAGATGTCCTTGGGTCAAAATGAGTTTCTTGTAGACACCATATTGATGGGTTTTGGTTTTTTATCCATTCTGATACCCTGTTTCTTTTGATTGGGGGCATTTAGCCCATTTATATACTATTGAGAGATATGAATTTAGTGCCATTGTATTGCCGGTAAGGTGACTGGTACTGTATATTGTCTCTGTTCCTTTCTGGTCTACTACTTTTAGAGGACCCCTTTCAATATTTCCTGTAGGACTGGTTTGGTGTTTACAAATTCTTTTAGTTTTTGTTTGTCCTGGAAGCTTTTTATCTCTCCTATTTTCAGTGATAGCCTAGCTGGATATAGTATTCTTGGCTGCATGTTTTTCTCATTTAGTGCTCTGAATATATCATGCCAGTTCTTTCTGGCCTACCAGGTCTCTGTGGATAAGTCTGCTGTCAATCTAATGTGTTTTTTTCCCAATCTAATATTTTTATCATTGTATGTTACAGACTTCTTGTCCCGAGCTGCTTTCAGGATTTTCTCTTTGTCACTAAGACTTGTAAGTTTTACTATTAGATGATGAGGTGTGGACCTATTCTTATTGATTTTGAGGGGAGTTCTCTGTGCCTCCTGGATTTTGATGCTTGTTCCCTTTGCCAAATTAGGGAAATTCTCTCCAATAATTCTCTCCAATATACCTTCTGCTCCCCTCTCTCTTTCTTCTTCTTCTGGAATCCCAATTATTCTAATATTGTTTCATCTTATGGTATCACTTATCTCTTTAATAATCCCCTTCATTGTCAAGTAGTTGTTTGTCTCTCTTTTGCTCCAGAGCTCTCTTGTCTCTTTACTTCTCCAAACAAGTTTTCTCAAATATCCTCTATGCCTTTTTTGAGCCCAACTTGCTCCTTGAGAATCATCTTCTGAACTCTAGATCTGACATATTGCCTATGTCTGAATTGATTAGGTCTCTAGCCTTCAGTACTGCCAGTTGTTCTTTTTTTTTTTTTTTGTGGTTAGTTTTTCTGCCTTGTCATTTTATCCAGATAAGTATATATGAACAAGAGAATGAAAAACTGAAAGTGTGGCAAAGGCCCCAGAAAAATGTACACTAACCAAATAAGAAGATATACCAAATCAGGGGGAGAAGATAGGGGGTAAAAAGAAGTTTAAAAAAATCTTTAAAAATTTTTTTAAAAAATTAAGAAAAAAATATATATTAGACTGGTGAATAGAATAGTGCCAACCACTTGATTTGGGGGTGTATTTTGGTCTTAGAAGAAACTACCTTGCAAAATTTTAAAGAAAGAAAACATATATATACAAAAGTAAGGGTAAACACGATGAAGGGATGGAATATGACTGTAAAGGTGATCATTTTTTTAAAAATTCTAAAAAAAGGGGTTGGTAAGTTGGTTGGGAAAGGAAAGAAGAAAGTGGAGAGAATTTGCTCAGGCTGGAGACTAGAACAAAGCCCTGTGATAGATTTAGGGTATATTTTGATCTATTAGAAGAAGTCATATCCCAAAATTTTTTAGAAGAAAAAAACCCCTATTTATATAGAAAAATAAAGTTAGATACAATGAAGGATAAACTATGACTATAATAATGAAGATTTTAAAAGATTTTTTAAAGAAAGGTATTGTTAAGACAAACTAGTTAAAAAACGTTAAAAGAGGAAAGAGGAAAAGTTAAAAAAAATTAGAAAAAGAAAAAAATTTATAAAATTTAATTAACTTTACAAGACTAAAGAATCATGGGGAGAAAGCCATGAATTCCATGCTTTGCTTTCCCCTTCTCTGGAATTCCGCTGTTCTCCTTGGTAAGTGAGCTTGGTCTTGGCTGGATTTCTTACCGATCTTCTGGGGGACCGGCCTGTCGTAATGATTTGCAAGTGTCTTTGCTGGAGGCGGAATTGCACCGCCCTTACCAGGGGCCAGGCTAAGAAATCTGCTCAAGTTCGCTCTCGGAGCTTTTGTTCCCTGAACGCTTTCCGTAGAGTTCTGGCGGACGGGAATGAAGATGGCGGCCGCCCAGTCTCCAGCCCAGAGGAGCCGAGAGCTCGGGGCCCCACTCCTCAGTGTGCCCCCAGAGAAAAACGATTCATCCCTACCGTCTCCCTGGCCTCTGGCCATGTTCCGAGCTCTCCCGGCCTGTGACTGAGCGTCTCTGTCTCTGGTGCACAGCCCCGCCTGGAGTCTCCAAACCCAGCAGATCCTGCCGCTCTGCTCTTCCGGTGGAGGAAGGTGAGTTTCCCTGGATCTGCCACTTGTGGGGTCCCTGCTCACAAAGCGGTGGTCCGATTGTGCCACGGGTCACAGTTTAAGGTAACCCGGAGCTGAGAGCACACTCCTTGGCTCCATCTCTGTAGCTGGCTTCCGCACTCTAATACCTGTGAGCTCTGTGATACTCAGACACCCCCAATCCTTCTGTGACCCCGCAGGACCTGAGACCACGCTGTCCCTGTGAGGGCTTCACCCCAACTTAGCCTCTGGAGTGATGTCCCTCAGTGGAGCAGACTTCTAAAAGTTCGGATTATGTGCTCTCTTGCTTCACCACTTGCCAGGAGCTGCCCCTCCCCCCGTGGTCTATCTTCCCGTCACTTCGGATTCATTTTTCCCCACAACTTCCCTTTCAGAAAGTGGTCGATTTTCTGTTTCTAGAATTGCTGCTTTTCTCTTCAATCCCCTCTTGGGTTTGTAGGTGTTCGGAATGGTTTGATAACTATCTAGCCGATCTCCTGCGACCTGATGTCATCTCAGCCTGCTACTCCACCATCTTGCTCCTCCCCCACCCAAAAATTGAAAAAATATATTTTGTTTCAAAACTTCATGTTGAACACTTGAGATGTAATCATACTCTGAGTCTTTAGTATCTGGGTGGAATCCTATTTTATTTTTTTTAAAGATGACAGCTTGGGGGGCCGCCTGGCTGGCTCAGTGGGTAGAGTATGTGACTCTTGATTTCAGTATTGTGAGTTCCAGTCCCACGCTGGGGGTATAATTACTTAAAAAAAAAAATCTTAAAAAAAATGACAGCCTGGACTGGGATAACCTACACTTCCTTTTTCATAAGCTTCTGTAACATGACAGGAAACACACTGCAAAGTGTAGCTGGGTTTTCCCTTCATTCACTAATGTTTTTAATAAACCCCTCAGAAACCTCTGGAAAGCAGAGGAAGTTTCTGAATGGGTATTTTTCTTTTCCACTCTTCCAAAGATCCTGTCAGCTGAATATTGCAAGATTGAGGGAGCTTTAGTTCTTTGTTTCCAGTTAAAATCTATTTGTCCAGTTGGAGACACATGGGCCCAGCAATAAAACTATGGCTGAAGTTTATGATCAGGAAGAGGCCAAATGCCACTTGTCAGCTAAGAGCTGTGCTCGCTGGAATGAAACATTGCATTTCTGAAGTGCAACTGAGTTGTACAAGGGTTTGTCGGTATCTCTGATGATAAGAACCTTGGCAGTGTTGGCTAAAAGGGTGGGGTGAGGAACAACCGAATGAGAAAACTACGCTATGCCCTGAAATGTGGTAATAGGATCTCCCTAGATAGACACGTAGTTTAACTTTTTTTAAAAAAATTTTATTTATTTGTTTGACAGACAGATTACAAGTAGGCAGAGAGGCAGGCAGAGAGAGAGAGAGGAGGAAGCAGGCTCCCTGCTGAGCTGGAAGCCCAATGCGGGGCTCGATCCCAGGACCCTGGGAACATGGCCTGAGCCGAAGGTAGAGGCTTTAAACCATTGAGCCACCCAGGTGCCCCTAACTCTCTTAATAATAACACAGAATAATTAAATATGGCAGCCCCATAGTGCACTCCCCTGCAAAACAGCTACATGAAAATTCCATCACCTCCCATGCTCCACCACCCCACCAAAAAAAGCAGTATGATGTTGTGATTTACAAAGAAATAAGAAAAGTGGATTGAACATTTTTGAAGTCATTCAAGAAGTGAAACTGATCCAAGACAAATGGTGCCTTTGAATCCTATAAAAATAAAATCAGAGGAAAGCTATGTCCGAGTCGTAGCCTAGAATCCTAGAGTATAAGTTTAGATATGTCCATTGAGTTCATCCTCTCCAATGCTGCTTCCAGTTGGAGAAAATGGAACCCAGTGAGGGCTATGGCTTGTCTTCCTCACAGTTTTTTAGCTTCACGAAGATCAGAAGCTCAGATCCTAGGACACCTCATTATGAAACACTACCAGTAGGTTCTTATTTTGTTTAAATGGGACTTTACGAGACAACTGTGTTGTGACAGAAATGTGGCTTAATATGGTCTTGAACCCAAAGACTTTCTCTCTTATCTGGAAGACTTAAGAAACAAACTAATTACATATACAGAGCCATAGGAAGAACTACGTGATAAGCGCTAGAAGAATTCATCATTCAAGCTTGTCAGGGAGTGCATTTTCTCTCAAGTCAGAATCTCCCAATTCTAAAAGCCAATAACAAGGCAATCTCACAGCTCAGCAGTAAAGCTACTTTTAAATCTAGAATGAGATCATTGGGTTCAATAGACAGACTCAAGTATCACTTAAAATTGGGCCTGCCTGCGTGTAATAGACTTTGGATCTTGGCTGTGTGTTACCATAACTTCTCTGCCATCCTCATGGTGTGTGTGTCTATGTGTGTGTGTGTGTGTGTGTGTGTCTGTCTGTCTGTCTGTCTGAAAATGAGTTCTGAAAATGTTCCAAGTGAACATTTGTTTCAGATTTCCTGGCATAGCTAAGAATCAGTTACAATTATGCTTTGAACTTATATCCTCCAGTTTTCAACCTTGTCTTCATTGTTCACATGAAAGCCAGAGTCTTTCTCATTTATTCATTAAGGAAATATTTACTGGAGAGTTATTATGTTCCCAAACACTGCATCAGGTGTTAATAATTTGAAGATGAAAGGGGTTTGACAAGCGAGGGACTTGGCCAAGGATTATTCACTCACCTATCTTGTCTGTCCAAGAGTCACTCGTGAGCTGGAAAGTAACTTGTATTTCCTGTTGGAGCCAACATTCTGCCAAGATCAGATCTGTCGAAAAATGCCAGGTAGCTGGATCTGACAGATAATTAGCTCAAATGTTCCTTTTTAGGATAATGTTGATAGCAAATACAAAATAATGTTTGAAAATTAAATTAATAAAAATGATGTGTACTAATTACCCAGTCGTTGCTCAGGGAAACAGGGATCAGGTGCATTTCCAGCCCCCCTTCTGAAGGAAGCATCTATTTTGATGGTCTTTTTCCAGTCTCAACAGACACATCTGTCTTGCTGATGTTCTATTACCTGCATTCACAATAGGGAGCTGTGCATTATTTTCATTCCCATTCCTTTTCAACTCATCTTTAAAAAAAAAATTGATTAATTTCAGAGAGAGAGGGGTGGGGGGGCAGAGGGAGAGGAGAGACTCCCAAGCAGACTCAGCACCCAGCATCACCCTGAGATCGTGACCTGAGCTGAAACCAAGAGTCAGGTGCTCAGTTGGCCACGCCACCTAGGCAGGCACCTTTTTAAAGGAGCCGATGATCTAGCCTATCAAGTCCAGCTCTCATTCTTCCACAAAACAGTTCAAAATGAGGCTAGTCCCATTGTTTTAGCCACCTTGTGAAGGCTACATGAAAAAGCTGAATGAATTCTGCATGTAGCGAGTTAATAATCTCAAGAGGGACTAACTTGTCCGAAGTCTTCGCGTCCACCACAGGAATCCCAGACCCTTTGACATGGCGATGTATTTGGATGTTCAACCAAATGCCACAATTACAGCCACAAATGTACCTCTCTCTCTCTCTCTCTCTCTCTCATTTTAACACTACTCTATTCAAATGTAGTGATACTATCTACATTAGAGATGAATTTGTAATTTCCATTCCTTGGATTTGCATGTCAATCTGTCTTATTTTATAAACTATGAAGTTATCAGATTACTTACAGTATTAGAATTTTATCGTGAAAACCAGTTGGCTGTGGAGTGTGTGTGTGTGTGTATGTGTGTGTGGTAGGGGTGTGTGAAAAATCAGTAGACTTTCCTTCAGGTCCTAGAGAGACATCTGTGTTTAAATTGGTTTTTTTTTTTACTTCCAATTTTTTAAGTTTGATACTAATGAACATTCATGGAAAAGTAGTAATATATTTCAAAAGACTCAGTTTACCCTTAACATGTAAATTATAATCATATAAGGAGCAGAAGACCTTAATTTGTAAGCATTTGAACACCTTACAACAAAGTTCCAGTAATACTTTTTCATTAATTCCACTTAAATTTTTCTAATCCTAAAGAATTTTTCTAATTTAAAATACATTGTCATTAATTCCTCTTAAAATCATAAAGAAACTTTTCTAACGAATTCAAATGTTCTTTTTTGATGGGTATTTATTTGTTGACTGTATTTATTTACTAAAAGGTAACTCTAGCATAAATACCTGTGTGAACAGTTTATCCAATAGAACAATGCCGTTGATGACATTTTCAGTACTTTTCATTTTGCCTATTAACAGCCCAAACCATGACATTCAGTTTTTGAGACGGTGTCCCTACTTGGCACAGAAGTCTACACGAGAGCTCGTTTCATTTGCCATTTATTCCAATAACTTGACAACAGTTATTTGCATCTAACTCTAACAGTATTTGTACAAGTACTTTCAAGCTAAAACTGCTAAAAATTTCCAATACGCATGCAGTTCAAGATATTTACAAAGTAACATATTTATTGTAAAGCGTGTGACTCTAAGCTCTTTATAGGATGTGAATACAGGAGTCACTCTACCCTCTACGAAAACACGGCCACATCTGAGAGAGGCGATTCTGCTGGCGAGAGTCCTGTGTTCAATTGGGTTGAAACGGGTTGAAACAGGTTGGCTGCTCTAACTGTACAGGAATGCTACTGTGCCATCATGGAATCGCCCGATAGCTCAATTCACACAAAACAGCCCCAGAGTTTCAGGTACAAGCCCTTAGCAACCAAGAGACCCGCAGCACAAGCAGCACTGGTGGAACACACTCTTATTCTGCAAGTGGGCTCTGCTTTAAGCAAAGTCAAGATTGAAAATCCAAACATACAAAACCAATAAAGTAGAGGGATGACTTGTATTCTAAGATGGTCTTCTGCTTTATGAAAGTATTCACAAGTTTTGTCTAAGTGGCAGTTCCCCTGATGCACTGAAAACACAATTTGATTCACAGAATTTCAGTTTACATGTGACTTTTTGCACAACCATCGTGAGAAGCAAAGTAACGCCTATATACAGTACTGAATTTTCTCTCTCAGGATCTAGGTAAGTGTCATATCACTGTACTGGAAAAGGACACTTAAGCCGAAGTGTTACCTTTTGAGCCACTGAAATATGGAGCAAATACTGCCTCTAAAACAGTTTTGGGACTCAACTTTATAACATAGATCTTTAGATAGCCCAAGTACATAGCTATCCAGAGGCCACAATGTTGGGCCCTATCCTGCAGAAGTTTGTTTTATTTTTGTGGATTTTCCCCCTTTTTAGCTGTGTAATTTTAAAGAGATGTTAATGGTGGTTACACTGTAGCTGGTCTATTTATGATGTCTCATTCTTATACTTCATTGCACAGAATCACCTTTAAAAATGCAACTTCCTGCATTTCATTACTTTTCCCATTGTTGACCCGGGGTGATTTTCATTCAAATAAGATTCTCTTTTATTAGCTGTAAGCTCCCTGGAGGGAGGGTGTTGGGGGGGGCAGAGATCCTGTCTACTCTATTTCTGTCCCCCCTCGGCACACATCATAGAGCCTGGCACCTAGGAAGCAAGCTCTCAATAAATATTTATTGAATGAATGAAGGAATGAAGAAATTATTGGACTGGGAGAAACGTCTGGAAAGCTTTCTTCACTCTAGCATCCAATCCAGTATGTTTCTGGAATATGTACAATCAAAATGAATTTCCAGAATCTGAAAAAAATCACAGAACCTCTGTTGTTCCCTATACATTTCTTGTTTTGTTTTTGGTAGACTCCACTAAAATATGGAGCCCTTGATGACATAGACAGATTTAGAAAAATTAAATCACCTTAGAGGTCAGAGGGCAAAGCAGAGAAAATTGAAGAGCGTTTCCTTACTCACCAACTGCTAGAGGGAACTAAAAAGGCACACAGATTGACCAAAGTCCAAAACCAAATCAAGCTGTTGGCTATGGTGTCCAGACCCAGAAATAGTACTTTTGAGTGTTGCAATACAAACTTAGCCACAGGTATATTCAGAAACAGTGAAGGCAATTCATTAAGAGCTAGAATCGAAGGAAATTACCATTTGCCATTTTGTAGGGCCAGACACATAGATCTGTTCCAGGCAGGGCCGGGGGAGATCACACTCCGTTGGCTGCAACCATTTCGCTGTGCCGATGCTCATACCCATTACAGGTTGCATAGGAGCTATAAGTGAAATAGCAAAATCCAGCTGTAGGAGACAAAAACAAAATCCGAAAATAAAATAGCACTTGAGTGGATAAAGCAAACCAATATAGTCAGTGGGCATGCTCATAAGTTAATAAACGTAAAAGCGTTCGTGATTGGGTTAGGAAATAAAGCTTCAGAGTCTACGGTGTATGATGCCTTTAAAAGAAATAGTCTGAACCGCATTCGAACAGTTCAACTTAAAACCTAATACAAATAAAGTAAAAATCTAAGGAGCATGAGAATCTGGATTTATACCAGAATTAACGAAGTGAGAGAGTTTATGAATCTGCCTTCTTCTGGAATGTCTCTTTAGGATCATGTAACTACGTAAATATTAAGCTGTCTCTATTTAAGATCAGTGAATGGGTTTTTCTATGGATAATGGAATAATGACTTTCCTTTCAGGCGAATAAGAGCAAACGCTGAAGTGGGGTCACTACCTCAGTAGTTCTAGCTGGATGTGTAGTTGGAACCTAAAAACTGTATTCACAGGATATGTATCCTAATTTGCCTTTATAATCACTTCCCAAAATACCTACCTCGGTATTCTGTGTTTATCATTGCACCAAATAAGAGCAGCCCCAAGAGGATTTTTGAAACTCTTACAGGTATATGTGTGTGTATGTGTGTACATATATGTGTATATATGTACACATGTGTATGTATACGTACACATATGTGTATGCATGTGTCTACATGTATGTGTGTACATACGTGTGTGTGTGTACATATATGTGTATGTAGACACACACACAGGTATATAGATACTTCACTCAAGGAGGAGATGGTTTTTCCAGGAGCTGTCTCCAAGTTCAGTTACCAGAACACTCTCTCTCTTCTTGTATGCAATGTAAAATCTCAGTACATTAACTTTCTTGTAGATCATTTCGTGCCACCATTTTTTACCTCAATCTAATGGATTTGGAGAGGAATTATGATCTCTAATCAAAGAGGGAACATGTTAGATTGTCCCTTTCGCTATTCAGAGATTTTAGGTTGTTAAAGGCATTTTTCCCCGAATGCCCTTTACGTTTAAATATACATAATTGACATAATTGACTTCTATTGTTAAAAAAAAAAAAAAGATATTGTACCAGTAATTCTTAATCCAAATCATTTGGACTTAAGTAATTTCTAATTGAAAGCCTATCACATGAATTGTTTATGGTGACAGACAATATACTATTAGTCATTTTAAAGCTCTAAAAGTGAGTTATCAGGATCCACTTCAATCTCCACATGATAATAAAGGATTATTATGTGCAGTAACCTATTTATGAAAAGGAAACAGTGTGCTTCTTTCAGACGCCATCAATTGCTTTAATAAGGAATTGAAAAGCGGGGCTACTTTACATGCAGATCACCGTCCCAGTTGCATAAGGATTTACAATAGACAAAACAAAACTATTTTTTGTTGTAAAGAAGGGCCGTTTGTTTAAATCGCACAATAATGTTTGCATCTAAAAATTCTTTACAGGCTAATAAGGCTTCATATAAACGTTACATAGACTTGGTTAGTTAAAATCATTCTAACGCTAAGACCAAAATGAAAGGCTTGTTGGAGCTGACCAGGAAAAATTCAATTAACCACATGCCTAAAGAAGGCAGAAGAGAAAAGATGTTTCCTTTCTTGGTTTAGGTACTTTTTAATTGATTTGAAGATGCAAATATTACATGATCAGATAGCACCCCATTAGTGCTCCCATAAATGTAAGAGGAAAACACCGCTTTCCCAGAAAATGTGCAAATTGAGGATTCGGAGCCTAATCTTTAAGCCTAAAAGAAATAGAAAGCGATGCACACATTTGTTTCTGCTGCCTTGAATTTGCAAAGAAGTTAGTTGGGATGTTTGAATCTCACCTTTGAAGGGTTCCTTCAAGGTATTTAATGGCTCATATGTTTTTATTAAATGAGGTGTGTGGCGGCCTCTACTGGTGTGTGTTTATAGAAAATGTTTCAGTAGGCAGAGAAAATACTAATTTCAATTAAAAAGTTAGAAATACACACTCTGTCATTGAAATATACAAAAATATCTAATTTAATGCAGAAAAAATATATTACACGTTGTGTAATGCACTCTTAATTAGGAAAATAATCTAAAACACTGACCACGTTAGTGTAAAATGATTTACGGAAGGGCATTAATTGTTCAATTCACTCTGAGATTGGGTTAAATATATTTTATTAATGAATTACTAATCCCGACTGAGGCAGTTTCTTACCTCTAGTCCACTGTTAAATCCCCTTAGTTGACTTAAATAAAATCACTTAGAACAAACCCAGAGGAAAGGAAATATTTTACAGTTAAATCTCTAAAGTCCTACAACTAGAATCATTTGATGACAGGCTGGTTTCTATAACTCAAGCAAACCGTACGTTGACTTAATAGAGCTGACATTTTGATCTATTTTACAGTGTTTTTAATTTCAAAAATACAACACATTAAAATATGTTCAATTTATCAAAGCTAAAAGCAACATTTAAGTAATGTACTTAAAGTGCAAAGGCACTTTAACACAAAGAAGTGATGCCTAGTGGCTATACTTGGTAACTGAAGACGGAAATACCATATATCATTATTTACAAAAGAATTTATAGTCTCAAAAGATCTTTGGAGATCTTCTACAAAATACACTGAATATCCATTTTTATGTGAAAAGTCTGCTTACTCTTTCTTCATTCATTATAATCTCCTCTTCCCATTCCCACACTGGAAAAATAAAAGAAGAAAAAAGAAACAAAACCATAAACAAAATATATGAAAAAAATGCACTGTAGAAACATTCATGTTCACTGATGATTCCGAAGGAGAGAAGGGAGGGTGGGGGGAGCCAGAGAGAAATAATTTAAAGGAAAACTCGGAAAAGCAGTATCATTGCTTCACCCCATCCCCCAGACATTTTCAAAGTCCCCCACTGATGCCGAGAGATTGAGAGATTGAGAGAGAGAGAGAGAGAGAGAGAGAGAGGACGCAAACACGCACAAAAGCAAACGCGGTGTCTCCAACAGTCTGGAGCAGCGTCCTTGGAAGCGGGAGGGTTGTAAATGGTTTCCGTTCACAGCTGACTGATTGCAGTTTGTTTCTCCAGAACTTCGAGGTAGTCTGGCTCTGATTGCGGCTTAGCTCGCAGTAAAGGGTGGTCGGGCTTTGACTGCCCCACAAAGCATTTCCTGGGAGTTCCGTATAAAACGGTTTTATTGATTCTGTCCTGGTTTTGGCGTCGAGATTCATACGAAGGGGCGAACTGCCTTTTCGGTAAGGTACAAAAGTTATAGTGGACCAGTCCTGCACTGGGAAGTTCCTTGACTCGCTCAGCGATGTTCTGATACAGCAGCTCGGGCTCCCTCGGCGTGGCCTGCTTCTCGAGCAACTCCGTGGCACTTATCGTGTACGCCAGCGGGGCCGGCTCTTCTTTCTTCTCCTCCAGGTCGCCATAGCTGAAGTCTTGCAGGTTTCGGTAATAGGCTACCGGGTCTCCTTCCTTCTGCATGTAGATGGGGTTCTGGCACATCTGCCCCACGGGCGGGGGGATGTAGTTGTAGACGTGGCCGTCCGTTTTGTCCTGAGCCTCGGTATTGTAAGACCCATACTGCAGCTGGAAGGAGCTGACGTCTAGGTTGTTGGAACTCCTCGGCACACTCGGCACCCCCTTTCTGCGTTTCAGGACAAAGACGAATAAGCCGGCCCCAAAACAGACAGATAGGATAAAGACAACAAGCAACCCTAAAATCAGGACAGAAAGTGGCACTTCAGTGTGGAGCTCTGGGTAGGAGCTGGGAGACACACTAAGCGACCGAGGAGTGTCTGTGTTGTGATTCATGGATAAAACGGTTCCGTCTGACAAGTTGGGGCTGTCGGGACAGATAGCGTCCCTCCCCAGAAACTTCAGGATCTCCCCCGCGTGCTTTGCGGGAGATTCGCAGGTCACCTCGTTGATGATGACGGGGGAATTGGCATGTTCCGTCCAGTCCTTTAGCCCCATGATGTCACAGGTGCAGTCCCATGGGTTCTCTTGCAGGTCTATCTGGATAAAGGCCGGCAGCTGATCCAGAACCCCTTTCACAGGCAGGTGAGAAAAATGGTTGTTTCTCAGATTCAGCCTGGTGAGGGCCGTTCCCCCAAATATGTTGTTGGGTAGGGAGCGCAGCAGGTTGTTATTCAGAAACAGCAGCTGGAGGTTAATCAAAGCATCAAAGGTCAGTGGCTTAATCTCCTTGATGACGTTGTACTCTAAATAGAGATACTGCAAGCTGTGCAGTCCGTCAAACATCGAAGGGTACAGCACTTCCAGGTAGTTGCCATTCAGGTAAAGTCTGCGTAAACTGGTCAGGTTTGTGAAGGCACCTTCCTGGATGACCGCGATCCTGTTGTTCCCCAAATGCAACAAGTCCAAAGAACTGTATTCTAGGAGGTCGTTCTTGTAGACAGTTTGAAGATAGTTCCCTGTCAGGTAGAGCTTCTTTGGGCTGGTAGGTTTCGGCTGCAGGTCGGAGATGTTCGTGAACTTCCTTTCTTGGCAATTTACGTTGAGACCGTTGTCCGAGCTCTGCGAGGTACAGACGCAGCTGCTGGGGCAGGTGAGGGGCACGGGGGACTTGGTCTGGTACACCATGATGGGTCCGAAGCTCTGCCTGTCCTTTGACACGGTGACCCGGGGAGTCGGGCGATTTCGCATTTTGGGGGGTCGGCTGGCTTTGGGCGCCCTGGTTGGGCTGAGAGCGGGATTCATGGTGGGCGACGGCCTTTGGACGGGCGTGTCGGCATGGCCGCCCCTCTGGCCGGAGTCGCCGGTGCTTTTTCTGGGACAGAGATCTTGCCTGGTCAGCTGGGTCACGTCTTTCCCGTGCAGCCGGAAGGGAGTCTCACAGACGATGTCCCCGACGAACACGGTTATGGTGTCCAGCCAAGCCTTGAGAGGAAGCAGGTCACAGGTGCAGTTCCACGGGTTCTCCTCCAGCTGGATCTCCATGATGCCGCCGATGTGCTCGAGGACGCCGGCGAAAGGCATCAGCTTCAGCCTGTTCCCTCTCAGGTCTAAGTGGGTCAGCAGGACGAAGCGGAACACATTGCTGGGCAGGGACAGCAGAAGGTTGTCGTTCAGGATGAGCACCTTGAGCTTGTTGAGTTTGCTGAAGGCCCCTGCCTCGATGGCACTGATGTAATTGTAGTCGGCCTGGAGGTACTCGAGGCTCTCCAGGCCCAGGAAGGTGTCTTCCCTCAGCACCTCGAGCTTGTTGTTGTTGAGGTGCAGTCTCTTGAGGGTCTTCAGGCCGCTGAACGCCCCGGTTCGGATCTCCTGCAGCCCGTTGTGGCCCAGGTGGAGCGTCACGGCGTTGGAGTAATTGACGAACTCGTTAGGGTACAGTCTCGTCAGGAGGTTTCCATTGAGGAAAAGCTGGTAGATTCGATACTGGGGGGGCTGGAGCAGGCTGACGGTTGTAAATCCTTTGTTTTCGCAGTTAATATTCAGGACGTTTTCCTTCTCTTCGCACAGGCAGCGGATCTTGCAAATGTCTTTGGCAGTTTTGCGGCTCTCCGTCTGTAAGATCCCGGCCACGGTTAACACACTGAGGAACCAAACGCCGCTCAGCATCTTTAGGCACCGTCGGTGTCAGTTCAGGTACCGACAGGCAAACCTTGGGGAAGGGTGCCGGGAGAGAGCAGGATGCGGGGGAGAGAGAAACAAGGAAGCCCGATTAAAATGGCAAAGCAAGGGGGCGGAGTGGGAGGCAGGGAGAATGCGGGCAGTGGGCAACACGGCAGAATGAAATCACTGCGTTCGTTTCTCAAAGCGGTTTCTTCTCGCCTCGCCCTCCCCCTCCCGCCCGGCCCCCGCCAGCCCACCCACCCACGCGTCCCGGAGCACACATGCTTGCACCTGATTTCCCGGCGGGGCGCAGCCAGCCGCGGACTCATTAGTAATCGAGTTGTCCTACTAAATCCAGCCCATCACCTCCTCCCCTGGGGCATCTTGAAGAGATCTCGGGCGGCTCGCCCGTCTTAGCTCGCAGCAGAAATCGCTTTACTTTTTTTTTTTTTTTGAACTGCGCAAAAAGGGGGTGGGAAAATCGGGACTGGCGGTGGGGGAGGGGGAGAGGATGGAAGAGCAAAGACAGCGCGGGGTGGGGGTTACTCACACATCAGGAGAAGACGGGACCCCTCTCCTCTGCAGTCCGCCAGTAGTTTAGCATCTTCGGAAAGAGAAGAAGAGCAAGGTAAAGGAAGACGCCGCTTCCGGGGGGATGCCCTGCTTTCTGCCGGAGGATTTAATTTGGCAGGGTTGGGGGGGGAGGGGTGCGCAGGAATTAGAAATCCGGCAGGCCGCAGGGGAGGAGAGGAGGGCCCGAGCGGCGGGAGGCCGAGGCGACGGGGACCCGGGGGGTGCGATTGCGTAGGGAGGTCGGGGAGCCGGCCGGCCCCGGCGGGCGGGCGGGCGGCGGCGGCGGCGGCGGCCGAGCCTGGGCGCGCGCTTCCAATCCGGCGGCGGCGGCGGCAGTGCGCGGAGCAGTTTGAATTTGAGAGGTTTTGCAGGCTCCCCCGGACAGGGCTGGGGTGACGTCACGCGGGGAGGGGGCAGGCGGCGGATCGAGGGCGCGCGGTGGGGGAGGGAGGGGCAGATGCTTCCCTTCCCTGCGAGCGGGTTGCAAAGCTCAAATCCGGGCTGCGTCAGTTGCTTCTGAACTACTCCACCTCCAGCCCGGCGGGCGGCGAGCCGCTGCGAAGCTCCGGGAGAGGGATTCTCCGGGAGGGGCCCGGCGGAGGGGCTGGGACCGCGGGGACTCCTCCGGCCTCCGGTCCCTTCGACTGGTTTCTCCCACCTGCGACTCCCTCCTGGCCCTTTCTGGGGGGGGGGGGTCCCTCCCAGTGAGAGAGGGTGTGTGTGTGTGTGTGAGCGTGTTTGTGTGCGCGCGCGTGTGTAGGAGATGTGCCTCTTTGCCTCAGGACAGGGGCGCTTGTGCTCCGATGCTCTTGGTGCGGAGTGGGGGTGTGCCCGCTCCGGAGTGGCTGTGTAGGAGGGCGAAGAGGGGCTTTGTGCTTTACAGACCGAGCTTTGTTTCGGGGCTGGGAGAATTACTTTCCGGGCGGTGACTGGCCAAACAGATACTTGCGGGGATTCTGAAAGCCAGCTCAGCGTCAGAGAGAAACCACACCAAAACCATTCTCCTCGAGGCTGAGTTAGGCAGATGATGAAGTTTAAACGTGTGCTTTTTGCCTGCAGGAAGGAGAAGTGGGTGTGAGAAAAGGCCTGCCAGGCTGAGCCTCACTTGGCGGGGTGTGGGAGCCCAGGAGTGGGGGGGGGGGCGGAGGGGGCCTAAGCCTCCAGGCGGCATTTAAGTGCCAGGTGTTGGATTTTTGCCTTCATTATCTCGCGCCTCCTGAATTATCTTAAGGTCCCCTGGAACCAGGTGGCTCCTGGTGTGGAGTCCATCTGCAAGACAGGAACGTCTGCTGTTGCCCGGAAGGGCCGGGGGCAGCCTCTCGAGAGGCAGGAGAAGGAGGCGATGGAAGAGAAGGGGGCGCAGCGATGCACTGAGGCTGCGCCTGTCCCGCGGAACACTTACACTTGCTTTCCCCGGCTCTTCAGTCCCAGCCTGCTGCGGACAGGGTCGACACAGGGTCCCTTTGCTGGGCCACATTTGGAATAGAGATAATCCCACCGGCAAAACGAGCCGCCTGAGAACGGAAAGCCCCCTGCTTCTCCCCACCTGCCTCCCCGGCAAGCTCAGGCTCTGGATCGTTCGGCCCGCACGGGCTCTTTCCTCCCGCAGAAGGGCTCTGAGAGTCTGCAGACTTAGGCATTAAGACAACCTGTGGCTCCGCCAGTCTCCTCCAGAATGTTGCTAATGGCTTTCACCTTGCCCTCTGCTTTTCCTTTGGGCAAGAGCCTTGCCCCTGACGTGGAGAGCCCGCTCCCCATCCTGTAATGCTTGCTTGGTGTTGGGCAAGATCCTTTCCCTCTGGGGCCTCAAATTTCCCTTTTCTGTGCCAAAGGGCGGCGGGGAGCTGAGCTGTCCTCGGCGGGGGAGGGGCAGCTGTGATGGCCTCCCACTCGCTATGGCAGTGTCCTCACTGGGTGCGCAGGGATGCGTGCCCGATGAAGCTTCCTTTCACAGCAAAGGGGCACTTGTTCCTCCGTATTTCTAAATATTACACATAGTTCCTAGAGAGATGTGGCTTATTCGTTGTCATTCATTTAACAAAACATTAACTAATTAGGTTAATATTTCATGGAAGCAGAAGCCAACATGAGAGCTGGACAGGACTTTTGCAATCAGGTTCATCTTATAGATGAGGACGTTCCTGCACCAGAAGTGCTGACTTGCTTAAGTTCAAGCATCTGTAAAATGAGAAACCGAACCCAGGGATTCCGAGTCCTGGGCCAGGAACTTTCCCCCAAGCTCACTACTGCTTAGTGTGAACTGGAGAAGAACGGTCTGCCTACACTTACAGTGGTGCTGGTGTCTTACCTGAATGTGTGCTTTTTGAAAAACTTGTATTTGAAAGTGAAATACTAAATATTAGTTTTAGTTCGCAAGTAATTTCCTGCAAGACCCTGACGACGCTGTCAGGACTCCTTGAGGACAGCGACGATTTTCTTAAAAATTTCAGAGGGAGAGGGAGGGACAGAAAGCGGGCAGATAGATGGGGGCAGCTCGAAATCCGTGAACATTATTATTTAGGGTGAAAGCCGGGCGGAGGTAAGCTGGCTGGCGCGGGGGGCGACACTGGGACCCCGGAGATGGTGTGACACATCTTCCTCCCCTGGTTAGCTTCCGACCCGGGTCGGCGGACTCTCCCACTCCTCTTGGGCCTCTTGCCTGCTGTCCCCGAGCCTCCACAGCCGCTCTCCGCAAGCACGGTTACAGGGAACGAATCGGCCTCAGCCGGAGAGAAGCACTTCAAGGAAGTTTCGTCCGGCCCCGCGTCTCGGGGGGAACCGCCGCGGCACCCCGCTAGGGAGAGCGGGCCTGGACGGCATTGGAAAGCTTCTGGGCGGACGGGGAGCCCAGAGGCGGACGCTGCAATAAGGCCCACGCTCCCTCTCCTCGCCGGGCCGAGGGAGGCAGCCGCGGGGACTCCGTGGCCTCGAGCTCCCTCGCATCTGAGCGGAGCCCCGCGCGGGTGGCGGGGGCTTGCACGGCGCGCGGGGAGGGCCGGCGGGGTTAGAGCCCGCGCCGCCCGGCCGCCCGCCAGGCCTCGAGGGGGTTAACGGGAGTGCGGCGGGCCCGCTGCGGAGGGGTGTCAGCCGCCCGGCCGCCCGTCTCCCCCCAGTCGCCGCAGGTTCGGTTCCCGGAGGCCGCTTCCGGCGACCAGCGCGCCGGACGGTTCCCCGCTCTCCGGGCACCGGGCACCGGGCCCCGACCGCGAGCTCAGCCCTCCTCGCCCTCCCCCGGGCCGCGGGACGCCTCATGCCCGGCGCTGGGGCCCACAGCCGCGACGGCCACGCGCGCTGCCTTCGCCCCGGCGACCGTCCTCCTCGGGGCCCGCGGTTCGCAGCCGGCGCACGGGGACGCCCGGCCGGCGGTGGCCCCGGAACCTCGCGACGCCCCGGAGCCCGACCACGCCCGCGCGGGCAGTCTCGGAGCGGGCGAGCCCGGGCGGGCGGGGGCGGCCGCCGAGGGGGCGGCTGCCGGCGCGCGCGGTCCCCGGCCGATCGCGCCCTGGCTTCCCGCACCCGACCACCCACCCGCGAGGGGAGGCGGCGGGCAAAGGCAGGGGGCCGAGCGCCGCCTTCCCGAGCGCTGAGAACTTACCCGGCGAGCGCGCCACCCGCAGCTTCCCCCGGAGGCGCCCGCAGCACCGGCCAGCCGGGAGGCGCGGGAGCCGGCACAGCCTCGGACCCGCGCGCCCGGGAGCGGGGGGCTCGGCGGCGAGCGCGGGCGGCGCCCCCAAGGGCAGGCAGATCCCCACTGGAGCGGCTCGCCGCCGGGCAGCGCTCCTCACAGGCGGCAGGGAGGGAGCCGAGAGGGAGGAGGGAAGGAGCACGGGGGCGGGGGTGGGGGATGGGGGGCGGGCAGGCAGGCGCGGCCGCCCCTCTCCCGCACTTATCAATCACCCCGAGATCAAATGGCCCCGCCGCGCTCCCGGGAGGGGCCTGTAGCAGCCCACAAAGGAGCCGCCGCTCCAGCTCTCGGACGAGCGCGGCGCAGCGCGGCTCGCGCCTCTCGGGCCCTCGCGCCTGGCCCCCTGCCCCGCCCTTGCAGCGCCGGCCGAGGGCTGCGGCCGGGACTGGGTCAGGAGAGATGAGGAGGGCCCTCGGTCGGTACCAAATCCCCCGGGAGACTGAGGCCACTGGGCGGAAGGTGCAGACCACGGGGAGGCCGCGAGCCCCGGAGCTGGACGCCGTCCGGGACGGCCGCGCCCCTAACTAGTGGGCGCCCAGTCGCCGGAGTTCGGAGTTCGGGGGCGGATGTTTAAGGACCTCCTACGAGGATGGCCAACAGGAATTTCCATATAATATGGAGCGAAGCGCGGCTTGGGCAAACGTGTGAACAGAAGCAAGCCCTTAGCAGCGTGCCAGTCCCTGTTTTCGTTTGATTCTTCCCATTCTGCGCGACGTGGCCCGGACCGACGGCGCGCACTGTGGACCCCCCCCCCCCTTCCTTTCCCCTCGGGTTAGCAGTCCAGGTGGCCGCCATGCGACCACAGGAAGGCGCTCAGCCCAAGAGTCACTGTAGTTCCAGAGGGAGGTGCGCGGTTCGCCAGGAACGTTGCCGCTGCCTTCAAGACCTGCCTTCCCCAGGGTGTTCGGCATGAACTTGCACTTGTGTTCGTGTCAGCGAGGAAGAGGGAGTTTCTCTGAAGGGCAGAAGACATTTCCCCCTCGATCCGGGAGGAGGGGGGCCTTCACGAACGCCCTCGCCGCCTCTGGTCCTTCCTATACCCCCTCCAGAGTCTGTAAAACCCCCAGTTGTTCGAATCTGCAGTTTGATGATGGACGGGGGGGGGGGGCGATGAGAGGGACCCCAAGTTACAGCAAACATTAGCTCTCCCGCTAATGAATCTGCTTTAGGGTTTGTGTGTTTTCAAGGTTATTTCCTATACAATGAAGCCAGTTCTCGCTGCCCTGACTCCCACCACATTCTTATCCTTACCCTCGGGCGGGGGTGGGGGGTTGGGGGGTGGGGGCTGTCTTTTGTGCTTTTCCCCACTCTTTTCATAATGGTTTTCTAAGGAGCGGGTGCTGGGCCTTTTGAAGAGAAAATTACTGGTAATCTTATCTTGTGACTGTATGCAAAGTTTACTTTTGGAATAGTCCAGAGAATTATCTCGTATAATCTTAGCTCTGAGGTTTTAAGGATCATTGCTGCTCCTTTCACTTCATTCCTTTTGGGATTTCCCTGCCATTCAGATCAACAATTTGGGCATAACAGCGTTCTCACGTGGGCACAGGAGCAGACTATTCACAGTTCCTTACTCAGAAACATTACCCTGTTTCATTAATGTCCTTTTTCGTGCAAAATACTAACCGCGCTCTTTGCCACAGACTACAGCTGTGATCTGGGCACATCATATTATTACTAACTAGGAAAAGTTAATGCTGTTTCCTCTGTGTCTTTACCTCCTTTCTGACTGTGTCATCTTTTCTTGTAGTTATTTAATGGGTGCTATAAACAACCACAAAACACAGAGCTAAGAGGCTATTCAAAGGCAGAAATAATGAGACAGTCATGCTGGAAAAAGGAGACAGTTTACTGAGAACGGTGGTGTGTCTCCAGCCAAAGGGAACACACACACACACAAAAGCAGTAACTTGTATGCAGATTAGATGAGGAACACAGTAGCAATGATAAAAACCGACATTTTATTTTTGATCTGGTAAAAACATGTAAAATATGGCATGCATCAATTTTAATTAGCCTTGGAAGCAAGGCTAATGTGTTTACCAGCCCTCAGAAAAGCATTCAGCAGGCTGCCTTTCCACAGGGGACCACACTGATGGTAAGATAAAAGGAGAAAGAGCCGATTTTTCTTTTAGTCAGCATACAGTTTTCCAGTAGGGGGGTAGCTGTTCCGAAGGGTGTCGTGAACACACACACACAGACAGGATGACGAGCAACACAAAACTTTGTGTGAGGGCTGCGGCATAGATAATTACGGTAGGAGAGAGCTCCAAGTGTGTGAGTTTCAAATGTAACAATTTATTTGAAAGTTTCTTTGTACTGACTTTTCTAAAAGTTTCTGCATTAGGGGAAAATGCCCTGCTATACTTGAATATCATAGACATGCATATTAATGTACTTTTGTCAATGAGTAGAAGTGGCATTGTTAATTCTTTGGTGTAGTGACCTTATAAACATCTCTTTCTGTGCTCTCTTTTCTAGTGATCATTTCATCTTATCCATGGGCTTAGAGATGCTTGACTGCGATGCCAGTAGGGAAACAGAGCAAGAAAATGAAATTTTTCTTTTCATTCTAAGATTCAGGGAAAACCAGAAATTTCACCTAGAATTAATCAAAAAACAAACATGTGCATGCATTTGTAAGGTGATGCAAATGTTGCCCGATTACTGTGTAGTGCACAGTTTGAGAATGTTATTTTTCTACCTTCTCTGCACCTATGCAGAGCTGGAAAGCTCTTAAAAAAAAAAAAAAGACAAAGTAGGAACCTCATGCAGAGCGAGTAATTCTAAGACAGATATGAGATGTTCTCAGAGTAGACTCTCTTTGGAATCAGAGGTTTCAAAGATTTCAGACAGAGACAAATTCCTAAATAAAGAAACGCAGCACAGAGGACATGCCATTAATACCGGTTTATTCATAGTTTAGAGGATACTGTAGACTTCGGTTCTGCAATGCTATTGAGAGTGTGGATATTTTTAAATTCAATTCCATTATTTTGATTATTTTGGCAGGCATGTTGGCTTGGTTGGTAGAGTGCTGGGCCAGGACCCAAATAGTTTGTCTTTTAATCCAGCACACCTCCAAACCCTTAGAAACCTGGGTTCAAATCTCACTTCTTCCTCCGACTTGCAGGGGAGACCTGAACTGGCACCTCTGTCAGTTTCCCCATGTGGAAAACTGGGTGCTAGAACCTGCCATGTGCAGTCGGTAGAGATGGGATTTGTGCAAAAGTCCCGGAAAAGTGCGAAGCGGTACATACATACAAAGGGAAATCTTGACACGAGGGATTCCTAAACTCACTTCTTAAAATAACTAAATTCTACAAAACCAGTGATTTTAGTGAGAAAGCAACATTTTAACTGAAATTGGATAATGAACTCATGCTTAGGAAGTTATTTACGATTTTGGTTGGCATTCTATGATGTCGCACATTCCAATGGAAACAAAAACATCCCACCGTTTCCCTCGGTTGTTCCATATATATATACATATATATACACACACATACATATTTGATGTATATAGAATGTGTATGTATGTATAAACAGCTTACACTTATTTAACAAATACAAACAAATCAAAGGAACACGATCTGCACTATGACCCAGCAACAGAGTGAGAGGGAGACCCTAAGCTCCCTGATGCCCTGCTTTGTGATCTGCTTGGGTGTTGAAGCAAGAGCTTCTGGAACCAATTCTCCTTGTCATAGCCATGTGTCCTGAAATATTCCATCGCTGTATACTTTAAAAATCGCCAGCCATGGCCTACTAAATTGACTTCATGAATGACTAATAGGTTGGATCTCAGAGGTCCAAAAACACTGACATACAGAATCAGGAAGGGGAGGAAGGAAAAGAAAAGAAGTAGAGGAAAAAGAAGTTAAGGAAATACTTACGGTGCTCAACCAATTGTATCGAGTGTCACTTAGCGATGCAATCTCCTCCCTGAAGGTTCTAGAGCCTCGAGCCTCGTCCTTATTGATCGAGTGGGGTGATTCATCAGTAAGAACTATATTTAAGCTCACTGGCCTTGGGAATGAATATACATGGCAAAAGCCACAGATTTTGCAGATAAGGCTTAGGACAGCCTTAGCAGGTATTTCATTTATCCTGACACATTTCATCCTGTTAATCTCCCTGGAGCTGGAAGTGATATTTTGGTCTGGAGTTACAACCTAATGCGTCCAGGAGGAAACCAAATTTATTGGGTTCGACATTGCACATTATTGGAACGATATAATGCAGTTGAGCCTCTGTACTAAGTTTTGTTGATTTTATTTATGTATTTATGTTTGACTAGTATAAATATATGGTAAAGTATGTGCTGTAATGGAGAGTTTAGTGCTGACTCTGCTGGAACAGTCAAAAATGTCTGCTCACAAGATGCCCAGTTCTAAAGACTTACAGCCCAGAGAGCAGCGACTAAGGATTTGCATTAAGTATTTCTGATTTTTTTAAAAAGTCATCATTCGTGGAGGGGACCAGGCTATTAATATTCAAAAATAGCGAGGATGGCACACTCCAGATCTAGCCTGAAGTTGTGATTTGCACAAAACGAAGCAAGGTAGAAATTGTGGGTTCAGAGGGGGGGTGAGTGAAATCTAGAAAGTAAATAAAATCATTTCCAAGTAGTAGCTGAGTGCAGCATTCAACCATCATTGCAAATCAATGAGAGGAGAATGGATTTTTTTTTTTTTTTTGCCTTGAGTCTTGATGAGTTATTACTCAGATGTGGTTTCAGTTCTTTTTTCTTCCCTCCATTTTTCTTCTCCTGGGAAGTTTCCTAAATGACATGACAAGGATACCTGGCACGCACCTTATTCACCCAATGATTGCAGGTGGGGTCACCCAGAAGTCAAATGGGATGGCTCCGGAACGTATGTCCAACTTTTGCCTCTGTCTGTGGCCATATTGTGCTTCCTGGGCAGATTAAAAAGAAAAAAACAAAGCTTCAGATTCCATGACATTAGATATCCCTGAGGCTTTCTCAGAAAAACTAGCCCAAAGTCTCTCTGGAGTGGGGGAACCATATGGAGTTTCTTGTAAGCACTTTGGAGCAACCCCAGGAAACCATGACAGACCTAGAGACATAATCACCCACGGATTTGTCCCCCAGCGTGGGCATCACCACAGCAACTGGTGTGCAGTAGTGGGGTCCATGTCATTTTATTAATATTTTGAAAGAAGGCAAAAGCAAGCTTATTGCTTGCTACACATCAATGCTTCAGAATAATGAGCTCAGTGTGCTGAACCCTTAGCTCTTTATATAAAGATCTAGTTGGCACAGGTCAGGAAATGGCACTATTGGAACTAGAGAACTCATTTGCCATCCTTTAAATATATTGAATTGTTTTATTTTAAAGCATTTTTCCCATGACATTTTTTCCCATGACGTATATCATAAGATGTGTACAGTATTATGAAATGATGAGTGCTGGTTATTGTTTGCAGCAAGCATGGACAATTGTCACATGAATGAATCCATGTTCTGCTCACGATTTTAAAAAAAATTTATTTATTTAAGTAATCTCTACACCCCAATGTGGGGCTCGAACTCATGACCCTGAGGTCAAGAGTTTCATGCCCTACTGACTGAGCCAGCCAGGAGCCCCTCTGCATACACTTTTTGTAAAATATAATCATCAGTCAACCTAAGATAACTTCTATCTCCTTTTTTAAAGATTTTATTTATTTGAGAGAGAGAGAGAGAGAGAGTGGGCGGGGGGGCAGGAGAGGGAGAAGCCGCCTCCCCACTGAGCAGAGAGCCCAAAGTGGGGCTCGATCCCAGGACACTGGGATCATGACCTGACCTGAAGGCAGATACTTAACTGACTGAGCCACCCAGGCGCCTCTAACTTCTATCTCTTGAATACAAATAAACAGTACAAAACAATTTTAGATAATCCTGAGTCCCCGCTGTAAAGTTCCAGTTGCTTGGAATTCAAATATATGGTTTACTCAAGGGTCTGAACAGAGCTGCTATGATTTACATTGATAATATTGGAATGTATTAGTCTACAACCAAATTCGTTTATTATGCCTGCTATGGCCACTAGCCAAGTTCAATCTTGAGCTATAGTAATGTCAAATTGTGCATCATCACTGACCTTTAAATAAGTGGTTTATCTAAAATAACGTCTAGGAACATGAGTGAACCATGATACCCATGTGGCTTTCAATTACCCAAATGCTTTTTTTTATTTTTTTTTAAAGATTTTATTGATTTATCAGAGAGAGAGGGGGGGAGAGAGCGAGCACAGGCAGACAGAGTGGCAGGCAGAGGCAGAGGGAGAAGCAGGCTCCCTGCCGAGCAAGGAGCCCGATGTGGGACTCGATCCCAGGACGCTGGGATCACGACCTGAGCCGAAGGCAGCTGCTCAAGCCACTGAGCCACCCAGGCGTCCCAAATTACCCAAATTCTTGATCCATTTTCAGTATTAATATTCATTAACACCTCAAATAATTTTTTAAAATTCCTGTGACATATTAATATAACAAATATTCTATGCAGAAAGTTCTCAAAATACAGGGGAGTAGGGCAAGTGATCTACAATTACACTTTGCAGGTGTACAAAGTTGCTTGCATGCATGTTCAATTGTTATCTTTCATTGAAATACCAAAGTAATTAGTCATCTTTAAGAATTTTCTACTTGTAAAATGTCAGTGATTATTTTGGGTCGATGTTGACTAAAAGCACTTGATAGCCTAAGAATTTGTCTTTTATATGTCTGCCTGCCTGCCTTCCTCTCCTCTCTCCTTTTTCTTCTTAAAGTTGGTCTGCGAATTCCTTCCTCCACAATCAGATGTTTTGTCAAAGAAAACTATGAACACCACAGGCAGAAGTCTATCTCCCAGGAAAATGATCATTGCAATGGGCCAACACCGCAGAGAGGTTTCCCCCAGAAAGATGCCATCGTGATTGCTGTTTCCACTTGAGTTGTCCCTTGGCTAGTAGAATGGTAGTGCTGGGCGGGGCTTTGGATGGGAAGGTCTAGGGACACCACTGGCATCCACCTCCTCTGGGCTCTTGGTACAGGGGCAGCTTTCTGGGCCCTGCCCCAGACTCGCTGAATGGACTTCTCTGAAGGTGCAGCCAGGGAATGCTGTTTGTGTAAGATTCTCAAGGGACTTTGATGCAAATTGCAGGGCCAATTCTAGCAGGGAGAGAGAGAGAGAGCACACAAGTGCGCACCAGTGGGGTAGGTAAGGGCCAGAGGGACAGGCAGACTGAGCAGAGAGCCCGATGCAGGACTAGACCCCAGGACCACAGGGCCATGACCTGAGCCAGAGGCAGATGCTTAACTGGCTGAGCCACCCAGGTGCCCCTGCTACTTTAGTTTTAAAATTGTTTTGTGTTTTTTTTTTTTTTCAGTGACAATCAGCTTTAAAATTTAATGCAGCAAATACACTTTGCTTAGGAACCATGTTACAGTAGGCCTGGAAGAAGTGGCTTGCTGGTCAGCCACATGAAGAGACAACATTTTATTTCAAACTCTTTTGACTGCAAGTTTATTGCTATTTATTTGTGCTTTGGGTGATAAACTATATAAAATGGAAAAAAAATGCTTGATAAATACTTATTGAATTGAAGGGAAGAAAAGAACACAGACCTTGCTGTTGAGTTGGAAAAGATTTCCTTTCTTATCAGCATATCGATGCTAAAATCGCAAATTTAATGGAATCTGAAGTAGCTTAGTTTTCATGTTATCCTTTCCTTTCCTGGGTCAGCTGAATCGTTATGAAGACATTGCAGAGAGACCAATGTCCATAATAGTTTTTCTTTTGCCTTTTGCTTTCTTCTTCAAGATTTTGAGCAAAGTTATATAAACCCTTCGGAAAAGGCTTTGGCGCGGCGGGGGTGGGTGGGTGCTGAGGGTGCCACATGAGGGCTTGAAACTCTCTTGACCTGTAAGTGTCAACTTCAAGAAAATTTCTGCTCGAAACTTTGAAGATAAAATAGAACATCTAATTAACATTTAGGAGTGGAAGATATATATCCATTTCAAGTAACCTGACCTGAATTTCAGCAGAGGATCTCTTCTTGACACATTTGTAACTCATTTTAATTGCTAATAGGTACTGTGTGTACACACCCAAGGCAGAATGGGGGTTAACCTCGCAGAGTTCCAAAGGTGAATTAACTTGAAATTAAACAATGAATTTTTGTGAAGGGACATTTCATTTGCAATCTTCTAATACTGCATCAGATGCGTATGATTGACAAGTACCAATTATCCAAGAAAGTTGGAAGGACTAGTGGCATTTTGTGCTTCATCTGTATTACTATAAATATTTTCACGGGGAATTGGGTGACTTCAGGATATGAAGCATGGTGATGGGCTTTGGAGCCGTACAAAACTAGGTGGGAATCCCAGGTTGGCCACCTAACCGGAAGCATGAGTCTGGGCAGGTTACTTAAGTTCTCTGAGTCCTGCTTTCCTCTTTTGTGAAGTCTGGGCAATTCTGCTGATTTTGTGAATGTTGTGAGAAACAGAAAACAGATACGAAATTTTTCATATTGTGCCTGACATTTAGGAGGTGAAGGGGGAACCATGTTCTCCTTCTGGTGTCCTTAGCGTGGTCCGTAGAGTAAGGAATACCGTCTTTTTGCCAAGAAGAAGAAGAGAGGACTTATGGGCGCTCGTGCTGGCTCGCTCTCTCTCTCTCTCTCAACCCCCAAAAGAGAAGTGACCTTGCAAGTGAATTTGAGTAAAGAATCTGAATAAACTTAGCTCGGTGCCTTTTGTGTTCTCTCTCTTTTAGGTCTACTTACCTGTAGAATATGGCTAGCACTGCCTGGAATTGGGTGGCTGAATTAAATTGAATTGACTGTGGCCATAGACCTCACTAGCTTATTGAATTCAAGGTTAATAGTATGAAGCTGATATTTTGATCTCCACGAACCTGATGCTTTCGTTTACTTCTCAGTAGGTGCGAACTGAAGAAGCGGACTGTGTGGGGCATCGGGCAGGCTCAGTCGGTAGAGCATATGACTCTTGATCTCAGGGTTGTAAGTTCAAGCCCCATGTTGGGTGTAGACCTTACTTAAAAATAAAACATTGTTGGGGTGCTTGAGTGGCTCAGTGGGTTAAGTGTCCGACTCTTAGTTTTGGTTCAGGTCAAGATCTCAGGGTCCCGGGACTGAGCTCTGCACAGGCACCGTGCTCAGTGGGGAGTCTGCTTGAGATTCTCTTCCTCTCCTTCTACCCCTCCCTGCCACTCTCTCTCTCTCTCTAAAAGAAATAAATCTTTAAAAAATTTTTTAAAATTCTCAAAAAGGGGTGCCTGGGTGGCTCAGTGGGTTAAGCCTCTGCCTTCGGCTCAGGTCATGATCTCAGCGTCCTGGGATTGAGTCCTGCATCGGGCTCTCTGCTCAGCGGGGAGCCTGCTTCCCCCCTTCTCTCTCTGCCTGCCTCTCTGCCTACTCGTGATCTCTGTCAAATAAATAAATAAATAAAACCTTTAAAAAAATTTCTTAAAAAATAAAGGAGCAAACAGCTATCACTCCCAAATTGCCAACAATAGACAATCAAAAAATTGAAGCTGCTGTTATCATAGCTTTCTATAGTAATTCGATCTCACAATACCAGATGTCTCTACTCCAATGCACTGTTTATGGGACACTACCATATACTCTGATTCTTTATTCCTTAATTGGGAGGAAAAAAATGCCCATTGCTATCTTTTATCTAAGTGAACAACATGATTTGTCAAAACTGAAATTCTTTCTACAATTTCAAAGGCAGAAGAAATACTATGTTTGATGCTTCCTCCAGTTGAATGCTGCTTGGTCATACATTGTATACACTCCTTGTAAACTCAGAAAATGCCCGATATATCAAAAGTAACAGAGTTTAGAAGTATTATGAGGGGATAATGTTTGTCATAGGGAGACCAACCCTCCCAATGTAGCTTCAGCTGGTTTGTGAGAGAGAGGGAGAGAGACAGACAGAGACAGCGAGAGACAAGAGCAGAACATACAGAGAATACCATCGCAAACACCTCTGTTCCCGCCACCAAAATGGATGATGGAAAAAAGACCTAAAGCAAATCCAAACAATATTAATATAAAAGAAATATGTGAAGATTCACATGACATCTCACCCCTTTCTCCTCTGCCCACAGGGACCACATTGATGTGTAGATTTCCGGTCCCTTCTGTGTATCTTTACATATAAATGTGTATATATTTATGTATTCATCCATGAACAATATATAGGCTCGTTTTGTGAAGAAAACACCATATGTGTTATTCTTCATTTTTCTAATTTAACATTTTTAAAACTCTCCATGTTGATGCATAGGAATCCTTTGATTCAGCTTAACTGTGAATTAATAGTCATCCTATAAATGTGTCAAATTAGATTTACCCATTCCCCGATTGATAGACATCTAAGTTGTTCCCATTTTTTTCCCCATTTTTTAAAAACCACCAATAGGAACAACCCACGTCCTTGTTACGAACGCCTTTACCTGTCACTTGTCTTCAGTGTTCTGAGCGGGCACTGGTTTTCCTTCCATAGTGTAGACTCCAGATTTCTTTTTCTGCAGGGCATCTTATGCTGTTTCTGACCATGTATTGAGTTATTTTATTCATTGTTTACTTTTTTTAAAGTAAGCTCTGCGCTTAAAGTAGGGCTGGAACCCAGGATCCTGAGATCAAGAGTCATATGCTGTGTTCCCGGAGCCAGCCAGGCGCCCCTCTGTGTTTACTTCTTGAAGATGGTGGCCTCCCCCATTGACTGAACGTGTGTATGGCAGTGACTGGAACATAGCGCGTACTCACTAATGCTTGTTGAGTGAATGAATGGAATGAAAACAACAAATAAGTGACTTTCTGCTCCGTCCTTCACACAAAGAGGCTTCTGGCAAGTCTGCGCCGTGACTTAGCTAAAAATACCCGACCTGTCTGGCTCCCCGTAGTACATGTGGCTTCGATTTAAGCTCACATTTCTGCTGGGTGCTGTGTCGTAGGCCAAGAAACCAGACCCCCAGATGGGCATGTCATTTCCCTGAATCCTGGAGTCACTGGTAATAGAAGTGACTGTCATTCTTTTTAAATATAAAGTTGTCCCCAGAAGTCTTCAGACAGACCTTAAGACAAGCAAGAGCTACTGCAGCCTTTCCGTGTCTGTTCTCCATTGCTTGCTTAGGCAAAGAAGCCAGATTTTCACTCTAGCCTGTGCCAGAATCAAGACGATCATTGCCGCACGTCTTCGTGGCTAAGCACGACCCTGTGACTGAGTTCTGGCTAAGGAGAGCGGAAGTGTCCGGGAGTGAGCGGAGGCTGTATTTAAAGGGGGAAGCTGAGGAGGTCTGCTGGCCTATGGCATTTTCCCTTTGTTGATCACTATGTCTGGTTGTAAGTAGTCCCTGGGTCAGTGAGGGCCTCTGGATATTTTGAGCTGGGTTTCCTGATGGGCCTGTTTGTATTCAGCTAGGGGCTCGCTGACCCCTTCCTACAATCCATCACTCAAGCCTGTTTGCCTATAAGCAGCCTCTACTTCTTGTTAGGTTCTGCAGTCATCCTGGACCATAGAGACTACGGTTCTCTAGGATAGAGGAACAAGTCCCCGGAAGGGACTCAGGTCCCTAAGGGCCAAGGGGAACCATCATAACAGCCCTCAACTGTTTACCTTTTTCTTTAATGTGAGAATTAAACTTCTAGAGTCAGGTGACACTAATCCAAACAGATACATTTAACTAAAGCAATATCATCCTAACAATCTTGCCATTTACTAGTAAATATCTCGACCTGCTGGTACAGTTGCCGTGCAGTAGCTGTGTAAACCTCAGCAGCTCTGTCTCACCACTAAGCTTTTCTCTTCTATGGAACAGCAGGATAAGCTCAAGACTGACATCTTTGTCTGTTAGACAGTCCTGTGACCATATTTAAATATAATCGCTCTGGATGGTGAAACTAGCATTAGTCAGAGATGAAGCCCGTGTTTATAGTTTGGCAAAAAGCTCATTAATCGGATTTTTTTTTTGATCGTTTGAATGCAGACTAGCCTGAAGTTTATCTTTGTACTATCAAAAAAAAAAAAAAAAGCCCCTAAACAAATCTGCAGGGTAATTGTTGGCTTACTTTAGAAACTAACTGCTTTCTAATTGAAAGTTGGCAGCTTCCTATTTGCATAGAAACAGTTAATGTACTAAGTTTCAATTATTTTTAAAAATCCATTTACTAAAACAGTCGGACAGTGGGGGGCCTGGTGGCCTCAGTCGCTAGATCATGCAACTCTTGATCTTGGTGTTGATAGTTCGAACCCCACGTTGGGTGAAGAGATTACTTAAAAACAAAATCTTAAAATAATAGTCTGACAAGACATTATTAGTGTTACTCGTTTTGTAGTGAGGTGGTCCAAGACTGAACCTCAGTATTTCTGGTTCCCTGAAGACGGGCAGCACGGATAGAGCTGCTTTTCGAAAATTGCAGGAATTGCTTCCCCCAGGGCCGGAAGAGTAAGGCGGGAATGTCCCTTTGGATTGGAAGTAGGTGGTCTTTCTCTCCCTTCTGGAAGGGGTTAACTGGGAGCACCATTGACATGCAGAAGTAAGCTAAGTACTTATTCTTTGTCCTCTGATATTGGAAGTCATCTAAGTGTAAATAATTCAGAGTGGAATGCTAACTTATTTGAATAACGCAAACGTTTACTTTTGGTGGAGGATGGAGGCAGAAGGCGGATTAAACCCTCATGGATGTCAGGGGATTTCCACTTCTGGAACGCAACCTGGGAACAGGGGAAGGATGGGAGAAGAAACTCTGGCTGCTGACCTGCCCGAGACCCTCCATATCGGGGTGTGTCCTGTGAATTTGATGGACTGAATTGTCCTTTTCTGCCTTGTAACGTTCTGATGAAATTGTCATTCCCAGCGCAATGGGTTGACCATTACTACTTGGGTTTAGATTTGTGTTAGTACTGCCCTGTGGAAAGGAAGACAGAGGGGTCTTGCTTCTGGATTCAGACAGAGGGTTTTTTTTATTATTATTTTTAAATTCATTCATTTATTTAAGTAATCTCTACACCCAGCTTGGGGCTTGAACTCAAGACCCTGAGATCAAGAGTCACTGAGCCTGCCAGATGCCCCTCAGACAGAAGTTTGTGAAGACTGGAGGGCTTCCTCTTAGTGGTAACTAGGTGGACTGAAGGCAGCAGTGGCCCGAACGAAGAAGGAGGCTGCGGTTTAGAGCCAAATGTCACAAGGAACAAGCAGGGTAGATACATGGTCCCCAGGCATCATCTGAAATACACAGGTGGCCTCTATTACTAGTGATTACCTGGGGTGACATCTCAAGTCATTTTCTTTAGATATTCAAGAAATGGGATTCCTAGAGGGCTAAAAGATGGGGCACTAGGGTTCCCCAATAATACAGCCGTTTCTCTTCAATGCCCACTAAATTCTGGTCCCTGAGTAGAAGACAGTTGATACACATGATCTCCTTGTGTATCAACTGTCCTTGCTCACAACACCTGAAAGGCAGCATATTCTGGTGAAAAGAATAAAAGCATATTCTTTTTACCAGAAAAGGCAAATGCATAGAAATATTGGAGATCTGTGTTTACCTTTTCTCACTAGTTCATACTGCACTGCCTTGTAGTTCATGCGGATTGGTGACGTTTTGGTCGTCAGATTGCAACACAACTTAGTCAGAATTACTTATCAATAGGATTCATTTCCAGGAAGAACGTGGAAATATTTCTGCAACTCCAGAGTCTTTAAAAAAATAGTATTTCTGCTGAAAGTAGGAGAGGGAAATATCTTTATAGCTTAGAGAAACAACTCTTATTTTACGATTGGATGCAGTTGAACCTTGAACAGCACAAGTTTGAACTGCATGTCCACTTGTATTGTTCTCCTCAGTCAATACAGTAAAGTACTATAAACGCATTTTCTCTTCCATATGATTTTCTTAATAACATTTTCTTTTGTCTTGCTTACCTTCTCTCAAGAATACAGCGTATAATACATGGAACATACAAGATCTGTGGTCATTGTTTATGTTATCAGCAAGGCTTCTGGTGGACAGCAGCCTATTAGTACTTAATGTTTTCGGGGAGACAGAAGTTACACCATGGAGTTTTGAATGCCGTTGGGGGTGTTGACACCCCAGCCCCCATGTTCTTCAGGGGTCAGCTATATTTTGTTTTGAATCATGATGCAGAATAACAATGAGGGTTTTTGATATTCTGGTATTAAACGACCGAAAGTGAGTGCTATTTACTCAGGAGCTTCATGGTTTCAGTGTTATTGCCATGCTCTCCAATGACAGGACACTGTATACAGATTTAATAACGAAAAAATGCAGCAAAAGTAAAAGGCTGTAAAAAATAAAATAAAAGGCTCCATTAGTAATGGATAATAAAGTCAGGGAAGCTCTTAATGGTGACCAATATCACAGTTGCTGAGTCTGCAGCTTTTCTTAATTTTTTCTTAGCTGGTTTACTACTGTTTTGCTGTGGAGGGTTGAACACGTTTCTCTGCTCTTCTTTAACCAGCCAGACGGCCCAAGATGATCTGCAGAAGTGCGTTCCAGTGGAATCGGATATGCCTGGCAGTAAAGGTCGATTGGCCTTTCCTAAAATTAGGAGGAATATTTATAGCCATTCAAAAAGCAGATTTGGTTGATTACAAGGAGTAGAGTGTGACCTTACGCAAGCCCCTTGAGGGACCTTTTTGTCACTTTGTCATATGTGCGGTGGCACGGCATTGAGCTGGTGACTTGGTTTGATTGGAGAAAGGGATGCTATGGTCTTCTGATCACTCTTCTGACCCCTGTCCCTCCTAACTCCCCATTAAGTAATTCCCGAGGAAGCCCCTGGAGTCCTACGTAGGTAGGTCGAGTGTAGGGGGACAACAGTGCAACCTGTCAGGTCCATGAGGCTTCAAAGGAGAGAGAGTGGGGGTCAGGCTGCCTGGAGACAAGACGAGTTGCAGTGTGGATGGGGCTTAGCTGAGCCTGCAGTCCTACACGGAGCTGGGAGGGGCACGGGTTCTGAGCGCAATCAAACCAAAAGCTTGTTTGCAGGCAGGAAGTGAAGCAGTTTCAAAATGATTTGGCAGAATCTGGAATGATCCCTAAGGCAAGTCTGGGCAGGGTCAGCAGACCAGAGACTGTCAGGCTGTGCCTAAGGCAGGAATGAAGCAGGCTGGGGCTTGGACTTTGGGACTCGGGTCTACATCTCAACACGACTAGTTTCCAGTGAGTCTTGTGGCTGCTGCCGGAGCTTACAGCAGTCAGCATCCCGGGGTGGAAAGGGTCAGAGCCACTTTGGACCGACTAGCCTTCATCTCTAGGGAAAGAGGCTGCGTCTCTGTCCTCTGGGACGCCCCCCAGTGCCCGCTGCGTGTGATACCACACTCTCTGGATGTATTACGGGCTGGGCGTGGTCTGGGGGAGCATCTCCCTGGGTCACTGCCATCTGCTCCTTTACCAACTTCTCAGTCCATGATTCTAACTTCCTCCTCTCTCTCAGGTCTTGACAGCTAGACTCTTAGCAGTGTGGGTTTTTCTGTTTTGGTCATGTTTTTTTTTTTTTTTTTTTAAGATTTTATTTATTTATCAGAGAGAGAGGGAGAGAGCGAGCACAGGCAGACAGAATGGCAGACAGAGGCAGAGGGAGAAGCAGGCTCCCTGCTGAGCAAGGAGCCCGATGTGGGACTCGATCCCAGGACGCTGGGATCATGACCTGAGCCGAAGGCAGCTGCTTAACCAACTGAGCCACCCAGGCGTCCCTGGTCATGTGTTTTTTAAGATGCTGTGTGACTTCAGCCTAGTGACATATTAGCTACATAAGAAATGCATTACCAGTATCTCTGGGCCTTGTCTCTGTCTTCTCCATCTCGAAGTCAAGGCCTTATACAAACAACAAATACTTATCGAGTGTCTTTTATCTATCTATCTATCTATCTATCTATCTATCTCTATCTATCTATCTATCTTTTAGAGAAATTGACGTGTATTCGGCACTATAAGGGATACGAAAAATCACATTTGCTATAGCAGGGTCCACTGGGGACACTTCCATCTTGGAGAAAGACAGAAAATAAGTACTGTGTGGCTTGCAGTTGTCCCAAAGTTTTCGAGTATGAGGGGTTTAAAAAAAATAAGTGGATAGAATTGAGATGAGAAGGAAAGGTGGCAGAATCTACTTACTCGTTTGACAAGGTAAATAATGCCTGCTGGATACAAGGCACTCTTTTGAGGACTTCGCAAGCAAGAACTCCTCGAATGCTCATAAGCAGCCTTTGAGGTAGATCAAATTATGGGAAAACAGAGACACAGACAGGTGGATGAGCTTGTGCGAGGTCCGGTAGCTGAGAAGCGTCTAACTCTAGGCATGCACTGGGGGTACTTGGGGGGCTTAGTTGGTTAAGTGTTTGCCTTGGGCTCAGGTCATGGTCTTGGGGTTCTGGGATTCGTTGGGCTCCCTCCTCAGCAGGGTCCCAGCTTCTATCTTTGCCCCTCCTCCCCAATTTGTGGTTCTTCTCGCAAATAAATAAGTAAAATATTTAAAAATAAATAGAAATGCACTGGTCAATGTGGCAGCTTTCTCAGTTGCACTAACCACATCTCAGGTGTTCAATAGCCAAAGGCGGCTGGGGGCTACCGCAGTGGCTAGCACAGATCGAACAGTTCCAGCATCGCAGAACTTTCTGGTGGATAGTGCTGGCCTACCGTCCATGTATTTAACAATTTATCTGCACTATCTCTTGCTGGGGTAATGATGCAAGCAAGCATGGGGGTGAATGCATGCTTCTAAGTCTTTACAGAGAAAGTTGCTTCAGGATAGAGCCAAAAGCAAGAAGTGGAGGCTAGTTTTGAATACTGGGCCCGGTACTGGGCTTAGTCCCTATACTGGTTTCCTGTTGCTCTATTCAGGTTGTCAGTTTCTTTCTGATTCAGTTTTGGAAGTTTATAGGTTTCCAGGAATGCATCCATTTCATCTAGGTTGCTTAACTTATTGGCATATAACTGTTGAAAATAATTTCTGATGTTTGTTTCTATTTCCTTGGTGCTAGTCGTGATCTCTCCCTTTTCATTCATAATTTTATTAATCTGGGTCCTCTCTCTTCTATTTGGTTTAGTTTGGCCTGTGGTTTATCAATGTTATTGATTCTTTCAAAAAACCAGCTTCTACTTTCATTGATGTGTTCTACTGAATCTCTAGTTTCTATCTCATTGAACTCTGCGCTAATCTTCATTATTTCCCTTCTTGTGCATGGAGTTGGTTTAATTTCTTGTTGGTTCTCCAGTTCTTTAAGGTGTAAAGAGAGCTGGTATATTTTGGATTTTTCAATTTTTTTGAGGGAGGCTTGGATGGCTATGTATTTCCCCCTTAGGACTGCCTTTGCCGTATCCCATAGGTTTTGTACCAACGTGTCTTCATTCTCATTGGTTTCCACGAATTGTTTCAGTTCTTCTTTGATCTTCTGGTTGGTCCAAACATTCTTGAGCAGGATGGTCTTTAGCTTCCAAGTGTTTGAATTCCTTCCAAACTTTTCCTTGTGATTGAGCTCCAGTTTCAAAGCATTGTGATCTGAGAAAATGCAGGGAATAATCTCAGTCTTTCGGTATTGGTTGAGCCCTGATTTGTGACCCAGTATGTGCTCTATTCTGGAGAAAGTTCCATGTGCACTGGAGAAGAATGAGTATTCTGTTTTTTTAAGGTAGAATGTTCTGTATATATCTATGAGGTCCATCTGGTCCAACATGTCATTCAACGCTCTTGTTTCCTTATTGATTTTCTGCTTGGATGATCTATTACTGAGAGTGGTGTGTTAAGATCCCCTACTATTAATGTATTCATATCAATATGACTCTATCTTGATTAACAGTTGGCTGATGTAGTTGGCTGTTCCCATAATGGGGGCATAAATATTTACAGTTGTTAGATCTTGGTGGATAGACCCTTTAAGAATGATGTAGTGTCCTTCTTTACCTCTGACTACAGTCTTTAGTTTAAAGTCTAATTTATCTGATACAAGAATCGCTACCCCAGCTTTCTTTTGAGATCCTTTGGCATGAAAGACGCTTCTCCATCCTTTCACTTTCAGTCTGGATGTATCCTCAAGTACCAAATGGGTCTCTTGTAGACAATATATGGATGGGTCCTGTCGTTTTATCCAATCTGCAGCCCTGTGCCATTTTATGCGAGCGTTTAGGCCATTCGCGTTGAGAGTGATTATTGAAAGATATCTTTTTGTTGACATCATGTTGCCTGTGAAGTCTTTGTTTCTATAGATTGTCTCCATAAATTTCTGTTCTATGACACTCTTGGGTTCTTTCTTCTTTTATATAACCCTCCTTAATATTTCTTGTAGTACCGGCTTGGCGGTCACATACTCTTTTAAATCTTGCGGATCTTGGAAGCTCTTTCTCTCTCCATCCATTTTGAATGTCAACCTTGATGGATAAAATATTCTTGGCTGCAGGTTCTTCTTATTTGGTGCCCTGAATATGTCTTGCCAGCCTTTTCTGGCTTGCCAGGTTTCTGAGGACAGGTCTGACATTATTCTGATGGACCTTCCTCTGTACATAAGGAATCTCTTCCCCCTAGCTGGTCTCAAAAGCTCTTGTCTAAAATTATGACTCATTAGTCTTATAATCAAGTGCCTCAAGGTCTTGGTAGATTTGTTGATCTTGGGGGTGTCCTTTCTACTTCTAGGACACAAATGCTGGTTCCATTCCCCAGACTGGGAAAATTTTCATGGAGAATTTGTTCAACTATATCTTCTAGTCTTCTTTCTTTCTCTTCCCCCTTAGGGATCCCAATAATTCTGATGTTGGAACATTTCATGGCATCATTTATTTCCCTAATTCTGTTATCATGGCTTCTAAGCTGTTCCAGGCCTCCTCCTGATCCCTTTTCTCTATCAGTTTGTTCTCTAGAGCACTAATTCTATCATCTGCATCAGTTACCCTAGCTGTTAGAGTATTTAGATTAGATTGGAACTCATGATAACATTTTTGACTTCTTCCTGGGCAGCTTTCACTTCTGCTCTTAGAGATTCCATGTTGTCACTAATGGTTTTCTCCAACCTAGCCATTGGCTGGATAGTCGTTATCCTGAATTCCCTTTCAGACATACTATTTATGTCCATATCCAATAGTTCTGATGGAGAGGGCACAGTCTCTGAATTTTTCCTCTGTTGGGTGTTCCTCCTCCTAGTCATTTTGGTAAGAGATGGTCAAGGGGATGTGTAGCTGAATATATCAACCACGATCCAGGCAGTGTACACCCTGGAACGCTTCTGAGCAATTGGAAGTCACCACCAAATTGCTAGGTAGCTAGCTACCAAAATTAGCAACTCGCAGCTCATACGGGTTGGAAGTCCAGGCTCGGCTTAGCTGAGTGCCCGTGCAGTCCCACCAGGGGGCAATCAAGGCGTCAGCCAGAGCGTCTGCCTTATCCGTGGCTTGAGATCCTCTTCTGAGCTTGTTGGTAATTGGCAGAATTCAGTTTTTTGAAGCTTCAGAGACGAGGTTCTCAGCACCAGTTGGCCTGCTTTTCCGTCTGCCTGCTGTTCCCTCCCTCGTGACCCTCTATGTAACATGGCGATTTGCTTCTTCACTGGGAAAGTATTGGCCGCTGCCCCTCTGGTATCTGAATTCTAGTCCCAGTTTTGCTTATTTATTTACTTATTTAAAAGGTTATATTTATTTATTTATTTTAGAGAAAGAGAGAGAGCATGCACATGAGGAGGGGGAGGAGCAGAGAGAGAGGGACAAGCAGACTCGCATGCTGAGCATGGAGCTAGATGTGGGGCTCGATCCCATGACCCTGAGACCATGACCAGAGCTGAAATCGAACCAGAGTCTGATGCCCAATGGACTGAGCCACCCAGCATGCCCCTAGTCCCAGTTTTAAAGGACTCAACTGATTAGGCCAGGCCCACCTAGGAAAAACCTCCCTTTTGATTAAATTAAGGGCAACTTAAGAGGGACCTTAATAACATCTGCAAAATTCCTTTGCATTTGCCATGTACATAGCATACACATACTCATATTAAAGAAATCCCATCCTATTTATAGGTCCTGATCACACTCAGGGGAGAGGATTATACAGGGTTTACTCACCAAAGGGGTGTTTCAGCAATCCATCTGCCACAACTCTATGTGTTTTAAGAAAGGAAGTGGGTTTTCTGACAACAAGGTGGGAAGATAGGGCTGTTATGCTTTCAAGAGGCTGTTTGTTCCCCTTCAGTTATTTGGTCTCAAGTTAACAAGTGTCACATTAAAACCTTGGCCTTCTGAGCCACCCAGGCTCTTGGGATCAAACCCTGCATCGGGCTCCCTGCTCAGTGGGGAGTCTGCTTCTCTCTTCCTCTGCCCCTCTCTAATGGTTAAGCATCAAACTCTTGGTTTCAGCTTAGGTCATGATCTCAGAGTCCTGGGATCAAGCCTCAAATGGGACTTGACCCTGAGCATAGAGTCTACTTTTCTCTCTTCCTTTCCTTCTACTCCTCCCCCTGCTCCCATGAGCTCTCTCTCTCTCTTTCTCTCAAATAAATAAATGCATATTTAAGAAAAACCTTGGCCTTCTGATGGGTGAAAGGGAGTGGGAGATACAGGCTTCCAGTTCTGGACTGAGTACGTCATGTGGATGGAAGGTGGACCATAGCGAGGCTCGTCAATGAAATTGACAGACGGGAGCTGTGGCGACAACAGCATCACCTTACACACTTGTTGCATCACCGTGTTGTGCACCTGAAACTAGTGTAACATTGTGTGTCATCTAGGCTCAAATAAAAAGAAAAGAAACCTTGTCCTTTTGGTCTCACCATTTGTCTATTAATGCATAGTCTTGAAATGGATATTTTCATGCTTTTGAAACCCAATGATGCTTAAAAATAAAAATGATAACTTTGGCATTAATATTTTAAGTACAAAATGAACACATGGTTCTAGTTAGAAAAAGTAAAATGGTAGAGAAGCCCACTGACAATAGAGTAAAATGGGAAATTGTCCCGTCTGCCACCGACCCCCTCATTTTTGACCCCCAAGAAATATTCTCTCAGATTCTTTATTGAGCATATGCAGATGCAGATATTCCATATTTTTATTTTGCATGCTTATTTTCTACAGTTCACCGTGGATAGTGGCATTTTTCCATGTCAATACCTACAGACACTCCTCTTTCTCATATACACCTAAATATATCTATATCTATCTATCTATATATATATATATATATACACACACACACACACACACACACAAACACGTGTGTGTGTATTTACATATAAATTTAACTACACATATCCATATTCATACAAAATCATGAATGTAAAGATTGAAAGAGGTCATTCTGAAGGGAAAGCTGTTGTAAAGAAGGAATGTTCACGCACAGCTCCTTATCTTATCCTTGTAATAAATTGTTGTTTGGACTAACCCTGGTTTTAGCCTCCTCAGAACTAAGGAGAGCCCATCTTTAAACTTACCTGAATCTTTAATCTTTGTTTTATGTCAAGAGCTATTTTCAGACCATAATCACAGCTCTGGAGCTTTAAAGCATCGAGGCAATTCGATATCAAAAGGATTTGACTTTGTTCTTTCCAGGGAGACAGACAAAAATGCCTGCTTGAAATAATCAAATGGCAGGAGAATTGGCTCTTTCTAATCCCCGCGCTCTCCCCGGATAAGGGAGGATGAAGAAGAAATTGTTCAAGGAGAAGAGAAACAGAACATCTCTCTGAAGTCTTCTGTCCGTAGCCTTTTCCATACCTTTGGCCTGTTCCAGGGACTCGGTCTCATCTCTGGTCCTAGCACCGATCCTGTGCCTTAGGCGGGGAAGATGCAAGAAGCCTGAGCCAGATGTTTTACTGTAAATCAGCTCTCCTGTCGGTGCTGATCTGATCAGCGAATTCTACCAGTTGGCTTCTTGCCTCATTCCTTATGATGAAGGTGCCATTTGGGGACATTTTTGTGAACAAAGAGAGGTGCTGTTAATAACTAACCTGGGAAAGAAAGGCTTTCCAGGGCTGCCCCGTGCAAACTGGACACACGATCGCTCTACTCATGGCCAGGCTGTGCCCGGCCCCCGCGAATGATAATCACCCCGTGCTTTGAGCCAGGGCTCCCCAGCCACCACGCTAAGCACTAGACTTATAGTGTCTTATTTAATCCTCACCGTCAATGACCCTATCGGATATTACTATTATCTCTGCCCATCTTACAGACGAGGAACGGCAGTCCCCACAGCTAGGTTCCCACGTGCGAGACAAATTGCAAGGATGTGGAGAGGGTGAATGGGGGTGTCAGCTCAAAAGCAAGGAGGGCTGCACTGCAAAGAGGGGATGAGTGACGGGAAGGATGAATCCTGCAGGCCGTGTTTTGGGGCTAAAAGGGTTTCTTAAGAGGCCAGGAGACCATGGGTTGATAGATGATTTTTTTTTAGAGATTGTATTTTTTTTTAAAGATTTTATTTATTTATTTGACAGACAGAGATCACAAGTAGGCAGAGATGCAGGCAGAGAAAGAGAGAGAGAGGGAAGCAGGCTCCCTGCGGAGCAGAGAGCCTGATGTGGGGCTCGATCCCAGGACCCTGAGATCATGACCTGAGCCGAAGGTAGCGGCTTAACCCACTGAGCCACCCAGGCGCCCCTAGAGATTGTATTTATTTATTTGACAGAGAGAGACACAGCGAGAGAGGGAACACAAGCAGGAGGAAGGGGAGAGGGAGAAGCAGGCTTCCCGCCGAGCAGGAAGCCCAATGTGGGGCTCAATCCCAGGACCCCAGGATCATGACCTGAGCCGAAGGCAGATGCCCAACGACTAAGCCACCCAGGTGCCCCCTCATAGATGATTTTTGTTGCCACGCTCAGGGATTCTTTTCTCTGTGACAGCACGGAGTTCAAGGAGCCCTTATCCTCCATCTTGCTCACTTCGGCATCATCTTTTCTTACCCATAGGTATTCCTTGTGTAAGCCGCGTTTCCTCAAGCAGATGGCAAACGACTCAAAGGCGGGGACCAAACCGTTCTGGCATCTCTCTGGGTGACTGTCACAGTGCTAAGTGCGGAGAGATAGTCAGCAAGAATTTGGGGGCTCTTTGTTTCCTAATGCTGCCATAACGGGTGACTGTGAATGGGGTTGCTTCAAACAACACAGAGTGAACGTCTTGGTCCTCCGGAAAGTCGGAAGTCTGAGAGGGGTCTCACTGGGCTACGGTCAAGACGTCGGCGGGGCCCTGTTCCCTCTGCGGGCTGTAAGGGAGAATCTGTTTCCACATTTCTCGGCTCGTGGCACCTTCCTCCATTTTCGAAGCCTCTCTTCTGCCTCTCTTTCCAGCTTTAAGGACTCTTGGGATGACATTGGGCCCCTCCAGATAATCCAGCATAATCTCATCTCAAGGTCAGTTGATGGAACGACTTTAATTCCTCCTTGCTGTGGAACAGAACCTACGGGTTCTGGGGATTAGAGTGTGGGCATCTTCCCGGGGCCACTACAGTGCCCCTCCACAGATGGGAAGGAGAAAGCAGGGAGGACGTGTCTCTCCTGGTGACCATTTTCCATTGCTGACAAACTTAGTGGCTTAAAATGCACAGAGCTATTATTGTACAGTCCTGCAGGTCGGAAGTCTGAAATGGGTTTCACTGTGGCATTCCTTTGGAGGCGCTAGTCCAGGAGCCATTCCTTGCCTCTCCAGCTTCTAGAGGCCACCTGTGTTCCTTGGCTTGCTCTCCTGCCTCCTCGCACTTATTAGGACCTTTGTGTTGACATTGGATCTGCCCAGATAATCCAGGATAATCGCCCCATCTCAAGATCAGGTGATCAGCAACCTTAATTCCCTTTGCCACATAACCTAATGTATTTACACGATCTGGGGATTAGGACCTGGACCTAATTCTACCCCACACCCTTTAACAATTTGCCCCCAAATGTTCAAATACGCACAAAACTATGTACTCAGAAAGTACAATAAATCACCATTTACTCATCCCTGAACTTTGGAATTAGTTCATTTTTTAAAAGTAAGCTCTAGGCCCAGTGTGGGGCTTGAATTCACAACCCCAAGATCAAGAGTCACGTGCTTTATGAACTGAGCCAGCCAGACACCCCTTGGACTTTGTTCATTTTTAAGGGTTATTCTCTGAGTGGTTGAAATGTTATTTCATACAGTAAATACTAGTCAACTTTATTTCTGAATTTTTTCCACTTCTTATATAAACACTATCGATTAAGCTTATAAAGTGTTGATTAAACATTTTTGTAGACTTTAATATCTATAGTGGTCATAAGTGATGTGAAATAGTACTTCTAAGCACCCTTAAGGCAGAATATTATATTTAAAAATCAAAAAAAGTAAGAAGGACACAAAAAAACTAATATTCTGAATCCTCATGTATGCAAGAATACCTCTGAAAAGCACATTTGTGGGAAATATTTTTCAGAGCTTGCAGTTTTTAAGTCTATGGTCTGTTAAAAGTTTATTTACAAATCCCATGTTTGGACTGTAGTTTATATTTTAAGACAATCTACATTATATTTTCCCAGCTTTATTGAGCTATAATTGACATATAACATTGTATAAGTTTGAGATGTACAGAGTGTCGATTTGACACATGTACATATTGTGACATTGACAATTTACATGATCAAACCCAAGGACACACAGTTTTAAAACAGAAAATACTTGGATTGTATGCATTTTCATTCAAATTTATAAGATTCACAATGTAGAAAGCTTTTTAAAAATTTCGTGATAGCTCCATTATGAGGAGATGGCGTTTTGCATTTGTGTTACCACCTTGCTTTTATTTATTCCCAGAGTCTTGTTGGACTTAACAATATCGGAAGTTTCAGCCTGGAGAGGTGTTCAGACCAGTGTTCAAGCTTTTGCTGTCCGTGTTAGTGACAGTAGATCTGACTCTGTGTGTTCTGTATGTGTATGTGTTTGTATTAGTCAAACTAATGCTCATTTTGTAGCATATGACAGGGAATTTGTGATATCTTAACCTAATTTGGGCTTATTTCACACCTGCATAAAATCTGATGTGGATATTTCTGTTTCAGAAGTTCTCTTGAGCAGCCCTGCTGCCGGCCATCATCATCTTCCATCATCTCGGATGGCTTCACTCCCTCCCCTGCAGTGGGGAGGGAGAGGGAGAATGTGGGGACATTGCATGGAGCAGTGTAGGGGCCAGGCCTGGAAGTGACGTGTTTCACTTCCGCCACACTCCATTGGCCAGTACTGGGCCATGTGGTCCCACCTACATGTAAGGGGTGGGGGGAGACTAGAAGATGAAATTGTGTGAACACATAGTAGAGGTCTCTTCCAGTTTGTGAAGAGAGTTTTCAGATCTCCAATCTGGAAGACACTTTGAGGCTCAGCATCTTATCTTACAGAAGTGGAAACTGAGGCACAGTTGTGGAGGAAGCCTTGTACAAGACTATAGGGAAAGTGCCAGGCCAAAATTCTAACACCTAGTATGTAGATAACAATTGGGGTTGGTTCAGACCCTTCCTAGCATCTGCCTGGTGGAAAATGGAACCCCATGAACAGCACCGCTACCATCGCTCTAATGAAAAGTTTATTTATTTTTATTATTTGATTTTTGTTTATTTATTTTAATTAATTAATTAATTAATTTTATTATTTTATTATTATTTATTTTTTTTAGTTAAAAACTGAAGAGAGGTACAAGTTTACAAATGCCAAGATAATGTATATGTAATTTCTTAATATTTTAATGTAAGTTTAATCTTATCCATCATGGACTAGTGTGACATTATTTTATTTTATGGTGCTGAACATTTTTTTGTCCATTAAGGAGTTTTGTAACCATTAAGTACCATTTTAAAAATATATGCTTGAGAGAGATAAAACTAGAATGCTTAATATCTATACTTGTTATGCTTTAATATCTTGCCTAAGAGTTTGGAAAGGAAATGACATTTGTGTCCTGTATATGCCAGTATTTCTAAACCTTTCCTTTAGTATTCACATTAGAGATAAGTGAAGAAAAATTAAAATTATCTGGAAATTGAAATGTTTCTTCATTAAATTTGAAGTTTTCATTTTCCAGAATATATTATTCTATGATTTCAGCTCTAACATTCTTGTTCTTACCATGCGACCGATACATAATACATAAATTATAGATATGGAAAGATTTGGCTTGGGGGCTTGCAGTGAGGTGGCAAATGGAGAATAAAGAAAAATAAATACAAGTTCTATGAGATTATTCCTTCTTCCTACTGAGGGAGCATCAGAGCTCTTTCTATGGCTACAGTGCGATAAATACTGTTGCTCCATATCTATGTCCCTGTTAGCTCTGAGCCAGTTTCTGCATGTTTCGGTTGAAAAATTCTTGCTTGAAGAGCTTTGTTTTCCTAGCTATTGTCAAAACGCTTTCTGTGGCCATGTGCCTCCGTTGTGGGTTAGTGTTCATCCTCACTGCATGGATAGAAATGCAGTGTTCACAACCACTACCACATCTAGGGGACCCTGGCCACTGCAGTGTGCTACACATTTACAATAACAGCAACAGCAAGAAAACAGCACTGATACCTAACGATTGTTTTTACCAGTCATCTGTTATTGGAAGTTAATTCTCAGTGAGGATATGAAAGGATTCAAGGGTGCCAGGCAAAGGTCACGGCCAGGAAGTAGCTGCTCATGTTTGAGTTCCTTGTAACAATGGCAGTAGTTGAAAAGCACAGAAGCTGCCAGCACCAGCGACGCCCCCTTTCTTCACATTGACATACTTGTAATACCCACAGTGACCTCTTTGAAACGCTCCAGCAGTGCCTTTAGGGGTGAAATCCCTCATCAGTATCCAGCTTGGCAGCTCTCCTAGTTTCACGGCCATGAGCTTCCTCTCCTTCACTGGTACGGGGGACGCCATCTTGGAGTCCGAGGTGTCTGCTCTGGATACCTAAGGATTATTGAGTTGTTATGGGCCAGTTATTGACTGTCTGCCAGTCACTGTTCTAAGCAATATATATTCGCTCATTTAATTCTCAAAACAAGAGTCTGCATCTTTCATATATTCCTTTTTAAGAACAAAGAAAACCTTCCCAGAAGCTTCTGGCAGATTTCCCCTAAAGTCTCCTTGGCCAGAATTACATCACTTGCCCAGGCCAAACCAAGCATTTACCGAGAGGAATGCTTGGCTTAGAAAGTCCAATCAGAACTCATCACCCAAGTATGGGGAAAGAAATTATAATTCAGAGGAGGTTGAACAAAATCTGGGTTGTGCTGGCAAGGGAGAAGGGAAAGGTCAGGCTATTGGGTAGGAAGCCAACAGTGTTTACCACAGTAGCCAGGGAGAATGGAGTGGAGATCAAGAGAATCTCATTTGAAGGCATTTTTCAAACTCTAAATATTGAAGTGAAAATAAAATTCCATTAGTATTTGTACTTAAAAATAATGAACATCAACCAAAATAGCTACAGATTTTCTGGGCACCTCTACTTAATTTCTTCTTAATGGTTTGCAGTGTACCAGGCAGGTTCACTTAAGCATTTGGCATTTCTTCCCTGAATATGACAACCCAATAATGAGACTTTTTAATTCCAGAAACTAGAGCTGTCATTCTACGCTCGTAGTTCATCCCCGATGTTCACAGCTTGATCTATTTCATTTCCCCCATCACCAGGACTCAATAAAGGCAGGAGGAAACATTTCCATAGCCACTGAAAGTATTTGGCAAGACCTTCAGCAATCCTATGTCAGAGGGCCAAAGAGCCGGACACGCACAAGGCACTCGTGGAGTAAACATCTGCGGCACCCTTCTGTTCCCTAGGTGCGAGGTACAGTCTTCTTTCTTTCCTGTGTGTAATAACCCCCAGTTAGCATTACAGTGATTTTGGCCTGATCTTCTTGGGCATCTGAGGCCCACTGCCAGTTTGTACGGCGGTGGGAGTCCTTGTGAAATGTGGCAGATTTGTAAGCATCTCTTTCTCTCAGACAGACACAGATTTTCCACATTGAATATTTATTATAGTTGAAGTCACACTCTACACAACTGTTTCCTGTTTTGTTTGTTTTGTTTTCCCCTAGAATCATTCTCAGCCTGTAACGGTGTTAAATTTTCCGTAAGTCTTTTTGGATTTTATCTGTGATAGGTGAGTGTTGTCCTGCTCCCAGTGCTGTACGTACCTTCTGCCTGCCTCCCTTGCCTGCCAGTATTCCCAGAGCCCTCCTTCCTAATGAGTCTATCGCCCTTGCTCACAGGGGATCAGTAATAATGTGTTTTTGTCCTCTGGAGAGGCAACCGACAAGGGCCACTTTGCCTCCAGTGTGGCAGTCCTTTCTGTTTTATTTCTTGTGGACACTATACTGGTTCTGTTGAAGTTGAGTCAGTGTACTTTGGAATCGCCTTCCCAACTATTTTTCTAGGAACAGACAAATTTCATTATTTTCTCACCAGGTGATGCTTTTTTTCTTTTAATATTTTATTGATTGATTGATTGATTGATTTAACACACACAGAGAGAGAGCGAGAGTGCACAAGCAGGGAGAGCAGCAGAGGGAGAGGGACAAGCAGGCTCTCTACTGAGCAGGGAGCCCAATGCAGGGCTTGATCCCAGGACCCTGGGATCATGATCTGAGCTGAAGGCAGATGCCCAATGACTGATCCACCCAGGTGCCCCCAAATATAGCTTTAGACTTAAAGAATATACCTAGGTTGATCGTTCACTTTTTTTTTTTTAAGATTTTATTTATTTATTTGACAGACAGAGATCACAAGTAGGCAGAGAGGCAGGCAGAGAGAGAGGGGAAACAGGCTCCTGCTGAGCAGAGAGCCCGATGTGGGGCTCGATCCCAGGACCCTGAGATCATGACCTGAGCCGAAGGCAGAGGCTTAACCCACTGAGCCACCCAGGCGCCCCAATCATTCACTTTTTAACAACAGATTTCCCTTCTAATGACATCTGGATTTTTCTGAAAATTTACCTTCAGCGGATGAAGATCAGTGAGTGTTGAACACGCTTGTGACGAGACTGCTGGGTTTAAGAGAGTACCGTCTGCTCACTGTGGAAGGTCCTGTTTCAATACCATCCCATCTCATAAAGCAGTCCCCAGTCATGGCCGGAGTGAAACTTCCGTCCTTGGCTCTGCAGATTAATCCCAAGGCACTTAATTATTTGTGTGCGAAGTTTCATGGAAAAACAGGGCTAGCGGTCGCTCGTGGACCTAGTGTGCCGCCTGGGCGCTGTGCGGCTCTCCAGCTCTTACGCCGCGTTACAGCTGCAGAGGCAAAACTCACAGGAAATACACACGCTCGAGCACTTCAGAAGCTATTTTATACAAGTAGATTTTATAACTAACCACAAGCTCTCTTATCTATCAAATCTCAACACCTAGCCGCCCCTGTGCTCGCTGGAGAAGTGTGCACTCCCTAGAGAGAGGAGAGAAGAAAGCCTTGGGGTTCACACCCCGAGCTGCCAACATTTGTGTGCGCTGTGACAGGTAACTCCTGATTATGGAACTCCTTATCTTCAAGGAAAAAAAATTGCATTGAGTTTCCCTGCATTGCCCTTTATGTGCATTTCCAGAAATAGAGTGGGCTTCCGGGCGGGGGCGGGGGCGGGGGCGGGGTGGGGGAGATCACTGGGTCACGTTCATCATCAGGAGAAGATTGTAAGAGGAATTCTTGGGCACAGTGCTTTTCAAACCACATTTTGAGCAGGAATAAGAATTCTCCTTTATACGATCACGTTTAAAGAGCACTCCTGAGATTCTTGACGGGCATCGAAAGGGAAGGAGTTCTGTCTGTGACGGGCGGGGGCGGGGGCGCGAACCGAGAAGGACTCTCCAGATCAAGTCCTAGGCCGCTCTGTCCAAGTCTCAGCCTCCTCTTAGCTAGTTAAGTGCCTCAATTCTTACAGAGCTTATAAAATTGCCCATCTATTTTGCTTGCTTTTTTTTTTTTCCCAAAGACTCTGCTGACCAGTGGAATGCCCACAAGTGTCAAAAGAAGGGGGGGTCTTACTTGTGTGGGGGAGGGAGATGGAAGTGCGGGTCTTAGTATGTCGCACGTCTGAGCAGAGCTCTTTATAGTTTGGTTTTGTCTTTTTCTTTCTTTCTGCCCCCGAGAGCTTCATATGGAGATTCAGGGTGACCTCCCGCCCTGCTTCTCTGGCAGGCGCTCACATAGACACCAAGAGCCCCCCCTGGGCAAACCACCTCCCTCCCCAAACCTGCGAACTCTGACCCCCGAGCCCTGGCCACGGCCCTCTGGGCAGAATGGGGGACGGACTAGAAGCGAGGGGCGGGCTGGCTGTGCCATTCCGCAGGTAGCCGGCTCTGGAGTCTCCTTCCTTCGGCCTGTGCTCTCTGGGGTTTCCTGCTCAGGTCCATGTCGGGTGCATTCTGCTGTCTCTCCACAACCCGCCATTCCTCAGACATGCCGGGCTCCTGCCCGCTGCCTTTCCGGTTCCTCTAGCACTAGGACGGCTTTTTCTGCTCCCCCCACCCCAAAATCTTTTCGATGATTCCCAGAGGATCTTGGGAGGAAACACAAGTAGATGTGTGCTCAGTGCATTTTTTTTTTAAACTCCAAGCCCAGATTTCTCTTTATGTCTTTTTAATGTCACCTGTTGGGGGAATGTACTTCAGGCCTTATCCATCAGACAGAAAGAAGTCAGCCTTGTTAACTATTCTAGTTTAAGGAGCTTCCTAAGCACTTGGCACACATTATCAGCTAACCTATCTGATTACATCATCATCGTCTGAGCTAATGGCCTTTCAATCAGCTTCTCTTGGAGCTCAGTGGGTGCTCTGTGGGACTTCTTTCTTGCTCCTGCCCAAAGCCGATGCCATAGCTTTCTGTGGTGATTTATGTCCCCATCTTTTTTGGTGATGTCCTTTCTAAATATCACAATTACAGAGATAAGCTGCAGTATTTAGTTTGAGCAAAACAATGTCACAACACCATCAATTTTCCTACCATTGCTTTACTATTGGTCTGTGGAACACAGATTATTTTTGGATATATAGATACAAACCACCCTGATTTTATCCCCAGTCTGCCCACCACCAGAAAAAGTCTCTTTCGACAACAGTCTGTCAAATCATTCTCTTTCTATTTCCCCATTCTACTCAGAGCGATTGAGCAATAAGTACCCACAACATTTTTGAGTTGTACAACCTGACACTTCTGCATGTGAGCAGTATATTGGAAAGTATCAATAATTAAAAAGGACCAATGAGGTCTCCTCCACAGGTGTAGCAATTTTTGTAAGAGGGCTGCAGGTAAACAGAGAACAAACACTGCACAGAAATATTACTTCTTAATTAAAAGCTCTTGATCTGGGGTTCCCTGAGTGGCTCAGTGGGTTAAGCCTCTGCCTTTGGCTCAGGTCATGATCTCAGGGTCCTGGGATCGAGTCCTGCATTGGGCTCCCTGCTCAGCAGGGAGTCTCTTTCTCTCTCTCCTTTTGCCCCTCAGCCCCGCTCAATCTTTTAAAAAAAGATTTTATTTATTTATTTGAGACATAGAGAGGGTGAGAAAGCATGAGAGGGGAGAAGGTCAGAGGGAGAAGCAGACTGCCCACAGAGCAGGGAGCCCGATACGGGACTCATTCCCAGGATTCCGGGATCATGAGCTGAACAGAAGGCAGTTGCCCAACCCACTGAGCCACCCAGGTGGCCCAATAAATAAAATCTTAAAATAATTTTTTCAAAGGTTTAATTTATTTGACAGAGAGACACAGCGAGAGAAGAAACACAAGCAGGGAGAGTGGGGGAGGAAGAAGCAGGCCTCCCACTGAGCAGGGAGCCCGACACGGGGGGCTCCATCCCAGGACTCTGGGATCATGACCTGAGCCGAAGGCAGACGCTTAAGGACTAAGCCACCTAGGCGACCCTACATAAATAAAGTCTTAAACAAATAAAATCCCTTGATCTGGAAACACTGGAGTGATTGTCGCCCACTAGTAGGCTCTCTCAAAGGCATCTCTTTTATACCTGCAGCCAGTGCTCTCCTTCGAGACCTTCCCATTTCGTAGCTAAACAGTTACAGTGGCCCCCCACTGGTCTTGATGGTGATCCAGTCCATTCACCACCAATGTTTTCGGCTTAAAATGAAAAGCAACGTTCTTTTGCTCTTCATCTCTCAACCATCAATCCCGTTCCTTTAGCTCTTTTAACTCTTGCTTCTGGTTAGTAATAAATTTCCTTTTTTTTTTCTTTTTAGTGATATATTTCTAAATAACCGTATACATCACTGTTTTGTGGCGAACATTATACATCTTCACTTTTTGCTCCCCAACCTTCCCTCAGGATGGTTTTTTCCCTTTTTTTCCTAGCTCCTCTCTTGATTCCTTTTGTAAGTTTAAGTAATATATTAACGATTTGATTGCCCATCTGAACAACTTCCGGCAGTATTTCTGAGCTACTCCTCTGGTGAGAGGTTGCTGGGACACGTGAGAGGAAGTGGGACGCTCACTTCCGTTGGCAACGCACACTGTCTCCTGATGACACGTTTTCCTTTGCTTACTGCTGTCTACATTCGGTTACCTTCCCGAGAGAAACATGAATTTTGGATCGTTTGAAAACTCATTTTATCCTGTTCTCAACCTTGAGAAGTACTTTGGCTGTGTGGGGAGTTTTCGCTTAAAAAGTGGCCCCGGGTCTCAAAGGCATTGCTCCATTATCTTCTCGAATCTCCTCTTGATGGTGAGAAATCCAGTCCTGTCATTCCTTTGTAGGTAACCTAAAGTTTTCTCTTAAGGACTGGGGTATCTTCTCGTCCTGGCTGTTCTGAAATGTCATAATGGGTCCACGTGTGGAACTTTTCACTTTGAATCTGGGCTGGGCGCTGACCGGGCTCCTGTGCTGGGAACGCTGAAGTCCGTTAGCTCCAGGAAGCTTGCTTTTGTTCCTTCTCACAATCTGTCCCCTGCACTTCTGTCTTTCCAGAACACCTGTTTGTCGAGTGTGAGACAGCCTGTATTGAATTTCTTTTATATTTTTCCTCACAGTTTTCTTCTTCTTTCAGTTTTGTTCTGCCTAGAAGATGTCTATGTTATATTTTAATTACACTTTAAATTTCAGCGGTCATATTTTTAAGTTTCAAGAACTTTTTCTGATCCTACTGATTTTGTAACATCTTTTTTTTTTTTCCCCCTTTGAATGCAAAACACTGCTGGTCCCTTTCATTCCATTCCTCCTCCTCTTCTGTTCTCTGAAGCATTTCTATTTCCTTTGCTATTACTTTTCCCCAGCTTTACTGAGGTATAGTGACATATAACAAATACGAGTATCAGGTGTACGCGGTGCGGATGATGTCTGTGTGTGCGTAGTGAAATGGATTTAGAGAATGGATATAACACGTACGCACTGAAATGATGATCGCATAAGGTTAGTTAACATGTCAGTTCCCTTATATAAATTACCATTGTCTTTCGGTGATAACAGCGAAGGTCTGCTCTCTTCTGGCTTGCGCGTGTTCAATACAGTGCTGTCAATTCTGGTTGCCATGCTGTAGCTCAGATCCCAGAGCGCTTTCATCTTATTGCTGGAGGTTTGTACCCTTTGACCAACACCTCTCCATTTCCACCACCCCCACCCCTGACAACCAGTAGTCTGCTTTGTGCTTCTTTGAGTTCAGCCTTTTTGGATAACACGTAGGCGTGAGAACAGGCCGTGCTCGTGGTTCTCCGTCTGACTTACTTCACTTAGCGTGATGCCCTCAAAGTCCATCCGTGTTGTCACCAAAGGATTTCCTGCTTTGTTCTCTTGTGTGTTTGTGTGGTACAGACGCTGCTGCTCAGGCCTGGGCCGCATCCTTCCATAGCGGGTACAGCCGCTGCACCTGCCGCTGCTTCTTGGTCTCGGGTTCTCCTCGTGCTTGTTCAGTCGGTGGCACATGGCATGTGTCTTCTGGGGGTGCAGATCAGGGTCTTGTCCTTCTTACCCTCGTAGAATTTCCTGGGGTTCCCTTGCTGGTTCTGGATGATGGTGGGGAGAATGTGAGCAGTGGGTCTGTGAACAAGTCAGATCTTGGAGAACTCGGAAGCCATGCCGCCTGTCACTTTGTTCCTTTGTCCTTTGTCCCTCCTTCTTGCCAGGAAGGTCTTGAGCCTAAATCTTGGTGGTGGCTGCACAGTCTGTTGCAAGCATTTCCTACTTTTGTGTGGCAGAATAATATTCCATCACACACACACACACACACACACACACACACACACCAACCACATCATCCAGTTCTCTTTTCAGGTCTGTTAATATTTGCTTAATATATTTATGTGCTCCAATGTTGGGCACACATATATTTACAAGTGTTACATCCTTTCGAGCAACTGACCCCTTTATCATTATACAGTCACCTTTTCTCTTGTTATGGGTTTGATTTAAAGTGTGTTTTGTCGGATAAGTATAGCCACCCCTGGTCTCTTTTGGTTTCTATTTGCATGGAATTTTTTTTTTTTCTATTCCTTTACTTTGAGTTTATACGTGTCCTTCAGTGTGAAATGAGTCTCTCAAATGAGTCTCTTGTAGGCAGTATATAGTTACATCGTGGTTTTTAATCCTGTCAGCTGCTCTGTACCTTTTGATTGAAGAACGTAATCTATTTACATTTAAAGTAATTCTTGACAGATAAGGACTTACTGATGGCATCTTATTAATTGCCTTCAGGCTGTTTTGCCAGGTTTCTTTCTTCCTCTTCTGAAGTCTTCCTTTGAGAAATGACACTTTTCCATAATAGTATGCTTTGATTCCCTTCTCTTTATCTTTTGTGTATCTCCTCTTTTTGTTTTTTGGTTACCACGAAACTTACATAAAATATCTTATGGATAACAGTCTTTTTTAAACTGCTAACAGCTTAACTTTGATCACATAGAAAAACTCTACCCTTTTACTCCTCCCCTATACTTATGCTTTTGGTGTCGCAATTTACCTCTTTTTATTTTGTGTATCATTTAACAAACTACTGTAGCTATAGTTATTTTCAGTTCTTTTGTACTTAATCTTTTATACTTGAGTGAAGTGATTGACACAGTGCAATATTGCAGTGTTAGAATATTCTGAATTTGACTGTATACTCACCTTTACTGGTATGTTTTACTTTTTCATATATTTTCACTTTACTAGTCATTGGTCTTTTGTTTCTGCTCAAAGAACTCCTTTTTGTAAGGCAGGACTAGTGGTTGTGAACCCCTTCAGATTTGTTTGGGAAAGTCTTTATCTTGCCTTCATTTCTGAAACACAGTTTTGCCTGGTAAAGCATTCTCAGCTAGCAGGGTGGGGTTTTTTTTTCCCCCAGCAGTTTGAATGTATCATCCCACTTGCTTCTGTCCTGCAAGATTTCTGCTAAGAAATATGCCGATAGCCTTAAGGGTGTTCCCTTAAATGTGAGAACTTTTTTCCCCTTTGCTTCTTTTAACATTATCTCTTTGTCTTTGACTTGAGATCCTTTTATTTTAATGTGTCTTAGAGAAGATAATTTTCTGTTGGAATTTGAAAAATCCTACTGTGATTAACATATAGTGTTATATTCGTTTCAGGTGTACAATACAATGATTCAACAATTCTCTACCTTTCCCAATGCTCATCAAGACAAATATACTATCAGTCCCCTTTATCTATTTCACCCACCGCCCACCCCCACCCAACTCCTCTCTGGTTGGAATTTTGGAGTGACCTATTAGTTTCATGAACTTGGACATCCAACTCTTTCCTCAGGTTTGGGAAGTTCTCCGTCATTATTGGTTTAAATAAGCTTCCTGCCCCTTTCCCCCTATCTTCTCTTTCTGGGAACTCCAATAACATAAGATTGTTTCTGTTAATGGTATTCTGTAATTTATGCAGACTTTTTTCATTCTTTTTAAGTCTCCTCGGACTAGATGATTACAATGACCTGTTTTCCCAATTACGTATTCTTTCTCACGCTTGGCGAAGTCTGTTGTTGAAGTTCTCTATTGAAATCTTCAGTTCGTTCATTGTATTCTTTTTTTATTTTTTTATTTTTTTTTATTTTTAAAGATTTTATTTACTTATTTTGACAGAGAGAAATCACAAGTAGATGGAGAGGCAGGCAGAGAGAGAGAGAGGGAAGCAGGCTCTCTGCTCAGCAGAGAGCCCGATGCGGGACTCGATCCCAGGACTCCGAGATCATGACCTGAACCGAAGGCAGCGGTTTAAACCACTGAGCCACCCAGGCACCCGTATTCTTTACTGCTAGAATTTCTAGGTTTTTTTTTTTAATGGTTTCTATTTTATTGTTGAGTTTGTCATTTTGTTTTCCTAATTTCATTTAGTTGTCTGTATTTTCTTGTAGTGCACAGAATGTCTTTTTTAAAAAATATTTTAAGTAGTCTCTACACCCAACATGGAGCTCAAACTCACAACCCCAAGATCAAGAGTTGCACGCTCCACCTACCGAGCTGGCCAGGTGCCCCTCACTGAATTTCTTTAAGAAGATTATTCTAAATTCTTTGTCAGATAGTTCATAGATCTCCATTTCTTTAGTGCCAGTAATTAGTGTTTTGTTAGTTTCCTTTAGTGGTGTCATGTTTCCTTGATTATTATCCTTGGGGCCTTGTGTTGGTGTCCCTACGTTTAAGGAAGTAGGTACTTCTTCCATTCTTTACAGACTGTCTTCAGCAGGGGAAGCCCTTCACAAGTTGGCCTGTCGGAAGATTCTTGGTGGGCTATCTGGTGAGGACCACACCCAACAGCTTACTGCTGGAGTCACTTAGCAGTCAGAGCAGATGATGGCAACCTTCTTGCATTCCCCTGCAATGCTGCTGTGCTAATGTGAGCATGCTCAAGTCGTGTTTTTAGCTCTCTGCTCCCTGGACTTTCTCCCTATTAAGTTTTTCTCTGGCTTTGCAAATGAACAATGGAGCGTCAAGACCTGCCAAAGCCTCAGAGTCTTTCTTTAGCCCTAAATTTGCCATGCAACATCAGTCAGAAATCTACTCTCAACTCTCCTAAAACTACCTCCTTTCAGTGCTTTCTTGATATATTATCAACACTAGAATTAATTTCAGAGATAACTTTTAAGACCTCTTTGTTTGGGGCGATTGGCATGGGGGAATAGAATGGACAGTGCCGGCATCTCTGTGGTCCTTTGTGACCAAGTTCAAGTTCCTATCACATTTTCCCTTGCTATTTTTGTCAATATGAATAAAGGATAGACTACTGAAAGATGAATAACACAGTGTAAAAATAACTGTGTGGAAACAATGAGCAGAATTAACATCTCAGAAAATTGAATTAGTAAATAAGAAGCTGAACCTAAAAAACTTCAAGAACCCAGAGAAGAAGAGACATGAAGATAATGGAGGTGGTGACAGTAAATATGGTGGAAGGGTTCAGTAGATAAGAGCTACAAATAAAGATGAAACAGAAGCAATATTGCAGAAAAACACATGGGAAAAATGTTTCTGATCTCAAGAAAGACATTAAATCTAGAAAATAAGGGTGTTCACTGGCTTCTATAAAAAATTAATAAAAACAGATTCACATCAGGTAAAAATATTAAATGTCACAAAGAATCCTAGTTGTCAAGTGTCTACAGCCCACCAAAATAAAAAACAAACATAGTAACCTAATAGTAGTCATCCACAAAGAAACAAGTTCAGACTACCCTTAGTCTTCTCCAAAATACTAAATTGAAGAAAACAGTAGATCATCAACTACAGAGGTGAGAGGGCAGATAGTTTGAGTTAAAAATTGTAGATTAGGCCAAGACATCAAATTCTCATTCATTTTGACTATGTTGAAAAGAAATGGTTGATCTATCTCTGTCTGTCCTCAACATGTATAGATCTAGGGTTTGTGCCCCCAGAAGCGTTTACAATTTTGGGGCCCCATTTAGGAAAAAGAATACAAATTGAGGCATGAAAGTGAATATTTATTCAGGCTAAGAAAGCACAGCAACTTACAAAGTTGATAAATAACTGCAAACATGACTGCATTTTCCGATAACATTTGTTGACTGTGCGACCACAGAAGATATTAAGGTCCATAAAGGGAAGTCAGATACTTGCTATTGAGATTGCTTGTAGTCACTTCATTATCTCCCTCTCAATTAATTGCTGAGTAGCATTTCACGTGGTTGACTATTCCCTACTTGTGGAAACACTTGCTTCTATCTGTTTCCTTGATCCCACACACTTGTGTTTTTTCTTCTGTTTCACTGGCTGATCCTTTTCGGTCTCTCTTCCTAGCTTCTCTTCTCTTGGACCTGTAGAATATGGTGTCCCAAGAATTTAATCTTGGGCCACTTTTCTGTTCTTACTCTACTCCCTTCTCAGGTGATTTCATTTGTTACGTGGTTTTACGTAACATATTCCAAAGATCCCAAGTCTGTATTCTGCTGTGACATCTCTGCTGAGCTTCTGCCTTAATGGGACATAACCACATCCTACATGATACCCTTTCCTGGGTGCCAGCTAGGCATCTCCAACCCAGCACATGAAAAACAGACCTTTGGATTTCCCTCTAAGCCTGTACCTCTCCCAGTCTGTTCAGGTGTCAGCAAATAGTAGTGCCATTAATGTAATTAGACCACTCTGGTTTAAGTCACCATTATATTGTTTCAAATTTTTTTTTTAAAAGATTTATTTATTTATTTGGGTGGGGGCAGATAGTCGCAAGCAGACTCTATGCTAAGCGTGCAGCCTGACGCAGGACTCTAGCTCATGACCCTGAGATCGTGACCCGAGCTGGAACCAAGAGTTAGTCACTTAACCGTTGGAGCCACCCAGGCACCCCTGCTTCGACTTATCTCTCTGCTCCCATTCCTCATAGTCTCGCTTACTCGCAGTAGCCAGAGTGATTTTAAAATGTAATCCTCATGATGTCACCGCCATGCTGAAACTCCCCCAGTGGCTTGCCAGTTGCCTTGGAATGTAATCCAAATTGTTTACCCTGGCTTACAAACAAGCCTTTCTTTACATGACCTGGACCTTCTGCCTCTCCAAAGTCCATCCCCAACGCTCTCTGCTTAGCTCACCAATGCTCCAGTCACACAGGCCTTCTTTCTGTCCCTCGAGCAAACCGAGCTAGTTCTTTCCTTGGGGTTTGTCCACGAGTTCTTCTCTCTGCCAATAATATCATCTCCAAAAAGTGTACACAGCTGTCTACTTCTTCTCATTCGGATCTCAGCTTCCATCGTCCCTCCTGAGCAAGACCACCTTTGAGACTCTTATTTGACTAACAGCCCCCCCCCAGTCATTATCATATCCTCTTATCTTAATCCTCTTCAGTATAAATATTTTTATCTGATACTTTATATTTTATTTATATTTAAATCATTTTTGGTTTTCTCTCCCCACTGGAATGTCAACTTCATCTTTTAATCACTGAAATTTCCTGAATACCTAGAACACGACCTGGCACATAGTACGTACTCAGCGCCTGCGTCCAAAAGAGGAAAGAATGCTTAAATGGACACTAGTGCAAAAAAGTAGGTGCTTACCTTTCAAGTTATGGAAGATGAAAGCAATTGTATGAAGTACATTTACCTGGGAGTACGCTGATGAGAAATAGTAATTTTTTTTTCTCCTCTATTACTGTAAATCCATCTTGGGGAATCTGGTTTGGAGTCCATGAATGAAATTGTAGGCAGTCTTTGTACCTTATTCCCTCAGCCTTAGTCGCTATGAAGTCCACTGGTTGCTTTCATTGGTGATCGTTCTGCTTTAGTAATGACTAGTCTAGTCTAGTCTAGGGTAAAAATAACAAAACGTTGTACTTCAAAATGAAGAATTCTAGCCTCCATGTGCGTGACTCTCCCTCATCCATTTCCTCCTTTCTCCACCCGCCTCCCCTCCACACCAGAGTGTAGTTACGGTTTCCGACCTCTCTGGGATAGACGGAGGGGAGGTCAGGGTCAGGAAGTTCTCTCTTGACCAGACCTCCAGGTATCTGCTTATGGCTGATGTTTACAGCTGCCTTTCCTTGGGCTTGGTGGATGGTCCGATCTGACTCTTAGCTTTAGAGGTTCCCCCAGTGGCAATAATCGATCAACACTACGTTTACGTGCCTGTCTTTTATCCTGAGAATTCAGCATTTTTATCTTCTATTGGGATCGCTTTACCCCGGTAGGCAGTCTGCCTTGGCAAGACTCAGAAAGGCTTCAGGTGACTAGCTCTCCCTACCACCTGGCCCGCATGTCACATTTGGTCCGAGAGAAACCATCCTGCGTCCTTGCGCCCGTTCAGTAACTGCAGAGCTGGGACCCAGTGCTTCCTGTTCTCACGTCAGGCCAGTGGTTGTGACCTCTCTTGTTGTTAGATTCCTCACGTATCTACGCGGCCCATGTTTCCCACTCCCAGTTTCTAGTTCTAAGTTCACAACAAACCTGTGAAAAAGGTGTAACATACATTATTGATAATGTCAATTAACACCAATATATTATATATTAATTATATTGTATATTATATAATTATATATTAACAGATGTTAATGTAACATTGAAATCAGCATATTATATAATATTAATGACTATATTATATAAAACTGTATTATCACAACAGTGAATAGAAATACCAGATTGTCCATGAATGGAAACATACCAAATATATCAAAAGCCATGTATCTACTGAAATTTAAAGCCTCTACCTGAGATAACAGCATTTGTTTAACATTTGTGCGGTCAAATATGTATTTTTCTTTGATATTCCCCCACTGCTTTTAAGTTTAGAAATTCCTGACCCTCAAGAGCGTTGATTTCACCATTCTGTGGTGGTTTTGTATTTTCCAAATTTTCTATGACTGTCTATTACCTTGACAATTAAAATAATAAACTATAGTTAATACTGGAATTAATCTTCAACCCAAATTACAGGCCTATAAACATTATCGGATAATCCTTTACAGCCTGACCCCTTTATCTTCAAACTCAGTGCACGACTAGGCTTCCAGAGACTTCTCTAGTAGTCCCCGGAACGATGCTTTGATGCTTTGTGTCTGTGTCGTCAGATCATCCTGTGCTGAGCGACGGGAAGCGAACCTGGAATAGAAAGAGGCTAATGGGAAGAGTCACGACTCTGGAGTCGGTCAGATGGAGGCTCAAATTCCAGCTGTCTCACTTCGTAGCCCTTCGGAATGACATTTGTAAAAGGGGGGCAAGCCTGGGGTCCCCCTCAGCATTAAATGAAACAATACAGGGCGAGCACCTAGCGCATTAAAAAAATGCAAATATGTTAGTGTCTTTGTGTCCGTCCCCACCTACCCCTCTGGACGCATCGCAGCTAGCTCAGCACTCATTTTTGGCATGCTTATCAGGGATTCTTGTTAAAATTATTTGCTCTATAAACTGAGGAATATCCTTGAATTAAAAACGGTAAGAATGGAAGCTGTATTTCCCACATAATGTAGCACAGAACATTCTGGTAGAACACAAGCTCAACCGAGAGTTACTTCATGAAAGCAAAGTAATTTTCTTTCCAGTGTATTTTTGCCTATCAGTCCGTTTTTGTGAAGTTGTCCTACAGTCAACAGCCTCCAAACCTCAGTACTTCCAGAGGCAAAAGTTTCCTCACTCACCTTTCACAACCTTTACGGGCCAAGCACTGTCCTCCTCCATAGCTCCTTCATCCTGAGAAGCAGGCTAGGGGAGCAGGCCCCTCCTGAGCCACACCAGCCTCAGGGCCGAGGGCAAAGTGAAAGAGAAGAATCCTGTGTCCCGCTGGGGCCCTGAACGCTTCTACCCCAAATTGCCCCATGACACTTGAGCTTGTCATTGGCTACACCAAGTTACAGGCCTGAGTCTGGTGTCCGGGAGATGCGAAGTGCTACTTTGCCGCCGGCCCGAGCCAGCCGACAGTGGGGTTCTGGGCAAGTCTGGGAGCAGCAAATGTTACAGCGGTACCGTTTAGCACATATGGTCTCTCAAGCGTGAGGTTCCCATTTGAGGTAATTCCGGAATATCTGAAGCTGAGGTCAGAAAGCTGTAACCTGACCGAAATGCTGTGACAGGGGTGCGGCTTAGTCATTTTTGGAATCTGTGAGGCCTCTCGCTGCGGGGCTACCAACATCTTTGGGTGCCTTAGGAGCTCAGAGTCTGTTTTCGGCTCTGCCGAGATGCCTTCCTTAACTATGGGGGAACGTGATGTTCTCTGGCTCGTTGAAGGGTCTGGACAAGAAAGGCCTATTTGTGAACAGTGCTTCTGTGTCTTTTTGCGCAGTTACAGTTGAAAGTGTCGCCCTCTCTGCACCTCGGTGCTTCTTATACGGGGACTCACAGGATTAGCATCAGACTTTTGTCCTCTGTGGAAACAAAGCTCGTTTCTGCAGACTAATACATGTACCTTCTTTCTTCAGTCACTGAAGATCCACCATGTTTCCCTTTTTGGACTTTCATTGCCAGAAATCTTGGTGCCCAAGTCACTGCCAAACCGTGGTCATTGACTTGACTCAGGTGCCTGCTAGAATCTTCTCTCGCTGCTGACTTAAAATCGTTCCTGTGCCATTGAATCCCCCGATTGTCCAGATTTGCATCTTTTAAGACTTCCAACCTGTCTCTAATGTTTTGGGAAATAGTCCAAATACTGCATCCTGAAAAGATAAAAATGTGAACCACGATTACAAACGAACTCAGAAGAAAATGTTCCAGTTCTTCGTAACGTATCTACGGAGAGATGGAGCATATTATGACCAAACTTGAATTCACTGTGAAAACTTTGTCTTAAGCCCTAAACTGAAGCAAAGCAAAACACAACGAGATATTGCTTGTGTGTCACAGAGGGGAGTGAGGAAAAGCTTTTATGCATCGCATTCTCCATCGAGAACGGGAACCTGATGAAGGCAAGACCCACGGCAAATCTACATTCCCAGCACCGGCCATGTAGCCCCAACCGGAAAGAGGTGTTTCCTGCGCAGAAGACACCTTGCTCTGTGGTGGAACTCCAAACATGAGGCAATTGCCCTGAGGTCACAGAGCTAGGAAGTGGCAGAGGTTTGGGGGTGTACATGTAGGGACCTTTTCAATTTTAAAAGTTCTGCAGTTGTTTGCATGTGTGGCAAAAATAATGAGCGAGAGAACACGTCGCACTTCATGGATCTTAGGGACTAGGTTGAAGCACAATTTATTTAAGTGGAAAATGGGGGTCAATGAAAAGAGCAGTGTTGAGCAAATCAGAATATGGGGGAGGGGCGCCTGGGTGGCTCAGTGGGTTGAGCGGCTGCCTTCAGCTCGGGTCATGATCCCAGGGTCCTGGGATCGAGCCCTGTGTCGGGCTCCCTGCTCCTTGGGGAGCCTGCTTCTCCCTCTCCTCCTTGCTTGGGCTCTTTCTCACTATCTTTGTCCGTCGTTCTCTCTCACATAAATAAATAAATACATTTCTTTTTTTAAAAGTAAGAATATGGGGGAATATAAGGGATGTGGAAACTAGCCTGTACATGTCCCAGGAATGACCAAAGTCTGGGAAACAGTAGGGTCTACCCTGATGCTTAACTCCCATCTCCACCCAGTCGACACATTCATCATATACCATGTTTTTCCTGTGATACAACGTATTTAATCTAAGCTGGTTGAGCTTCCTCTACATGCCAGACACTTCCCAAGAGCAGGAAGAATGGCAGGCACGTTGCCTCTCCTCCTTAGGCTTTCAGTAAGCCCCTCAACGACACCTGAAATCAGCCACATCTACTGTGGGTGGAATTAAAAAAATAAATTATGGGGCGCCTGGGTGGCTCAGTGGGTTAAGCTGCTGCCTTCGGCTCAGGTCATGATCTCAGGGTCCTGGGATTGAGTCCCGCATTGGGCTCTCTGCTCAGCAGGGAGCCTGCTTCCTTCTCTCTCTCTCTGCCTGCCTCTCAGTGTACTTGTAATTTCTCTCTGTCAAATAAATAAATAAAATCTTAAAAAAAATAAATTATGGACATCTCTGCCCACCAGTTCTAACCAGGCATTTTAAAAGTCTTTCCATTATAAGTTTCCTCTATTGTGTGGCAATTTCCTTCTTCCCTTTAAAACAGCAATTTTGATGTAAGTTAATTCAGCTCTGCTGTTCAGTCCCTCAAAGGTCAATTAGCAGCTCCGATTAAATAGGGTGTTGTCTCTTTGCATCTGTGGTATTGGCTTTAAAAATAAGGATGCCAGAGACCGAGATATCAGGTGAACCTGGGTCCTATAAATAGAAAAGATAATAAGGCACTTCAGCTTTCTGCTAGTAAAACTTTATGTAGGGTCTTGGTGACTAAAATTATAGGCATTTAGAGTGTCGGGAAGGGGAAAAACTTATTATGGCAAAATAGCACAGAGTTTTCCTCTCTGTAATAGTTATGAGTTTTTTCCTCGCTTAAAATAACATGATTTTATGAGCTTATAATACCTGCTGGAAATTAAGAAGAGTACTGCATTTTGGAGCTCATTAAGTGTTGATTACGTAAGTATTTCTGGGTGAAGCATCGTTTGAATTTTCCTTTAAAAGCAAAACTGATGTTTTTTTTATCCATCCTTTTTGTTATTATTTTCTCAATTATGTGTTTGTAAAGCACATGATTACTCTTATTCTCATGAGCATTCCTTTTCATATCTAGCAACAACGTTAGATCTGAAGAAAAGTTTCGCAAGAGAAGCAGCAGGAAAATCTGTGTACTGTTAGCTGGAAATGGCATTTATGAATATTTTAGTTGATTTTTCTATAGCTCCTTTTTATTAGCACCACATTATTTTCTCTATCATGTCTTCATCTAAATATGTGTTAATGTGAATTAATTTAGTTGCAGCTGGAGAACCCTTTAAGCAACGGCTATAGCTCGGCTAGTTATATCTCCAGATAGAGAGTGATTAAGGAATGAGGGGGCCCCGATGGCTGAATGTTGGGCTAAACTTCATTTACTCCCATAGTTTCCCCAGAAGATTAGACACTCAGGACTGGCGGGGGTGGAGGGAGAGGGATGAGTATTTCAAACAAATTAACGTAGTTTAAGCTAGGTATATTGGTTCGGGTCCAGCCAAGAGACAGAAAACACAAATTTTGGAACTGAGAGGGAAGAAATTGCTAACTGGCACTCTGGGTTTTGGCGTTACCACCTCGTTCACGATGGTACTCTTGCTGTTCTCACACGTGCCGTGGGTGCCGGCTTTAGGCTTCGGCACTTCGTGTTTTCTCTCTCTAGAATGTTCTTCCTTGCCTCTTTACTTCCTTTCCTTGAATGTCATCTTCTTAGTGAGGCCTTCTTTGGGTATCCATCTCACATTCCGACTTGCTCTTAACCTTTCATTTCGCTTCTGTATGCTTGTTTTATTGTCTCCTCCACATCTGGAATTCCAAATACTCCTAATCACTCATGCCAGGGTTTTGCTAGTACCGGTTTTCCAGGGATATTATAAAGATTTGATTTATATGTATCTATATATATAAATTTATATATTTTTATATATACTCACTATATAAAAATGAAAATAAAAAAAGTAAAGTGTGGGCCCTGACACAGGGAACACCCAGGAAATATTCGCTACGTATGGCCAACAAGCCCTAGGAAGCATAGCCTAGGAAAACCTGTGTGTGATCTTTGGAAACCCCTTTTGTCCATGGTTGGCATCTTGTCACACATTCAATATAGACTCTCAAGACCTGAACTTTCTGAAGGTAAGAGGCAATTAAAGGTGAACATAAGTGTGGGGGGGACACCCAGGTGGCTCGGTTGGTAAAGCATCTGCCCTCAGTTCAGGTCACGATCCTGGAGTCCGGGGATGGCGCCACACCCCAAGCTTCCTGGTCAGCGGGGAGTCTGCTTCTCCCTCTCCCTCTGCCCCTCCCTCTGCTCATATTCTTTCTCTCACTTTCTCTCTCAGATAAATAAAATCTTAAAGAAAAAAGATGAACATAGTGACGGTGTACTAAGGGAAATAGAGACCACGGCGCCCTTAAGAGACATTGCCAAAGAGGACACAGCAAAAGGCGTTGGTCGAGGATATAATAATGTTGCGTTCTAACTACAGGGCCTGGCAAGGGAGCATGAAGAAGTTTCGAGGATATCCCACGATGAGCACCGCTGGAGCCGTCTCCCAGGGCGCGGGCACACGCCGTGCCTCCTCAGATGCCCAGTCCGCCCTGTCTCGGCTTGCGCAGTATTTCCATCCAACCATGTGAGAGGTTTCAGGCATTTTATTTCTTTTTATTTTTTTTTAAGGATTTTATTTATTTACTTGACAGAGAGAGATCACAAGCAGGCAGAGAGGCAGGCAGAGAGAGAGGGGGAAAAAGCAGGCTCCCTGCCGAGCAGAGAGCCTGATGCGGGACTCGATCCCAGGACCCTGACATCACGACCTGAGCCGAAGGCAGAGGCTTAACCCACTGAGCCACCCAGGCGCCCAGTTTCAGGCATTGTAGATCCCTTCTTCCTTCCCTGCTCTCCCCCGCCCCCGTTCATTTCCAAGATCAGGCTGGCCTGCCTGTGTTACCTCCTTTCTCTGGCCACCGCTCCCGTTGGGGCCCCTGCACGTCCGAGCAGGAGCGCTGTGGCAGGTCCCAGCTCATCCTCCCACGGCCCCAACCCAGCATCCGCCCTGCCGCCACTTAGTCCCATTCTGGCGTCGGCCCCGAGCGCTGACTGCATCCCACACTCGCTTCCGGGCAGTCCACCTTGATGGTTCCTTTGATCTTCCAGCCACGGTTTGAGCGGAGGACTCGGAATAGTTCCTGCTACAAATGCGGAAGCAAGTCCAGAGGGGTTAGAAAACTTGTTCTAGGTCTTTCCGCTAAACCTAGCAAGGGGACGGCTCATGACTTCTGTACCACCTCATACCTGCCTCTCATCTTGCCAAAACATAAGCCCCTTTGCAAAACTGAACCTTGGCATTTAAAGATCTTCCTGACCTAGCTCCATCTACCTCAGATCCTTATCTCGCTTCTAATCACCCCTGACAATTCACCGTCCAAGTCAACCAGTTGTCTGCCCCCCCCCCCCCCCCCGCCCCGTGTTCTAGGGACTACAGTGCGCTGTAGCTTTGCATGTGCTCCCTCTCTGCTGGCCGTACACATTCCTTCTTAGACTATCAAAAATCCTAGAAATTTTCAGGCTCAAGTTCATTACTACTTCCTTCAGGAAAGCTTCAGTGCTCTTGGGCAGGATTCATGACATTTTCGGCTGTGTTCTCACAACATTCTGCCTTTACTCCTAATATAGTATTTTGTTTTTAACGTTCTGACTTCTGTTACAATTGTTCATGTATTTGTCTCCTCTCTCCATACCAAAACTTCCTCTGGGCAGAGACTACATCGGATTTATCACATAATTTTCATCACTAGCATAGTGCCTGGGACATAAAGTTTCATAAGGAAGGTTTGTCGAATGTGGACTGAACACTGGACTTCTCCAAGGCGGTAGTAGATCTCAGTTATCAGGGTTGGGAGCCTCTCCTTCAGACTCCCACGATATTCCGTGTACTTTGGACGTTGTATTGTCACTTTTTCTTTATACATCTGCCCTCCTTGCGAGACTGCCTGAAATGCAGGAGATGCGTATAAAGCCGCTGACTCTGATTCAGTGAGTGGGTTTGAGTGAATAGATGAAAGCTGACTGGACCATTCGAATCAATCAGCGATAAATCAGTGTGACTGGCTGAGAAATGAGCAAGTCAGTTGTCCTCTGGGGGAAAGGGATGACTATGGAACAGTTTGACCGTAATGGTGATCAGAATGACTAGACTTGGGGCTGCTGCTTCCCATAGAGACCAAGCCCAAAGCAAATGGACTGGATAATTGGCCAGTATAAGCACCTCCGTGGTCAGGGTAATAGTAGAAATGAATATCTCATCCCCTCTGCTGTTAAGAGATGTCTACCAGTTTTGTCTAATTTCTCATTTCAAGAATATCAAATTCTGATGGTCAGTCTCAACAAATAGAATAAGTACATGGAGAAAGGCCCAGCAGATCTGAAAAATGTCATGAAGAATGGCCTGTGATATTATCAACATAATGTCCTGACCTAAGTTATTCAATCCCTTCATTGAAAAATGCAAAATATTTGCATACAGAAATCCTTCAATAGTATTTTTTCCTTTCCTGATACCAACCCATCTGGCTTGAGATTTTGTAAACCAGATGACTTTTTTGATTCTCACAAACATGACATTTTTATGAACATAATAACATAAAAATGTGTATCAGTGCCAACCTGTCTTAAATATTTTCTATCAAACTGTGACCTTTTCTATCCGAAGTAATAGCTAAATCCTTTTTCCTTGTGTTCACATAACCTGCTGAGAAATTCAAACAATGTCATCTGAAATGTAAAGGTATGTTTAGTAAAATTGGTTAAACCCAGATGTTTATTCAGGGGTGCAACAGCTTGATAGAGCTGCTGATTGAAAAGGAAGCTGCAGGCTCACAGGTTAGCTTGAACCTTTCAGATGAGTGAGGCCAGAGGACAGATCAGCTGGGTTCATCAAGAGGAGTGTCAAGAGGAATTGGAAGATTTCTCCCGAGGGGCTCGATTACAGTTCACAGCATATTTAGAGAACATTTGCTCGCTCTCATGGTAATGGGGACTAAGTGCTAAAGGTGCCTCTAATGTCCACTCCATCCTTTTGTGTAAAGCCTATGAAGGGTCTGAGCACACTTAATTCAAGCCCCATGTCCTTCCCACATTTGCTCCCACTGTGGCATGAGTGGCTGGGGAAACCGTGCAAAATAGTAGTGCGGTAGCAGGACACCCGTGGCTTTCCCTCCTGCTCACTGCAGACTCCACAGAAGTCAGATACAAAGGGACGAAGTGATGCTGTTATAGTAAGTTACTCGAGAGAAATGCCCAGAGGGGTAGACGTAAGCACTTTCTTCCCTTAATAGGATAAGGGCTCTTCCTCCTTCTTGTTTTGGCAAATTCATCTTCTCATCGATGAGAGCCTCACATAGCTCAAATATTTTTCACTGTGAAAGTCTTGCTAACCTCTGGGAATGGTCATAAGCTCCTCTACGGTACTATCTGTATGCTGAGCACTGTAGGAAGCAGAGACGATAAAATAAGACCTTTGCTCTAGAGTATCTCACAGTACAGAAGGGAGGATAGACACATGAACATGAAGCCCAAAGTATTACCATGAGATGCTGCTCTAATCATAATATCTAATAATGTAATAATAAAAATGTGTCCCAGTTGGCCTGGGAAAATTATGGAAGACTTTTCCAAAGAAGTGATAGAACTAAGTCTTGACCTTACCTAAGCAAACACAATTTTTTTTTTTTTACTTTTTAAAAAATTTCTTTTCAGTGTAACAGAATTCATTGTTTTTGCACCACACCCAGTGTTCCATGCAATCCGTGCCCTCTCTAATACCCACCACCTGGTACCCCAACCTCCCAACCCCTGCCCCTTCAAGACCCTCAGGTTGTTTTTCAGAGTCCATAGTCTCTCATGATTCACCTCCCCTTCCAATTTCCCTCAACTCCCTTCTCCTCTCCATCTCCCCATGTCCTCCATGTTATTTGTTATGCTTCACAAATAAGGGAAACCATATGATAATTGACTCTCTCTGCTTGACTTATTTCACTCAGCATAATCTCTTCCAGTCCTGTCCATGTGGCTACAAAAGTTGGGTATTCATCCTTTCTGATGGAGGTATACTACTCCATAGTGTATATGGACCACATCTTCCTTATCCATTCGTCCGTTGAAGGGCATCTTGGTTCTTTCCACAGTTTGGCGACCATGGCCATTGCTGCTATAAACATTGGGGTACAGATGTCCCTTCTTTTCACGACATCTATATCTTTGGGGTAAATACCCAGTAGTGCCATTGCAGGGTCATAGGGAAGCTCTATTTTTAATTTCTTGAGGAATCTCCACACTGTTCTCCAAAGTGGCTGCACCAACTTGCATTCCCACCAACAGTGTAAGAGGGTTCCCCTTTCAAACACAAGTATTTTTTAAAAGATTTCAAAAGGTGTCTCAAGGTTTCCAAGAACAAGAAATTGAAACCAGAAGTTGAAATACTAGAAGGATTCTTTTCTTAAAGATTTATTTATTTATTTATTTTAGAGAGAGAAGAGTTCATGCAGGCAGGGGAAGGAGCAGAGGGAGAGGGAGAGAGAGAATCCCAGTCAGATTCCCAGTGTCTTTGTGTCCGTCCCCACCTACCCCTCTGGACGCATCGCAGCTAGCTCAGCACTCATTTTTGGCATGCTTATCAGGGATTCTTGTTAAAATTATTTGCTCTATAAACTGAGGAATATCCTTGAATTAAAAACGGTAAGAATGGAAGCTGTATTTCCCACATAATGTAGCACAGAACATTCTGGTAGAACACAAGCTCAACCGAGAGTTACTTCATGAAAGCAAAGTAATTTTCTTTCCAGTGTATTTTTGCCTATCAGTCCGTTTTTGTGAAGTTGTCCTACAGTCAACAGCCTCCAAACCTCAGTACTTCCAGAGGCAAAAGTTTCCTCACTCACCTTTCACAACCTTTACGGGCCAAGCACTGTCCTCCTCCATAGCTCCTTCATCCTGAGAAGCAGGCTAGGGGAGCAGGCCCCTCCTGAGCCACACCAGCCTCAGGGCCGAGGGCAAAGTGAAAGAGAAGAATCCTGTGTCCCGCTGGGGCCCTGAACGCTTCTACCCCAAATTGCCCCATGACACTTGAGCTTGTCATTGGCTACACCAAGTTACAGGCCTGAGTCTGGTGTCCGGGAGATGCGAAGTGCTACTTTGCCGCCGGCCCGAGCCAGCCGACAGTGGGGTTCTGGGCAAGTCTGGGAGCAGCAAATGTTACAGCGGTACCGTTTAGCACATATGGTCTCTCAAGCGTGAGGTTCCCATTTGAGGTAATTCCGGAATATCTGAAGCTGAGGTCAGAAAGCTGTAACCTGACCGAAATGCTGTGACAGGGGTGCGGCTTAGTCATTTTTGGAATCTGTGAGGCCTCTCGCTGCGGGGCTACCAACATCTTTGGGTGCCTTAGGAGCTCAGAGTCTGTTTTCGGCTCTGCCGAGATGCCTTCCTTAACTATGGGGGAACGTGATGTTCTCTGGCTCGTTGAAGGGTCTGGACAAGAAAGGCCTATTTGTGAACAGTGCTTCTGTGTCTTTTTGCGCAGTTACAGTTGAAAGTGTCGCCCTCTCTGCACCTCGGTGCTTCTTATACGGGGACTCACAGGATTAGCATCAGACTTTTGTCCTCTGTGGAAACAAAGCTCGTTTCTGCAGACTAATACATGTACCTTCTTTCTTCAGTCACTGAAGATCCACCATGTTTCCCTTTTTGGACTTTCATTGCCAGAAATCTTGGTGCCCAAGTCACTGCCAAACCGTGGTCATTGACTTGACTCAGGTGCCTGCTAGAATCTTCTCTCGCTGCTGACTTAAAATCGTTCCTGTGCCATTGAATCCCCCGATTGTCCAGATTTGCATCTTTTAAGACTTCCAACCTGTCTCTAATGTTTTGGGAAATAGTCCAAATACTGCATCCTGAAAAGATAAAAATGTGAACCACGATTACAAACGAACTCAGAAGAAAATGTTCCAGTTCTTCGTAACGTATCTACGGAGAGATGGAGCATATTATGACCAAACTTGAATTCACTGTGAAAACTTTGTCTTAAGCCCTAAACTGAAGCAAAGCAAAACACAACGAGATATTGCTTGTGTGTCACAGAGGGGAGTGAGGAAAAGCTTTTATGCATCGCATTCTCCATCGAGAACGGGAACCTGATGAAGGCAAGACCCACGGCAAATCTACATTCCCAGCACCGGCCATGTAGCCCCAACCGGAAAGAGGTGTTTCCTGCGCAGAAGACACCTTGCTCTGTGGTGGAACTCCAAACATGAGGCAATTGCCCTGAGGTCACAGAGCTAGGAAGTGGCAGAGGTTTGGGGGTGTACATGTAGGGACCTTTTCAATTTTAAAAGTTCTGCAGTTGTTTGCATGTGTGGCAAAAATAATGAGCGAGAGAACACGTCGCACTTCATGGATCTTAGGGACTAGGTTGAAGCACAATTTATTTAAGTGGAAAATGGGGGTCAATGAAAAGAGCAGTGTTGAGCAAATCAGAATATGGGGGAGGGGCGCCTGGGTGGCTCAGTGGGTTGAGCGGCTGCCTTCAGCTCGGGTCATGATCCCAGGGTCCTGGGATCGAGCCCTGTGTCGGGCTCCCTGCTCCTTGGGGAGCCTGCTTCTCCCTCTCCTCCTTGCTTGGGCTCTTTCTCACTATCTTTGTCCGTCGTTCTCTCTCACATAAATAAATAAATACATTTCTTTTTTTAAAAGTAAGAATATGGGGGAATATAAGGGATGTGGAAACTAGCCTGTACATGTCCCAGGAATGACCAAAGTCTGGGAAACAGTAGGGTCTACCCTGATGCTTAACTCCCATCTCCACCCAGTCGACACATTCATCATATACCATGTTTTTCCTGTGATACAACGTATTTAATCTAAGCTGGTTGAGCTTCCTCTACATGCCAGACACTTCCCAAGAGCAGGAAGAATGGCAGGCACGTTGCCTCTCCTCCTTAGGCTTTCAGTAAGCCCCTCAACGACACCTGAAATCAGCCACATCTACTGTGGGTGGAATTAAAAAAATAAATTATGGGGCGCCTGGGTGGCTCAGTGGGTTAAGCTGCTGCCTTCGGCTCAGGTCATGATCTCAGGGTCCTGGGATTGAGTCCCGCATTGGGCTCTCTGCTCAGCAGGGAGCCTGCTTCCTTCTCTCTCTCTCTGCCTGCCTCTCAGTGTACTTGTAATTTCTCTCTGTCAAATAAATAAATAAAATCTTAAAAAAAATAAATTATGGACATCTCTGCCCACCAGTTCTAACCAGGCATTTTAAAAGTCTTTCCATTATAAGTTTCCTCTATTGTGTGGCAATTTCCTTCTTCCCTTTAAAACAGCAATTTTGATGTAAGTTAATTCAGCTCTGCTGTTCAGTCCCTCAAAGGTCAATTAGCAGCTCCGATTAAATAGGGTGTTGTCTCTTTGCATCTGTGGTATTGGCTTTAAAAATAAGGATGCCAGAGACCGAGATATCAGGTGAACCTGGGTCCTATAAATAGAAAAGATAATAAGGCACTTCAGCTTTCTGCTAGTAAAACTTTATGTAGGGTCTTGGTGACTAAAATTATAGGCATTTAGAGTGTCGGGAAGGGGAAAAACTTATTATGGCAAAATAGCACAGAGTTTTCCTCTCTGTAATAGTTATGAGTTTTTTCCTCGCTTAAAATAACATGATTTTATGAGCTTATAATACCTGCTGGAAATTAAGAAGAGTACTGCATTTTGGAGCTCATTAAGTGTTGATTACGTAAGTATTTCTGGGTGAAGCATCGTTTGAATTTTCCTTTAAAAGCAAAACTGATGTTTTTTTTATCCATCCTTTTTGTTATTATTTTCTCAATTATGTGTTTGTAAAGCACATGATTACTCTTATTCTCATGAGCATTCCTTTTCATATCTAGCAACAACGTTAGATCTGAAGAAAAGTTTCGCAAGAGAAGCAGCAGGAAAATCTGTGTACTGTTAGCTGGAAATGGCATTTATGAATATTTTAGTTGATTTTTCTATAGCTCCTTTTTATTAGCACCACATTATTTTCTCTATCATGTCTTCATCTAAATATGTGTTAATGTGAATTAATTTAGTTGCAGCTGGAGAACCCTTTAAGCAACGGCTATAGCTCGGCTAGTTATATCTCCAGATAGAGAGTGATTAAGGAATGAGGGGGCCCCGATGGCTGAATGTTGGGCTAAACTTCATTTACTCCCATAGTTTCCCCAGAAGATTAGACACTCAGGACTGGCGGGGGTGGAGGGAGAGGGATGAGTATTTCAAACAAATTAACGTAGTTTAAGCTAGGTATATTGGTTCGGGTCCAGCCAAGAGACAGAAAACACAAATTTTGGAACTGAGAGGGAAGAAATTGCTAACTGGCACTCTGGGTTTTGGCGTTACCACCTCGTTCACGATGGTACTCTTGCTGTTCTCACACGTGCCGTGGGTGCCGGCTTTAGGCTTCGGCACTTCGTGTTTTCTCTCTCTAGAATGTTCTTCCTTGCCTCTTTACTTCCTTTCCTTGAATGTCATCTTCTTAGTGAGGCCTTCTTTGGGTATCCATCTCACATTCCGACTTGCTCTTAACCTTTCATTTCGCTTCTGTATGCTTGTTTTATTGTCTCCTCCACATCTGGAATTCCAAATACTCCTAATCACTCATGCCAGGGTTTTGCTAGTACCGGTTTTCCAGGGATATTATAAAGATTTGATTTATATGTATCTATATATATAAATTTATATATTTTTATATATACTCACTATATAAAAATGAAAATAAAAAAAGTAAAGTGTGGGCCCTGACACAGGGAACACCCAGGAAATATTCGCTACGTATGGCCAACAAGCCCTAGGAAGCATAGCCTAGGAAAACCTGTGTGTGATCTTTGGAAACCCCTTTTGTCCATGGTTGGCATCTTGTCACACATTCAATATAGACTCTCAAGACCTGAACTTTCTGAAGGTAAGAGGCAATTAAAGGTGAACATAAGTGTGGGGGGGACACCCAGGTGGCTCGGTTGGTAAAGCATCTGCCCTCAGTTCAGGTCACGATCCTGGAGTCCGGGGATGGCGCCACACCCCAAGCTTCCTGGTCAGCGGGGAGTCTGCTTCTCCCTCTCCCTCTGCCCCTCCCTCTGCTCATATTCTTTCTCTCACTTTCTCTCTCAGATAAATAAAATCTTAAAGAAAAAAGATGAACATAGTGACGGTGTACTAAGGGAAATAGAGACCACGGCGCCCTTAAGAGACATTGCCAAAGAGGACACAGCAAAAGGCGTTGGTCGAGGATATAATAATGTTGCGTTCTAACTACAGGGCCTGGCAAGGGAGCATGAAGAAGTTTCGAGGATATCCCACGATGAGCACCGCTGGAGCCGTCTCCCAGGGCGCGGGCACACGCCGTGCCTCCTCAGATGCCCAGTCCGCCCTGTCTCGGCTTGCGCAGTATTTCCATCCAACCATGTGAGAGGTTTCAGGCATTTTATTTCTTTTTATTTTTTTTTAAGGATTTTATTTATTTACTTGACAGAGAGAGATCACAAGCAGGCAGAGAGGCAGGCAGAGAGAGAGGGGGAAAAAGCAGGCTCCCTGCCGAGCAGAGAGCCTGATGCGGGACTCGATCCCAGGACCCTGACATCACGACCTGAGCCGAAGGCAGAGGCTTAACCCACTGAGCCACCCAGGCGCCCAGTTTCAGGCATTGTAGATCCCTTCTTCCTTCCCTGCTCTCCCCCGCCCCCGTTCATTTCCAAGATCAGGCTGGCCTGCCTGTGTTACCTCCTTTCTCTGGCCACCGCTCCCGTTGGGGCCCCTGCACGTCCGAGCAGGAGCGCTGTGGCAGGTCCCAGCTCATCCTCCCACGGCCCCAACCCAGCATCCGCCCTGCCGCCACTTAGTCCCATTCTGGCGTCGGCCCCGAGCGCTGACTGCATCCCACACTCGCTTCCGGGCAGTCCACCTTGATGGTTCCTTTGATCTTCCAGCCACGGTTTGAGCGGAGGACTCGGAATAGTTCCTGCTACAAATGCGGAAGCAAGTCCAGAGGGGTTAGAAAACTTGTTCTAGGTCTTTCCGCTAAACCTAGCAAGGGGACGGCTCATGACTTCTGTACCACCTCATACCTGCCTCTCATCTTGCCAAAACATAAGCCCCTTTGCAAAACTGAACCTTGGCATTTAAAGATCTTCCTGACCTAGCTCCATCTACCTCAGATCCTTATCTCGCTTCTAATCACCCCTGACAATTCACCGTCCAAGTCAACCAGTTGTCTGCCCCCCCCCCCCCCGCCCCGTGTTCTAGGGACTACAGTGCGCTGTAGCTTTGCATGTGCTCCCTCTCTGCTGGCCGTACACATTCCTTCTTAGACTATCAAAAATCCTAGAAATTTTCAGGCTCAAGTTCATTACTACTTCCTTCAGGAAAGCTTCAGTGCTCTTGGGCAGGATTCATGACATTTTCGGCTGTGTTCTCACAACATTCTGCCTTTACTCCTAATATAGTATTTTGTTTTTAACGTTCTGACTTCTGTTACAATTGTTCATGTATTTGTCTCCTCTCTCCATACCAAAACTTCCTCTGGGCAGAGACTACATCGGATTTATCACATAATTTTCATCACTAGCATAGTGCCTGGGACATAAAGTTTCATAAGGAAGGTTTGTCGAATGTGGACTGAACACTGGACTTCTCCAAGGCGGTAGTAGATCTCAGTTATCAGGGTTGGGAGCCTCTCCTTCAGACTCCCACGATATTCCGTGTACTTTGGACGTTGTATTGTCACTTTTTCTTTATACATCTGCCCTCCTTGCGAGACTGCCTGAAATGCAGGAGATGCGTATAAAGCCGCTGACTCTGATTCAGTGAGTGGGTTTGAGTGAATAGATGAAAGCTGACTGGACCATTCGAATCAATCAGCGATAAATCAGTGTGACTGGCTGAGAAATGAGCAAGTCAGTTGTCCTCTGGGGGAAAGGGATGACTATGGAACAGTTTGACCGTAATGGTGATCAGAATGACTAGACTTGGGGCTGCTGCTTCCCATAGAGACCAAGCCCAAAGCAAATGGACTGGATAATTGGCCAGTATAAGCACCTCCGTGGTCAGGGTAATAGTAGAAATGAATATCTCATCCCCTCTGCTGTTAAGAGATGTCTACCAGTTTTGTCTAATTTCTCATTTCAAGAATATCAAATTCTGATGGTCAGTCTCAACAAATAGAATAAGTACATGGAGAAAGGCCCAGCAGATCTGAAAAATGTCATGAAGAATGGCCTGTGATATTATCAACATAATGTCCTGACCTAAGTTATTCAATCCCTTCATTGAAAAATGCAAAATATTTGCATACAGAAATCCTTCAATAGTATTTTTTCCTTTCCTGATACCAACCCATCTGGCTTGAGATTTTGTAAACCAGATGACTTTTTTGATTCTCACAAACATGACATTTTTATGAACATAATAACATAAAAATGTGTATCAGTGCCAACCTGTCTTAAATATTTTCTATCAAACTGTGACCTTTTCTATCCGAAGTAATAGCTAAATCCTTTTTCCTTGTGTTCACATAACCTGCTGAGAAATTCAAACAATGTCATCTGAAATGTAAAGGTATGTTTAGTAAAATTGGTTAAACCCAGATGTTTATTCAGGGGTGCAACAGCTTGATAGAGCTGCTGATTGAAAAGGAAGCTGCAGGCTCACAGGTTAGCTTGAACCTTTCAGATGAGTGAGGCCAGAGGACAGATCAGCTGGGTTCATCAAGAGGAGTGTCAAGAGGAATTGGAAGATTTCTCCCGAGGGGCTCGATTACAGTTCACAGCATATTTAGAGAACATTTGCTCGCTCTCATGGTAATGGGGACTAAGTGCTAAAGGTGCCTCTAATGTCCACTCCATCCTTTTGTGTAAAGCCTATGAAGGGTCTGAGCACACTTAATTCAAGCCCCATGTCCTTCCCACATTTGCTCCCACTGTGGCATGAGTGGCTGGGGAAACCGTGCAAAATAGTAGTGCGGTAGCAGGACACCCGTGGCTTTCCCTCCTGCTCACTGCAGACTCCACAGAAGTCAGATACAAAGGGACGAAGTGATGCTGTTATAGTAAGTTACTCGAGAGAAATGCCCAGAGGGGTAGACGTAAGCACTTTCTTCCCTTAATAGGATAAGGGCTCTTCCTCCTTCTTGTTTTGGCAAATTCATCTTCTCATCGATGAGAGCCTCACATAGCTCAAATATTTTTCACTGTGAAAGTCTTGCTAACCTCTGGGAATGGTCATAAGCTCCTCTACGGTACTATCTGTATGCTGAGCACTGTAGGAAGCAGAGACGATAAAATAAGACCTTTGCTCTAGAGTATCTCACAGTACAGAAGGGAGGATAGACACATGAACATGAAGCCCAAAGTATTACCATGAGATGCTGCTCTAATCATAATATCTAATAATGTAATAATAAAAATGTGTCCCAGTTGGCCTGGGAAAATTATGGAAGACTTTTCCAAAGAAGTGATAGAACTAAGTCTTGACCTTACCTAAGCAAACACAATTTTTTTTTTTTTACTTTTTAAAAAATTTCTTTTCAGTGTAACAGAATTCATTGTTTTTGCACCACACCCAGTGTTCCATGCAATCCGTGCCCTCTCTAATACCCACCACCTGGTACCCCAACCTCCCAACCCCTGCCCCTTCAAGACCCTCAGGTTGTTTTTCAGAGTCCATAGTCTCTCATGATTCACCTCCCCTTCCAATTTCCCTCAACTCCCTTCTCCTCTCCATCTCCCCATGTCCTCCATGTTATTTGTTATGCTTCACAAATAAGGGAAACCATATGATAATTGACTCTCTCTGCTTGACTTATTTCACTCAGCATAATCTCTTCCAGTCCTGTCCATGTGGCTACAAAAGTTGGGTATTCATCCTTTCTGATGGAGGTATACTACTCCATAGTGTATATGGACCACATCTTCCTTATCCATTCGTCCGTTGAAGGGCATCTTGGTTCTTTCCACAGTTTGGCGACCATGGCCATTGCTGCTATAAACATTGGGGTACAGATGTCCCTTCTTTTCACGACATCTATATCTTTGGGGTAAATACCCAGTAGTGCCATTGCAGGGTCATAGGGAAGCTCTATTTTTAATTTCTTGAGGAATCTCCACACTGTTCTCCAAAGTGGCTGCACCAACTTGCATTCCCACCAACAGTGTAAGAGGGTTCCCCTTTCAAACACAAGTATTTTTTAAAAGATTTCAAAAGGTGTCTCAAGGTTTCCAAGAACAAGAAATTGAAACCAGAAGTTGAAATACTAGAAGGATTCTTTTCTTAAAGATTTATTTATTTATTTATTTTAGAGAGAGAAGAGTTCATGCAGGCAGGGGAAGGAGCAGAGGGAGAGGGAGAGAGAGAATCCCAGTCAGATTCCTCACTGAGCGTGGAGCCTGATGCGGGGCCTGGTCTCACGACCCTGAGATGATGACCTGAGCTGAAACCAAGAGTCAGAGGCTTAACTAACCAAGCCACCCAGGTGCTCCTGGAAGGATTCTGGCTTTGTGCTTCTTACCTCTATTATTTTTGAAGGGTTGACCTCAATCTCTCTCTCTCTCTCTCTCCCTCCTCACTCAACTAGCTATCAATACTTCAACATACCCATCGTGAAATATGGCCGTTTGAATTCACAGCCTCACTTAGAGAGTGCTTCCTGGGAAAAGAGAATCTATTTTTTTTAATTTTTTAATTTAACGATTTTATTTATTTATTTGAGGGAGGAGAGTGAGTGCAAGCAGGGGGAGGGGCTAAGGGAGAGGGGGAAACGCGCTCCCTGGGGCTGGATCCCAGGATGACCTGAGCAGACACTTAACCGACTGAGCCACCCAGGCAGCCTGCAGAAAAGAGAATCTGGTTGGCCCTACTAAGGTCAGTGTATACCCCTAAACTAATATGCTATACCTAGGGGCCAGGCTCACGCAGCGGAGATGTAATAGCTGGGTCACCGGCCCTTGGATAGGGAGAGGGATCCCCAGTGTATAGTGCCTGGACTGATACCACTTGGTATTCATTACAAATACCATATGCAAAGAAATTCCCTCAGATCTGTGTGACTGAAACATAGCTGTTATGTGGGGAGAGAGGCAAAGATGACGTGTAGTGCTAGGCAGAGGCCAGATTTTAAGGACTTTGAATTTGAACTTTGTCCTGTAAAGTGGCATGGCAAACTCTGCAAGGGGACAATAATATATGGCATCACCGACTGAGACAGAGAAAACTCGAGAAGCAGCAGTTGGGAGACTATTATCATACGTTATTCCATCTCCAACTATATATTATACATCCTAATATTGTATATGCTAATGATAGCATATATGACATTTCCTATGATATACTGGAGAGTCTGTTGTCTATTGCATATCATTATTATATATTATTGGTACTATTTTTGAGTTTGAGGTACTTCTATCAAAGTGGAGATGTTGCATAAAAGCCGTAATTTATTGGGTGCCTGCTGTGTGCAGCCACTCGACCTCACATAGATTATTTTACGTAATGCGCACGAGTTCCCAAGAGTAGGTTTAACTTTCATCACCATTTTACCGATGGGGACTGTGAAGCACACAGGAATTAAGTTGCCCAGGGTCACACACATAGCAGAGCTAGGGTGTGTCTCCACACCGTGTGAACGCCGTCTGTCTACTTACCCTCATCTTCTCTGGCCTCTCGGTCTGCAGCTCCAGGCCAGAAGCTATCTTTGTTATCACGCGTGTCCCTTATATGGCCTGTCGGTCTTCTCGCCTAGACTCGGAGCTCCTTAAGGTTAGGGACTGAGTCTTTCTCATTTCTGTGCCTAATGCCTATCATGGGATTTGGTGCAGAAAATGGGATGATGCATTTCGTGGGTGTACTAGTCACACCAGTGTTTCTGGTTCTAGAACTCTCATTGGCCAATGAAAAGCGAGCAGAAGTTATTCGATTGGCTTTCATAGTGGAAGCCTTTCAGAGTCGCCGTGTGATTCTCCATGCTTTCCTCCTTTGCTGTGGCAAAGCTTGGAGTCTCCTGTTGAGACAGAAGAACTAGAAGATGGCAGAGCCTCTGTCAGCTGGCTTTCTGAGTGACCACACGGAGCAAAGATACAGTCCCTCACCCCTGCCGAAATATAGTGGACGTAGGGCTTGAAGGAGAAATCAACTTTTATTGATTGAAGCCACCAAGTATCAGAGGTAGTCTGTAACTCTAGAAAAGCCTAGTCCTTTCTGCCTAGTAGAGTGAGCAATTGTTGTTGATTGAGTACTAATATCTGTCCCTGATTTCTACTTCCCGTTCATCTCATTTGCCAGTCTCTCCTTTTCTTACCGCTCACCCCTCTGCCTCACAGGACTGGCGCGGTGGATTTCCTCAACTGTCCACGGCCACTTACCCCAGCTTGAAGGGTTGCCATCAACTAAAATTGGTACTTCCACTGAACCATAAAAATGCATTCACCACTGACTGATGCCTAAGAAGGGTTGCCTCAGAACAGTGCCTTTCAGTCTCCTTTCAAATGTCCCCAATGGCAGAAGAGAGAGATTGGAACGGAGCCGGGAGCAACTTAAAGCAAGCATAAAATGTTTTTAAAGTCTCCTACGTTATCTAAAAATGCTGTGCAAATTTTGCATTCTTATTCATTATATATCTTTATTTTAACTTAAAATAAGGTTTTCCCTCAAGTCCTCAAGGGATATTGATTTTTTCCCTCAACAAATGTGTCCTGTAGATTGTTTACTACATATCTTAGATAATCAGAAGAAAAAAAGTGTCTGGACTCTATTATCTTAGCTCCCCAAAGAAATGCCTTCACTATGATTTAATGTTATTTTGTGTATTTTTCTAGAGGCCTGGCTCAGGAAAATCTATGTGAAGAAAACACCTGTGTCTTTTATCAAAGTGTAGTAACAAATACTGTCTAAAACAGTACACAGTATCCTTTATACAAGAAGCCATGCAATTCATTTTTGTCAAGTTTTTCCTGTGTCCTCAACGACTCCCCAGGTATCCATATATCTCTGTTGGAGGAATAAGACTTTGGCACAGTGGTTCCCAAAGTCATCACCATTATTTCTCTCCAGAGCCCTTACCACCATCTTCTACCCTGTACATTTGTTTGCTTATTGTCTGTCTCCTCCACTGGGATGAAAGCTCCATGTAGATAAGACTTTTGTTGGTTTTGTTTACATTTGTATCCCCTACACTTAAAATACTGCCTGGCACATAGTAGTAATTGACCAAATGTTTGATGAATGAATAATTAGTTAAAAGAACCATAACTTACGAGTCAGGAGAACTGGATTGATAAAGGAAAAATGTGAATGGGGGCTAGGTGGCTTAGTCGGTTAAAGCGGTGGACTCTTGGTTTCAGCCCAGATCATGATCTCAGGGTCTTGAGATGGAGCCCAGCCTTGGGCTCTGTGGTCAATGGGGAGTCTGCTGGAGGATTCTCTCTTTCTCTTTCACTCTGTCACCCACCCCCACCCCCCACCAGCCATGCTCTCAAACTCTCTCTCCCTCTCTATAGTGGATAAGTAAATCTTTAAAAAAAAATGTGAGTGATTTAAATGATCATGTCCACAATTTCCATCTAATGAGGTGTTTTTTTAAAAGATTTTATTTATTTGTTTGACAGTGAGACAGAGAGAGTACAAGCAAGGAGAGCAGCAGGGAGGGGGAGAGGGAGAGGGAGAAGCAGGCTCCCTGCTCAGAAGGGAGCCCTACATGCGCTCGATCCCAGGACTCTGGGATCATGACCTGAGCAGAAGGCAGAACCTTAACTGACTGAGCCACCCAGGTACCTTCCACTTAATGCGTTTATGCCCAGAAGTAGGTGTGAACTGGAAGTCTGGACTCTTAGTTGATCTCAGTTCCTATTTGCCACACATGGACTGAGGATATGGCCATGCTGTATGTGATTTTTAGACAACAAAGCCCTTAAAGTCAAGCCAAACTACTTGTTCTGGTGCTCAACCAAAGAAGCACAGCTATGTTCCGACACTGGGGAGGAAACGGTTGTGCTGGGCTTATTGAGAGATGGTATGTAGGTCTCCCAAGATGATACCATCTTAAGAGATTTTCAAGGGTGATTTTGACTGTACTTGATTTTCACCTTAGACTGGCTTTGTAACATTGTCCTTGAGTGATATATGATTTTGCTGTAGCTGTGCTTTGTGATTCTTTCAAGGAACTTTAAAATTACATTCGTGAAATCCCTCTCTCTTCCTTCCTTTCTTTTTCTTTTCCTCCTTTCTTCTTTGCCAAAAAGCAGACAGACATGAATGTAATGGAAAGGAAGTCTGGTGGTGGCTAGAATGCGGTGGCAGGATTGGGAGATTTCATATGTATAGGGAGATCAAGCAAATGAGTACATAAACGAAGTAAATATCTTGAGGAAATAAGTAAATATATTGAGAACAACGAAGTAAATATCTTGAGGAAATAAGTAAATATATTGAGAACAAAGGGAGCCAGTTGGTTTTAACTGTTCAAGAAGGGAGTTATAAATATTTAAAGGATAAAGTGAGACTGAACCCTGAGCTGTTGGGTAGGGATTAGAGGTGTTGATATGAACTCAGTATTCAGTAAATACAATGTAGAAATAAATATCAATGTAAATGTGTGTAATATATATTTATATGTGAGTGTGTATATAAATATACATATGTATATGTATATTTACATATGTAAATTACATATGTATAGACGTACCCCCTGACACACATACACACATGTATTTCCTAACTCTGTTCTTTGAGCAGTCCTAGAAGAGTGATAGTGCGGTAGCAACAAGCACTCTTACTGTACAGCTTTTGGTTTCTAAATACCACTCACTGTCCAGTGAAAAAAGCCAGAGCGCCTTTGAGAAATGACTGCATCAAGGATTGAGGCAAGAAAAGAACCAGATGGACCTAGAACCTTTTATTGTTCCCACAATAAGGAGGTTCTCTACAAATGAAGGGGCTATGTATAAAGGATACAAATGCAGCTTAAAGAGGATCAAAGGCCAAATCTAGGAGAATTTGAGCAATAGTATATATAATCACGGTGATGGACTATATCCCACTAAAAAAAAGTCACCATCTGACAACCATCATAGAAATAATTAGGTCAGGTAAGACGGGGTCCCTGGCTGGCTAAGTTGGTGGAGCACATGACTCTTGATCTTAGGGTTGTGAGTTCGAACCCCCTGTTTGGTGTAGAGTTTATTTAAAAATAAAAATTTTTAAAAACTTTAAAAAGGAATTAATTCAGGTAAGAAACAACAACAGAAGCTAAAACAAGTGGGCGAAAATAGAGTGAGGGGTGGGATTGTGTGTGGTTCCCAAATGTCTCCCCCAAAACATTTATTCCTTAAGAAGAAGATAAAAAAGTCACTGCACAGTAGAAATACAGGGCAGATACCATATTAATCGTGTGACCAAATTTAACACCTTAGGCTGACAGAGCAACACCATGTACTACCTGTGAGGACAGAATGAGAACATAGCATCACTCTTGTGATATTTCAGTCAAAAACACAAAACTGGGGTCTAATTTTGAGGAAACCTTAGACAAATATGTAATGAAGGACATTCTACAAAATTACACCATAATCTTGAAAAAGTCGAAGTCATGAAAATCAAGTGGAGACTAAGGAATGAGTCCAGATTGAGAGACTGGAAGGTTGTATCAACAGGGTGCAACTTGTGGGCCTGAACTCTATTCTCTTGCTAGAAAAGATATTGCAACAACTGGTGAAATTTGAATGGGGTCCCTGGAGAAAGGATATATGGGAGTTCCTTGACAATTTTTCTTGCTACTTTTATGCAGGTTTGGCATTATTCAAAATGCAGTTTTTAAAAAAAGATTTTATTCATTCATTCATTCATTCATTTAGAGAAAGAGCACAAGCAGGAGGAGGGGTAGAAGGAGAAAGGGTGAGAACCTAAGGCAGCCTTCCCACTGAGGAAGCCCAACACCAGGCTCAATCTGAGATCTCAACCTGAGATCATGACCTGAACCTAAACTAAGAGTCGGATGCTTAACTGATTGAGCCACCCAGGCACCCCCCGAATGCAGTTTTTTAAAAGACACTAAAGTAATAAAGTAAGTTCTTATAAGAAACTGCGTAATTTTGATTTAGATTCTGGTATCGTTTTTGAGCACCTACTGCATGCAAGCCATCGTGCCAGCTGTAATGATGACTAACATATAATGATGCCAACATTCCAGAAATATCTATCCCAGGGCTAATATGTGCCAGAACAATGTGATCATAGGCTAAACTGCTCAGTTTCCCTTGTCTCAGAGAACTCAGTTCTGATGTTGCCTGATGTCCAATATCTGAAAACAGTTGTTTCACTTATTTTGTCCAGTTTACTAGTTGTTCACTGTGTGAAGACAAATATGGTACCATGGCCACAAACAGAAATTCTGTGTAATTTTATTTCCTATAATCATTTCGGAGAAATATTTTACAGTTTCTCGTAAAGTTAAATGTACACTTAACATAAGATCCAGTCATTCCACTTCTAGATTTTTCACCTTAGTGACATTAAGGCATAGGCCTATACTAAGATTTGCACACAAATGTTTACAGCAGCTTTATTATAATAGCCCAAACCCGGAAATTCCCAAAGCATCCATCAAAGCGTCCATCAACAGAGGACTGTGTCAGGAAATTGTGGTAAATCCATAGAATAAAACTAGAAGGAACGAAGTACTGACATATGCAATAACAACTATTATACTTGGTGAAAGAAGCCAGGCTCAAAAAGTCTATATGAAATTTATATGGAATTTGAGAACAGGCAAAACCATCCTACAGTGACAAAAATCAGATCCGCAGCTGCCTGGGGCCTGGGTGGGGAATTGCAGTCCAGAGTGGCAGGAGGGAAGTTTGGGGGATAATATTTCATATCTTTATTTGGGTGATAAGTATATGTATGTATATATTTATCAAGATACATTAAACCAGCCACTTAGCATGAGTATATTTTATTTTCAGTAAATTAAACGTCAATAAAGTTGATTTTAAAAGAAAAAAAATAGCAGAGGTGCCCTCCTAATAAGAGCAAGTAAAATCACTCCACATAGACAACCATCTAATTTAGAATTTAAGATTCAACTATTATTTGTTTAGCTCTTACTAAATACAAGGCACTATGATCATCACAATAGTGGCTAACATTTCCTGACGATTTACTGAATGCAGATACTATGCTAAATACTTTCTGTGGATTTGTGCTTTTAACAAATGTTTATCAAGGCGCTGCTCTATGCGAGGTCCTGTTCTAGGCACTTGAACTTGTTTTGACAGAGTTTACGATCTCACGGCAACAAACAACCTGTTGATGAAAAGGCAGGATGGAAAAACTTCAGACTTCACTCTCAGTTTAGGACACTTGTATAGTTAATATACGTGCTGTGCATATGTCCCTACACACGTGCACACACACCCACGCACATACCTGCGTGCACCAATCTGGGTTGGCTGCTTTGGACGCACTCTTTCCTCCCCCTTGCAGTTACCTAGCATGCGCCTGGTGACCGGTGCGCATGCGCAGGCACACTTGTCCACGCCCTCTCAAGCACCAGCGCATGCGCTCTCTGAAGTGGTCAGGCCGAGTACAGGATGCGCGCCTAGCGGGTACGCCCATCTCTTTCACTCACTTCTTTCCCTTCCTCCTGCAACAAATGGTTTTCACTACATGGAGCCAAAACCTACAGGCTTTCTGTAGGACAAATAGAGCCGGGCTCTTCCGACACTTGGGAAGACCCCACGATCGAATTCCATCAATATTTTATAGAGTGTCCATCGTGGCAGGCTTCGGAAGTGAATGAGACCAGCTCCTTATCCCGAAGGAGCCTGTCAAGTAGCGAGTACTTAAAAGCGAACATCGCAATCCCTTACCAGCTTAATCTGCAGCACATTTTTGGCATCCTTGGAGGAACACGGTTGGGCCTCCTGGTCTTCAGATTTGAGTTGTCTGTGGTGGAACAGACTGTTGTTGTGAAGTGATGGGAGTCCATTCAGCATTAGTATCCAAACCAAAAGAGCCCTCAGAGATCCCCAGGGCCAGGGCTGCTCCACAGGTGGTCCCTAGACTGGAGATGGGTCTCAGGAAGCTCTCTGTCCACAGTGTGCTAAGCGCAGACCCGGAGAGGAAGCATTTTCAGACTTTTAAAGTAATTTGGCACTGCGGTGATGTCCAAGGGTGTGATTTTTTTTTTTTTTTATTTTCAAAAGCCTTGGTCAATGATATATTGGGCTTAAAAGGTCAGTGTAGAGAGTAGGGGAAGCATGTCACCCTCATGTCACCTCTGTGGAGACTGAGATCCACAGCAGGAAGTGACTTGCCCAAGGGCTCGTGGCTCTCCCTTCGGGTCTGTTGCTTATCATGCTCCAAGTTTTGTTCCCAGCTCACTAGAAACAATGCTGACCCGATACCCAAAGAAGGCATTGTTCACACGGGATCTGTATTCCTCATGACATCTGTGTGTATATATTATTATCACTTTGCAGGTGACGAAAATGGCCTTAGAAAGGTAAATCACCATGTCCCAATGTCACCCAGGAGTCCGTGGGGGAATACAGGCCTCTTACCCACCATGCTAGACACACCTTATCTCAGGAAAACCCCCAACCCTCGTATGGGGTAGAGACGATCACGAGCTGCATTTTACAGCGGGAGAAATTAAAGTTCAGGAAGATGAAGTGACTTGCCTAAGGCCATAGCGAGCGGGTGATAGGGCTGGATTTTATTCGCCTGCTGGCTCCAAAGCCCACACACTTTCCCACAATGCCACGCTGCCTCACAATGTTCAAATGAGAAATGCGAGCGAGAGAATAGAATATTGTTCTCTCGGTATTGAAGCATATCGGTTTCATGGGAAAGGTCACAGGCTGGGGAAGTTCGGAAGTGTAATCTGGGACTCCTGCCAAGGTCTGAGTCCTGTCTGGTTGGCACATACTTCGACTGTGTCACCAGTGCAGGCTATAGCTCATGTCGGCTGTTTAACTCCTTTTCTGCAGCCAAGTCCCAACGGAATTCGCTACGATTCCTCTGAACTCTCTCCGTCCAGGCAGATGCCAGCGACCCTCCCTTTGCCTGGAATGATCTTTTCTAGCTCTCGGCCTAGCTCACTCCGATTCATCATTCAAGCGCCAGCTTCAGTTTTCTTTCCGCACGTAGGCTTCTAGGCACTCCTTAGGGAGTCAGGTCTCCCCAGTACCCACCTTCGCAGCATACTAAAACACCCAGGGGCACTCCACATAATTGTAAAGAATTGATTGTGTAATTTGTATTTTCACTTTCTCTTCGTAGGGTGTAAATTCGGAGAGAGCAGGGGCTTTGTCTTGCTCACGCTTGCCTCTCCTAGCGCAGTGCCAGGCATGCAAGAAACTCAATGAAAATCTGGTTTTGGAAATGAAAGAGTGGAGGCACCGATGCAAATGTTGGGTTCTTGTGCGACCGCGCCTGTGTCTTCTCGGGGTTCGGGTCCATCAGTGTTTCCTAAACTTGTCTGATCATAAAATTCACCTGCGGTGCTTGCTAAAAATATAGATAATTAGGCAGAGAAGCCTGGGGGTAGTCCCCATATCTCATTTTTTTTTTTTTTAATTGGCAGACTGGGTGGTTTTTGTGGGCAGGGAAGTTTGGGAAAGACTGACTTTAAATATCTGTGTCTTATTTCTGAGGATTTTTTGACAGTTGGACCTACAGACTCCCAGGATCCGACCCGGAACTCTTTTCCTTTTGCTCCCCGCCCCCACATGCCCTCCGCTTTATGTGGGCTCAACTAGTTACTACTCCTCATACACACTCCACAGCCCAAATGTTTTCACTTTAGTTGTGCTATTTCTCTGGTTCAAATGTCTTTTCCCCCATTTGTGTTGTTTTCAAATGATACTTCTTGGATCCAGTTCAGTGGTGCTTCCTCCATGCAGCCTTCCATGATTTCCCCTTCTTCTGACCTCTCCTCCAAATGTATGTGTTCCTCTTTGATGGCTCTTATCACATTCAACTTTGCATCATGGCTTCTTGTGTCTCCATTTCTTTTAGCCTATGAGCAACCCGAGGGCCCAAGTTTTGTCCCTCCTGAAGCACACTCAAGATTTGACTCCAGTAGGAACCAGGTATTAGTTTAAGACCTTTTCCCACCAGCTCTCCAACACCATTAAGAAAATGGAGACCATCAGGCAGATGCTTCCTCAACTATACTCTTCTTTCCATCTCCAAACCTATCCAGCAGCTCGTTGGCCAAAACCAGTCACACGACCATACCTAATTCAAAAGGGAGTAAGGAAGTATAATCCTATTGTTTGTCTGAAAGGAGGAGAAAACTGGGATATTTGTGGACACCCTTAATGATTGCCAAAAGGTATGGCTGGTACATATTTCAGTGGTACTTTTCTTGCTGTATTTTTTTTTAGAATTTACTTATTTTTTGAGAGTGAGACTCTGGGGGGTGGACAGAGGGAGAAGGAGAGAGAGAATCTCAATCAGGCTCCCCCTTGAGCACTGAACCCTGTGTGGGGCTCAATCCCAGGACGCTGAGATCATGACCTGAGCTGAAATAAAGAGTCAGACGCTTAACCGGCTGGGCCACCCAGGTGCCCCATTTCTTGCTTTATTTTTAATTTCTTTCCCCAGCTCTCTCCTGGATAGAGAGAGGGTACATCTGTCTTTCCTTTCTTTGGCTCACTGACTATGCATATATTTGAAAAAAGTGGAGTCGTTTATGACCCCACGTGGGTGCAAGAAATTTAATTATAGACTGACTCTTGCTTTAGTAGAAAGTCCAGGAAAGTTCCTCAGAGTTAAGAGACTGAGAGTCAGAGCGAGACAAGTTTAGGAAACTGTCAAACTCTGTTACTTTAGAGGACACTTAATTACACTTAATAATTTGCAATTTACTGCTTGATGTTCCATGCAGATAACATCTGCTTCCTTATAAAGGATATATGGGAAACAATAGCCCCAAAGATGCTTTTCGGAAGGAGGTTTAGAGAGCATCCAGGTGTGTAGATAACTAGCCCTCTTGTTATGGCAAGCAGTTAGGTTTGGTCCTTGACTCTAGCCTGACTTATTTTTGCATGTTTGAAAGCCACTTAAACTTTCTCCATATCATCCCCCACACCCTGCCCCCCTGCAGCAAGGAGAGAATAGTTCTTAGCAGCTTTGGGGGAATTTCAGAGGAAGGGGCCAGGTAGCGCAGCAGTGGGAAAGAGTCTCTTGGATGGTGGGCTTCAGCTACTCTGTATTAACATCATTTTCAACACTGACATCATGCAAAAGGGTGCGTCATATAAAACAGGGGACACCCATTTGGAATCAGAAATACATCATTTTGAGTCTCATCTCTGTTACTTCCTAGCTCTGTAAACTTGGAAAAGGCACAGTCACCTCTGAAAAATGGGACAACACTTACCTTATGGCACTGTTGTGAGGATTAAATGAGAGAAAATACACAGCCCACCTACCCCAATGCCAGCACATAGTAAATTATAAATAAAAAGCAACTGTTAAAATGGAAGAGCAGGGGGCGCCTGAGTGGCTCAGTGGGTTAAAGCCTCTGCCTTCAGCTCAGGTCATCATCTCAGGGTCCTGGGATCGAGCCCCGCATCGGGCTCTCTGCTGTGCAGGGAGCCTGCTTCCCCTTCTCTCTCTTTCTGCCTGCTTGTATCTCTGTCAAATAAATAAATAAAATCTTTAAAAAAATAAAATAGAAGAGCAGGCGAAAAGATTCATTTCCGGGAATTCAACACTCCCCAAACATCCTTTAACCCAGCATGCTTGTATATTAAATATGCTGGGTTAAACGTTTTACTTGTATAACTTCTAAAAATCTTTTTTAAAGGAATCTCTACTCCCAATGGGGCTTGAACTCATGACCCCAAGATCAAGAGTCACATGTCTTACTGACTGAGCCAGCCAGGCGCCTCTGTATAATTTTTACTCATAATTATAATGTGCACAGATACTGAATTTCTCCCCTCTTTCTGAATTAATCATGCTCAGCTATGTTGTTCTCTGAGTCAATAAAACTTGGCTTCCAGAAGGGATGGTAAGATCTTCCAGCGTTACATACATTCTAATAGAGGGAAATTATCCTGTTCTTATCTTTAACGATCAAAATCAGGACTCCATTATTCTCTGCTGTGATATTCATTATTAATGTGTGACAGTGGATTTGGAGTTAAAGTATGAATGTGTGAATTGCTATGGTACCACAAATTAGGGTTTTGCATATTGAATCATCTCCTATATTAAATACGAAGAGACTGTAGGTAGACAGATACATTTGTGTGGTAAGTGTGGCAGGAGGAAATGAACACTGATAAAACAACCATCGTGAGGCTCAAATACTTTCTCTTGAGGTGTCTTTTTTCTCAGTATCTACCATTTAATTTCAACATATTTTTCTGCTACTTCAGTAGTGACAAATGGTCTCAAATGAGTATTTACCTTAACTGCTTTTGGGTTTTGCTTACTTAATCTGTACAGGGCATCTAATGTTTGAAATGGGTTAGTTTATTTTTTTAAAGATTTCATTTATTTATTGGAGAGAGAGAGGAGAGAAAGGGAGCACCGGTGGGGGCAGAGGGAGAGAAAGAAGCAGACTCCCCGCTGAGCAGGGAGCCCACTGGGGGCCAGTGCGCGGTGATCCCAGCACCCTGAGATCATGATCCGAGGGGAAGGCAGATGCTTAACCAACTAAGCCACCCAGGTGCCTCACTCTCCTTGGTTTTTCTATTTACATTCTCTCCAACTGGGCGCCTGGACGGCTCAGTCAGTTAAGCATCTGCTTTCTGCTCAGGTCATGATCACAGAGTCCTAGGTTGGAGCCTTCTGTGGCGGGGGGGGGGGGGGGGGCTGCGTCAAGTTCTCTGCTCAGCAGGGAGCCTGCTTCTCCCTCTCTCTCCCCCCACCCACATGTTCTCTCTCTTACTTTCTCTCACTCTCCCTCTCAAATAAATAAATGAAATCTTAAAAGAAGAAAAACCAAGAAGAGTATATGTTCCCGCAAGACTAGAGCTGGGAGGGGCATTTAAAAAATTCCTAATCCACAGCTGTCATCTGGCAAATTGGAGTAGCTTCTAGCCAGAGAGATCAAGGTCCTTCCCTGGGGATAATTTCTAGAGGCAGAAGTAGGATTAGAACTCAGGCCACCACCTGCCTCCTGTGTTCTGTTTCATTCTAAGTACAGGGCTGTCAGGTTGGCAACTGACGATGCTACATCCCCATAAAAGACTCTAAACCCAGGGCTTGTGTCCCTCCTTGGGAGGGACACAAAGTGTCATAGCTATCATCTGTATTTTCTGTTTCCCTTTGAGACGACAGGACGAATGCTCAGCTATTCCAAAGGGAATGAGTACGCAGTGAGCCGTCTGACAGGCAGGTGCCACCCCCACCCCCCACCCTGCCGCTCCCAGCAGCAGGTGGGACCTGTTAAGTCCAAAAAGCAAACCACTGAGATAGGAAACAGGATGTGGCCCGCTTAGCCCTGCATCTCCTTCCTTCGCACTTGAATAAGACATGCCTGACCTAGTGTTTGTGGCTCAAGCTGAGGCTTGATTTAATTCTGAGCCTTTAGGGCGCCTGGGTGGCTCAGTCCGTTAAGCGTCTGCCTTCAGCTCGGATCATGATCCCAGGGCCCTGCTGTCGAGCCTGCATCAAGCCCCACGTTGGGCTCCCTGATTGCAAGGGAGGGGGGTCCGCTTCTCTCTCTCCCTGCTTTCTTGCTCTCTGTCTCTCTCTCTGATAAATAAATCTTTAAAAAAAATAAAAAATAAAACTATGCCGTTATTCTGATTTTGTTTGACTCAAACTGCTGTGATGGTGGGTGAACACCTGCATTTTCTGTCTTAGCGAACCGGAATTCAGTGAACATTTATGGCTGCATTTTAAGTGACATGAAGTAACATGAAACTTGGAAGCAGTCGTCCCAATTTATGTTATTAGCCAATGCCTTTGCCTAAACAAGGGAAAGCATTACTAAAACTCAGTATGGGTATCTTGTGATCGCGCTTCAAGATTTTTCAAAGTTGAAAGATCAAATCTAAAGGAAAAAAGACAAATATATCCGCGTGATTTAACCAGGAGAACGACAGCAATTTAATCCCGGTTCTAAGTTCACGGGGCGTTCTCGCCGGAAAAGGAAGGTGACCAACATGATATAAATTTCTCAGACATCTGGATTTCTTTTTTTTTTTTTTAAGATTTTATTTATTTGACAGAGAGAGATCACAAGTAGGCAGAGAGGCAGGCAGAGAGAGAGAGAGGGAAGCAGGCTCCCCGCTGAGCAGAAAGCCCGATGTGGGACTCGATCCCAGGACCCTGAGATCATGACCTGAGCTGAAGGCAGAGGCGTTAACTCACTGAACCACCCAGGCGCCCGATATCTGGATTTCTTGACAGCAAAGACTGTTCAGTAGTGGACCCCTCCCCCCACCTCCCCCTTGTTCAGGCAAATCTTTATTATTAGCCAATTTCCTGTATGAAAAGGACTGGTGAGGGCATCAATAATAAAGCCTCTTTTATTTAGTAAAAATCCAATATAAAAGATTATCAGAGTACCAATTAGCAGGCTGTGTTGCTGGACTTCAAAGTAGTTTCATCTGTGGTCCAGGGGCTTGGCGCTAAGGATGGAACTAGAGTCTCCGAGGAGCGGCCATGCAGGGAAGACACAGAGAAGGAGGCTGGACGCCTGCCTCCTGCAGTCACGTTCTCCTTAGTGCGAGCGAGGCCAGGGCGCCCCAAGCATGATCCATACCTGAGTTACACGCCAGGGGGGAATGACGGGTCACCCCCCACCCCCCCGCGCCATGATTTTCACATCCTGGGATCCATTCATGCAGATTTCTGGCTTTGCAAATCATCGCAGGAAGCTCCGTCCACAATGTTTGGACAGAGAATAAGAAGGACCATTTTCTGAGGACTGGTGTGGACCCGGTACTCTACCAGGCTCCTCGTATACATCAGGCTCCTCGTATACATCAGACCCTCACGTCAACCCGAGAGGGTAGATGTTGCTATGATCCTCGTTATTCTTGTGAAGAAAACTGGTGCAGGGAATGGCCGGTAAATGCCAATGTTATTATGTTTGCTTGAAAATATTTTGGGGGCACCTGGGTGGCTCAGTTGGTTAAGCGTCTGCCTTCGGCTCAAGTCATTATCTCAGGGTCCTGGGATCGAGTCCCGTATCAGACTCTCTGCTCATTTGGGACTCTTCTTCTCCCTCTCCCTCTGCCTGCCTCTTCCCCTGCTTGTGCTCTCTCTCTCTCTCTCTCTCTCTCTGTCAAACAAACAAACAAACAGACAAACAAACAAATCTGTTTTAAAAAGAGGAAGAAAAATGTTTTCAACGAAAGGCAAAGTGGCAGGAATTTAGTTGAATGACCTTGGGTGAGCTTTAAAGATACTTTCTTTAATATGTGGTATTAAAATTCCGACTTTCCTGTCTAGCATTCTTAATATTCAGCTCCATAGTCAGGTGCTGAGGTATGCCCGTGGATTAATTATTTTTATGCAATGGTGACTATTTCCCAAATTGAACTGTTTTCGTAGCTAAATTCAGGCTTGCGCATAGGCGTGTGTGTGCGCTCACACAGAGAAAAGATCAAGGAACCTAATGCTATTGCAGGAAGCATCAATATTTCTGCTTGGTAAAGTGTATAAACAGAAGTTTTCAATTAAGTAAGCAGAATAAAATAGGGAGACTCGAATTGAATCTAAACTAGCTTGAGCGTTTTAGCAATCAATGGAGTTAACATTATAGTTAACTGAAGGTTAGAGATAAAACTCCTCTCTGCTTCATCCTGATGGGAAAACCCATCAATCCCCCTTTCCAACCTTACTGAGCTGCAGGTTCCCATTGGTGTCTTGAAGACATACACACATGTGACTGGTTTAAAGCAAAGGGCAGTGAAAAGGCACACTTTGGTGGTGTTGGTTGGGTCCCGCTCCCCGCGGCTTCCATGTTCCTGTCTCTTCTTGCCTGGAATCCCTATTTTTTGTGGTTGGCTAGATCATTCCACTCAAGTCGTGCTAGCAGCAGGTAACAACCTACCACTTTCCTAAGTCCGTCTGTAGACGAAAAAGACTCCCAGGTAGGAACGCAGGCCAGCTGTCTGCGCCTCGCTTTCCTTACGCTTTCTTGATTATCATCCTGGATGGGCCTCCGTCTTGACTCGGGATAGTATCGTCTGCTCTCCACTTTGCCCCTGAGGACAAGCAACGGAATTTGGAATTCTTATAACCTGATATCAAAACCATGTTAGAGCAAGAATTTCAGTATCTGAACCTAGCTACACTCCAGGAAGCCCTGGGCAAGAGGTACCTCGTATCCCATGTAAAGCCCCCTGGATGGACCAGCCAAGTTCACCCTTGGCCTAGCCTCATCTGAGAGAGGAGGTGGACAGGATCAGTTCGGACACCTGTCTCTGACCCCATCACCTGGACCGTGGACTGTGTGTGCTATTTTCTCCTTGATTGCAGCAGTGACCTCCTGCGGATCTCATGCCCTCTAGGCACCCAGGATAATCTCAGTTAACATAATTCTCATCACTTACCTCTATGAATCAAGAAGTCACAGATTAGCATTTATATCTCTATTCTTCTCCATACGTCCATACGAAGCTGCTTTTTGAGATAAGTACTTGGCGTTCACTTACTTTCTTTTAAGGGCAGGACATTAGAAAATTCTAGGGAGGTAAGGGTATGACTCAGCTGCAGTAAAGTGTGTACTACTGTACATTTCCAGGGGGTCCAAATGCAGTTACTGAGTACTAGAATGAGGAAGAGGTAAAAGAAAATGAAATGATCATTGTGGGAAATGAATTATAATTATTGTTAGCATTTTCTTTGTTTTCAGCTTTGAGGAAGTATCTGAATGTTTTCTAAAATAAGAATTTGCTTCTCTTGTTTTCTCCATGTTAACTGAATCTTTAGTGTTAGGATGGAAACATACAGAAGTGAAAACCCACTAGAAATTATATCCTTGGTTGTTTTATTACCAATCAGTAAGAGGATTAAAAAGGCTTAACATCAATTACCTGACTAGACAACCAATGGAAAAATAAAATTGCATCCAAAGTAATGGTGATAATTGGCCTGTTCGGGCTGTTGGAGACCTTATTCACATGCCCTATGATTGTGCCTTCATTAGACCCCGCTGAAGGGACGGCCCTCTGGGGGGCCGTGATTCATAGGCAGTGGCAATATTGCACAGGGGTGGAATGTGACAGGTGAAATTAGGCCAATTAAACACACATAATTCTGGGACTCCTTAAATTTGTCCATACCAGATTGCTTGGTTGATGTAAGCTACATTTTCCTAGCTCATGTGATTATGATTTCATCTTGTGCTTAATCTTACCCCCAATGAATGGAAGTTAGGCTGTGGACAGAGAGATGCCCACCTTATTATCTAAGTTATTCCTGGCACTGGTTTTAAGGGCTTGTCCAGTAACAAGGACAGAAGTTTTACCCTTTTCCCTTGATCCAAACATCCATCCATTTAAGCTAATGTGGCACAGACTGTCTTTCCTGATGCTCTTCCCAGGCTCCCTTCTACTCATCTCTTAAGGGGGAGCGAAAGGTTTTCGTTCTGCTCCTTCCCTGCCCCAGCTGGAGATGCGGTGACTCTCTTAGGTGCACCTTTCTCATAGCTCATAAGAGACAGCGATCAGACTGCACCCCAAAGCCCACATTCACAAATATGCAGAGATATCATTTCAGAGGACAACGTGCTGGCTTGGAAGGCGTGTGCAACAACTGACTGTAGCTTAGCATGGTTCCTGTGGTCTGTCTGTCCCGCAGAGGTTCTCTGACCGATGGACCCAGTACATGGGTCTCCCTTATCAAGACAAAGGAACACGGGGGAGCCTGGGTGGCTCAGTCAGTTGGGCGTCTGACTCTTGATTTCAGCTCAGGTCACGACCTCAGGCTCATGAGATCGAGCCCTGCGTTGGACTCCATGCTGGACGTGGAGCCTGTTTAAGATTCTCTCTCTTCCTATGCCCCCCCTACCCTGCTCATACACGTGCACTCTAAAACAAAATCAATTTAAAAAGACTGAAGAAACCCCTACCAGCTTCTAAAACCCTTCGTACGTACTCCTTTTTGCTGTTGTTTTTGGTAAGCACAACTTTGCTGTTATTTTGATCTTTAGTTTATCAGGATTTATCTGTATATACCACATTTACTTGTCTAAATCCTGGGCGGACGGTCCCACTCAGGCATCAAACCGAAGGGGCCAGGCAGACGGAGACTCCGAATCCAGCGCCACGCCAGGGGAACTAGCAAAGAGCAAGAAGGTTTCAAGGGGAGGGCTGAAGCCAGAGTCTCGAGGGATTATTGAACTGGAAAGAGTAGCTGTGGCATCGCATGGATTTGTAAGAAGGCCAATCAACCCGGACTGCTGACTAAGCCTCCGTCCATTCCAACAGTCCTCCATTATTGAAAACTTTCTCTTGGTCTGCCGCTAAGCAAAAGATACAGAGATAAGCTGGCCGGGTCTTCTGGAGCCACAGAAAAGAAGATTCTCCATGCTTGCCGAACTTTGGTGCATGGTGGGTGTTCACAGGGCCCTGTATCCGTGACTACCCAGCAGGAATTAACGTGAAGAACATTCTTCCTGAGCACTCACTATAGGTCAGGCGCCTTTCTGAGTGTTTTCTGTGCTTTCAAACATTCTATCCTCATAACAACTCTTTAACAGAGGGATGATGAATGTCCTCATATTACAGATGAGGACACAGTAGCACAGAACAGGTGAGGGGCTTGCCCAAGGGCAAACCGTTTGTCAAGGGTAGAGCTGGGATTGGAACCTGGGAAGCCTGAGTTCCTAACTTCTAAACGCGCCAACGCTCTCAGTTTCCCGTTCACCCAGTAGCATTTATTCATTCACCACATCTTGACCGAGAACCCACTAGGTGTTGAGCATTGGGCTTGTTGCTGGGGATGGAACGGTAAAGAAGATAGGCAGGGTTCTAACACGGTCCGAGATAGACGGGCTGTTAAGTGGCTCATCAAATTAGACAAAGCAATGACACTCCCCCTGTTCCCTTCAGGACTCTAGTCATGTCCCTCCTCTACAGCCCTGGAGTCTCAGTGCAAACACAGGAAAGATGATGATAATAATAATAATTATTATTATCATTATTATTATTATTCAGCCTTCAGATGAGAGGGAATTCAAGTGTAAACTTGAGAGCATCTGTCTGCCCCGCCCCCAGCAGCGTGGAGCAGTGTCCACAGAGGATCAGAAGGGGGCATTTTTAAATGAAAAGACATGGCCAGCTGTATTTGTCTGTTGCTACATTATTATGGCGCCTGCTTCGTATTTGAGCATAACTTTATTAGTTAGAATAAAAGCAGAGCTGATGATAAACCGACAGAGAGAACAAGGTAGATGGATGTTTAAAATGTTCTTGCTTACAAGTTCAATAGCGAGTAACCGAAAATTCAATTTTTAAAGATCACTACAGGAGGGAAGAAAACACTATCTTTTGAAAAAACAGATTTCATCGGGACCGTGTGGGAAGCCCTTGTACAGCGGAGTGCAGGCTGTTATCTGGAAACTGTATCATACTTATCTCGGAGTCTGGCAGAGGATTCCATATTGTACCTCTACTCTGAGTCATTTTAATCCCCATCCTGCTTTTTCTAGTCTGGTTTCGACATCAATTTTGTTTTATTGGCGTGGGTCTTAAGAACCACAAAGCCCCTTTGAATTCCAGTGTATAGACTTAGACAGAGAGGGCAGGGCAGGGGCCCTGGGAAATTTTATATGATCCATTCAACACACACTAACTCTGGGCCAGGCTGTGGGCTCTGGGCTGGGGTATGAAGCTCCGTGGCCCAGCAAGCCTGCAGTCTAGTCTGATGGGAGGGGAAGACACAGCTGGATGAGTTACAACACAGGGAGATCTGCAGCAGGAGGGTACATCTGTGGTCCGGGTCCTCAGAAGAGGGCAAAAAGCCGCCCGGGTGGGATCCAGGCTCGCAGCTGTGGCTAAAAGCAGCGACTGGGGCCAAGACTCTATTTCAGGACCTAGGAGCCACGAGGCCTTGGGCAAGCTCATCACCGTCTCGGAGCAGCCATTTCTGAACCACCAAAAGGTCTGGCACAGAGGAAATGTAGAGTCAGCTATGTGCTTTGGGAAGATCTCTCAAACACCCCCATGGAGAGCGGTTGGAGGAGGCAGGGCCGGAGGCAGGACTGGAGAGGAGAGGGCCGAGCTCTGTTGAGGAAATCGAAGTCTCCAAATGCGGGCTCTGCTGTATGCCCAGCAGCTGGCGCTGCCCAGAGCGACAATGATTCACCGTATATAGTACTTACTTCGGGTTTGGCAAGTGGCCAGCGAGGAGAGCCCCCCCCCCCTCCTCTCTGCTCAGCACACTCGGCTGGGCTCCTTGCCCTCCAATCCCTGGGCTCCCCTGGCCCTGGGGAAGTGACAGGCCTTGGGAATCAGAGAGACAGTGCCCTTCTTCATCACGTTCAGCTGCCTTCCTGTTTAGGGGGTCACGGATGGTCCCGGAGGCAGCGAAGCTTTTAGTGCCTTTGCGAGGAGGATCTTGTGGATGTAAACTCTGCTACCTCTTCTCCCAGCACAACCCCTCCCCCCGCCAGGATGTGGGTCGGCAGCATCTCCGTGGGCCCCCGGCCAAGATGCAAACAAGAGTAGCATCTTCATGCTTCCTGGCCGCAGACGGACCTGCCCCCCGCTTCTCTGGGACGGTGCTTGCTGGTGAGGCAGAGTTTAAAGCGGTCTGAGGTTTCTTCCAGGGCATGGTTTCCTGCTCTGGCCGTGGTGATACTCTTCAAGAACAGGAACAACAAGAACAAGGCCGGTGTCTTTTTGTCTACGAATGAATGACCCTAAGAAACGTTGTTGCAAAGAAACCCATTCAGCTTTCCCAGAACCAGTGTTCCCAACGCATTTGATCTCAGACCCTTTTCCCATCCATCTGTTATCACCTGTGTCGAAATGATGTGGGGACATGCCACTGCCCTGAGTCTGGGAGTGGGGGTGTCACGGCGAGTGGCCATTTTGGAGTTTATTAGCCGTGGGACCAGGCACGTGAGTTAGCCCCGCCGAGCTAGCAGAGGTTTCCTTCTTGAACGCCGGGCTGTGCAAACACTTGCATCAAGGCTTCCAAACCAAGTACTGACCAACGCAGACACATCTTATAAAAATGATCCCCCACCCCTGGCCATCTTCAAGACCGTGACATTAAAAGATAACGAGTTTTGTCTGTTTGGTGTTGTTTCTGGTGTTTTCCTCACTTAGGAAAATCAGGGACTAGACTTGGGGTGTGAGGAGGTTCTGAATAACAGGGAAGGCAGTGTGATTTCTGGGGTTCTTTGCTGGCCTAAAACATTTCCCCACCTGCTGGCTGTTGCTTGGAATCACTGTCACCGAGCCAGGATAACTGCCTTGGCTGATGGACACATGGAGGGTTGGGGGGGGCTAGATACGGCACGACCTTCTGGTGCGGCTACCTTCGTATATTGTCCTTTCGTCCACGACAACATTTCCTCATCCGAAGACATGTATTTTGTAGCCTCCAGCTTGGGTCTTCTCCCAGCCACGCCTCCTCAGTTTCTTCTGCTCCTGTCGGTATATGCCAGTCTCAGGATCCCCGCCCGCGGACACCCTGCCTGGCTCAACCAATTTAAGCAGGTCCTTTATCCCAAACAGCTCTGTTGGAGGAAAATCTAAGCCACAGCCCATGCGTCCAGGCTTCTCAGATGGGCTCCCCAGACACGGGACTCCTGGCAGCCCTGCCCCCACAGGGCCTGCCCTGTTTTGGGAGTTCAGAGATCACGGCACAAGAAGATTCCTAGCTCTGTGAGGGGGAGGGGAGCCCGAGTGGGAATGAACGTCAGCAGATGACACCCCCTGACATTGCTTCCCCTTTCTCAGAAGTGGTGTTTTGTTGGTTGCTTTCCCACAGCTGAGCTTGTCATAAAAGAAGCTCTGTTCTCCCAGGGTTTGTTAATTGCAGCATCACTGGGTTTAAAAAAAAAAGAACCTTCAAGAATGTAGGGAATCTTGTCTTAATTCAGTTTGATATCTAGTCCCTTACTGCAGTGTCAGTTTCCAATCTTATTTTTGATACACCAAAAATTAACAATTCAAAGCCATACTGACATACTCAAATTTCCAAGATTTAAATAACCCTCTATGCTAATTAAGTGTAAATTACATTAGACATATCAGGTGACGGTGCTGCATATCACCCAACAGTTGCATAATCTTTCGAATTCTGTCAAAACCTACCGATTTCAAATAGTGTTAACTTTTTCAGGAGGAATCTCTCTTAATATCTAGTGAGTATCTAGGCCCATCGGTGAAATGCTTTTGACAACTAATTTTCTGGCGCAGCAAATACTGGTGATACTTGGGAGTTGGCTTTGATCCTTTGATCTAGTGATGGTGTGGGTGAGCGTGGAGGAGGGATGGGGCTGAGTATAGTTCACGTGGTGATTTATCTATAAAATAGAGCTCCTTTCGCAGGACTAGAGTGAGGATCCTAAGGGAAACGGCATTGTTGGAGGCCATGAGACTTAGCAGGTCTCTCTCTAGCTGGACCGGATTCCAAAGCCATCCCAGTGGCTTGGATGTCAGAGAATCCTTTTCACTCTGTGCTTAAGAAGCATTCCCCTGAAGGAGTCCTGCTGATTCTGGAGATTAAGGAAGAACTTCCTGGTGGCAATTAATTAATTGTATGCAACACTTTAATTTAAAATGAGTCACTCCAGTTTGAGAATAAATAAAACCCTCTAAACTGTGAAAGCAAAATGAAAATAAATGTTGATGGCCATATTCCCAACCTTGCGTGTGCATTTAAGGGTGTTTCTTTTGGATTCTTAGTGCCGGTGCTTCGAGGATCACAGCCCGTCTAGCTAAGAAGATCATTCAGCTCGGTCTCAGGGCCCACGATCTCCTTCAACCAGGCTTCCTGCCCACGGTGCGGATCGCCGGGGAACCAAGTCAGAGCCTGGGGAACGGCGGGGCGATTCCACTGCCAATACTGGGGCTCAGGGTGCGCCCTCTTTGTCTAAACCCGAAGACCAGGCAGCAGCATTTGCCTCCATCAGCTGCATTTCCTCAGGCACCTCGGGGGGCTCTGAAGCCCAGAGAATCTGTGAGGAAGGCAGGGCCCCCCAGGGGAAGCTGAGAGCGCGTTTTCATCCCGGGCATCTTACCCACGCGCTCTGCGAGTGCATTTGCACATTCTCCTCGTCTCGGTTGACTGGATGCTCCTAGAAAGCACAACTTGTCTGGTCTATTTCAGGCCCGCACCCGAGCCGCTTCCAAGGGGGCTTTTCCTCCTCTCTCTCGGGGCAGGACGCGCGCCTCCCCCTGAATTCGCTCGCCTTTCCGGGGGGCGGGCAGATGGGGGGGGGGGGCCCGTGGCGAGCGCCGCCCGCTGCTGCTTCGGCCCGGATCTGGCTCCGCGTCGCAGCCTTGTCGGCTGGGCTTTCGGGCCGTGTTAGCTGGGGACGCGTCAGTGCCGCTCCCGCGCGGCGCCGCGGCCGTCCCACACAACCTCGCTCGCACCCACGGGAGGCTTATAAAAAGCCGCAGCAGCTGGGCACCGGCCACCGGAGGCCGCCGCGCCAAGCCTCGCCTGCCTCCCCGCAGCTCGCGCCTCCCTCCGCTTTCCGAGGCAGGAGCCGCCCTGCCCCGCTCTCCCTGCTCAGCCTCGATGGCGCAGCCCCAGCCTCTGCTCCGTGGCCGGCTCGGAAAGGCCGCAGGCTGCGGTGGCCGTGCACGTGCGTCCCCACGACCCCGAGGCACCCGCTCCGGGACCGCGGGCCGCCGCGGCACTATGGGCAGCGAACAGGCCGGACGCTCGGTCTGGCCCCCGCGCACCGCGCCCTGGGGGTGTCCTGAGCAGGGGCCATGGGAACCCCCCCGCCCCATCCCCTGGCGCACGCAACCCCATCCTGGGCTGAGCAGCGGCTGGAAAGCGGCTCTTTCCCCAGAGCTGGTCCTCGGGGCAGTAATTCCTGCCCGTGCCCGGTTCCGAAGCTCAGTGGCTCGGGCTCTCCCGGGCGCGCCCACTCCTGCAGGGTCGCCCAAGCCTTGGGGCCGGCATCTTCGAGGATTTCGACAAACCCTTTCCGGAAGGTGCGGGCTCTGATGGGGCCGTCCGTCGTGGCAAAACTCCCGGGGGGATCCCACGGCAGAGGCCGAGGGGCGAGTCGATGTGAGTGACGGGCTTGAGTCCCTGTGAAGCCATGTGTGGAAACGGCCCGAAACGGCACCTTCAGATGGTCCCCGAACACGTGGCGTCCGGATTTAACATTCTCAAGCCTCTTCTTAGAAGTCTGCCTTGGTTCCCATCATCCGCTTTGCGGAGGAGCAGAATTTGCCACCACAAAATGTGTCTCTTTGGCATGAGGATTATTTTAGGCTGATTATTTTTTAAGAAACAGAAGATTCAAGAGAGTTTTTTTTTTTCCCACCACCCCCTTAACTGCCCCTCCAAATTTAGTTGGGAAGCTTGTACCAGAAAAGAGCCCTCACCGAAGATGACTTTGTTTTGCATTAGAAAGAATTCTCTGCTTGGCCCGGCAAACATTTGTTTAGGGAACCTTTGCTCTTCCCAGTTTCCTGTGAATTGTCTTTCTCCCCTTTGAAGTCCCGGGCCCTACCTTCTTCTCCTTATTTCAGAAGAGCACAAAAGCCTCGCTTGCCTGACTGCTTGCGTGTGGGCCTCACAGTCTTACGGGGCCCCTGCATGTAGAATTAAGTTTGGTTTTCTGGTGGTAATCTGTCTTGGGTCAATTTGATTATTAGACCCGCCGGAAGAACCTAGCAGGGGACATGGAATGGTTTTTTTTTTTTTTTTTTCCTTCTGAAACTTCCAGATTTTAAAGACGTTAGACCAGGTATGAAGCAGGGAATGGAGGTGAGGCATTCCTAGAGATCTAGTGGGAATTCAGATTCTGTCTGGGTATGTTACCTTTTCTTCTTCAATCAAACCACTCTTCTTAGTTGCTAGATAACACTGGAGGTTTTGTTACGACACTCACTAAGAACCAAATAAAGGTAACCAGCATAGTTCCATTTTCCTTGTTATTTTATTTTATTTTTAAAAAGATTTTATTCATTTATTTGACAGACAGAGATCACAGGTAGGCAGAGAGGCAGGCAAGGAGAGTGGGGGAAAAGCAGGCTCCCCGCCAAGCAGAGACCCAACGTGGGGCTTGATCCCAGGACCCTGAGGTCATGACCTGAGCCAAAGGCAGAAGCTTAACCCACTGAGCCACCCAGGTGCCCCCTTCCTTGTTATTTTAAATGGAACTCTGCTATGTGCTGATGAGAGTAACCATCAGCGGGCTCAGAGCCCGATTGTGGGTTTTGCTTGGGTAGAAATTAGTTCATCAATAGAAAAAAAAATTTTTTTTCCCCAAACTGAGCTCTCTATAGTATCCTGGAAGAAAAACTTTGATTGGCCAGATTAGACTGTGGTAACAAAAACCTCCTAAATTTAAGTGGCTTATATTAGCTCCTTATATTAGCTTCTATTAGCTCCTTAGCTAATTGATTTCTTGCTCTAGTGGGCGTGAGCCCACTAGAACGTGACTTCCATGCCCTCTAGAGCAGCCCCTACCTAGCCAGGACATTGCTATTGCTCAACTCATGGCCGAAAGAAAAAAAGGCAGCGGTAAAGGGCATGACGGCTCTCGAGGCTTCTGTCCTGACGCGGGGATGGGTCATTTTCTCTTGGCCAAACTAAGTTGCATGGCTCAGCCTGCCAGGGCAGAAATGTGTAACCTTCCCTAAGGGAGGAGCAGCGAGCATCTGGACAGGAACATAATCTCCCACAGGCCCCCTCCTCCTCCAGGCTCTCTCACCACATTTCTCCCGAAAGAGCGAAGTTGATTTTGCATTTGCATCATGGTTTTTTAATTGTGAGCCATCCTCTGTGGTACCCAGACAGCAATTTCAGGACAAGGCCCCTGGCCTCTTGTGTCAAAGAGATTTCCTGACCTGTATCAAAAGTGCCCTGGGGAATCTGTGGCACTGTTGAAAGAGAAGTTGTTCGGAAGATATCTTCTCTCCATAAGAAAGCTCTTCTTTGCCCTTAGCAGAGCAAGCAGAACAGGGCTGTTGGTTTCCAGAAGCTTCCTGTATTCATGTAGTAAGCCTGGACATCAGCAAACCTGACATATATTTTAAACCATAGGCATTAGTATTCCTTCTCCTCCTTGTTCTCCTTTTTTAAGCTTTGTATACTCGCTGCTGCAGTCACCATGTGGTATTACCCTGTTGGGTTTCTCTGATTTATGTTCACATAACATTCTCCATCTCAGTCATAAGCTGCCTTATAATTACTTTTACAATATCTCTCTCCCCTGACTTATCCACATGTGCCCGCCTCGAGGCTAGTCTCTCCTACACCTAACTGGGAACATCCTGTTCTTTTGCATCAGCCCAGGTCTTGAGACATCATTGGCCATTCCTCTTGGAGCTGGCATGTTGAGTTCCTGCTTTAGGAAGCATTTCTGGGGTCCATTCTAGTCTGCATTCTGCATACCAACTTCCTAGCAGCCCCCACTTTTCTCTGCTTTCCCTCTCTCTTATTCGTGTGGACTTCTAAATCTCCCTCTTCTTGGAAGCTTGGCACACAATCTTTGATCTCATGAAACATGGAGCTAAAGCTCAGTTGGGGGGGTGAAGTTGGGGAGAACCGAGAACATGCTCCTGCACTTGGCAGACCTGGGGTCCCTAGAGAGTTGAGACTGCTCAACCTTCCTGGTCCCAGGGAAGGAGCTCTGTGTGCAACAAAAGAATGTCTACTGGCCTCTGGCCGGCCCCATGCTGCTGATACCACTCATTCCTCCCCAGGATGGGTTTGGCCTTTGGGGAAAGAGCACTGGCCTCAGGCAGCCAGGCACTTTGCCGGCATGTTAATATTAAAGACAAGGCAGGAGAAAACGAAATGATGTTTTATGTAAGAAAATGGTTATCTTAACAGCACAGTGGGTGTAATGTACTCACTGATCTGTTTTTCTTACCTGTCAAAACTCCAGTTTGAGGATTCATATCAAACTTATTTTAGTTCACAAAGAAAGGCTGTTTCCATGGGGGTTTGGGAGAAAAAGCATCCCTGGGTTGCGGGGAAGACAATGCTTTCACATACAAGCCCAGATTCACAGACTAGAGGGCCCAGTCAGGTGCGCGTGTGTGTCTGCCGGTTGGAAGGCAGCTTGTCTGGGATGGAGACCAAACAGCACCTTCCCTTCGACGAGCCGGCAGTTTTTTCATGTGTCGCCTGAGGATAATCATAGTACCTCTTTGATAGGGTTACTTTGGAGGAGCCAAAGTGAGAATACGTGTTACAGTGTTTCCCATAGGGCAGGGCACAGAGGAAGTCATCAAAAATGTGAATTTGCATCGTTATTATAAAGGTGTTACCTAATCAGGTTTCGAAAAGTGGAGTCATCGCAGTTCCAGACGTGGCCTTCAGGCCACTGCATACACTAATCACTGATCTGGCTGCCCAAGGCCAGGAAGCAGAATCCCGTTAGACTCCCATGTGGTCCAAATTACAATTCTAGACACATCTCCTATGTGTTGAGTGCACTTCTATGCATCAAGCGTCATTCCTGACTCTCGAAGGACAGCATCTCATGTCAGCCACAGAACAATCGGAAGGTGGGCACTGTGACGAGCACCAGAGTGGAGGGATTAAGACAATGAGGTGCAGAGAGTAAGCCCCGGCCTCGTGCTAGCGGGGAACCTAGTAAGTGCCAGGGCTGGGACTTGAACTTCGGTCTGGCTGGGCTCCAAGTCTCCAGATCTGAGACTCTTGTAATAGGAACAATAACTATAAAAGATATCCTTCTATTCCTTATTTTTATATTTCCCTAGGGGTCTTATGTCTATTATGACTTCAAAGAAAAGACTATGAAAATCTCTTTTAAAGCAAAATGATCATAAGTAACTTTTCCTTATACACTTAAAGATTTATTAAGGCACTATTATTAAAATTTCTTGTTCAGGATTAAACTGTTCAATTTATAGTACTTGATAAATTACCTTGATACACTTAGCTACCTCTTCTTTAGCATCTCTTTAAATTAAATGTTTGGTTTAAGAGCAGAGAACACTGACAAAAATGAGATTTCAAAATAAAATGACTGCATGCAGAAATCTGTATATAGCTCTAAGAATTCTGAATGTCTCAACATTTTAATTCCTATCACACGGATATAAGCTTGGACTTAAAATATCTATAATTTCACTTTGAATCATACATTTAATGATTATTTTTTATGCCTTGCTGAATTTGTTTCCACTTCCTCTCTTCATCAGAGCCCTAGTTTCGCCAACGCCGAAGTGACACTAATCTTGAGACCAGGTTTGAATTCATTTTAGTAATTTGTAAGTACATGTGAATACCAAGGAAGTATTAGCAATGTACCCACGTGCTCGATTTAGCAATTTTGGAAGAAAGACTGGCAGAGCTCAAATAGCATGGGGTTTTCGGGTAGATAATGCTGAATATGATTACTGACCCTGCCACGTACTAGCTGTGTCATTCTGAATATATCATTTAAGGTGAGTGACCCTTCTTTTCCCCATCTATAAAATGGGGGTCATAATACTTTCTTCCCGGGAGAGACGGTATGATGTACATCAAGGGCATAGACACAAAATAAACTCCGTTTTTATTGGAAACAGGACATAAGAGATGCGATCGTGAGGTCAGCCCCATCTTGGGCTCTGTGCTCAGTGTGGAGTCTGCTTCGGATTCTTTCTCCTTCTCTCTTTCCCTCTGCCCCTCCCTCTGCTCGTGCTCGCTTTCTCTGTCTCTCAAATAAATAAATGAAACCTTAAAAAAAAAAGTGAGGAAAAAGTAGATCATTTCTAATGCATAATGTGGAAAGAATTTTTGGCAATTCCTAAATATGTAGATATATTTATTTGTTCTCTATAGTATATATACAAACTCTGTATATTATGTATATATAGCATATACATATATATATATACACACACTATAAATATGTAGAGAAGCCATATATATATTCTATATATATATTCTGCATATATATCCTATATATACACACACAATATACTCTCTCTCTCTCTCTCTCTCTCTATATATATATATATATATATATATATATATAGACTTATAATCCCCCCCACACACACACTTGCACACTGGGTTACTTCATCGTTAGCTCACCGTTACAGCACATATGGAGGGAGAGTATAATCAGGCTGCTGTAATGGCTTAAATGAGATTCTCACCCAGAACAAACAATGGCTCTCCATTCTTTAAAATGAAGTTAGAACCCTTATTTTCTTCAGTGTTGTTTGTATGTTAATTTTTTAAAAGATTTTTTTATTTATTCATTTATTTGAGAGAGAGAGAGCACAAGCAAGCAGAGAGAGAGGAGGAAGCAGGCTCCCTGCCGAGCAGAGATCCCGATGTGGGGCTTGATCCCAGGACCCTGAGATCATGACCTGAGCTGAAGGCAGAGGCTTTAACCCACTGAGCCACCCAGGTGCCCCTGTATAGTTAATTTTTTAACATTAGTTTCTTCCTAAAAACTATTGTGTATGGCACAATTGTGGAAAGTCCATGCTTGGCACAAAGGTGATCTTATTTAAGGCTATTAACAACCCGAGGGTGTAGGTAGCATTATCCCCATTTTTCAAAATGTAACTTCTTGAGACATAAGAGATGTATAAACAAACTATAAATTTTAAGGTGTATGGTTTGATTCATTTTGATGTGTGTATACACCCATGAAACCATGACCAAGATAAGCGAACCTTTCCAGGGCACACCTGGGTGGCTCAGTCGGTTGACCATCTGAATCTTGATTTTGGCTCAGGTCATGATCTTAGAGTGGCGAGGTCAAGTCCCACGTTGGGCTCTGCACTCAGTGGAGAGTCTGCTTGAGAGTCTCTCTCCCCTCTGCCCCTCCCCCTTCTCTCTGTCCCTCAAATCAATCAATCAATCTTAAGGAAAAACCTTAAGTTTCCTCACATTCCCTTATAATCCATCCCTCTGTCCCTCCTTTGTGGTTGATTTTCGGGGAGCTGTCACACCGTTTCTAAGGTGACTTCAAAATTCTCCATTCTCCAGAGTGTTTAAATATATGAATATATGGAATTAGAGAATGTTAAGGACTTGCTTACGGCCACAGCACTTGCTGTCCAGTGCAAATTTCCCAGCAAGGTGAGGGCAAGCTCCTCCAGGATAGAGGTGTTTCTCAACTTCCTGCATAGCATGGGCAGATGGCTACCTCATAACATCGCTGATTAAATAAATTAATGGTTATTGATTACTTTGCTCAGTCCCAGAACACTTTGAGTTCCATAAAGATTGATCGTTTCTACGTTTCCCTCGCCTGAACATATACTCAACAGAAATGAAAACACATGGCCGCACAAAAACAGGTACACTCATTTCCACAGCCCTTTGTGACATTAGAGCTATGGCCTGTCTTTCAGAGGCAGGCATCAGAAGTAATGTTCAGTACATACCTCATTGATGACAGGCTTTCTGCTAGGCGCTGTATGTCCAGTGGTTCATTTTTTCATTTATTTTTAAAGATTTTACTTATTTATTTGACAGACAAAGATCACAAGCAGGCAGAGAGAGAGGAGGAAGCAGGGTCCCCGCTGAGCAGAGAGCCCGTTGTGGGGCTCGATCCCAGGACCCTGAGATCATGACCTGAGCTGAAGGCAGAGGCTTAACCCACTGAACCACCCAGGAGCCCCTCATTTATTATTTATTTTTTTAAATTTTATTTATTTGAGAAGGAGAGAGAGTGCCCACAAGTACAAGCAGCAGCAGTGGCAGGCAGAGGGAGAGGGGAAGCAGGCTCCTCGCAGAGCAGGGAGCCCGAAGTGGGACTCAATCCCACGACCCTGGGATCCTGACCTGAGCTAAAGGCAGACGTTCATGACTGAGCCGCCCAAGCACCCCAGGGTTGTCCAGGCACTCATTTAACCCTCATAATTGCCTTCAAGCAGAGGATTGATCATTTCCGTTTGTAGAGGAGAAAACTGAAGTTCACGGACTTAAGTGCTTTCTCAAGGTCACATAGGATGATCCCTGCAGTGCTCCCAGAGCCGTTTCTTCTCTGCCATCTTTCCCACTTCTTCCTCTTTAACTACCAACTGAAGCATCCTTAAAGGTGCAGTTGCTTCACGACCCCTTCCCATGATTTGACAGTCTCCATTCAAGCATTTTAGCATAATTGGGGAAGTCAGTGGGCGGGTGATTCTAGCTCGCTGTGGTAGAAGCCAGTAAGCCATCTACTTATCATTCGGTTGGTGCACTTTCTCTGCTTTCTTTTCCCTTGATAACACAGCAGGTTGTCATTTTAAAGGATGCCGACCCCAACATGGTTCTTGCACCTAACTTGGAGCATCAATTATTGGCTGGTTGCGAGAGATGCCTCCATTGTATAAATGAGCGCATTCACTCCGACACCTAAATTGTCTTCACGTCACATCAGGCCCAAGTTGCTCAAGTTGAACATGAGGCAGTTTCATAATGTGACTGTTAGACAAGGCGGAGGGTGAAGCGAGTGTTTTCCAATTTCACACCCCTAATCCAATTTACTAGACGCTGCAGTGCATAACTTTGAAAGCAGAAGAGGATGTGGTCTCTCACTCCTCGGAGTGGACTTTCAGTCCTGCTCTAAGTACACCTCCTTGCACGGGTTTCCTAAAAGGAAATGGAATGGAATCCAGAAAGAACAGGGGAGCTCACTGGTGCCCGTCGTTCCTCAAAGCACCATGGACAGGTCTCTGGTGCTAATCTTGGTGTGATGGTGTCGCAGGCGGGACAGGAGGGTGAGGTTGGTGGGGAAGAGTGAAACCCCACCCCCGGCCTCCTGGACACAGACGTGACTTTCCCTTGTTTCGGATGCTGAATCTCTTCTTTCCACATCCTCTAAGGTGTGTGTGTATTACGGAAAAGAGAGAGAGAGAGAGGTGGGAGACAGCATATGCTTTTATTCACTAATTATATTAAGTACAAGAGGAAATGCATTCTGAGTCCCATGTCACTGTGTTTTTTCATTCTCCTTCCCAGCGTGCCACAGACATCCCAGTCTCAGGACCAGCCATCCTCCTTCCTCTTCACACACAGAAAGTAAAAGGGGTAATTATCCCCCAGGAGCACCTTAATTGTTCCAATTAACCTGACCACTTTTTGCAATCAAAGCCAGGCAGAGAAGAGGATTTAAAGTGATCAAACACCATTTTATGGGCTGTAGATAAGTAATAGACAAGGCAGGGCATTTTCTATAAAGGATGGGCTCTGAAATGACATGGCTTGCACTCAGGGATTTTTTTTTTTTTCCTCCAACCATTACTGAAAGGAAAAATGACATTTTAGCAGCTTTTAATTCTATCATCACCGTGCTTTTCTTTAATAACATGGCACATGACTACAATTATCCTTGCTTGTTTAAGCTGTTTGTGGAAGCATTCTGTGAGTGGGACTGTTTGATGGCTAGGTGTGCGCTACAGCACTGGACAAGCCACTAGAGCTTGCTGAACCCCACTCTCCCTATCCACGTGCCAGACCGTCCCTGTCAAACCCCCCCCCGCCCCCCGGCCCCAGCTCCAGGAGGCGGACACTGTCACCAGTTTAGTTTACGTGATGGAATTGAGTTTCAGTGAACTGAAGTGACCTTCCCAAGTTCATGATTTAGCTCGGTAGTGAGTTAGAATTCATTCCCCCCCCCCTCCTCCTCCTCTTCCTCCTTTTAACGTCCTAATATTCACTGAGAATCTGCTATGTACCAGGTACTCCACTAAATATTAAGGACCCAGTGGTGAATACAATGGACAAATTCTCTGTTGTCATGGAACTTAAATGGAATTCAGCTCTGTTTGCAAAGCTCATATCCAATTGCAATACCATAGAATTTTGCTTTCCTTACAATATTGTTAGGCTCATATTAGTGAATGAATGCAAAACTGCTATATTCTTTAAGGAAGTTGGGTTATGTATGTGATACACACACACACCACACACACACCCCCATCTTACAGCAGACTGAGTCTTTATGAACCTGTTCAAAGCTAACTGAGGCATGATCGAAGGAAGTAACTATAACTAAAAATTGGGTCATTTGCTCAAAATCAGTTAAATAAAATGTAATAGAAAATATACAGGCAACTCTATAGGGATAGAAAGTAGATTAGTGGTTGCCTGGGGTTAGGAGAAAGAGCAAGGTGTGATTGCAAAGGGGCATACATTTCTTTCTGAAATGTTCTGAAATTGGATCTGGTGATGGTCACGTGATGCTGAACACTTACTAACAATCTTGAATTGTATACTTAAAATGAGTGAATGTGGGGCACCTGGGTGGCTCAGTGGGTTAAGGCCTCTGCCTTCGGCTCAGGTCATGATCCCAGGGTCCTGGGATCGAGCCCCCACATCGGGCTCTCTGCTCAGCAGGGAGCCTGCTTCCCTTCCTTTCTCTCTGCCTGCTTCTCTGCCTACTTGTGATCTCTGTCTGTCAAATAAATAAAATATTAAAAAAATGAGTGAATGTTCTGGTATTAAATTAGACCTCAGAAAAGCTGTTAAAAACACAAAGGAAATTAATAAAGGCTTATGAGTTAGTCCGGATGGGAAGTGTGAGTTTTAAGTCTTTCTGGGCTGATTAAGGAAGAGATAGGATCATGAGAGGTAGTAGCACATGAGCTTTACTGGGCAGTACATGGACAGGATAGAGTGAAAGGAGATGTCCTTCTCAGCAGGAGACCTTCCAGAGACAGCAGCATGGGGCTATCACCCCAAAGAGGAACAGAGCAAGGGACCCCCTGAGGGAGAGGGAATCGGAGACGGGGCTTACATGTCTAGGCAGCGCTGCTCAACACCAAAGTGGAGAGCCTCTGTGTCAGAGAGCTCTGAAGGGCGGTGGTGGTTTGGGGTCCTCTTTAGGCACCCGGATTGCCTTATCTCTGGCAAGCAGATGTTAGGTGTAGTTTCACAGAGTATATAAAGTAACTAGGTTCTGTATGGTAAAAATATGTTTATTTGGACCATATTTAAAGCAATGTGATGTGTAGGAACCTGAGTTCAAAACCCCAGGGCTCTGAGCTAATGGGTCTAGCCTCCTGGGAATAAATAAATGACCCAGGTATCATTTTAGGCCAATGCACAGGGGCCATCTCCGAACCATTTATATAACAGGAAGGTATCGTGGATTTGCCACATCACTTAGCTAATAGCCTCCAAAATTATACTGGTTAAGAGCCAACAGCTGTCTAGTTCACCTAGACGGGTCATGTACCTGTTACGTAATGATCCTGGGCAGCTTTACCTATCTAGTTTCCTCATCTGAAAAACGGGACAGCATAAACATTTGCTACACTAGACTGTGACAGTTACCTACATGTGTACCTATACGGTAAAAACACTCGTCACAGTGCCCTGCCCATAGGGAGCTTTTGACAGTTGGTGGCTCTTACTACCTGAGAAGCATAAACAGCAATCCGTTTGAGAAACCTCAGGAAGAAGAGAGATTTTAATTAATAAAGTCTACGCTATTTCTGTTGAGAGCAACTTTTGAAGCAGCGTTGCGGTCAAAAGAGCTGACGATCTCCCACAGACATGCAGGCACGTTGCCATCAGTCTGGTACAGGAGGCCGGTTGGCACTGACCCGCTCCCACCTGGGATCCTTTGCCCCGACACCTGGAGAGGAGTTACTCATGGGCGGACCGCCTCGCTGCTCTCACCCCCAGAGTCTACACCTGCGGCTCCAACAGGCTCTGTTGAATCATTCTGAGGATTGGATGAACGAGCCCAGGCAACGGCACACAGATCACCCACTATGATTAGGAAACCGAGACTCGGAGACATTCAGTAGCTCGTCCCCAATCACGACGGTAGACAAGACCCGAGCTAAGATTTGCACGCTGTCGATCTGAAGCTTGAGGTTGTTCTCCGGACTCTTATGCTCCCAAACTGACCCTCTGTAGCCCCTGTGGCCGGAGGAACCTCTCATCCCTTGTATCTTCATCTTTAAAATGTCAGAGTTAATAGGACCTCGGTCTAGGATTGTCCTGAGAATTCAAGGAGACGTATAAGACATTAGTAAGTGCTAGTGAGTGTTCAAGGACTCCGGTCATTTTTGCCCGAGACGCTTTCACTTTAAAATGTACCTCCTGGAATGAGGTCACAACTCATGAGAGAAGATTGGGGCCCAGGCCGGGGTGGGCTCCAGCCCTGGGGTCCCTTGATCATCATCCATCTCAGCAGATGTCGGTCCCGTTCTTCGGTTGCTGTGTAAAACCTTTAGCGTCATCCTGGACTCCTTCCATCTGACCCTTTTCCATCACCTTCACCTCCGCCCTCCGGGCCCAGGTCCCGGTCCCCTCTGACTCGGATTTCCCTGCGAGCCGGCTATTAGCTCCTCTCCCTGCTTCGGTCTTGTTCCCGACACAAATGTCACCGTGACCCAGCGGAAGCCTGTGTCAGGTCAGGCCAGTCCTCGGCTGCTATTGCTCTTCTCCTCCCCACGTAGCTGCCTGGCTGCCTCTTTCGGCTCCTGCATCAAGCCGTCCACTGCTGTGCAGCACAGTACTGGCGAGCCGGCCGCTTGACTAATATCCATTTATGATTTCACAACTTCAGTGAGTGAGAAATCTGGACCCCGCTTCGCTCTGTTCCCTGCTCAGGGCCTCCCCAGGCGGCCATGTAAGTGTCGACTGGGCTGCGTTCACCTCCAAGCCCCCTCAGGTCAGGGACAGACCTTGTTTCCTCGCAGCTGCAGAATTCCTGACAGTTTCCTTCCTCAAAGCCCGTAACTGAGACCCAGAGTCTCTGCCACTCCAAGTCTCTGACTTCCAGATACTTTTTGAAAAAGCTCACCTGATTAGGTCAGGGCCACCAAGAGTGATGGCCCTTTTAATTATCTCAAAGTGAAGCTGATCAGGGACCTTGATTCCATCCGCAGGAGTCCCTTCTCGTTTTCCACGTAGCATCACCCAGTCGTAGGAGTGATGCCCACCGCGTTCGCTGCTCTGACCCCACTCAAGAAGGGGACGTGAGAACAGTGGGTGCCCTCTCAGAATTCTGATCACATGATGCCTCTTCTGGTCACACCATCTAATATTGTCATCTGCCCCCTCCTACCCCTTCCCATGTTCCAGTGACTCTTCTCCTATTCTATTCTTTTAAAAAATAAAGTATATATATTATAATTATTAACATATAATTTATTATACTACTAACATCTTATAATTTAATGGTGCATTTGTTATGATTAATGAACCAATATGGATATATTCTTGTTATTAACCGAGGTCCATACTTTATTTACATTTCTGTGGTTTTCCCCTCAGAGTCTTTTTACAGTCCAGGATCCTATCCAGAATAGTGGATTCTATTTACTGGTCATGGTGACTTAGGCTCCTCTTGGCTGTGCCCACTTCGTCACACAAAAGAGCCAAGAAGGATTCCTTCTGGATCTGGCAGGGGCAGAGTAATCATTGTGAAATCCTTGAGGCCGTTCTCTACGAGAAGGCCAACTCTCCAGGGGAAAGACTTTGCCAGAACCTTATTCCACCCATGCAAGGACATTCACTTGATTCCATCTGCCTCTGGCCTTCCTGGTTAACCTAAGGGTAGAAAATAAATGATTACAAGAATTGTGAAGACCACAGTCCAGGAGAGGCCAAAGCAATCAGGAGAAAAGAGAACGAGAGAGGAACATGAGGTTGGACCTACCCCTCAGCTTTCTCAGATAGTGTTCAGAAGGCACCAGAAAAAATCAAGGTGGAGGCGTGTTTTCTGACTCAACCTGTTTCAAAGAGGCAGGAAGCAGAAGAAAGAGTTCTGTACGTGGGTACGGCTGTTCAGTGCATAGTGACCCCACACAATGGTAAATGTGGCCAGATTGGTGTTGAAGTTGACGCATTCTGATTAGTAGTCTCTCCTTTTCAGTGGGAGTAGAAAGGAATTGAAGAGAGTGACAGCAACAGAATCCCACTCCTAGCGGACACCGACTGCCGTGGCAGGTGTGATCTCAGTGTGCGTGAAGGGGGGGGCACATGGGACAGATGGGAAAAGAAGTAATGGCTTAGCATAGACTTCAAGACTGAGTAGGAACTAGGAAAGAACAGGAAGGAGGAAGGAGAGCCAGAAGAGAAAAGGGCCTATTGCGCGCGCGCGCGCGCGCGTGTGTGTGCGCATGTGTAAGAAACTGAACAGGACTCGAATGTTGAGTGTTATGAAGGAGAGTGGAGCACAGCCAGAAAACAAAGCTGGAGAGGGTGGTGGGGATCAAATCATACAGAATATTGTGTTCAGGGCTGGGAAACTCATTTTTTATTCTAAGAGCAATTAAAACCATTGAATGGTAATGGTGCCATCTGACTTTTTTATATTGGGAAGATGATTCTGGTTGCTGTGTGGAGAATGGATTGTAGGTGGTGGTGGTGGTGGGGTAACAAGAAATGTCAAGGACATCAAAGTCCAGCATTAATGTAGATGGTAAATGACATCAGGGTGATAGTGAGGCTATACAAGAGTAGAGAAATATTAGAGAAAAAATTAAGAGGGGCAGTCTGCTGGAATTGATGATTGCTTGGATGGGACATGGGAAGGTGAGAAGAGGGACTCAAAGATGAACCCAGGAATCTGGTAGGGATACACTTTTTGTCCAGTTCCAACAATGCCTTGGGAAAATAGTGTCTACATAGTTAGCAATCCTTTCTACATAGTTAGTAATCCTTTCAGTACCTTCACAAAGGATTTATGCAATGAAGGTAGTTGTTTAAGGATACCATCTGTCTTAATTAGAGCATGCAGAATTTGAAATCTTTGAGCGAGCCCAAATTTCTGGTGAGAAATGCCAAGCACATACAATTGTAACAACTTGTGGAAATGAAAAAAAAAAAGTAAGAAAGCTATTTAACTAATGTCCAGTCCTATTGTTTATCAGGAAATTTTTACTTGAAGGAATAACTAGATATAGGATAACTGTAGACAGAATGATACGTGGAGGATTCATTAATTGTCCCTTGCCAGGTTCTGGCCTTATTCTTGACAATCAATTACAGCTAAGCTGAGTTTCTAACTTTTCAGTTGGACAACTTTAAAAAAGGTAGGAAGAATTTGCTGCCCTGAACTATTTACCTGATTGAGTTATTTTTAAATTGCCCTGTGAGAGTATTGCCAAGGACTGAAAGCTGACATATCATCTTAGAAGGGGTGAAATTTGATTGTGAAATCGGACATGAACTGATCTGGCAAGAACACAGCCTCTGAAGTGTTTTTGCCTAAAATGTTTCTTCTCATATAAACTTATGAGAATGTCAGAGATGACATTTTAAAGGTCAACCAATCCAGCCCTCTTTTAGACATAGATGAAACTAAGGCTTACAGGGTTAAGGAACCTGCCTGTGGTTGCATGGCAGCTTTAGAACAGAGCCACGATTCAAAGTCATTAATTTTGAGATCATTGGGTCCAGTGCTCATCAGACTGTCTCGCACCTCTATGTATGACTGGCTTCCAAATGCAGATAGGTACTGTTATTGGTAGAAAATAATAAAGCATAGATGCATTTAAAAGCATCCCTAAACTGAGAGGAAGTTTATAAAAGTTTCTAAAAATCAGGGCGCCTGGGTGGCTCAGTGGGTTAAAGCGTCTGCCTTCGGCTCAGGTCATGATCCCAGGGTCCTGGGATCGAGCCCCACATTGGGTTCTCCGCTCGGCAGGGAGCCTGCTTCCTCCTCTTTCTCTCTGCCTCCTTGTGACCTCTGTCGGTCAACTAAATAAATAAAATATTTTTTAAAAACTTTATAAAAGTCAATGTATTTTTTTCCCAATCAACAAACATTAAGATTATAACTCCTCTCATCTGGAGATCAATATAACGGAGGAGGAAGCTGTTAATAAGGTGTTCCCACACTCAAGAAAATTTGGAGCCTTATTGTTGTGGGTTGAGTCCTGCTCCCTAAAAAGATATGTTGAAGTCTTTTTCCCCAATACCTGTGAATGTGACCTTATTTGGAAATAGGGTTTTGCAGTTACAGTCAAGATGAGTTCATACTCGATTAGGGTAAGACTGATGGCCTTACCTGAAGAGGAGAGAAGATACACAGGGAGAATCCTGTGTGATGACAGAGGCAGAGCTTGGAACCATGTATCTCTCAGTCAAGAAATGCGAAGATTGCTGGTGGCACCAGAAACTAGGAGAAAGGCATGGTACAGGGTCTCCCCTAAAAGACTTCAGGGAAAGCATGGCCCTTCTGACACCTTCATTCCAGACCTTTAGACTCTAGAATTGTGGGACAATGAATTCCTGTTGTTTTAAGCCCCCCAGTTTGTGGTGATTTGTTACAACAACCCTATCAAGCTAATACACTTCTTTTCGGTTGAGGGCTGCCAACAGGTTATGAAAGATCACCGTTTAGATGGCGGGCTGTCACTGTGGGCTTTCTATTTGCCTCACTTACTTCCTTACTTCCCTTCCTCGAGATGCTACTGCTTTCAGCACAGTGCTTCTCTGTCACTGGTACTGTGTCGTGAATGAATTTTAACTCAGGTCATCTCTCCTCCTGTCCTCTTCCACTCTCTACCCCTTCCCCGCTTCGGTCTGCAGGAATGGAGGTCTTCCACATGACCCTTGTAGATCAGATTTATTGTAGAGGATGAAAGCAGATGGGGTAAAGCAATGATTACTTTTATGAGCTCTTTCATTTCCTCTTACTTTTATTTAAGAAAAAAACTCAGTTTGCTTTTATTGAAGACATTAAGGATTATTTCCTCTGCCTCCAAATTGAGACCTACATGTATAGACTTTTATCTGAATCCCAACTAGAAATTTGGGTCTTTTTTGCTGTACCAGGCAAAGATCAAAGCACAAGTCAATATCTAGGAAAGATAACAGAGAACCAGGAAGTATGGTACTTCAGCAGCATAAAATAAATACAATCATTCCCCCTGGCAATTCTGTTCCAATTAGACACACAGGTGACCTCTATACTTGTGTACTCAGGTGCTGAGCTTCTTAGGTATTAATGTGACACCAGCTTGAAATCATGCTCTTTCAACAACATCCTCCTCTGCCATTCAGCTTTGGGGTTGGGAGGGATGTCAGAAGTCAGTGAGCTCAGTGGAGTCTAGGGAAGTGCTGAGAGTTAGTTGCTCAAGTTCACAAAACTAATTGATGGCAGAGTCAAGCCTGGAACACTGGCCTCCTGTGCCCAGCCTGGCATTATTTCAGCCAAATAGCTGTTCTCTTTACATGAGACTTAGTTTTCTTTCAGGAAGTGTCATTGCTCTTCCTTTCCAAGCAAGTGTAGTGCACTTCAAGGTCTGATCTTTGAACGCAAAGGACAGAAGTTTCCTGCAGAGCCATCGACTTCAACGCTCTCTTATTTCAACGAGAGCTGCAACACTTTGCCCTCCTACCAACAGAACAGGAGAAAATAGAGTAGAAGCTTCAGATAATAAGACAGCTAATTCAAGATACAACTTCAAAATTAAACAACGGTAATTCCTTAGTTTTGATCATTGTACTGTGGCTATGTAAGACGTTAACACAGAAATCTGGGTAACGGATATAAAGGAAGTCTATACTATTTTTGCAACTTTCCTGTGTGTCTAAATTTAGCTCAGATTAAAAAGGTTTAAAAAATTGAATAAGCAGGATTTTGAAATATACTGATGGCTTTCCTACCTAACCTTATTCCTGAAAGAAAATGTGTGTGTATATTCCTCAGAAGGTTCTGTACAAATTCTGTCCTTATACTGCAGCAACACAGTAAGTTTGATAAGTTCCTCTTATCATTTTGTGAAAATTACATTTTATTAATAGCCATTAACCATTATATGATAGACTATGCACTCAGTAGCTATAATCTGCACATAGTGGAGCTATGGGAGAGAAACAAAGCGTACTCTTGGGGGCAATGCAATGATTGGATAATCCTCTATTGGAAAAGCTATAGTGCTCCACTTCTCCCGGGGGAAAAATGCAGTTAGTATCAACTGGAATCTGAAACTGGTAGCTACTTCTCTCCAAGCCCATTTCTACATTTAAAATCCATGTAATTATTTCAGACTCAGGCTGGATGTATTTAATGTTATCTCTTGCAATTGCCCCAAATGGATCCTGCAATGCATTTATATTAATCAATTAACTGTTGAGTGCCTACTAATTGGAAATCATCATTCTAGTTGGAAAGACAGGCAAGTAAGTAGATTATCATTATATGGTTTCATAAGTGCTATGGTAGTAGAGGGAGTCACCTGGTTCTATCAATGTACAGAGGATCGGTACTTCTAATTTGGCCTTTGGAGTGGAGGTACCAGGGAGGACTTCCCGAAGGAGGAACTATTTGGGGCTGAATCTTTAAGGAGAGCATGAGGTAGCCAAGCACACAAGGCAAGGTCTGTAGAGAGGCATTCTACACAGAAAGAGGAATATGAGCACAGTGATAAGAAAAATTTGGCAAGTTTATTTCTTTATCCAGTCGACACGTAGGTTGCTTCTATAATTAGCTATTGTAAATAATGCTGAGATAAACCTAGGGTGCATCCGTCTTTTTGAATTAGTGTTCGTGTATTCTTTGGGTAAATATGCAGTAGTGGTATTGCTGGATCATATGGTAGTTCAATTTTTAATTTTTTGAGGAATGTTCATTCTGTTTTCTGGAGTGGCTGCACCTGTTTGCATTCCCACCAACAGTGCAAGAGTTTTCCTTATTTTCCATATCCTCGCCAGCACTTGTTTGTCATGTTTCTGATTTTCGCGGTTTTGATAAATGTGAGGTGACATCTCATCGTAGTTTTGATTTGTGTTTCCCTGTTGTTGAGTGATGTTGAGCATCTTTTCATGTGTCTGTTGGCCATCTGGATGCCTTCTTTGGGGAATGTCTCTTTATGTCTTCTGTCCATCTTTTATTTGGATTATTAAAATGAATGACATTTATAAAAATTGAATAAAGAAGTGCACTCTAGTTTCACAAGCAACTTATTATTTTCTAGGCAAATCTTAGCTTGGCATAGGGAAGGCACAAACGTTTTTGAGTAGAAAACCTGAGCATCAATTACTTTTGCTCTGTCACTGCTCAAGTTGTGGACGTAGAATGATAGCATTACCATTGTTCTCCATGGCCTTTTCTGGGCTATTATTCATTTATGCTGTGGTTAAATCCCTTTGCTATCATGAAAGTTCTATCATTTATTGCTAAAAACTCTTCCATCTTCATACTGCGATCAACTAGTCTACTCATTTATCTAAGACTCTGACACCTGCTTCACAGTCGTCCTCTACATTCTAAGTCCCAGTTATCCTAGGATAAGATCAGTGCCTACATGGATGACCTGTTCAAATACTCTGGCCTCCTAGTTCTAAGGACCTCATCCAGTCCACCTCAGTTAGCCCTCCTCAGAGGATCACACTGGATTTTGTCATCACGCATGACTGCTTCACCTCCACGCGTATCCCATTTTAATACCACACTTACCTTTCCTTCCAGCTTTGTAGTTTACTCCTTTCACTACTGTTACTTTACCTCTGTAAGACATCAAGCCATTTACCATGCTATTATTTTCCCAATCAACCTTCTGCTTTCTTCACTTTCCTTTGTAAGCGGCCTAGTTTTAGAATTAATTAGTTCAATAACATCTTTGTCAACAACCCACTTTATGTTATTTGTCTTTTCATTTTGTCAACCTGAAAAAAACCCAACCTTGTATCAATCCAACTGTCCACCTTCTCTGATTGTGCCAAAATGCAGTTGAATACTACAAAGACTGTGATTGAACAGAACAGGTGAATTCTAATAAGAATTCATGATCTTGAACTTCCTGTGGACCCTTGAATTTTAATGAAAGAAACCTATTATATCTCTATGGTCATTCTATTCCCTCGCTCTTCACAAACTATTTCAAAACTTTTCTTCAAACTCTAACCCCGTCTCAGGTCATATCTTGTAGATGACCTTTTATTCTGTCTTACTGAGAAAAACGAAGATACAAGAAGGAAACGTCTGCATTCCCCCTACCAAACGTGCAAGGTGATCTATATCTGAACTGCACCCATTTTATCTTCCTTCCATTTTGTCATGATATAGGACCTGTATGTCCTTCAATCCAAGGCTGAGGAGTCAACTAGAGCTTCAGATCCATCAGTTTCCATTTTCCCAAGACCTTTACATTCAGGAACTTTAAACTACTGTTTACTTTTTTTCCTTATTATTTCAACCTCTCTAATAGACTATTTGTATCAGCTTTTATACATGCTCAATTATCTTTCACTAAAAACAAAATAAGCATTCATTTACTGATCACTCTTCTCCCCTATACAACTAAACTTCTAAATAGGTTGTTTATACTCATTGCCTCCACTTCCTATTCCTATTCACTCCTCAACCCAACACAATCCAACTGCCATCCCATCATGCCACAAACTAGCTTTTGCTAAAGTCATTAATGGACTCTGTCACCAAATAAAAAAAAAATTAAAATTCTTCTTTTACTTGACTTCTCATTAACATTCAACCTGTTGACCAATTCCTCTTTTTTTGAGAAAAATAAAAGCTTTACGATACAACCCTTTCTTTTCTTTTCTTTCTTTTTTTTTATACAAACTTTTTGTTTTGTTTTCCTTCTTCATTTCTTACCTTCCTTTTTCTCCACCTGTGTAGCAAGTGCAATCTTTTCCTCAACCTTCACCCCAAACCTCAAGATTCCTCTTTCCTTTGCAGTTTGGGTGTTTTATATAGTAAGAGAAGATGCCATAAATAGATGGAGTCCAGGAAAAAAATTTCTACCTCTGATCCCTTACAATCCAGCCTTGACTTCTGTGCACCTGCTGCTGGGGCAACAGCGGGGTGGATCAAGGAGAAAGCTGTGCTAATGGGACTCCAGGTCCTGTGCTGGGTTTCAGTTAAGGCCAGCTCCATAATCTGATTTATATTATTGGAGTTTCATATAACATTTTATTGGTAAAAAATGTTTTCTGCACATATTCACATTTATATGTACACACACATACAGGCACACACACACACACACACACACACTGGCATACATGCACACACAAGCCTAGTCCAGTGGTTGCACTGAGCCTGCGACTAAGAAACAAAGTATGGGTATCATTTTGAGTTTCAGTGCGCAAATCCTCTGTAGAGACAAATAAAGCGTTGTATGTAAGGCCTCAGATGGTATGCAGTATGCTGGTTTCAGTGGTGCCTCATTCTCACTCACAGGAAAAATATGTTCCTTTACCCCATTGCCTAAACTTGATGCATCTTGGAGTTTCTAACCCCACATCTATTTAATCTGTCATGGCATCTAAAGACTTTTGCTGATGCCCTAAAATGAAAATTGCCAACCAGGGATGGCAACATCTAAATAAGACTGATGAGTATACTAATTATTTCAGGGATAGATGCTCTATAAAGAGGACTGATGGGAAACACTCTCAATGTTAGCTACCAAGAAAAGGAAAGATAGCATTTTAGCAAATAGGATGCTTAATCAGCAAAAGAAAGCCTTCTAAAGATCAGTTTAAATCTTAAGCATGGAAAGTATGTTAGTGAATGTCAAGTTGAATATTCAGTCTGTTTCTTTCAATTTAAGTTTGATTCAGGGCACATTTATTGGGGTTTGGTATATGTCAAGAACTCTATCTCATCCCATGGGGCATCCAGATGAATGAGTCATGGTTTCTACACTTAAGGAGCTTGGAATATGTCACCTACAGATCATGTGTCTTTTGCACCAAATGATTAAACCCTACAGTTTCTGAGCTGCTCAAGGTGAGTTGAGAATGCAGAGTATGATGGAGGCCAAACAAACAAACAATCAAACAAAATACTATGATACTGTTCAGTATCCAGTTTCCAGAAAGACCGAGATAGGAAGTGTAGCTTTTTCTAAGGAAGGTTTAAGACATTCTCTATGTTGCCACAGTGCTCGGAGAATACAGATAAAATAGAAAGAATGGATTTGACAGAGCAAGCGTATATCATTTGGGCTAAAAAGAAAATATAACTACGTTATGAAGCCATTCCTATAAATCAGCAAAGCTAGAAACCAGTATTTTGTGTGGTCAGCTGGGTCAAGGGGGCTGAGCAGTCACATAGGAGTAGAAGTAATGAATGCTAATTGGATTCATTAATATTACAACCACCACCATCGCTACTCCTGCTGCTGCTACTACTAGTGGTAGATAATGTTTAAGGAGTTTTTATTCCCTGCTCCAGACCTTTTTCTAAAAATTCTATTCATATTATACCACTCCATCTCTCTGAGAACTCTAAGGGATACATATTCATATTTTTATTCTATCATTGAAGTAGCTAAAGCTTACAGATTAATTCATCCAGAACTTCACTGGCTGGACATTGGTGATTGAGACAGAAATGCTTTGGGTGGGTAATAGGAATGGGGGGCAGGTTGGAACAGGTTAAAGAGAAACCTACAGGTGAAAGTACAGCTAAGGAGCAGGGGAAACAGATCTGGAGATAATTTTTTGCATGACATTTTTTTAACTAAAGAAAGGAGCTCTCTAAGAAGGAACAAAGCAAAGACTAGTGCAGAGATAGGTCACTTTGTGACATTTGATAGGCAAAAACTGAAGCACTTTTTGTCCAATGGCATCTATTTCCTTTGTGAAGGGAGAGACAAGATCATCTTCTAGAAAGAAAAAAGAAGGTGGGGTCAGAGTTTTGGAAGAGGGTGATCAGGTTCGAAATAGACCTTGGAGAGAGTGGAAGAGTCAGTTGAGAAGGGAAATACAATAGAACTGCTTGGCAGTGTTGAAGATTGATTTATTTAAGGTTTGTGATCATATATTTATAGTAATATGAACCTGCACTCTTAGAATTTTCTCTTGCAGCCCTGGGATTCTTCATTGCAAGGAGAGAAAAGGTGGATATTTGAATTTTAGCTCTGTTGGGATTTGCCAGATAAGTGCAATGAAAGACAGATGGGTGAGAGAGATTAGGATAATGACAGTGATTATCAATCAGTGTTACTGATGTGAGAGGATGTGGAACCTAAGCTGGGTCAAGAGGGCAGTGAGGAAAGTCGAGGACTGATCAATAGGGAGAGAGTAAAGAAGTTTTAAAACTCACAATGGGATGCTTTAAGCCAGCTTAGAGTTAGAGATAGTGTTCAAGAATGATATGTTTGAATCAATGCTTTCAGGAGCAGCAGAATTTCAGGTAATAACAGAGTCCACGCTATGACTGTGCAAATGGGTAGATAAGCCAGAACACAGAAGGTCGCTTAGTTTTTTCTGGATGTGCTAAGCTTAATATAAATCCTGGTGTTTGCATTGTTGTTCTCATTATTTCTATAACCTGTATAATCAGGTAATCTATGGTGTGTTGGGATACTAAATTTTGCCCTGTTCTTGCTGTAGGAAATTTTAAACACGAAAAGGCAATATTGCCCCCCCCACACACATTCAAGCCTTGTGTTCTAAGATATAGGCCACTCGTTCTAAGCTGCAGTGGTATATCACCACCCCCCCACACACACACAACATGCGCACCACCAGGAGGTACTTGGGAAGTGGGTTGGGGTGTTTCTGGCTGGAGATTAGGAAACTACTGGCATTCAGAGAGTGAGGGCCAGGCAGCCCCCTTTGTAGACGTCCTGCAAAGCTAGGGCAGGCATTGCAAAAAATTCTGCCATTTTCTGCACTATTTTTGAATGTCCCCTTAAACATTATTGTAGGTGTAAAAACTGTTTATCAGAGTGTGGAACCAAACTCAATTTTAGGTAAACACCTAAAAGATTTGTTGTCTATTTTAATAACCATTAAAATTTCAAAGAGATGCAAAATTCCATAAAAAAAATAGGAGACCCTGTCTTCAGTTTTGTTTGAAACTTGTTGAGGTTTGTTCACCACATCACAAGATAAGATAATAATTCTGCTAGACATATTTGAGGAAACTGTATCTGCATTTGTAACTGCTTTATGCAAATAGCTAAAAGGAAAATTTTACTTCTAAGTCCTTTCAATGGAAATAAATATTACTAAATTAGCATATATGAATTGCAGTGAGCTCATTAAATTTTATCCATAAAGGTTGTTTTAAGTATATTATTAATACTATTATTGCAATCCAATAATTAGTCTAATTAGACATCTTAGTTGTAAATATTTCATATGAAAATTTTAATTTTGATGCTGCCTATTGGTTTTCAATCTCATTCTGATCTTGTTCCCTGAGGTCTATCACAACCTCTCTAAAACTTCTTTTGTTAGCCTCCTCTTTTTTAAAAAAATTCATTTTAGATAGAATATTTTTAGAATATATATTTATATATTTAGAATAATTTTAGGTAAAATGTTCTATTTTGTTCTAAAATAGTAACTATTTTTACTAGTCCTTCCTTACTATTCCCTTCCTCTGGGTTAAGATTTTATAGGTTTCAATGTTCGATCATTCAAGGGATCATGCTGGACTTGAGGAAAGGGAAGTTACTGTCTGCACCAAAAGGGAGTGATCTGCCCTGGGATACTCAGGGTTTGGGTTCTCGTTTTGGTAGCGAATTCCTTGTGTGGGAGACACTTGCTCTCTGCTTGTGGGCACATCTCCAGCGGGGAGATGGCTACATCATCATCACATTTTTCTGGACTGAATAACCCCTTTGTCTCCAGTTTAAACCCAAAGAGAAAGGAAGTCTCCCAAAGCCCTGTTGAGATTGACTTTCCCAACAGGTGTAACAGATGGGCTAAATTAGATTTATTTGACTTAAAAAAAAGAAAAAAGAAAAAGTCACTAGCCCTGAAGTGCACTGGTGAAAACTCATACCAATTACACTTGAGCATGATAATATTATTTTAGACATCTTCTCACCAGAGACACATTTAAAAACCTTTAGTGAGGGGCGACTATTTTTAAGGCTCTCTTCCTGCATATTCCAAAGAACTAGTAGCTTCTGGTTGACCTTCTGGCCTGTCCCTCGGGCACCTTTGGAATGAGTATCTTTTTATTTTTAAATTTCCACATCCACTAGCATCTCTGTGTGAAGCTTCCAGGGAGTAAGTGAATGTGAGGTAAGATTCCCACATCTTTCTCTGGTTTGTTACATTGTGGAGAGCATGGTAATACTTTGGCAAAAAAGAAGAACTTCAGATTGTCAAATCCCAGTGCTTTTGTGAAGCTGGTGTTTGTAAGAAAGTAGACTGAATTCATCAGGATCAGACAGTGGTTGGAATAAATCACCAGGGAAGACCATGAGAGGCAGGGGGAAGCTGCTGGGGTCCATACACTTGGGAAATGAGAAAACAGATCTTTGAGTTGTGCTTACGAAAAAGAACTCTCTGGACTTATCCCTTAGGAGTGACTGGTTGGTGAATCAAAACGTCTGCAGTCGTGTTTCCCCTTGAATGACTGTTGCACAATGAATGCTTTTGAGGAGAGGTCTACATGGCTTTTTTTTTTTTTCCTCAGCTGAAAGCTCTGGAACTCAAGACAAGATATTTCAGTTGTGTGGCTTCATTGTGCGGGTCGTCACAAAATGAGGTGGGGAAGAAATATTGCTCTTTAAAAGTTAGTGAACCGTGGGGATCTTACGTGGAATTGTAAAGAGTTCAGGCTAGTCAAGGAAAGAAATGGCAGAGAGACAACTCGAAGAGGGTTCGGGCTCTGTTTGAAAGACATGGCCATTGATTTCAAAGGGCTTTCCTTTCAGAGATTCACAGCCCAGGCCTTGGGGATTTCAATAGATGGTCAAAAAATATCCATGTTATTGCTTTGGGCTTTTTGCCGAATAGAGTTTCCACATCCATCCTCAAGACAAGTTTATAGTTAGCTCCACACAGCACATAAACTGCTTTGAAAAGGCCCCCAAATGGTTAAATTTCATCAAACAAGTGGTTACTTTGAAATGACTCATTAGCATCCTGTCACCAAGCAGGGCCTTGACTGAGTTAAGTTGCTTGTTTTCAAACACCTGTTAGAATATGCACCATATGCCAGCCACTCGAATTGAAGAGAATTCTCAGAAACACAATCTTGGACATCTTTTAAAAACAAACAAGAATTGCCAAGCATTTTATGTCTATCGGGGGAGGACAGGGTTCTGGGTGTCTTTTAAGTACCTGCTTTACAGCTATTGCGGGCGTAAATCGTGGCCCTTATAGAACCTTCATTCGGCCGGCCTCTCAGCTGCATTCTCATTGTTGGCCTCCCCGTTTTGCAACTGTGTTTTTCATTGTCTGTTGACTTCCTGTGTTCCTACTTGAGCTCCCTGCCTATCCCCTCTTGGGGTCCCCTTCTCTGCACGTCCCCGAAATGCTTACTTGTTCCCCTGTTGTATTGTAGGCTCTGTTCTCTCCTCTGCACGAGCTCTCTGGCAATCTCATCTTCCACGGGCCTTCACTTTTCCTCTGCATTTGTGATTTCCCTTCTGGTAGCCACTAGCCAGGCGTGGCTCTTGAAGCTTAAATTAATGAAAATGAGATAAAGGAAAATTCAGTCACACCAGCCTTTTTTCCAGGGTTCAACAGCCACACATGGCCACAGCCAATGCAAACACAGAACATTTCTATCACTACAGAGAGCTCTATTATAAAATGTTGTTTTGTTTTTTGGTGACTCTTAGATGGGTCTCCAGTCCAGGCATGTCTCTGGGGCCTCGGACTCATAAGAGCCTACCGGACATCTGCATTTGAATGTTCCATAGGCTTCACAGATAAATTATTTCCCCCAAATTGCTCCTTTCCTGAAAGTTTGATTGGGGCCTTGAATGCAGAGATAAGGAATTTCATCTGTATTCTTTAAGGAGAGGAGAGCCATCAAGAATTTTGACTGTTCCAGGTAATTAAATTCAAAATTGACAGTTCTTTATTTTTTTTTAAATTTTATTCCTTTTTTTTAAAAGAAGACTTCCAGTTTTCAAGTGTGGCATTTGACAGTTTCTAAGTTGAGTCATCGCTTTCAATGACCCTGTAAATGGCACCCATTCCCTCCCATTACCCCTGTCCCCAAATTAATTTCACATACTAGATGCAGAATGAGGCTAACAAAGCAATCTTTGTGATAGGACTTCCACAGATTGCTTAATTGACACTTCCAAATCTCTCATTTATTTGGATTTCTAAATCAACAGAATTAGACTACAAATTAATTCATTAGTGCAAACAATAGGAAATGGGGTCAGGATTATTAGGAGAAGAATAGACAAGGAGATGAATTGATCTACAGTCAGATGTACAGGTTGATCCATGAAACTCCGAAAAAGTAGGTCAACTTTCCCCCCTCTCTCTTAATTACATGCCCACAAGCTTTCTTCTTGTCAGGTCTGGAAATCTGTGTAATTATGTTTCCATATCCGATCGCGTCCAATTTTGAAATGAAATAAACAGTAAGAATTGGTCACATTAGCAAGTGGAGCCACGGAATTACATTCATTAAGGCATTGTTCAATTATGGAGAGCAATCCTCTGGTGACCCCAGGAAGGGAAAAATTCAGTTTACAATTAAGAACCTGCAGTACTTGATAAATATATGTATTATTTCGGAAAGAATGCATTCTTTCCCCTTCTATCAAAAGGAATCTAGACCGGGAAAGGGCTTGGATAAAGAATAATTACACTTTGATGAAAAGAAGCTGAATTCACCTTGATCCAAATCAGGTCAGTAATTATCCACCCTAATGCAGTGTAATTATAAACCTTCAGGAGAGTCTCCATGTAATTCTGAAGGAACAGCAAGGTAACAAGCAATTTTTCCCATTTAATTTTCCACAACATACAACTTGATTCTATACTGAATCACTAGTATGTTTTTATTACAGTCACTTCTCATGCTTTTAAAAAATTCCCTCCTCCCTAGACAAATTTTTATCAGGCAGGCAAAATGTCTGCTTCCTCCCAAAGTTTTCTTTTCTTCAAGACCTTTTTCAGAACTTCCAGGAATAAGCAAGGAACGATGATTTCAGCTCAGTAGCTAAAATGGCCAAAATGGAGACCATCATCTTTCCTTGTCCTGCATTTGCCTGTCTACTACATAACACTACATATTCATTTGATATTTTACTAGATAACAGAGCGAACCTGAACAGCCTACAGCCTACGTGGCCATGAGAGCAAGATATGCATACTAAGACAGAAAGAGGGACAAAGAGGAAGGGAGAAAAGGAGAGAGGGAGAGAAATGGGGCACTTTTGTATAATAGAAAGGGCTGACTTTCACACTCACGTGCAATGGTCCTTGAGTCAAACATTTTATCTTCTGAGCCTCGGGTTCCGCATTTGTAAGATGAGACTCAGAATACCTATCTCATAGAGTTGCGGAGGACCCAACGAAATAAAGCTCTAAAATGCCTACTATGGTATCTGATAGCCACATAGACCTATCAGTCATTTTGCCAAAAATAGTGTAAGCATGACATATGTTGTACACATTTGAATTGTCAAGCATAGACATTTGGGCAGTTGTAAAGTCTGGAATAATTGAAGGAGGGCCTGGCTGGGAATCAGGAAATCAGTGTTTGAATCTTGACTACGATTGCTGTTAGCCAGATGAACTTGGGAAAGTCATGTAACCTTCGGAGCTGGAGCATCTATGACTGTAAGAGAGAGGCCATAGGAAGTGCCCCGGACATCTGGTGTGCTAATCCATGTAAAGGATTAGCTATTGTACGTAAAGCTCTTTGGGTGTTTATAAACCATGAAGGGGTGAGACCCTGTTAGTGTCCTTTGCCTTGGGGAAGCGGTTCCAGAGGCAGGCCCTCTTGGTGTGTGGCTGAGAAGTCTTAGACTTGAAGGCTGACAACATCCTCTGGCCCTGTGTGCGTGAAGCTTTTCCATTCTGTTTCTCGAGGGGCGACTGCCACAGTTGCAAGCTGTGTCCAGCCCTATCTCACCCGGGAGTCTGGGAAAAGAGCCCGTGGGCGCTGGACATGGCGATGGGCAGGTAGTGGTGCAGACACCTTGGCGCCTCTTCCAGGCAGCTGGGCTGAACGCAGAGATTTTCAGGGAAAGCAGACACCACCTCGAAATCATGTTCTGTTTATCACCATCTAGCAACCAAATCGGAGCACAGCACACAGTAGGTGACTAGTAAATATGGGCCATCTCAAATTTCATGAGCCCCAAACATCAAACCACGCAGAGTCCACTGACTCTCCATTCGGTCTCGACGCGCAGCGTTCAAGAAAGACTTTATGCTTCATTCCTGGGGAAATTTTCTCAATTGTCCTTTCTCCCCGCTCAGAGACGGCCTTCCTTTGTGCTGTCTTGCGACTTCACTTTCAAAACTCTGGTGAAATCAGGTAGGAAGCATCTTGGGGATTTTCCTTTGTCTGCCAACTCTCAGTTGCCGATCAGGTTGCCGGTCAGGATTGCTAAGTGGCCTTCTAATTCCCATTTCATGCCCGGTGCTTTGTCCCCCGTTGGCTCTACAAGACTGTCAGAACCGATTTACTAACCTCGCCTGTCTCCTCCCTCAGAACTCTTGAGCCGGGCTCTTTCCCCTGCTCTGCGCCGCCGCCACTGAGGAGCCAAATAAGCGAAATAAGGCGACGGAGTTCCATGACACATTTCGAAGAGAAACATCCACTCTTTCCCGAGCGCATGAAGTTTTAAATATCAGAAGTCTGTGTCTCTGTGAAAGAGTTGCCAAAAAATTACAAACGGATTTCTTTTTTAACAGAATTTCTGTGTAACTTCAAGCCATACAAGTAATATTGAGGTAAACCTGCCTGGGGGTGGGTGGGTAATGAACCGCCAGTCACTCTTAGCTACACTTGGTTCTCTGGGAGGGGAAAAAAGGCTTTTGTTTTTTTTTTTCAGACCAAGAAGGAAAGAAAATCTATCATCGGATACAATTTTGGATCCTTTCTCTCTCTCTCTCTCTCTCTATCTTTTTTTTTTTTTTTTTTTGGCTGAAGATTTTGCACCGAAAACATTTTTACAGGCATGTCTAAATGGCCAAAAAATACAGTGATTTCTTAAAAGCTAATAAAGTTTTAACATAAAAAATAGATTTTCTGAGATAGCAACTGGCAGTTTGGGGATAGAAATAATGTATTCAGTAAATAAATTTCACACAGCCCAGCTAAGCACTCCTACAGACTATTCAGATCAATATTTGATGAGAATGTATCAAAGCAAACTTATTGCTATGAGGAACCACTGCTGTCTTTTGATTGAAGTTAATGAAGCAGACATATTAGTGTAAAGCACTTGCTGGATGCATTTGAAATTTGTCCTAACCACCACTCGTGATGCTAATGGAAGATGGTAATTACTGTCCACATAATTCTGAAATAATTAGGAAAATGGGCACTTTTCAGAATCATCCTATTTAAAATGCAGGCCCAATAACAGAAAAGTTTCTAGACATGTTCTGACTTGAATCAGTGAAGATAAAAGTGGCAGAGCGCCTTTTTACTTTACAATTGAAATCTCTCTTCCATTGCCGCATAGCTATAGAAGGAATGAGGGAGCCAGACACCTTGCCAATGCCAAGGCGTAGAGAAGTGTGGGAGCAGCAGGTTGGCTCACCTCCCCATTACAGTTAAAGACGCTCTCGCCCTCCTGTAACTTGAGACCCTTCCTGCCTCATTCATGTTAAAAGAAGCTCCCTGATGGGGCTGAGTCTCTAGGATGCTTCCCTGAAGGCATAGATAGATCACAGCACTGACAAGGACTTCCTAGGACTGAAGATGGTCAGAGCCTTCGGGCTCTGTGTCTGAACAGATCCTGGCAGGAGTGGCAGCGGAGGACAGGGGTGCCCCGCTCCCGGGATCACCTGACTGCAACAAGAGGGATGCTAAATGCAGGGCACGGGGGAAGAACAAAGAGTTCTCCGAAGAGTATTGTCAATTCCGAGGCATATTGTCAATTGCGAGGCAGCACTCCTTCCCACGCCCCCATGATAGAGAAGGAGCTGCTTCAAGAAGGGAGCCCGCGACACCATCAGTAAAGAAGAGACAACCTGATAAGCAAATGTGGTCTCTGCGTGTGCATACTTTACCAGTCAATGTAAAATGCTGTGAAAATAATTTCTAATTGCAAAGAAGAGAACCTTGGAGATGGAGAGGCCCAGAGCATGCAGGAGAAAGCGGTCTCCTTAGAGAGGGGTGGTTGCTCGGGCCGTGGTGCGGGGGTCCCACGAAGCACACCACGGCTGATGATTCAGGAGGGCACAGAGTTTTCTCCACGAACGGTCAGATCTTAAGTCACGGGGCCATCCTCACAGCTTATCGGATAATTCTCTGCATACATTTGATCTCAATTCTCTGCATAGCCACCGGGTGAGGAAGGCAAGTCAGGCGGGCAGGGAGTCACGCCCCCCATTTGAGAGGGGTACATCCTGCTGCCCATCCTCAGACCTCAGCAACCCTCCCCTTTGGCTCTGCTGTGTGCTTTGTGCGGGCTGGCGATTAGCATCCCCACAGAAAACCTGGTCTCAGAGAGAAAAAGAGAGAAAGAGAGAGAGAGAGAGAGAGAGAGGGAAAGGAAAACAAAACCTGTCATCAGAAAAAGAAAATATGACAAGAGACTAAGGCTCTTAAAAAATGCCACCTCATCTGGCTATTTTCCCAATGGTTCGCCGGGACGTGGACCTGCACGTCCACACCTGTGACCCTGACATTCAAGCTCCTCCATGTTTGATGCTTTACCCCACTTTACCCAAAGGGAAGCCTTCTCCACCATTTGAAAGCACGTTGATTTGTAATACCCCACACTTTCTCCTATGTTGTTCCCTCCATTGGCTAGGCCACCCTTCCCTCGCCTGCGACTAAACCCTGCCCCGGTGTGCCGATGCTGACTGGGCTCACAGGCCTGCCCTGGGGACTGCAGGCCCACACGGTGTCAGACTGTCCCGAGGGATCCTGAGAGGTCGCTGTCCATAGCAGTCGCCACAGATCCCACCGCAAGTGGCCGACTTTCATCTCATTTCAAGTAATTCTAGAGGACTGCTCGAGTGGGCCTGATTGCTCTGCACACCTATTTCCAGACAAATCTCCTACCGACTGGGGCAGAATCACTTAACAGAGACCCCATCACGGGGAACCTCGGGCTGTGTGTCCTGTCCAGAGCAAACAGGAAATCCCTGTAATCTGGGTAGCCTCGCTGGTTGGTGTCCCCTACGGAGACACACTGGAATCGCCTGTTCACTCTGCTCGCATCACATCTCCTCTTCCAATCGCATTCCTCAGCTCTTCGAGGGCGGAGCCCAGGACCACATATTATCCTTCTAGAATCCCTGTGGTACTTAGTATAGTTCCACGCAATTCGATTTATTTCCACAACCATCTTTTTCCTCCAAGTTTTTATGTAAATTCCAGCTAGCAAACACACAGTGCAGTACTAGTTTTAGGTGTAGAATCCGGTGCTTGTCACCTGCATAAAGCACTTGGTGCTCAACCCACGTGCCCTCCTCAATACCCATTCCCTATCCGACACATCCTCCCCCACCCACCTCCAACAACCCTCGGTTTGTTCTCTATAGTTAAGATCTGTTTTATGGTTTGCCTCTCTCCCCCCACCCATGTTCATCTACTTTGTTTCTTAAATTCCACACATAAGTGAAATCCCAAATGATATTTGTCTTTCTCTGACTGACTGACATCACTTAGCACTATACTCGCTAGCTCCATCCATGTCTTGCAAATAGCAAGATTTCATTCTTTTTGATGGCTGAATAATATTCCATTATATATATTATAATATAGCATATATGTCACGGCCAGCGTGACAAATCGACCAGGAAACATGAGGGTAAGAGGCTGGTGAAAAGAAATTAAGAGACAAAGAGATGGGGGGGGCAGGAGGGACACGGAGGAGGATGTCCAACCGTGCCAAGTTTATTCCACAGCTCACAAGCATTTATAAGGCAGACCGCAATAGAAGGAGTAACACATCAGTACGTAGTCAGATGACTGCAGTTCCTATAACAAGTTTACATTAACTACAAGCAAACCTCGTGATGCCAGGTAGTCACGGCTAATGCCATTAGCTACTATTGATGAAGACAATCAACCTCGGAGTGGGTTATGGGAAGTACAGGAACAACAAGGACCAACTAAGAACTCATGACCTTGACCACATTGTTCCCTTCTGTAGGGAGAGCGTGTGGGAAGTCATGTGGGCGAGCGCACGACACATAGCACAGACCCTTTCTCAGTGTTACTCAACTTTCCCGTCCTTAACCCCTTGTCAAGGTGTCCGGACTTTAAAGGAGACACAAGTCAGGGCCTGGTTTGGTCCTCGACTCCAACTGTGCCGTGGCCTCCAACACATATATAAGATATATATGTGACTATATATATATATATATATATATATATATATATATATATATATCTTACCTCTCACCTCTCTGCCCTCACACATGCTTTTCCCCCCACCCATAATACCTTTCTAATTCTTCTTTCCCCGACAGAAAAGCCTATTGCGCCTCCACGACTCAATGCTATGTCACCACTTCTGGAAAGCCTTCCTGACCACATCCCCTTGTCCCTTTATCCCAAGGCTAGAGGCAACGTCCCTCTTCTGTGCCCCACAGTATCCTTCATGGCACTTACTGCTTATCACTTTGCAGTGTATTTATTGGCTTGTTGGGCTCATGTACTAAGTGGGTGCTTCTCAAAATGTGGTTCCTGGAGCATCAGAATTACCTGGGAACTTGTTAGAAATGCATACTTTTGGGCCTTACTCCAGGCCTAAGGAATCAGAGATTCTGAGAGTATACCCAGCAATCTTGGCTTATTTTTTAAAAATATTTTATTCATTTATTTTAAGAGAGAGAGAGCATGAGCAGGAGGTAGAGGCAGAAGGAGAGGGAGAAGCAGACTCCCCACTGTGCAGGAAACCCGACTCGGGGCTCGATCCCAGGACTCCAGGATCATGACCTGAGCCAAAGGCAGATGCTTAACTGACTAGCAGACTGTCTACTATCTGTAACATGCAAATGAATTAAATAAGAAATGAAAGAGAAAAACAATAGAAGTCATAACATTAAAAACACCAGCACTAAGCTGAGTGGCATCCCACTGTATGTGTATATTACATTTATCCATTGAAGGGATTGGGAGATGATAAGTGAAGTGAGTCCCGGAAGGACAAATACTGCACGATTCCACTTACGTGAGATATCCAAAACACTCAAACATATAGAAGCAGAGAATAGAATAATGGCTACCAGAGGCCAGGTGAGAGGAAATGAAGAATTGCTAATCAGCGGGTATGGTAGTACATTTATACAAAGAGAATAAGTTCTAGAGACCTGCTACATAACATTGAGCCTCAAGTTGGCAATACTGTATTATATGCTTAAAAACTTGTCCAGAGGCTAATATACAAAAAAGAGCAAGGAGACACATGAAGTCTTCTAGAGGTGATGGATCTGTTTATTACCTTGTTTATGGTAATGGTATGACAGGTGTATGCATCTGTCTGAACACTTCAAAATGTGTACATTAAATATGGTAACTTCTTGTACATCAAGTATACCCCAATTAAAAAAAAAAAAACAACATACCAGCACCAGGCAGGAAAAATGTCCGAAGACATTTTTGTGAAAGAGAGTTCACAATAAAACTCAAGATTAATGATAACATTACTTACCGTTTTATTGAGAACTTTCCATGTTCTAGGCTAAGGTAAGAGCTTTACATGGTTATCTGATTTTAAAGGCACAGAGAGCTACACGTATTATAAACCAAAATGTCACTTTAAAAAAGCTTGTAGATGTCTCAAAACCTAGTTTTAGATTTGAGCTTCTGCACAGGACGATTTTGTGGAGGATGAATCTAGAGAGGAGCAGAAACATGAAACCAATTTACCACAGTCCTGAGCTTTGTACTTTGTATTCAATCCAATTCATTTGTGAAGTCATTCAGTGGACATCCGCTACACGCAAGATACTGAACAAGTCACTGGGAGGAGGAGGAAATGCATTAGTGAGAGAGACAGACTCTGGCATAAATCACCTTGATTTAAAGCTGACTCAAACCAACTTTTCTCATGGTCCCTTAGACTGTTTGTCTTCGAAGTCATTCACCTGGGCCTCTTATTCCCAGCCTTTTGTTATAAACACAATGTGCTCTCTTTTGAAACTCTAGTAGGCATGTTTCAGTGGGTGGGTAGTGAAAAGACATCCGGGGTTGAAACCCTATCTCTACCCTATTCACTAACTGTAGCAGCCAGGACAATGTCCATGACTACTTTTTATTTATTTTTATTTTAAAAAATTTATTTTAATTCATTTTAATTTTTATTTCATTTTATACTCAGGGTTCAATAAATATTGATTATTATTTTTGGTGACTTTGTAAAGTAGCTTGATACTAGTTCTTGACAATATCCTAAAATACATAATAGCTCAAACCTGCTAGAAGCTTACTCACATAAATTCTAAAACAGGTCTTTCTGATTAGCAAGTCGTTCTTTTTCCTTGGATTCTTCTATCTCATGGATCCACTGTCTTTAATAAATGACTTTCAAGATCATCAGGCTTTGCTACTTCCACCAGGAAAGAATAAAACCTGAGGAAATTACTGTGGAGGATTTTATGGACCAGTCCTGGAAGGAATGGATATGACTTCCTCTGATAATTCACTGGCTAGAACCCAGGCGAATCACTACGCTTAACTCCACGAGAAGCTGAGAAATGTAGAAGTAAGAAGAAATGTTTTGGTGAGTAGCTGGCTAGTCTCTACCACAGAAACCAAGTAACTCTTATTCTGTTCTAAAGATCTCACCCCACATAACACCATGTAACGTCAAACTATATCTTTAGTTTAGTTTTTTTTTTAATTATATTAAGGAAATTCTACCCCTGACGTGGGGCTCAAACTCATGAACCAAAGATCAAGAGTTGTGTGCTCTAATAACTTAATAGCTGGGTGTCCCTATATATTCATTTTTCAAACAATATTAACAGTATCAAAAAATTCCTAGGTGTCATATTTGCATATTTGGATGCAAGTTGACAGGAGAGATGGTCTAAGGAAACTTTCTCTTGTCTTTTCCCTTGGTGATTTTCCAGCACTTTGTTGCTGCCTTATCTGCTGTTCATCAGCTTCTATTCATGGTATTCCAGTTTACGCAGTCTATCATGTGGAGCTAAAATGATAATAAAGTGAAACTTGAGAAACAAGCTAGACATCAAGATTCAGAAAGAAGTCATGAATCAGTACTGTGCAGTAGAAGTACACACAGGGCAGGAGAAATGTCAGAAGCCTAGCTAGAGAGGAAAAATGAAGAATTTGCAAGTACTGAGGGTAGGGAAAACCAGGCTCAATATTTCACGACAATTACTAGAGATCAGGGTACTTGTGGAAACTACCCCAGTGTCTCAGAGGCAGAGCCAGAATAAAGAGTTATTTTTGTAATGCCAAAAGCAAAATGCACTAACAGAAGGATGAACAGCTTTGGTAGTGTCCTATCTTCTTTTTTAAAAAAATTTTATTTATTTATTTGAGAAAGAGAATGAGCATAAGAAGTGGGAGGGTCAGAAGGAGAAGCAGACGCCCTGCTGAGCAGGGAGCCCAATGTGGGACTTGATCCCAGGACTCCAGGATCATGACCTGAACTGAAGGCAGTCGCTTAACCAACTGAGCCACCCAGGCATCCCTTCTTGGGGAAATTCTTATAGCACTTTCTACATCATGTGAATCAGCACAATTTGTAATTATGTATATATTTTAATTAGAACTTTATATTCTTCAATGCTGAGCACAGTACTTGACTCATAATAATAACTGCTCAATAAATACTTGTTGAGTGGACGAATGGATGGATGGCTGTATTATTATCTTAGTTCAACTAAAAATTGGGTGACCTCCTAGAAGATATCCCGCAACCTTAACAATTTCTTTCTATTTAAAACTAGTGCTTTTGTTTCCAAACTTTCCTCCCCTATTTCCTTTCTCATATCTGATAATTTCTATTTAGTCCCTTCATAGGCTTCTCTTTCTCTGCTCATCTCCTAAGTATTGAGTCTCCCAGAGTTTTGCTCCCAGGCCACACTTCTTTTGTTCTATGTACCTTCCAGAAATGGTTTCTTCCAACCCAGTCAGCTTCTTGTTGATGGTTCTGATGAAATCATACACCTTCAATTTCAGATGGTGTGAATTGCTGGGTGTCTTCATTTTGAGTGTCAAGTTCATGTTCATTAAAATCAAACTCATTTTATCTTCTTGTGAATGTTCTTCTGTTTCTGTGCTTTCTATCTTTGTTTTCATGAGTGGAAATATGTTGTCCTCCTGTGCTAATATCTATCATATCTATCATAGCACTTAGCACACTCTATAAGCAGCTAACAACTTTCAGAAAACAGGAGCTATGTTTGATTTATCTTTGTGCTCCCAAGACCTAGCATAGTGTAAGACACAGAGCTGGTATTTGCTGAAATGAGATCATATATGTATATCATAATTACCCTTCCAGGTTCCTAAACTTGACCCTTGAAGCTATATTTGATTTCTCCCCGTTGTGTGATTATAACATTCAATCAACCACAAAATTCCATGGATTCCTCTTTTAAAAAGTCTCATAGTTCCCTCCTTTCCAATCATTCTTCCTTTAACCAGAGTCCTTCACCCAAACTTTTGTAATGGCGTCTTAGATGGCCATTCACTAATACATCCTACAAAAGCCCCCTTCCTTTGCTTGTATTCAACAGATGTTCATTGAGTGACTACTATTTGCCATGCAGTTTTTTAGATGCTGGAGATATGAAAATGAACAAGACAAAACAATTTCTCAAGGAGTTTTCATTTTATTGGGAGAGATCTAAAGTTAACCAACAGTCAAAAATATATTATTTTTCCAACATTGTTGAGATATAATTGACATGTAATTTGGATAAGTTTAGTGATGTTGGATAAGTTTAATAAGACATGATGATTTGACTTACATATGTATTGTGAAATGATTACCACAGAAAGTTAGCACATCCTTCACCTCACCTAGTTACAGAATGCTTTCTTGTTATTAACTATAGTCACTATGCTGCACATTAGATCCCTAGAACTTATTCATCTTATATTTGGAGGTTCATACCATTGGACCACATGTAACCATTTTTCCTACCCTTCCACTCCTGGAAACCACCATTCTGCTCTGTTTCTATAACTACCTCTTTCTGGAGTGCCTGGGTGGCTCAGTGGGTTCAGTCTCTGCCTTCAGCTCAGGTCATGATCTCAGGGTCCTGGGATCAAACCTCACATCAGGCTCTCTGCTCAGTGGGGAGTCTGCTTCCCCCTCTCTCTCTGAGTGCCCCTCCACCTACTTGTGATGGCTCTCTTTCTGTCAAATAAATAAATAAAATCTTAAAAAAAGACTACCTTTTTTCTTATGTCCACATATAAGTGAGATCAGACAGTATTTATATTTCTGACTTATTTCATTTAGCATAATGCACCCCCCTTCGTTTCAACCATGTTATTGCAAATGGTGGAATTTCCTTATTTTTTATGTCTGAATAAAACACCACAGTTTTAACCTATCCATCTGTCAGTGGACACTTAGATTGTTTCAATGCCTTGGCTATTGTCAATAATGCTGCAGTGAACATGGGGGTGCTGATGTCTCTTCAAAATAGTGATTTCATTTCCTTTGAATATATACTCAGAAGTAGGATTACAGGATCATGTGGTAGTTCTATAATTTTTGGAGGGAACTCCATATTTTTTAAAGATTTTTTTAATTTATTTGAGAGAGAAAGAGAGAGACAGAGTGCATGCATGCAGGGGGGTGGGGCAGAGAGAGAGGGAGAATCAGGCTCCATGCTGAGCAGAGCTACAGGACCCTACAATCGATCATAGCCTGAGCCTAGCCAAAGGACATGCTTAGCCAACTGAACCACCCAGGTGCCCTGAGGACTCTCCATATTGGTTTGTATAATAGTTATACCAATTTGTTCTCCCACCAACAGTGCACAAGGGTTCCCTTTTCTCCATATCCTCACCAGCACTTGTTATCTCTTGTCTTTTTTTTTTTAAAGATTTTATTTATGTATTTGACAGAGAGAGATCACAAGTAGGCAGCGAGGCAGGCAGAGAGAGGGGGGGAAGCAGGCTCCCTGCTGAGCAGAGAGCCCGATGTGGGGCTCGATCCCAGGACCCTGGGATCACGACCTGAGCTGAAGGCAGAGGCTTTAACCCACTGAGCCACCCAGGCGCCCCATCTCTTGTCTTTTTGACCATAGCCATTCTAACGTGTATAGGGTGATATCTCATTGTGATATTGATTTACATTTCCCTGATGATTAGTGATGTTGAACACCTTCCCATGCACTTGTTGGCTGTTTGTATGTCTTCTTTGGAAAAATTTTTATTCAGTTCCTCTGCCCTATTTTTAATCAGATTATTTAGGTTTTGCTATTGAGCCTCATATATTTTGGATATTAACCCCTTATCAGATATATGACTTGCAAATATTTTCTCCCATTCCTTAGTTTGCCTTTTTAAAATTTATTTATTTATTTTTTGCTGTGCAAAAGTACTTTAGTTTTGTGTTGTCCTGTTTAATTAGTTTTGCTTTTGTTGCTTGCATTATAGATGTTAAAACAGTAGTAAATGCTAGGAAGAAAAAAAAAATGAGGCAGGGTAAATGGGTAGGTGAGTGGTTCCTGGCAGTGTGAGTTAGGAGATATTTAGGTTGGATAGTCAGATAAAGTGTGTTTGAAGAGGCAACATTTGAATAAAGTAAAAGAGTAAATCATTCAAATGTCTCTGGAAAGAGATCAACACTGAGGAAACTGTAACTCCTTTAGGTGGGAGCCTACTTCGTTTAAGCTAGGTACCTGCCATGTAGTAAGCAAGAGGTCACAGGAAGCAGAGTCATGTAGGAGGTTGGTTATGGTGCTATAGACACTGAATTATTCTAAGCATGATTGCAGCTATTATAAAATTGAGGGCAGTGGAGTGCAATAATTTGCTGTAAGCACTAAAAGATGGCTATGCTGTTAACAGACTGTAAGGATGTGTATCAATCAGCCACTGACACAAGAATACAGAAGCAAACATGTTCCTTCGGCAATAGGAAAGTAATAGAGAATTCAACCGTATTCCTGTATATTTATTTAGAGATGGCATGTTGACTCAGAGCAAAATATGTAATCTTAAATTATCCTAAATCCATGGAAAGAAATGAATTTATTATACCTAATAATAAAAATATTGATAGCTATAATTTATTCACTTATTTAGCACATAATTATTAAATCATTGAGCCTACGGTGTGCTAAGCACCAAGCTAGATATTAGGGGAAACGACATTAAATGGGGGGTGCAAAATAGGCACAGGGGACATGGCACTAAAACCTCATCTCATCATAAGCAACCTCTAGGTCAGCCCACACACACAATAAATCTATTGCATACACACTTGTAGTCCATGGGATAAAGTTTATACGCTTTTCTAAACGACAGCAAGCTCCACAGGACTAAGGCCCAATCAGGTTCCCATACATTCAAATGTCCATCTGTGGTTCACTATTGCAAGATAGAATTCAACTTATTCTAACTTCTTCTCTGGGTGACATTTCATCATGGTACTAAAATCTTTATCCTCAAATGCTCTGGTAATTAAACTACATGAACTATGTGGAGAATTTTAAATCGCCATTAAACATAACTTCTGAAGTCCTTCCCAGTGTGTATAAATTCCCACTTAAATGTGTATCCATTTGTGGTGCTTTATTACTACAGAGCTAAAACAAAACAAAACAAAACAAAACAAAACAATTACATGCAAAGCTCAAACAGATTCAGGGATTTTTAAAATCCTAAGATAATTAGTTATCTTAGCTGAGGAGACGTTCATGTTTGCACACATCAATCAGCCCATCACATCTACTTATTTCCTAGAGCAAAACGTTTTCAACAAAGAAAATCTATGAAAACAAAAGTTTAGATGTGGCTGAAAATCACGATCTGGTCAATTCATGTCCCTCTGCACATTGGACTTTCTCTTTCAGTGAGACCTCCCTGTGAAATCTGTCTTTCGTGGAGATCTTGAGCAGTGCGCCTTTGACAGGCTTCTATTGTGACATCAGCTTCGCAAACTCCTCCTGGATAGTTTTGGACTGTGGATGGGGTCTTATGCATTCAGGCTCGCTTGGCTCCAGAGCTCCTGCTTGCAGATTTACTTTTCCATCCAGTATAACACTGACCTAGTCATGACCGCAGCTTCTTCTCCAATTGCCAGAGATGCTCACACACAAACTTTCCTCCCATAAAATACATACCAGGATGCTAGATTTCACAAACTTGATTGGATTGGGAGGGCACAGAGGAATAGTGTACCTTTCAGCAACAGAAAGGAGGTAAAATTCAGTATTTAGGCATCCCTGATTATACTACTTTCCTATTGGCTGCTGTAACAGATTGTCACAAACTTGGTGGATTTAAGAAATGATTTATTTAAAAAAAAAGAAAAGAAATGATTTATTTTCTTACATTCCTGGAGATCAGAAATCTAAAAGCAGTCTCACTGGACTAGAGTAAAAGTGTCCGCAGGCCTAGTCCCTTCTAGAAGCTGTAGGGAGCAATCTGTTTTCTTGCCTTTTCGGCTTCTGGAGGCTGCCTGCATTCCTTGGCTCATGATCCCTTTCCCCATCTTTAAAGTGCTTCACTTCAACCTCTGTTTCTTTTGTCCCATCTCCTTTTTCTGGTGATGAATCTCTTGTCTCCCTCTTATAAGGACCCCTGTGATGTCATTTGTTCACTGGATAATTTGGGATAATCTCCATCTTAAGATCCTTAACTTAATCACAACTAAAAAGTCTCTTTTGCCATGTAAGGTAACATATTCACAGATTCTGGGGATTAGGATGTCAACATCTTGGGGTGGTCATTGTTTGTTTTACCACAGTGATGAAATTTTTTTTTAAAGTTCTTTTACTTTCCCATTACCAGGAAATTTTGACTGCCTGGTTCAATTTATGTAGTCCCACAGTCTCATACATCTTAATAGTTCCCCCTCTCTTTTCCTTCCTTCAGTTTTCCTCTTCACCCCACCTCTCCACCCAGATTGTCCCTAGATAACTCCAAAATTATCTTATTTTATTATATGTAGCCATTCAACTCTATGTTGCTATTATAAGCTAACTCCAATTCAGGTCTACCTCTGCCATCTGAAAGCACTAAAGTGTTAAGCAGAGCACTTACGGTTTTTCATTTAGCTGGAACCACCCTCTAGAAACAATGATGACTGTAAAAGGAAGAAAATTCCCTTATATTATGTATGAATGCCTCTCTATTATGGTTAGCTCAGCTGGTCAGTATACGAGTTATAAAGAAGTTGCCTTTTCCTTGATATCAAAAGTGTTTCTTGGTCACTTATCTTGAGCTTAGCAAAACTGAGTTTTTTGCAATGTTAGAGCTTACTTTCTACTTCAAGATCTTCCCAGAGTAGAAACAGCACCCTTCTGATGCAGAGGCTTGCCCAAGTCTATTTCATGAAACTGACTGGATAGGAAGGCAGACATTGAGAAGAGAATCCAAATGGAACACATGGGTTGAACTGTGTCCTCCAAAATACTTATGCTGGGGTCCTTAGCCCCCAGTATCTCAGAATATGCCCTTATTTGGCAATAAGAATTTTACAGATGTAATCAAGTTTAGATGAGATCATCAAGGGTGGAACTTAATCCAATATGACTGATGTAGAAAAAGAGAAAATGGTCACGTGAAGACATGGATGGAAAGAGAGCATGCCAGTTGGTGAAGTAAGTAGGGGCTGGAGTGATACAGCTGCAAGCCAAGGAACACAAGGATTACTGGTCACCACTACTTGAAGCCAGGAACAGTCAAAGAAGGATTCTCCTTCCACAGGTTTCAGAGGAATCATGGCCCTGCTGGTACATTGCTATCTGGAATTTCTATTGTTGTAAGACACCAAGTATGTGGTACTTGTTACAGCAACTCTAGGAAACTATTACAGGAGTCAACATAGAAAAGTGTGGTTTTGGCTTCTTATAAATTCTAATAAATTTCTAATAAATTCTAATAAATATATGGCCTGGACATATCTATGTCTTTGTCTTACTTGTAAGGGATGAAATGGGGATAAGGAATGTTGAGTTTTACCCAAATGTTAGATCTTTACATTTTGCTGTTTTATGTTAGCACAAAGGCCTACGAGTCAGACTTACAATCAATCTGGTACAAGGTTGACCCTTCAGGAAGGAAATTTATAGATGATAGGAAAAGTCCTGCAGTGCCTGGGTGGCTCAGTCAGTTCAGCGTCTGACTCTTGATTTCAGCTCAGGGTTTGATCTCAGGTGTGTGAAATCAAGTCCCATGTTAGACTCCACGCTGGGTATGAAGATTTTCTTTCCCTCTCTGCTCTCCCACCCTGACTTGCGTGCTCTTTCGTGCTCTCTCTCTCTCTCTCGAAAAAAGGGTCCTGCTTGTCTCTTGGGGAAGCTACTTCATTTTTTAGTGCTGCTCTTTTGAGTCTACCTCAGACCAATAAGAAAACCATTTCAGCCTCTCAAGGCTGTACTTAATGACGGGTATTTCTCCAAGAAGCCTCTGAAATATTAGACATTTTAGACATCAGACTATTAAGTTTTCTCCTAAGGCCAAAATGCATATTAAGTAAAAAATCAGTGTCTGTTCTTTCTATTCATTAATTATGCTCAGTTGGTTCATTCACTCACAATTAACATGTGAGGTTATGCAGTGTGCATTAGATTATAATTTTACCATTTTAGTAATATTATAATATATAAAATATAATATGAAATATACATATCTAGAAATGTCATATGTGAAATTTAACATCCTCCTCACTTATCAATTCCAATGTCTGTGTTCACAGATAAATTCAAGTATAAAGAAGAAAATCTTCCCTTGTTTTATTTTTTCTTTGTTGTTGTTGCTATTGTTGCTGTTCTGTTCTGTCCGAAAAAGAAGAGCTGGCAGCCTGGGGAAGTTTTTCACAAACTGTTGTAGTGCCTTCAGTACCTGCAAGGTCCCACAGGGTAAATTGACAAGAGTCAATTGATTTTCTATACCCAAGTATTGAACATTTGGAATTTGAAATTAAATTAAAATATTATTTGTAATAACATCAAAAACAGAAATTCTTTGGTAAAAGTCTAAAAATTATATAGGATTTATATGTAAAAAACTACAAAACTGATGAAAGAAACTAAAGAAGATCTAAGTATAGAGACATTTTGTGTCCATGGACTGGAAGATTCAGTATTATTAAGATGTCAATTCTTTCCACATTGATAGATAGATTCAACACAATCTCAATCAATTTCCCACAAGCTATTTTGTAGATATCGACAAACTGCTTCTAAAATTTATATGGAAAGACAAAGACCCAGAATAACCAACACAATACTGAAGAACAATGTTGGAGAACTCACAGTAGCTGATTTCAAGTCTTACTATAAAGCTACCATAATCAAGACCACATAGTATAGGTGAAAAGACAAACACATAGATCAATGAAATACAATAGAGGGTTCAGAAATAGACTCACACAAAGACAATTAACTGATTTTTATCAAAAGTGTAAGGCAATTCCTGGAGAAGGAATAGTCTTTTCAGCAAATGGTGCCGGAACAATTAGACATCAATATGAAAAATGAATCTAGATACTTTACACTTAATAGCAGAAGTAACTCAAAATGGATCATAGACATACATGTAAAATGCAGAAAACTGCATTTTAAAACTTCTAGAAGAAAACTTAGGAGAAAATCTACATGACTTTGCATTTAGTGGTGGGTGAGCTTTTAGATATAACACCAAATGCATGACCCATGAAAGAATATAAATTAAAAATGTCTGGTCTCTGAAAGACACTGTTAAAAGAATAAAAAGACAACACATAACTGTGGAAAATAGTTGCAAAATATATATGATAAATGACTTGTAAACAAAATGTATGAAGAGCTCTTTAAACTGAACTACAGATCTTTCTTAACTGATAAACCCACTGTGAGTTGAAAATACACTAAGTTTAAGATGCATTCAAGGGGCACCTGGATGGCTCAGTGGGTTAAGCCTCTGCCTTCAGCTCAGGTCATGATCCCAGAGTCCTGGGATCGAGCCCCACATCGGGCTCTCTCTCTGCAGGGAGCCTGCTTCCTCCTCTCTCTGCCTGCCTCTGCCTGCTTGTGATTTCTGTCTGTCAAATAAGTAAATAAAATCTTTAAAAAAAAGATGCTTTGGTGAGTGCTGTGAAGTGTGTAAACCTGGTGATTCACAGACCTGTACCCCTGGGGATAAAAATATATGTTTATAAAAAATAAAAAATTTAAAAAAAAAGATGCATTCAATACACCTAACCCACAAAACACAAGAGCCTACAGTTGGACAATACCATCTAACTAACACAAAGCCTACTTCATAATAAAGTGCTGACTATCTCATGTAATTGGTTGAATATTGTATTGATAGTGAAAAGCAGAATGGATGTATGGGGACAGAATGGTTATCAGCATATGGGTTATTGACCCTCATGATAGCGTGGCTGACTGTGTGCTGTGTCTTGTTGTCCCCACCCAGCATCATGAGAGGGGATAAGAATGCATAGCGCTAACCTGGGGAAAGATCCAAATTCAAAATCCCAAGTACAATTTCTGGTGAATGTATATCATCACTTTCTTGCCACTGTAAAGCCAAAAAATCATCAGTTGAATTGTAAGTCAAGGACCATCTGCATAAGGAAACAACCTATCTTAAAAATGAGCAAAGCCATGTCTGTGATTCACAGACATGTACCCCTGGGGATAAAAATATATGTTTATAAAAAATAAAAATTAAAAAAATAAATGAGCAAAGCCAGACAGACATCTCACCAAAGATGTACAGATTGAAAATAAGATTTTTTCAGCAACACCTCAGGTTTCCATGGGGAGAGTCTTTTCTTAAATAATCCTGTACTCTTGCTCGACCCCTTGTTCTCCTCCGTGGAAATGAAGAGTCACCTAAATGATGCGTTTGTTGGAAGAAATGGCAAAGGTAGCTAACCTCTTTATGACAAAGGTAGCTTAATCATTTTCTCCATCCTTTCTTTTTTGGACCTATATTATTGCAAAGAGAATGTTCTTTAGGGTATTTTACTTGTATGCCATATGCTTAATGGCAAACACTTTGCTCTAGGTGTTGATGATTAGAGGGCAATTATGATGGTATCTGATTATTTTGTACTGCCTGTAAATCTGAAAGTAAGTTCTTAATTCTGGGATTCAGTGTTTAGACAATTGTTGCTTGAACACTTAAGCCACAAAGTATAGCTCAGCATTTATCAGTAATGATGATGCTATTTTCATCTTTATATGTTTTCCCTATCTCAATTTGTTTTGCATTCAGACAGGAAGATGTACTATTAGTTTGTACTATATTGCTAATAAAGGAGGTATAAACAACTCCAGAATTTTAGTCATAATGAGTAGTTGGTTAAACAGATTATAGTTGGTTATTATTGGGCTCCGGGGACTTTTTTTTGTTGCATTCAACAATTTCAAGTTGGAGACTATACTGAAGCATGTTTATAAGCTAATGTGACTCAGTCAATAAAGAGGTAGAGCCTAATTTGCAGGACAACTGTAGGAGAAAATTTCAGGAGAATGAGAGGTGATGGAATCCAGAGATCTAATGAAAGGAGTTGACCTTTTATAGGCGTGATACTCTCCCTACTATAACATAAAGAGATAAATGCATAAACAGATAAACTTTGGGATTTTTTGGTAGCTGTTGGAAGAAGCTTTGGATTTCTCAATTCACCATGTAGTGGTGTCAACAAGAAAAATTTGTTAGTATAACAGAAGGTATGAGAAGTCTCTAGATAGAGAACTTATGAAACAGTAATTTTAGGTTGTGGAAAGACAAAATTTCTAGGGCAACCTAGTAGGCCTACTGGTCAGCTCTTTCTCATTTAGGATTTTTATTATACAATAAAAGTAAACACAATCAGTTCAGTTGTGCAATTTTCTCCAGCAGTGGTCAACTACTGAGATATAGGTATAAAGAGAGTAAGCTAACAAAGTCCATCCAGAGTCTGATATTTTCCATGCAAGTTTGACAGAAGAAGAGGGGGAACAAAGGATTTGAAGTTGTCAGTAAGGGAATGGTTATAATGATGAGCGCATATGCACTTACATAAGTGAGTTGGAAGGTTAGGAAGTGGTGGTCAGAAAGTAGGATGCTTAATGTCAAAATTTGAAAGATAGGGGTACCTGGCTGGCTCAGCTGGTAGAGCATGTGACTCTTTATCTAGGGATTATGGGTTCAAGCCTCATGTTGGGTATAGAGCCTACTAAAAAAAATTTTATTAAGCTAGTATTGTAACTAGCAATGGCTAGGATCCAGAGTATAAGTACGGAAAGATTGATTGACAAGGACTTAAAAATAAAGTTCATTTGGGATGAATTGAATAGGGAACTTTGAGGCCAGATTGCTATGTAGGTCAACCACATAGACATTGAAGTTACCCAGGGTAATGACAAGAGTTGAGGTAGAGTGGAAGAGAGTGAGCAAGAAGTTAAATCTTCCCTGAAAAAAAAAAAATTGACTGACAAGGAAGTAGTGAGAAATGACAGGGACAATAAAGAAGAGTGATGTGGTTGAATGACATGTGCCTCAAAGCAGCAAAGGTAGGAGAACAAATCACCAGAATTAGCAATTGAGATTGAGAGTGCTGGCTACCTTGTCTCTTGTTCTTGGGGTGCCCAGAGTACAAGAAAAGCAGCTGTAATAACAAAAAAGACAAATAAGAAACAGCATCTGCTTGACAGGGCTAAGAGGGAAATTATGCATTTAGATAAGACAAGGCTGAAAGCAAAAGAGATGAGAAAAGATATTCAATCCCATGCAAATGATAATCAAAAGAGAGCAGAGTGGGCATAATTATAGCAGACAAAATAGACTTTAAGTTAAAAACTGTTACAATAGACAAAGAAAGATATCAGATCATGATAAAGTTCAATTCACCAGGAAGATATAACAAGAATGGGGCTAGGTCATATAACACAAGGTAATATGTAGCATGGGGTTAAGAGTCTAGCAATAATGAATTATCCAGGGATTTAAAGTTCTGGGGATATATGCAATTCAGATGTGCCCTCTGCTAGTTTAGCTTTGCCTTCTAATGGAAGGATGGAATCAACATTACTAAGAAACTTGTGGGAAAAGTGGCAACCAAAGAGGACTGGGAAATTGGATGGGAATCAGAACTTAGTTTGGAATATGTTAGTTTAGAATGTCTATTAGACATCTAATTGGAGATGTTGATTGGGCATTTGGATGTATGAATCTGGAGTTTAAGAGAAAAGATGTGGGGCTAGAAATGTCAATTTAGGAAGCATTACAAAATAGATGATAATCAAATCCATGAAACTGAATGGTATAATCTAGGGAGTCCATGTATATAGAAGACAGACAATGTACTAAGGGATTGGCCTTGTAACATTCCAACATTTACGGACTGGAGAAAGTTTAAGGAAGCAACAAGAGACAAAGTACAAGTAGGTAACCAATGTGGCACAAGAGGGAAACTTAAGTGAGTGTGGGATCTGGGAAGCTACGTGAAGGAATTGTTTCAAGAGAAGCGATCAGCTGGCTTAAGCCCGCGTGTGCATACCAATAACATGTGGACCAAGAAATGGCCATCAGGTTTAGCAATGTGGAGGTCAGTGGGGACTATGACAAGTGAAGTTTATGTGGAGTGGTAGGGGAAAAGCCTGTTTGGAATGGTTGAAGAGAGAATGAGGGCAGAGAATTTGGAGATAGTATTAACAAACCTGTTATTTTTGTGTTTTAAGGAAAGACCAGTAGATGGCTTGGAAAATGGGGTTAAATGAGGGTTAGTTATTCTTTAGTTCTCTTTTTAATATGAGAGAAGAATGGTTGTATGCTGATCGGACAGATCCAGTAAAGGGGGCAGGGAGTTGATGCAGGATTGGGAAGAGAAGCAAAGTCCTTGAATGAGCAAGAAGGTTGGAGAGCTAATGCCCCATTGGCCTTAGCTAAGAGTTTGGGCAGCTCATTCACGGAAACCAGTGGGAATACAGAGGACAGAGACCCAAAAGTAAGTAGGTAGGTAGATGTGGTTGTGGGATATTTTTGAAATTCTCTCCTGATTGCTTCAACTTTCTCACCAAAGTCGGAATCAAGGTAATGGATGAAGAGTGAGGATCAGCGAGGAGATGGAGGTCTGAGTAGAGAAGACAGCATGTTAAATGCTCATGTAGGATAGTGCAAGAAGCCATGAACTAGGGATGCATAGTATGATTGCTTGGCAGCATTAGGACCCCTTCTTAGCCCTTAAGGTTTATGATCAGGATTTGAAAGTGAGGCCACTTTGCATGGTTTGTATTTTCTCCAGTTATGTTCAGCCGTATTGGGGAAGACAAATATTCTTTGGTGCTCCCTGAAATACTGATCTGGATTCTTCTCTATCTGGTGACTAAATGCAAAGTACTGGATTGCCTTGGGAAAAGCTCAGAGCTATGAACAAAAATAAGTTATATCCTTGAGCTTCTAAATTCAAAGAACTATCATTTAGGGGGCTAGCTTATTTTAATCCTCACAAAGACGGAAATGAAAGGAAGTCTGTTGAACAGCTTCCAAAAAGAAGAATAGCAAATATATTGTTGTCCTTTTCCTCCATTTTGGATGACTTCTCTCTTCAACACCAAATAATTCCCTTAAGAATCTGGGGGCTATTGCTAGAGGGATTTGGCCTGCAAACTGTCAGAAATTCACACTGCTAGAAGTCACAAAATTACCTAACACTGCTGGCTGAAGGAGAGACTAGAACAGCATAGGGAGGACAGAGTAGCCCAAGAAATCAACACAGGGCAAAGATTTTTCCCACTTATGCAAAGGCTGACATAGGGGGCTATAGGAAGTAGTAGCACGGGACTCTAGCTGGCTTGTCAGATCCATTCAAGAAGGCTTATAGCTTATAAACATCCCAGTGGGATGAAAGGATTTCAAAGAGGAGTTGTGGAGTGAAACACAAACTTGGGGTAACAGTTATGCCTCTGTAGAATCATTGGTATCCAAAGGCTGTGGAGGCTCTGCCTAGCAGATGCCTATAAGTCCCTGATTGTTCCACATACAAATAACAGCTTTGGACTATCTTTGTTTTTTCCATCCTTGAATAGAACACACTGAATGATACAGTCACAAACATCAACAGATGTATGACTGCTGCTTTAGACTGAGGATATAGAAAGCTGCCATCTGTTTCTACCAACTACCTCCCTTTCACCCACCCCACCCATGCCCTGCCAGCCACTTCCAGGAGGCAGGTGTCCCTTCAAAATATGTTGAAGTCCTAATGCTCAGTACCTCAGAATGTGACTTTAATTAGAAACTGGGTCATTGCAGGTCTAATCATTTAAGATGAGGTTGGGCCCCAATCCTATGTGAATAGTGTCCTTATAAAAAGGGGGGAGATTTGTACATAGACACACACATAAGGGTAAAAACCATGTTGAAGGCAGAGATGGTTATGATATTGCTTCAGGCCTAGGGATTCCAAAGATGGCCAGCAAACCACCACAGGCTGGGAGATAGGCATAGAACAGTTCCCTCCCTCAGAGCCCTTAGAAGAAAGAACATTTCCCACACCAGGATCTCAGACTTTGGTTCTCTAGAACTGTGAGACAATATATTTCTGTTGTTTAAGCCACCCAGTCTGTGTTACTTTGTAATGACAGGCCCAGAAAACTTATATAGGCATTTTTAATATTTTTTTAAATTAAAGCAGAACCAGGGAAGATGAAGGAGAAAATACCTGCAAGAAGGAGAAGCCCTGGGATGGTGAACTTGACAGTGACTTGAATATGATTGCATACGTATCCAAGAGAGATGAAATTTTAAACCAGAAGTATCTGAAACATTATGAGGTTGAACCGGAATGTGATAAAATGAGTTGTCTTCTCTGAGCATAGTTAGGACTCAAATCTAAGAAGAGGATATAGTTTTATGAAGAGATCAAACTTCACATTTTTTCCTCTCAGAGAAGAGCTTGTTTCTATTATACACTAAACTCTTCTGAATAGACCTTTCAAGGTTGTGTGTGTGTGTGTGTGTGTGTGTGTGTAGGAAAGTGGGTAGTATTGAACTGTCAGTCTATTCATGGCCAGTTATATCAAAACATATTAGCCAAGCTTCAATCACTGAATATTTAAAGAATAACCAAAGTGATTTTTGTAACATTCTATAAGTCCTGGTAAATTCAGCTTAGCAAGACTTTAGTTGTCTTCTCAACTTAAGACCTGTAGTATTCATAGGGCTAAAGAAAAAAAAAAAAAGATTAACACTCCACACAAAGTTTATAACAGCTTCATAAGTCACAAAGATTCACTGGGTAGGTCATAGATGCTTTTGTTGACTGCATGAAAATCAAATAGATCCACTAGATGTTTTGTTCTTACATGATTATGTGAGCAAATTCCATTTCCCTTTAAGGAAGTAAACTTGGAACAAAATGCAACATAGACATTTTCAACTCTGGATGAGGAAAAAATTACGGAGGAGTTATAATTATAGCTGTCTTGCAATTCTGAAAATGCCTTCATTAAATCCTGAGTGCTCTAATATAATGACCCTAACCCATCTTCATTTGCCTTTCAAAGAATTCTTCATACATAGATGCTTTTTGTACAATTTTATACACAGTTTTCCAACTCATAATAACTAATTTTTTGTATCTATATACAGAAACTGTTGAAAATTTGGGATTTTTATTTGGGGAAGTTTTGCACACATTGAGGGGGAAAATATTATAGGATATCACAGTATGTATATTTGCTGTAATAAACTGACTATTTGATTATTATAATGCCTGAAAACTAAACATGAATTCTATTTTAAATGTATTAGTGTTGGATAGTATTGCTGAGTGGAAAGAATCTTATTTATTTATTTATTCATAGACTCTTTTATCCAAAGATAAGGTTCTAATATATTTGTTGTACTGGAAACTGGCTGTGAAACTTTAGCTCCTTTGAGTTGCATTTGCTTCACTGATAAAACAAATGGTTTGGGCTAGATAAATTCCAAGTTTTCTTTCAGTGCCAAAATTCTAAATTCATTAAACAGGTATTTATTTATTTTTTAAAAAGATTTTTTTATTTATTTGGGGAGAGCACAAGAAGGGTAAGGAGCAGAGGGAGAAGAAGACTGTAGTGGGATGAGGGGCGGAGAGAGAGAGAGAGAGGGAGAAGCAGACTTTCCGCGGAGTAAGGAGCCCAACACAGGGCTCTATCCCAAGACATCAGGATCATGATGTGAACCGAAGGCAGACGCTCAACTGACTGAGCCATCCAGGCACCCCTCAACAAGTATTTATTGCCTAATTTGTACAAAGGACTGTGCTAGTAGGCACTGATAGCCTGTCAGTGAATAAAACAGACAAAAATCCTTGCCATCGTGGAAGGAAAAAAAATTGTCCTCCTGGAATCCAATGTCTGTCCCAGCCCTCATACTCATCTTCATGTCCTGTGCCATTTGAATAATTTTCCTACAGAATTCTTATGAGCAAGTCCTTATACTCAAAGACTTTCCAGGTTCTCTATCAATAGCACAATATTGCAAATTCTTTAATTAGGCATTCTTTACCCAAGGTGACCTAGCCCAGTACTATGTTAACTGTCTCATTATTTCAGTGGAAGTATTGGATAATAGAAAAGAACTGACACAAGGGTCCAAAGCCCTGGATTTAGGTCCTAGTACTACCACTCATTAGCTATATAAGTTTTTGGCAGAGCATATAAATTCTTGAAGCCTCTATTTCCTCATTTGTAAAATAAGAAAGATAATAACCTAATTCCATAAGGCAATATACAAACAATGAATCACACTTGGTAAAGTTATGAGAGTACCTTATAACTCTTAAGGTAAAGTGGGAAAGTGAAAACACCATGGATTTTGCAATCATTTAGAACTAGGTTTGAAATCTGGTCAATACTTGATAAATAGCTTTGTGACTTAACAAGTTAATTAATGCCTCTGAAATCCTTACCTATACAATTGGGTCAAAATGGTTATTTTTGCATGGTTATTATGAGTGCTAAGTGAGTTTAAGGAAAATCCTTAACAGTCAGTAGGTTATTAGGTGACCACTGAATAGTAGCTATTATTAAAGCAGTTAGTATTTATTTTAATTCTGCATAAAGAATGAATTGTATAGATACTATATTCCTACTGGTTGACAAATTAATTCAAACTTCCCTCAAGAGAAGGGAGGGATATATATATATATATATATATATATATATATATATTTGAGAGAGAGGGAAGAAGGGAGTGAGAGAAAGAGAGAAGGGAGATTATGAAAGATTCCAACTGGAACAAGAATGAATTGCAATCCCAATTTGGAGGTTATGCTGATCTAATAGAACCATCAAATAGTATTAGATAGTCCACAGTTAGAAATGCATAATAAATAAAAAGAGTAAGGAGATTGATTTAGTATTACGTTATAGAGTTGAAAATGTTTAAACATTATGATCTAACATATCTACTCCTAGATATGTACCCTATGGAAATTCTTACACATGTCCAAAGTGAGGTATGAACAGAGATGCTAATTGCGGAATTGTTTATAAAAATGAAAGATTGGAAATAAGTTAAAAGTCCATCAACTGAGGGGGCCTGAATTTGACCTTTGATTTCAGCTCAGGTCATGATCTCAGGGTCATGAGATCAAGTCCTGTATCAGGCTACCCACTCAGTGGGGACTCTGCTTGAGATTCTCTCTCTCCCTCTTCCTCTGCCCCTCCCCCCCTCAAATAAATAAATAAAATCTTTTTTAAAAGTCCATCAATTGAAGGGTGAATGAAATAATTGTGATTTACCTAACAAATAGGATATATACATCAGTAAAATGAACGAACTATATTGTATAACTTACCTATCAACATGATTGAATGTTTTTAAAAATATACACCCCAAAGAGCTAGAGGAATGTTGAAAAAGGTACTGTCACAAAAACAAACACATATGTCTGTTAGCCATTTATAAGTCTTCATTGGAGAAGTGTCTGTTCATGTCTTCTCCCCTTTTTTTTTTTGACGTGATTATCTGTTTTGTGTGTGTTGAGTTTGAGGAGTTCTTTATAGATTTTGGATATCAGCCCTTTGTCTGTACTAGGGAGCTGGGGGAATTTGGAGGGGAAGACAAACCACTAGAGACTGGACTCTGAGGAACTAACTGAGGGGTTTGGAGGGGGCGGATGGGAGGTTGGGTGAGCCTGGTAGTGGGTATTGTGGTTGGCACGTATTACATGGAGCACTGGGTGTGGTACATAAACAATGAATTCTGGAACACAGAAAAGAAATTCTAAAAATAAATAAAAATTAAAAAACAAAAACAAAAACAACAACAACAAAAAAGCCCTACATAGATCAATGGAACAGAATAGAGAACCCAGAAATGGATCTTCAAATTTGTGGTCAACTAATCTTCCACAAAGCAGGAAAGAATATCCAATGGAAAAAAGACAGTTTCTTCAATAAATGGTGTTGGGAAAATTGGACAGCTACATGTAGAAGAATGAAACGGAACCAAATTCTTATAATATAACAAATGGAAACTCAAAATGGAAGAAATACCTAAATGTGAGACAGGAATCTATCAAAATCCTAAAGGAGAACACAGACAGCAACTTCTGTAACCTTGGCCACAGTAACTTCTTGCTAGACATATCTCCAAAGGCAAGGGAAATAAAAACAAAAATGAACTATTGGGACTTCATCAAGATAAAAAATATTTGCACAGAAAACATTTTAAAAAAACCAACAAAACAAAAACAAAAGACAGCCTACAGAATGGGAGAAGATATTTGCAAATGTCTTGCCAGATAAAGGGCTAGTATCCAAGATCTATATCTAACCCAATAGTCAAAGAACAAAGAACCAAAGAACAGTTAAGAAACCAAAGAAAAAGAACCAAAGAACAGTCAAGAAATTGGCAAAAGACATGAACAGACATTTCTGCAAAGAAGGCATACAAATGGCTAACAGACACATGAAAAAATACTCCATATCACTCAGCATCAAGGATATATAAATCAAAACCACAATGAGATACCACCTCACACCTGTCAGAATGGTTAAAATTAACCAGTCAGGAAATGACAGATGGTAAGGATGCAGAGAAAGGGGAACCCTCTTAAACTGTTGGTGGGAATGCAAGCTGATGCAGCCACTTTGGAAAATAGTATGGAGATTTCTCAAAAGGTTAAAAATGATCCAGCAATTACACTACTAGTTATTTACCCAAATATTACAAACATTGTGATCCAAAGGGACACCTGCACCCCAGTGTTTATAGCAGCAATGTTGCAATAGCCAAACTATGGAAAGAGCCCAGATGTCCATTGACAGATGAATGGATAAAGAAGATGTGATATATTTATACACACACACACGTAATGTAATATTACTCAGTCATCAATATGTATGAACTCTTACCATTTTCAATGACATGGTTGGAATTGGTGAGTATTACGCTAAGTGAAATAAGTCAATCAGAGAAAGACAACTATCATATGATTTACTCTGATGAAATCAGAGAGGGAGACAAACCGTAAGAGTCTTAATTCTAGGAAACAAACTGAGGATTGCTGGAGGGGAGGTGGGTAGGGTGATGGGGTAACTGGTTGATGGGCATTAAGGAGGACACATGATGGAATGAGCACTGGGTTTTATATGCAACTGATGAATCACTGAGCTCTACCTCTGAAACTAATGATACACTATATGCTAAATTTAATTGAATTTAAATAAGGTATAAAAAAATATAAAGACTATTTACATAAAGTTAAAAAACTTACAAAACCATACTACATATTGTTTGAAAAAAATATATGGTAAAACTATGAAGACATGGATAGGAATGATAATCACCAAATTCAGGATCAAGTCTAATTCTAAGCAAGGTGTGTATGTATGTGTGTGTGTTTGTGTGGGGGTGTGTGCATAAGAGGATAAGAAGCATGCAATCAGGGTGAGGTACTCAAGGAGCTTCACTTATATATGCAATGCTCTGTTTCTTAAGCTAGATGGTGGGTACATTATTTTCGGTACCTTGTATATATCTACATTATTTTGTGATATCTACTGAAAAGAGTATGATAATGAAATGAGAGGAGAGGAAAAGAGGGATCTGGTTCTTCCATGATAACTAATCAGGAAGTCATGATAAATTGTGAGTTCTGGTGACCCAGTGAGAATCTAAGAGAAGTAATCATTGTATGAAGAGTGATATCAACACACTTCCAACTTACACAAAATAACTATAAAAGCTTTGGAGGATGGTTGCATCACCCATACTAAGGCCCAGGTATCTGTCTAACATCTTCCTGGAGGCAACTAAGTGGGATAGTACAAGCAAATGAATGGTTGAAAAGAAATATAGGCTTTGAAGGCAGACTGACGTGACTTGTAAATTTCCTTTCTGCCATCTGCCCATGGAAATGAGCTGTAAACTTAGAACTGTCAGTGAATTGTTATGTTACCTTAGATAATTTTTAGTTTCAGTATCCTTAAATGTCTATATCTATATATAGATAGGCTATAATATCTATATCTATTTATAATATTTAGTTCACAATATTTCAAGGAATATACACATGTACCCACACAATGCTAGAAAATAATAGGTACTGAAGGAATTTGTTTTCTTCCTTTTTATACCCTAGGAGATTCCTTATAGCCTGAATCCTCCTAAGATCGATTATTAAATTTCACTATAATCTGCTTGAGATCAATTTGTATAATACCATTATTACAAGGACCTGAAGCAGTTTTGATGTAATGCAGTTTTTCTCATTTTAGTATTTCTTTGTTCACCCTTATTTTTATTATCATAAGTACCCCCCAAAAGTTGGTTAAATTTCTAATCAAGAGTTGGATTGGAGAAGCAAATTATCTGTTCATGTTCTGTCCTGATAGGTGTTGCTAAAGCATGTGGTGACCTTAGACAGCACTGTCTCCCTCAGCCACCAAGATGACACTCCTATTGCAGAATGACTTTGAGCATCTATGCTCTCATAGCACCCTCGGCCACAACAGCATGCATTTTCTCACCATATTTTGTGGATCCTAGCTTCTGAACAAGCTGAGATCTCTCTGGTGAGCCATCTGGGAATAGATATGGGCTAGAAATTATAGGACTATCACTATGAGAAGAAACAGTTTTGGTAATAGCACCTGAGAAAAGTGATTGGCAATTCAAATTTCAAGGAATAATAGGAATCAGAGAGCTCAAGCAGCCACCAAACTCTCACAAGTTTATAGGTCCAAGCAAATCCCATAGCATCATTTTTCTTTTGAGAAAAATTTAGAGGGACAGAGTTGTTAAATATCAAACATAGCCAAGGTAGGAGCAACCTGATTTTCTCTCCTATAACCAAATGAACTTATACTCATCTGTGATACCAAGCCAGGATGTCTTAACTCTGTTCAAAGGCATTGATTGTCATAGGGCTGCATGCTGAAATCTTGCAAAACAATACAGGAAATGGAATATTTAGCATGGTAAGATTGCATAGAAATCCAAAAGATCTGATATTTTATCTTGCACTTCACATTCATTTGTTATAATTACACACTTTTAACTGTGTGTGTATGGGGGAGTATGTAGGTAGTAGAAATTATGCATTTTGGTACCCTCTTCTATTACTCTCTGACCACAGTGAAATAAAGTTAGAAATTAAATTGTGTACAGAGGCACCTCGGTGGCTCAGTCGGTTAAGTGTTTGACTCTTGTTTTCAGCTCAGGTCATGATCTGAGGGTCATGAGATTGAGCCCTTCACACGTTCAGTGTGGAGTGTGCTTGAGATTCTTTCTCCCTCTGCCTCTGGCCCTCTCCCCACTTGCTTTCTCTCTCTCTCAAATAAATAAATAAACAAAATCTTTTAAAAGTGGTGGGGGGTGGGAGGTCAGGGTACCAGGTGGTGGGTATTATAGAGGGCATGGATTGCATGGAGCACTGGGTGTGGTGAAAAAATAATGATACTGTTATGCTGAAAATAAATAAATAAAAAAATAAATAAATTGTGCATGGGTTAAATTCATAGAAAAATCCAACCATTTGGAAATTTTAAAACATTCTCTTAAATAGCGCTAGGTCAAAGTGGAACTCTAAACTGGTGACAGACCAGAATATGATGACACGAGAACACTACGTCTCAAAATATGTGGACGGTGGTCAAAGATGAACTTAGAAGACTTACAGCCATATATATTTTATTATGTGAAAGAACAAAGATAAGAATTTACTAAAAATAATAAAAATTAAAATAAATAAATGTAAAAAAACCAGGAGGAATTAATTTACTCATTCAGTAAGTATTTATTGAGTGGCTACCATGTGCCAGACACTGCTAGGTACTAAAGCTACAGCAGTAAAGGTAACCAACTCTGTGCATTCATGGAACTTACACTGTAGGAGAAACAGAAAATTAACACATAAACAAGTAAATAATGTGTTAAGTGGTAAGTGCTTTTGAATAACAATAAGTCAGGGTAACAGAAAGTATATTTAATGACTGAAGTATGTACTACTCCTCAGCAAAAGCTTCAAGAATCAATGTTCATGATTTGTTATATTCCCTTTTTTCTGCCTCTATGATCATGGAAAATGGTGTCAAGATAGGGCCTCCATCTGCCAGAGTCCATGAGACCCCTTGTTGACTCATGGTGGATAGTTAGCTTGCTTGAGAAATAAACATTATTGTTTGAGCCACAGATGTTTCCATGCTTTTGTTACTGCATATAGCCTAGGCCATCTTTATTCTTTTTTTAAAGATTTATTTATTTATTTGAGAGAGAGAGAGTCCATGAGCAGAGGGAGGGTCAGAAGTAGAGGAAAAGAGAGAATCTCAGGCAGACTCCCTGTTGGGTGGGGAGCCCGACACTGGGCTTGATCCTAGGACCCCAGGATCATGACCTTTGAAAAACAACACAAGAAATCAAGAGTCAGTTGCTTAACCAACTGAGCCACCCAGGCATCCCAGTCATCCTTACTCTTAAATTCATCTATGTGGAAATGTCAACTAGTTGGCCATTTACTCAAGACTTTGGGAGAGAAATTGGGATGCTAATATATAGCTGGTAGTTGAAGTCATGGAACTAGGTAAGATTCCCGAGGAATGAGTCTATATAGAAATCTGAGTATTAAGCTCCAGGGTCTTGAAAAGTTAAGAAATCAATGAGAACATAAAAATCCAGAAAAGGAAACAGAGAAAAAGTGATACATGAGAAAGGAAAAAAAAAATAACAATTATCTCTGAAGCCAAGAATATAGAATATTGCAAAGGGAAATTCCAATGAATCTATTGTTAATAGGTCATAGAAGAGGAGGACTGAGAATTGATCATTATATGTAGAATATGAAGGTCTCCGATGAATTTGACAGATGTAATTTTGTTGGAATGATGGTATCTTAGTCCATTTGGACTGCTGTAATAAAGTATCATAGACTGGGTGGCTTATAAACAACAGAAATTTATTTATCATGATTTTGGAGGCTGGAAGTCTGAGATCAGGGTGTCAGTATGACTGGGTTCTGACTGAGGGCCATTTTTCAAGTTGCATACTGCTGACTTCTTGGTGTATCCTTCCATGCTGAAAAGAGCAGAGCAAATTCTGCCCAAGGACACTAATCCCATTCATGAGGGCTCCACACTTAGGACCTCATTATCTCCCAAAGGCCACACCTCCTAATACTACGTTGTATGGGGTTAGAATTTCAACCTAAGAATTTTGCAGGTACACAAACCTTTAGTCTATGACAGATTGGAAACTCAACTTGAATGGAGTGGGTTGATGAGAGAATAGGAAGTAAGGGAGTATATGAGCAATGAGAATCCACTACTTTTTAAAGAAATTATTCTGTAAAAAGGAGCAGAGAAGGGGGTAGAGTACATGGGCCCATCTGTAGGGAGATGTGGTTTGGGAGTTTGTTCAAATTCTTTTCTAGTTATTTCAAACTTCTCAGTGAATTAGGAAGAGGGTTCATCAGCTTACAATAAGGAAGGTGAGAGGATTTTGGAAGTTTGTGGGGAGAAGGTATAAATAATCACATTGGACAGTGGAAGCAGGAACTATCAGGTAACTAATATAGACAAACATGGGAATTATTATATAAACAAAAGTGGGAATTAATATGTTAGAACAGAGAAAATCAATAAGGCCCATAAATACATCCAAAACTTTGTTCTTTGGATAGATCAATAAAAAAAACTTCTTATTAATAAAGAACAAAATAGGAAAAGAGAAAATGTACATATATAATATTTGAAATCAAGAAAGGATACAACCACAGAGTTGGAGAATATTTGAAATATTATATATAGAAACTTAGACTAATACATAAAAAAATCTTCACATAATGAGGGGTGGCTGGGTGGTTCAGTCAGTTAAGCGTCCAACTCCTGATTTTGGCTCAGGTTGTGATCTCAGGGTTGTGAGGGCAAGCCCTGAATTGAGCTCTACACTCTGCAGGGAGTCTTCTCTCCCTCTCTCTCCCTCTGCCTCTCCCCCTGCTCACTTTCTTTCTCTCTAAAATAAATAAATAAATCTTTTTAAAAACTTCACATAATGAATAATTTTCTAGGGAAATAGATATTATCACAAGTATTTTAAAGAAGTAGAAAGTTGGAATAGGACAACAATCACAGAAAAAAGTTGAAAAATTATCAAAGAGCTACCAGCAAAATAGCACTAACCTCAGAAGATGTTGAAGGCAAATTACTTCAAACTCCAAGGTATGAACAATTTTCAGAGTATGGAAAACAATGACATACTTTCCATTTCATTTTATTAGAGTGGTGTGACCATAATCCTCAAACGAAAAAATACCATAAAAACCCTAAAGACCAATTCACATGGGAATCTGAATAGCAGAAAGAAGGTTTACTTCATGACTCCTTTCTTTAATATTTTTGTGCCTTTAGGTATAGCAAAAGTTCAGAACGGAAAATCAGTGTTCTCTCTAGGGCAGTTTAGAATCATGCAAATCATGACTAACACAAGAAAATTTAAAAAAAAATTTGGTAATAGCTAAAAAAAAGAATTATTACTTAGAGGTGGCTATCCAGCTGTGGACTACATTTTGCAGTTCCTTTTACATCTACATGTAATCAAATGACTGGTTCTTGCCAGTGGACAATGAGTAGTAGTGACGTTGAGACATTTCCAGGCCAAGCCACTTATGCAGATGTGCTTTCTCTAATCTCTCTTTTTTCATGTGATGGCTGGCTCTAGATGACACAGAGGTCCTATGAAAAAGTGCAGTCAACATATGGAAGCAACCTAGATTCCTGAGTCATCGTGTGGAAGACCAGTCTGACAAACACGAACAACAACATTGGACTGATACATGAGTAATAGGTTTCTGTTGGTTTTAGTCAATGAGACTTTGGGATTTATTTATTAAAGCAATTGACTGTATCCTAATTAATGTATGAGATTAGTCAATTACTTGCCCTGAGCTTCCATTTTCCCATCTCCAATATGGTCATCAAAACATTTTAGGTGGAAAAAGAATATCTTTCCACCCACCTCATTGATCCCTATGTGCCCATTCAAGGAATAGAGTTGGTAAGATTACAGTTATCCCATGACATCCATTCGGCTATCTATGGTAGTGAGATGGGTCACTCAGAATCAATTGCATAGAAACAAATTCACCAGAGCATAATATATAAACAAAGATATTTATCACAATGTTTCTCTAGTATCAAAAGAGGAAGAAGAGAAAGGAAGAAGAAAAAAAGAAGGGGGAGGTGTAGAGGGAGGAGGGAAGGAACAGGAAGGAGGAAAAGAAGAAAGGAAGGAGGAAGGAGGGAGGGAGGGAACATTTCTTTTTCCTTTTTCTTTTTTTTTTTTTTTGAGGCCAACATTACCCTGACACCAAAACCTGACAAGCACAATACAAAAAAAAAAAAAAAAAAAAAAATCACAGGCCAATATTCCTTATGAACATAGATGCAAAAATTCTCAATAAAATATTAGCAAACCCAATTCAGCAGCATTGTTTTAGAGAGGAAGTAGGGGAGGGACAGAGGGAGAGGGAGAGAATATTAAGCAGGCTCCACACCCAGCATGAAGCCCAACGCAGTGTTTGATCTCACAACCCAGAGATCATGACCTGAGCCAAAATCAAGAGTCAGACGCTTAACTGAGTGAGCTACCCAGGCACCCCCTAATTCAGTAGTATGTTAAAAGAATCATATACCATGATAAAACAGGATTTATCACTGGGATGCAAAAATTGTTCAACATACTCAAATCAATAAAAATGATACACTACATTAACAAATTGAAAGACAGAAATCATGATCATCTCAATAGGTGCAGGAGAAGCATTTGACAAAGTTCAGTATCTTTCCAGTCTAATATTTCTCAACAAATTAGGTACAGATGGAGTGCAATATAATAAAGGCCATATATGACAAGCTCACAGCCAACATCATACTCAATAGCAAAATGCTAAAAATTTTTCCTCTACAATCAGGAATAAAGACAAGGGTGCCTTCTCTTACCACTTCTATTAAACATAGTATTGGAAATCCTAGCCAGAACAATTAGAAAAGAAAAAGAATTAAAAAGATACTGAAATTGGAAAGAAGGAAATAAAATCATCTGTTTGCACTGACATGATCTTATGTATACAAAATCCTAAAGACTCCACTAAAACAGTTAGAACTAATAAATGAATTCAGCAAAGTTGCAGGATACAAAATAAACATACAAAAATCAGTTGTATTACTATACAATGACAATGAACTATCTGAAAATTATGTGAACAATCCCATCTATAATAGCACCACAAAGGGTAAAAAGTTAGGCATAAAATTAAACAAAGAGAAGAAAGATACATACAGTGAAAACTATAAAACTTTGTTGAAAGGAATTGAAGAAGACACAAAGAAATGAAAAGATAACCATGTTCAAGGATTATAAGAATTATTATTATTAAAATGTCCATACCATCCAAAGTGATCTATATATCAAGTGTAATCCTTACCAAAATTCCAGTGGTACTTTTTTGCAGAAATAGAAAAAATACTACTAAAATTTTATGGAACCAGAATGTCCTCAAATGGACAAAACATACCTGAGAAAGAACAAAGCTCGAGGCATCACCCTTCCTGTTTTCAAACTATACTACAAAGATACAGTAATCACAAAAGTATGTTATTATCATGAGATCAATCGAACAGAATGGAGAGCCCCCAAATAATCACAGGTATATATGGCCAACAAATTTGACAAAGATACAAGAATATACAATGAAGAAAAGATAGTTTCTCCAATAAATGGAACTGGAAAACTGGATATTCAAATGCAGAAGAGTGAAACTGGACCCCTATCTTAAGGCACATACAAAAATCAACTGCAAATAGATTACAGACTTAGGCATAAGACTTCAAAGTGTAAATCTCCTAGAAGAAAACATAAGGGAAAAGCTCCCTGACACTGGTCTTAGCAATGTATTTTTTGGATTTGACACCAAAAACACAAGTGACAAAAGCAAAAATAAACAAGCGGGACTCCACAAAACTAAAGTTCCTGCATAGCAAATGAAAGAACCCACAAAATGAGAAGGCAACCTACAGAATGGGAGAATATATCTGTGAACCATATATCTGGTAAGGGGTTAATATTAAAAACATATGGAAACTCTTACAATTCAATAGCTAAGCAAACACACACATACAACCCCCCCCCATAAAGACAAAAACCAAACAAATAACCTCATTAAAAATGGGTAAAGGACTTAAAAAGAGAATTTTTTTTAAAGACTATGTGTAAGTGGCCCATGGATATATGAAAAGGGGCTCAATATCACTAATCATCAGAGACATGCAAATCAAGGCACAACGAGCTATCACTTTACACCCGTTAGGATGTCTATTGTCAAAAGGACAAGAGATAACAAATACTGGTGCAGATGTGGAGAAAAGGAAATTCTTGTACAGGGCTGATGAGAATATAAATGGAGCAGCAATTAAAAAGAACAGTCATTCGAGGAATAAGTTTTAAGGATCTATTTACAGGGTGGTGGCTTTTGTTAATAATACTATATTCTATGCTTGAAATTTGCTCAAAGGGTAGATGTTAAACGTTCTAGAAAAAAGGTAACTATGTGAGGTGATAGTTGTGTTAATTAACCTGATCATGGGAATCATTTCACTATGGATACAAATTTTGAATCATCACATTGTATGTTTTAAATATATTGCAATTTTATTTGTTAATTATACCTCAATAAAGCTGAAGAAAATATTATGAGCAGCTGAAGTAGCTGGAAATTTGGTTCTTATTTTTTTTCCAGTTTTGTAAGTATTGGGCACTTACCCTGGTAAGTCTTTAAATATTTGAGAAATTGGGACACAGGAGAGACTTAAAGTTGTATTAAACTCAATTTTGAAGATGTTCTGCCTGAGTGCTACACAATCTTTGAAGGAACACATAGCTTAGGCTATGTTTGCAGAAAGATGAACCCAGACCAACCAGATACCTGATACCCATCTTCTTCCCAAAGATTTTATTTTTAAGTAACCTCTACCCCCAATGTGGGGCTCAAACTGACAACCCTGAGATCAGGAGTCCCATGCTCCAGCGACTAAGCCAGCCAGGTGCTGTGAGACTCCTGAGAACCCTGGTGACAAGCTCAATTCTGGTGATAATATGGTGAAGGAGAGGTTTAGAGGTCATTACTCCCCTCTGGATACCAGAGGAAGAAAATTCACATTTCATTAAAACTAGAACAATATATAACGTGCTATCGTGATTCCTCAACACTCTTTTGCAACTTCCCTGGCAACAGATGTCAATTTTCTCTGATGGCTGATGCTAGACCCTGGGGACTGATGGGTATTGTCTGGGATCCAGGGAGGGAGGCAAGCAGCATTCCTGGTGTGCTGCCTGTTCCAAGTGTCACGTGGCTATGGTTATGTCTCAGTGACTTTATTCACAGGACCTCTGTTCTCTGTCTTGTAGTCTGATTGCTAAATGATTCCACATTTAGGGAGGGCCTAAAGATATAACAAGTGACAGAAACATTTGAGAAGGGGTTAAGAGGACGCTGTGATTTTCACCTTTGTTATCAGGGACAGATGATAATGGGAATCTTGTCACTATGGCCCATAGAGGAGAAATGATACAACTACATCAATTGCTTCATTATCATCAGGAATGGTGGAAAGGAGCGAAAGACAGAATTCATTTCAATCAGCTCTTTCTTTGGTTTGGTTAACTGTCAGTTTTTGTATATCCATAAGATGAAATGATATGCCGCCAATAAAATCCCATTTTTGAAGAATACTTCATGACAGCTGGCAGCCTTATGATATAATCTTAAATGTGAAAAACAAGATGCAAAACTTTATTCACAGTTTGACCCCATGCAGAGGGAAAAGTATTTAAGGAATTCTATAAAATGATGGGATCTGTGTGATTGAGTATTTTTTTTTTATGTCGCTGTATTTTTCCAAATTCTCCATACTAAACTTCCTCTGCTTTTGCAATTAGAAAGATAAGAAGCATTATTTTTTAAATGTCACCTCTTTCGTTGTTGAAACTACAGTGCTCACTTCCAGGAACACCTGAAATTAAAAGGTGGATATGGGAGTGGTTTTCTCATTTTGGCAGCTCAGTTGGAATTACTCAAGCTGACAGGTTTTTGTTTTAACTTTGTCTAAGGGAGAAGTGAGAGGAATAAAGTAAATTGAAGGACAAAGTATGGGGTTGGTTAAAAATTCCATTATAATAAAGAATTAGAAAATGTGGGCTTTGGAACAGATAGCCAAGTTTATTAATTCTAAAAAAAAAAAAGAGCAGAAATGAGGACAACAAAATATTCTTCTTTTTCCCCCCAAAGCAGACCTATGTCTTGGTAACAAATTTAGTACTCCTAGTTAATCTATAATCTGTAACAACACAGGAATAAATAATAAACAATACTATCTCTTGTATCCTTTGTCTTTCCAATGTTCAAACTACATTTCAATTATCTTAGAGTAAAAATAGTGTCATAGTAGAAAAGGATTTCAAATCTCCTTTGTAGTAAGTTCAGGATTACCAAACACAAAGAGTCCTCTCCATGGAGTTCCTGTTTTTCTAAATGGCCAATGCTGTTCTTAAAGACTGCAGGTAAGTCTGCTTTGGAGCAATTTTTGTGCATGCTCTTGAGTCTGTACAGTTTTGCTAAGGAAAGAAAATAAACATATGGTTTCACTGACTTGTGGAGCATAAGGAACAACATGGAAGACATTGGGAGATGGAGAGGAGGAGTGAGTTGGGGATCCAAGGGAGAGACAAACCATGGAGACTGTGGACTCTGAGAAACAAACAGGGTTTTGGAGGGGAAGGGGTTGGGGGTGGGGTGAGCCTGGTGGTGGGTATTAAGCAGGGCACTTATTGCATGGAGCACTGGGAGTGGTGCATAAACAAAGAGTTTTGGAACACTGAAAAAAAATAAAATTAAATTAAAAAAAAAAAGAAAGAAACTAGGGGCGCCTGGGTGGCTCAGTGGGTTAAGCCGCTGCCTTTGGCTCGGGTCATGATCTCAGGGTCCTGGGATCGAGCCCCACGTCGGGCTCTCTGCTCTGCGGGGAGCCCGCTTCCTCCTCTCTGCCTGCCTCTCTGCCTACTTGTGATCTCTGTCTGTCAAGTAAATAAATAAAAAATCTTAAAAAAAAAAAAAAGAAAAGAACGTTGACAATAAAGTTTCTGTCCCAAACCATTGTTACATTCCAGGGCATTTTTACATAATACTATTGTTAATTGAAGCCTAGTGATAGAATCACTGAATTTTAGAGGCAGAAGGAATTTTGGAAATAAAACAAAATCAACCACCTCACTTTACAGATTAGAATATTGGTGTCAAACCTAAGACTAAATTCACTATACTGGAGCAACCGACCATCAGGGATTACTGATGCTTTTGTCTGAAAGGTCATCAGTTTTTAAATGAATCAACATAATATTTTAAATTGTAAAAATTTCCAGCTGATTCTGGGTGGCAGGAAACGGCTGCTTATGAGTGGAATGACAGGCTGAGAAGGCTTCAAAAAGTAAAATGTGTTGTTTGTGAATGTGGACAAGTGGAGGGGTTGCCAGGCAAAAAAAGGATGCAATGCCTTTTTAAAATATTTCATTTGGCAAATAAAAATATCAATGCATAGGGGCGCCTGGGTGGCTCAGTGGGTTAAAGCCTCTACCTTCGGCTCAGGTCATGTTCCCAGGGTCCTGGGATCAAGCCCCACATCAGCCTCTCTGCTCAGCAGGGAGCCTGCTTCCTCCTCTCCCTCTGCCTGCCTCTCTTCTACTTGTGATCTCTGTCTGTCAAATAAATAAATAAAATCTTAAAAAAAATTAAAAAAAATATATCAATGCATAAAGAGTTAAGTTTCATTTATCTTACAAATGATTTTGCAGATGATGGATGAGTAAGAAGCTACAGTGTTCATTTTCCTTTTTCTAATTTCATAACACATAGGATTTCTCTCTTTCTTTGACCTCCATGCTTCCTGCTGATGGATTTAATCCTGCTTTCATGTTACTGTATTTTGATTAATTTGTTACATATACTTTTTAATTTACTTTTAGAGTAAATAATCATGATCATTAGCTACGTTGTTCTTTCTTTTACTTGGGCCACTATGCTCAGAACGGATAATCTTGGTTGCAGTGGGAAGCAAAATAACCATACAAAGTCTGCTCTTTTGACCAGGAAATAAACAAGGCCCCAAATGATCACTCTAAATCCAATTAAAGTTCAAATACTGAGCCTTTGGTTGAACACAGAATTTCTAATAAAATTACAAGGGGTGATTCCATTCCCTAAGGCTCTTTTAAAGCTTCTAACTTGACATATTGAAGTGGCATTAACTGAATTCATTAAACATGTGATAGCAGATAGGATACTTAAGAACACCATACAAATATAATTCCACTTTTGTTATCTACTCATTGCTGCGAATGAAGCACATATTTAAAGACCAGCTAATCTACCAATTTTTACAGGATTTCCATTTAAAAGGTGTGTTTATAACATATTTTCCATTTATTCCTCAAATATTGTTGAGTCCCTGATATGAGTCAGGCACTCTTAGGTTCTGAGTCACTCTGCTTTCAATGAGTTTATATTCTGGTGGGATGGGGGCCAGATAGAAAAAAAAAAATATGAGTAAATAAACAAGATAATTTAGCCAGTTAGAAGTACTAGGAAGAAAAGAAATTAGAGGAAGTGTGATAGAGGATGATCAAAGGAGGGGACCTAATTTAGACTGGGTGGTCAGGAATACCCACAGTGAGGGTATGTGAACTAAAATATGAATGACAGAAGATCAAGGATGGTGCAAGGTGAGATCAAAAAGTCAAAAGGTCAGATGGAATAATGTTCTAGGGAATAGGGCAGTCTTCACACTATGGCTGAAATATAGCAAGAGACTGAGTTATGTTAGTGATGGAAGAAAAAAGAGGGATCTAATACTGAGCCATTGGGTACTTCAACCTTAAGAGTTAAAGCTCAGGAGGAGGGAAGAGAAAAGGGAACTAAGAATGAACAGCCAGAGACCTAGGGGAGAATATGTGCAATATCATGGGGGCCATGATTTAAACATGGAGGCCATGGTGACCAAAATAATTTCAAGGAAATGATAGCAGTTGGAGGCAGGATTGGAAGGAAAGAAGAGCAGGGAATGAAATGGTGACAGAGTATAGAAAATATTTTAGACAAGTTATTCTGTGAAGAGTGGCAGAGAGATGTTTCTCTGTATCCTTACCAACAATTGGTGGTGTCACTTTTTTTTTTTTTAAATTTTAGCCATTCTGATAAGTGTATAATGATAATTCATTGTGGTTTTAATTTGCATTTTCCTAAACTGCTAATGATGTTGAACATCTTTTCATGTGCTTATATACAATCTGTATATCCTCTTTGGTAAAATATTCTTTCATGTGCTTTCCTATTTATTTACCTAATATTATTATTATTTAATATTTTCTTTCTTTTCAGCGTAACAGTATTCATTGTTTTTGCACCGCACCCAGTGCTCCATGCAATCCGTGCCCTCTCTAATACCCACCACCTGGTACCCCAACCTCCCACCCCCCGCCCCTTCAAAACCTTCAGGTTGTTTTTCAGAGTCCATAGTCTCTCATGCTTCACCTCCCCTTCCAATTTCCCCCAACTCCCTTCTCCTCTCTAACTCGCTATGTCCTCCATGATATTTGTTATTTGTTATTTTTAAATGATTTTATTTACTTATTTGAGACAGAGAGGGGAGGGGGGCAAAGGGAAAGGGAGAAGTAGACTCCCTCCTGAACAGGAAGCCCAACAGGGACTCCATCTCAGGACCTGGGATCATGACCTGAGCTGAAGGCAGACACTTAAATGACTGAGCCACTCAGGTGCCCCTGCCCATTTTTTAACTGGATTGCCTCTTTTTCTTCTGTTGAGTTTTGGGTAATCTTTATGTATTCTAGACATTAATGTCTTACCAGATATATGGCTTGGAGATATTTTCTTCCATTTGCTAGCTTGTTTTTTCATCATCTTAACCGTATTTCACAGAGCAAAAGTTTTAAATTTTGATGAGGTCCAGTTTATCAATCTTTCTTTTTAATAGATAATGCTCCTGGTTTCAAGTCTAAGAATTTTTTTTTGCATAGCCCTAGGTCCTGAAGAGTCTCTTCTATGTTGTTACCTACAAGTTTTGTAGGTTTACATTTTATGTTTAAGTGTGTGATCCATTTTGAGTTAATTTTTGTATAAGATGTAGGGTTTAGGTAAAGGTTCATGGTTTGCCTATGGATTTCTAATATATGTCATATTTAAATTAAAATATATAATTTATAATCCAAGTAGAATAAGTACTGATATTTTTTACATCCTCTATCAATTTTGATATTTTCCTATTATAAATGTAAGACACTCCTAGAAAAGTCATTTCATGAAGCAGTATAAAGCAGGGTCAAGTATTTTCATAACAACATCAGCAATTTTTCCTCATACCATCTCCAAATTGGGACTACCCACGTTAAGCAACAGTCGAGATACGTTTTAACTTCAAAGATAGATGTATGATCATTGATAATGTGAGAGTTTCTAATTAGAAAATAGAGTTTCTAAATTGATTTTTAAAAATTTTTTATTTTTTAAATTTCTTTTCAGTGTACCAGAATTCATTGTTTATGCACCACACCCAGTGCTCCATGCAATCCATGCCCTCCATAATACCCACTACCTGGCTCCCACAGCTTCCCACCCCCTGCCCCTTTACAACCCTCAAATTGTTTTTCAGAGTCCATAATTGATTTTAAGAGAGAAAAAAATCCAGCTTATTTTGGCTGCCTTGAGCTACACAGGTAAAATGGAAGAAGGCCATCACTATAGTGTTTTTCAGAATTAATAACACTGTGGTTTTCCCTCAAATTGCCATGAAAATTACCTTAACCTGCACTCAATTTCATGGGTATTATGGTCCGTTTCCTATACTGTGTTCATGAGTCCAGTGTCATGTACAGTGAATTCATAATATACCAGATCGATCTTCTTTAACCTTCCCCTTTTAAAAGACATTATTTTATTTATTAGAGAGAGAGGTAGAGAGAGAGCACGAGTGGGGGAAGGGGTAGAGGGAAAACCAGACTCCCCCTGAGCAGGAAGCCAGATGTGGGGCACCATCCCAGGACCCCGAGATCATGACCTGAGCCAAAGGCAGATACTAAACCGACTGAGCCACCCAGGTGCTCCTAAAACACTTTTTATCATGTTTCCTCCAATTCCCTTCTCTTACAGTCAACAGCTCCGCATTTACTAATAAATAGCCCAGATTTCTTACCTTGGCATTGCAGGTCCCCCCAACCCTGGCCTCTACAGTACCCGTCTATGGAAACTAGTCTAATTCCATCTCCCAACCACCAAACCATCCACGAACTGTCAGCAATTGCTTTTTTACTCAGGCTAACTTCTTCTAGCTGATATTCTATCTGTTGAATAGACTCCTGTTTTTCCTAGTCAGTGAAAATGTGAACTCCCCCAATCAACCTGCCCTAATCATTCCAGCCCAAATCTTCCAAGGGTTTCCTTTGTCATCTAGGATAAAATACAAGAGCCTTACCATCGTCCAGGAGACCGTACCTGATCTGGGCAGTGTTACCTCTCTGACCTTCTCTCTTGTGACATTTCTCTGCTCACTAGAGGCACTTCGTCCATGTTCAAGCCAGCAGAAGCCCATCTTCAGATCTCTTGGACCCACTCTTCTATCTTCCGCTTCCACTTACAAGGATCCTTTTGATTCCATTGAGCTCATCTGGATAACCCAGAATAATCTCCTTACCTCAAGATTCTTTATCATATCTGCAAAGTCCCTTTGGCCATGTGAGGTACCATCCTCACAGGTTCCAGAGATGAAGACATGCATCTTTGGGGCTTGTTATTTTGGAAACCATACTTCCCAAATGTAGTATTTTTTTGCTTCATTTAAATTTCTCATCAAATGTCATCTAGTCAACAATGCCTTCTCTGAGGCATCAATACCATACCTTTTCTCTGTATATTCCCCCTCCTTAGTTTCCTTTCCTTATTAACACTTCACACAACCTGACATAATAATTTTGTTTATATCTAAAGTACAAGATCTCCAGGGGCTCCTGGGTGGCTTTGTTGATTAAGGGTCTGTCTTTAGTTCAGGTCATGATCTCAGGGTCCTGGGATGGAGCCCCATGTTGGGTTCCCTGCTACGCAGGGAGTCTGCTTCTCCCTCTCTTCCACACTTGTGTATGTGTGCGCTCTCTCTCTGTTTCAAATAACTAAATAAAATCTTAAAAAAATACAAACTCTCTGAAAGCAAGAATCTTTTCTGGTTTCTTCACTGCCATATCCCCTGCCCTGCACTCCATCTGGAACAAACCATATACTAGGTGCTCAGTAAATGTGTATTGAAATGATGAATGTTGACTTTGTGTATTTATTATTTTCCTACTCCCTTATACATTCCTAGAAGTTAAGAACTACGTTTTTAAAATTTTTTTCCATTTTCTTTTTTTATTATGTTCAATTAGCCAACATATAGTACATCATTAGTTTTTGATGCGCTGGTCAATGATTAAGAACTGTGTTTTACATCGTTCATACACTTTATGTACTAAAGAAATCCAATTTCATTATTATGATTTTATCTTGTCCAGTGAGAAGCCAGAATCCTCTGTCCTACATTCCTATTCTGACCTTATTCTCTCTCTTCATTTTTAGAAGTTCCCATTCAGTTATTTTGTATCGTGGAAAAGTGCTTTCTCTTACTCTTCTGAGATGAGCATATAGGCAGTAGAGTTTTCTGAAAGGTGCTGGGCTCAGGCCTTACTGTACAGATGGAAAAAAAAAACCCTGGAAACATGGAAGCAACGTAGACATCATATCATATAGCTTGAAATAAATTTTAAATAAACACTTGCTTAAAAATACATCTTTAGGGGCACCTGGGTGGCTCAGTGGGTTAAAGCCTCTGCCTTCTGCTCAGGTCATGATCCCAGGGTTCTAGGATGGAGCCCCACATCCGGCTCTCTGCTCAGCTGGGAGCCTGCTTCCTCCTCTCTCTGCCTGCCTCTCTGCCTACTTGTGATCTCTGTCAAATAAATAAATAAAATATTTTTTAAAAAGTACATCTTTAAAATCAAGAAGTGTTTATGTGGTTTAAAATGTCATAGTGGCCTTTAATACACATTTGGCTATCAATGGCTACTTTAAAAAAAAGATTTATTTATTTTTGAGAGAGAGAGCATGAGCAAGCAGGGAGGGCAGTAGGAGAGGGAGAGAGAGAATCTTCAGCAGGTTCTGTGCTCAGTACAGTGCCCGATGTGGGGCTTGATCTCACAACACTAAGATCATGACCTGAGCCAAAATGAAGAGTTCAATTCTTAACCAACTCTGCCACCCAGGTGTACAGTGGTGGATACTTTGGTGGATACTTTTAATACCAATCAGAAACATCAGCATCTTGTACAAGGAAGATGGAAGGAAGAAACCTCAGAGAAAGGAAAACTTGTGTCAGTAGCTTATGGTATATTGTTAGACAATATGTCTATTTTTAACCTCTTTGAGTCTCAGTTTCCTCATTTACAAATGGTGACAATAAGGGTAACCATATTTACCGAATATTAATTGAAAGCCAAAAATGAAAAAAAAAAAAAAAAGAAAGAAAGCCAAAAATGATGATATGGTGAACAAGTCAGATGTGGTTCTTAAAAAAAGTTATTACAAACGATGACTCAATCTTGGCCATATAAAGTGCTTGGAGCGGGGTGGTAGAGGAGTGTGATACAGGGGAAGACCCAGAAGAAGAAGGAGGAGAGATCTCCCCTCCTGGAACTGGCAGTCTTCCTTTCCCTTAGGAGTCAGAGGCCAGAAGTTTTCGACAAAACGACATCTGAGAATATTAAACTTCAATAGAATCCTAAGTTGAGGTCAGAATTCCAAGGAGTTGAAATCCTAGAGAACAATATTGGTAACAATATTTCAAGTCTGAGAACTAAGACTGTAGGGGCAGATCTGGGGGGTGACATGGACTATACACACTGGATGAGACCTAGATCCAGATGCCCTGGGTAAAGGGGAGCCAATCATGAAGACCACCCACTTTGAAAGGTATATGCCATTCCTGGGTCCTCAGGTTCTATGACTTTGGTGTGTCATATAACAGCATATGCATATATTTGCAGGTGAATCATTCAATACGTTTTGAGGCTAGACTTTTATTCCTGATTTTACAAACTGCAGAAATGTCTGGGGCTATTTCTGGGTAGACCCTGACAGATCTAGGATATCCTATGATCAAAAACTGATAATTTTTATTAACATATACAATAAACATGGCAATAGCATTCAAAAAAGTAGCATGAAAGCCACATCCAAATAAATGTGTACTTGAGATTTAAGGTGGTGTGTGTGTGTGTGTGTGTGTGTGTGTGTGTGTGTGTGTGTGTATTTCCAAAATACCCAAGTAATTAAATAAGGACAGTGGAGAGACTCCATAGCTCTCAAATGGCTACTGGGAACTATCAGGTTGCGAACACTCTTGCTTTAACCATGTTAAAAATAACACCATAACCCATTTCAAGAGTAGGGAAGAAAAAATGAAGATTAACTGGATGATGTGTCAGCAATGATTCAAAAGAACCCAAATGAATCATTTGGAGCTGTCACTGCTGAGTGACAGGTTCTCTGATGTCTTGGCCTGTTTCATAAAGAGTTTGGTGTTATGAAGCCAAATTGGTGCAATGTGAAGACAGCTGGTACTTCTGGTCACCTCAAAGAATGAATCAATTTGTTGCGAATAGATGAAAATATAAATTGTTTACCAGGGTATGGCTCTAAAATCCTTAACCCCCTTCACTCACAGCCCTGTGTCTTCAAATGCCTGTATCACTAAATTTTCTCTTTTTCACTAGCAGTCTGTCTTGCTATAAGTACTGTGCAAACAACTCCCACGGTTAGCATTTAACCCATCTCCACAGATGAATTCACTCATTCAGTAAGTTTTTACTGAGTGTTTCCTGAGTGCTGGGTAGTCCTCCTAGCCCTGGGACATGTACATACATGAACCAGACCAAGTCCTCACCCTCAGGGAAAGTAGATGCTAGCTCCCAAGGTACACCCAATGGCTCACCTCCCAAGATAGATTTCAGCGCTGAGGAGAATGAAATCAGTCCCTGCTCCTTTATCTTCCCCAGCATTCTACACATACATGGTGCTAGTTCGCATACCAGATTGAATTGCAGGCTAATTAGGAGTACCCAGTTAGGCTGTGGGCAACTTCGGAGGAGATCCTATGGAGGTAACTGTGTGTATCATCTGTTTCACACTCACTCACCAAGGATCCAAGCTAGGAGGGCAGGAGTCTTATCTTGCTCATGGCTGTATCTCTAGTGCCTAGGATAGTGCCTGGAATATTCTAGGCACTCCACAAATATCAGTTGAGTTAAGAAGTTAACAAAGAAATCAGTTTTCTAATTTCTAGGTTCTGATTCTTTGTACTACTTTGTGCACTGTGTTCTTGCTTGTTTCATAGGGCATGTGCAAAATTCCCAAGAGGGAGGAGGCTGCTATAGCTTCTGCCAGAATCTTGGCATCAGTGTAGTTTGTAAACTGGATTATATGTTGGCACATTGTCTACTCATGGCTATGACTCTAACTGACTCATGCCCTTATAGCCAGCACCCAGCAAGAGAGAGCTTCAAGCTCCTAAGTCCTATTCATGGCTAGAGTCCTTGACCATTTCTCCTTGATTTTGCTTTGTTTCCTGACTTGTTCCTCTTTCCCCTGGTTTCTTCTTTCTTGTGTTACTTCTCATTTTGGACCCTGCATTCACTCTCTTGAATCTACGATTGTTTGTCTGGCTCTGAAAGTCACAGGACTGTGCTAAAATTACTTTGTAGTCTATCCAGGCTGGTTTGGCCACCCTCAGTGACTCCATTTCTTGATAAGGCCATCAAATGCCATAATCTTCTCCAGAATTTGCTCCCATGGCTGGCATCCACTCATATTGGCTTAATCCAGTCCCCAAGAAGAGGAATAAGACACAATAGGCATTCAATAAATGCTTGCTCATTTGAATTCACTCATAATAGTGGATACAAAATGGGGTCACTTCCTGACTCATGGCAATCCCTTCAGTGAACATACTTGTTGTGTTCTTTGCCTTTCTTTGGAGGAATTCTCTTCTGCCCCCAAACACATCATCTAAATGGAATCTATTTTCTTATATCACGTACCTCCTTAGTCATAGTTAGTGGTCAAAGAAGGGAGAAATTGGCCAGACCCTAACAAAGCATGTGGCCTAGAATTCACCTTAACTCTCTTATCAGAACAGCCTTGGAGGACTTGGAAAATGAGAACAGATACTAGAACCATGTGATTACCTGATCAAATCATTCCTTATCTAGTCAAAAAGTTAGTCAACAAAGGAATGTCTTTAACTCATTTTGTTGGCACTGTTCATCAGGATGAAGTATGTACATTCTTGTGACCGTTCTCTTTCTCCCTTTATCGAATGGGAGTCTTTATTGATATTATTTTCTGTTCCCACTATTATATATTGATTGTTTTGTGGGTGGGAAATTCGTCATACATATAAAAAACCACATTTGGGGGCACCTGGGTGGCTCAGCTGGTTAAGCATCCGCTTTTGGCTCACATCAAGGTCTAAGGGTCCTGGGATCCAGCCCCACCCACATCAGGCTCTCTGCTCAGCGGGGAGTCTGCTTGTCCCTGCCCTTCAGGCCCTTCCCTCTGCTCCTGTGCTCTCTCTCTCAAAGTAGTCTAATCAGATTATTTTTCCTTAGATTTTTCATATTCCTCTGGTAGCCATGTATCTAGTTTCATAGGGAAGGATGTGACGGCTCAGAAGCAGAAGTGCGGGATGGAGAAAAACAGAATGAGACAGAGGGAGGGAGAGAAAGAAGAAAGAGACAAACCCCTGCTTCTAGTTCCAGGGTGTTTGGTTATTGCCTTCTGAAAGCTCTGTTCATTTCTTCATTCATTTTCATGAACACTTCATAGCCTTCCAAAAAATATTCCTTTTATCTGGGCTACTTTAAATTAGGTTTGTCTTGTCTAACAACCACAACAGTCCACACCAATATACTATGCTAGTTTGTAATCCATTATTTGGTGATGAAATTACAAATTACAAGTTAAAAAATTAATGGAACAAAATTAATAGAATATTTCTGAGTGTATCACATGAAGTGTTGGCTTGACACGTGTGTGTGTGTGTCTGTGTGTGTGTGTTGCACACACATGTTGGATCACTAAAATTATCATGCTCAAAACTGTTTGAAAGCCCTGACATGAAAGCATTTGAGTCTGTGACCCAGTGGAGGCACTTGAAGAGTGTAAGAAATCAGTCTAGATCATTTTGTTTATAATGAGCAATGCAGGTACGTGGGTGGTGAAAGAAAAACTCAAGAAAGGTGGAGTCATTAAAGAAACTTCTCTGTACTTGTAGCAAAATAGTCTTCCCAGAGTGACACTGTGGAATAATTCATGCTTATGAATTTGGTGAGGACTGGAAACCAAAAGGCCAGAAAGAGGTTCCTTTCAGTAGCTACAGCCACACAAGCTGCAAGAGATCCAATTACCCAGGTGATTGGCTTACTGTGAAATCTCCATATTATGCAAAATACGAAAAAGAATCAGAGGAAGTTAATAGAATCAAGGCAGTGATGAGTGCACAATCATAGCAGGATAATGGGCGTGCGGCAAGACTCATTTTGGAAAATAAAGTGAAATATCAGGATGACTTAGTTACGAATGGACAACTAAGCTAATTCCTTCAGTCAGTGCTGCAGGAGTATCATGAGCCTCTGGTTAGTGGAATTCTGCTCCAGAGGAGGGATTCAGTCTCTGAATAAAAGCTGCTGTGAAATAACAGACTTATTACCGAAGCGGATAACTCTGGTTGAGTGACACAGTTGCTCTGTGGTAAACGGATAGGAAAGGTCTCTGTCAAGTTTGAAGCTAAAGTATGGATATGGGAGGCAGTGTCTCACCTGAAGGAGATCCTGCCGCTGCCAGTTATCTGGAGGGAAAATGCAATCTTCGTAACAGAAACTCAAACTTTGGGAGGGTTTTAGGTATGCTAGGCGGCCGGGCGAGCTCTCGGTCCAGATCCTGGAGCCGCAGGGCCCCAGACAGATTTCTTTGATGACAGAGGAGTTCTGTGCTGTTCTATACAGTATTGTCTAGCCATATTTGACTACCGAACGCTTGAAATCAGCCTAGTGGGACTGAGGAACTGAATTTTTAAATTCTATTTCAGTTGAATTAATTTACACTTAAGTTTAAATCACTGTGCTTGGCGAGCATCCTCCGTAGCGCACAGCGAGAGCGTCGGGGTGCTTAGGCGCAGCTCTCTGGTAGTGGGTCTGACCCTCCCCCTGGAAGTGAATGGGGCGGGAGCTAGGTGGGAAGCACATGGTGGGCCAGTCTGAAAGGAGGCCCCTGTGGAAGGAAGCAAAACTTGCCGCTGCTAGTCAGGCACCGCTTCTTTCCTACCACTCCTGTTCCTTGAATTCTCACCTGCATCTGGAGAGGTCCTTTGTGAAACCCCATTTGGCTTGATTTGGGCTCAGGGGATTCACAGGAAGGAATTTGTCTAGAGGATGGCTTGGGTGTTAAAAGGGGGCGAAGCGTGCCTGGGTGGCTCAGTAGGTTAAGTGTTTGACTCTTGATCTCACCCCTGGGTGGCTCAGTAGGTTAAGCATCTGACTCTTGATCTCACCTCAGGTCTTGATCTCAGGGTTCTGAGTTCAAGCCCTGCAGGGGGCAAAACCTACTTTAAAAAAAGCGATGGGGGAGGGAGGGAAGAAGCTCTTGCATCCCTTGCAGGAGGAATCAGAGTAAAAGCATTTTACCCAAAGGTATGTAAAAGTTTCAGCTATACTGAATACACACACACACACATACACACACACACACACACACACACACACACACACACACACATATATTCACTGTATATATATACAGTGAATATACTTTTCACTAAAAGTTGGAACTATTAATTTTGCCTTATGGCAGATTTAACAAAAACATTTTATTGTATTCTATATTTAAAGAGACATAAATAAAGCTAAAGCAATCTGTCTAAATAGACATAGTTTCTTACTGAAGTCTAGTTCATATAATATTGGAACTAACTGATTCTAAGCAAGTTTATGTTCTGTACCAAAAACATGGTATCATCATCCTCCCACAAATTATCTCTGTGAAAAACTCAAAAACATCTCTTTTTTTCATTGTAAAATTTGAAAGATATATTTTAAAAGTACTGTACAGGTTTTACTAGTCCACTATAAAAAACTGATCAGGTACAAGTAATCAAACAGAAGGTAAAAAATCATTGTTGACCCAGCCATGGAAACTACAGTTAAATTTTGCGATATATACCACCAGGGAATTTTGGATCCCATATGACTACTAAAGTCCTTTCCACATGCGTGCACTCACATGTATATTAAAATGAGATCACCTAGCATAATTGTAATGGGTTTTTCTCTTTCCATGTAAACAGATACAAAGTTTTCTTTCACAACAGACACATTTGCATACATTTTGTAATTCTTTTTTCATTTTGTAATTTTTTAAGGCTGCATAATATTTCATTGTGCGGACGAATTAGAATTAATTTAACCATTCTCCTGCTGTTGTACATTTAGGCTTACATTTTCACTCACCATCATAAAGAGCACTCCGTAGAATATTATTGTATCTATTTATGCAAGGATTTCCTTTAAGATATTCTTTTGATTGGATAGCTACAATGAGAGATAATAAAGTAAGATAGGATGATCCTGGTCTGTAACATCAATAATGATAACAGCTGAGATTATTGAGCCCTTACCATGTGCTAAATATTATTCCAATTGCTATGCAAGTTTACTTCTTGTGTACTCCTGTTCCTTGATTTCTCATCTATATTTGGGGAGGTACTTTAAAAATAAATAATTAATCTGAATAAGTGCTACTATTATACCAATTTTACATATGGTAAAACTGAGGCAAAGGAGAATTTAGTCATTTGCTCAAGATCCTTTCATTACTCAGGAGAAACCTGGATTTAAATCCAAGCAGTTTGACTCTAGTCTTTGCCCTGAACCAGAATCTCTACTGTGCTTCCACACCATAAATTTTGCTTTGGGTGCTCACATTAGAGATTCTTTTCACCATTATAGCCCATCTATAAGGCTGTCTCTTGGGCTTTTGCTACCCTAAGCACATTGGAAAATATGCTACCACTCAAATATCAAAAATTCCCAACAGATAAAAGGAACTCTTTGGTTTTGGGTAACCCCACTTTCAGCGGCAGGAAAAGATAAACACTTAGCAACACCAAAGAGTGATGGCATCAGTTCAGTTTTTCCATCCTAGTCAGTAATCACAATAGTATTTTTCTTCCATTTCTATGGCACTGTTCCTTTCATTGGGCCTCATGTTATAATTTCACATATCACATTCGTTTTTCCCATTGGATTGCATGGGAGGAGGTGTAATGATCCGTATCCTAGTGATTTCTGTTGTATAGGGCCTAGAACAGTGTGTTGTAATCTCCACAGAAATGCAAACATACCATCTTCTGGCCTTATTTTGGTCATAAAATGCATTCCTAGATATTTCCTTGCTTCAACACATAAAGAAGCAACCTTGGTCTGCAATGTTGTGATACAGTAAGAAATAGGTTTTGGGTTTGTCCCTGCTTTTGGGCCCACAGCCCGTAAAAACCCTTGATAGGTGTGATAGGAGCATCATCTGTTACAATATTTGGTCTAAGTCCCAGTTCCTGACATAAGAGCTTCCAGGACCCTTGGAATCTCAGGAGTGATGAGAGTCTTTTTTTATATGCTAATGAGATGGTTGGTAGCTGGGGACCCCTAGGTAACATCAGAGAGAAAGAAAAACCAAAGCAGGATTAGAGGGTTAGAACTTTCAGTGCCACACACCCCACACACCAACTTCAATTCGTGGGAGAAGGGCTAGAGATTAAGTTAATCACCTATGGCTAAAGCTTTAATCAATTGCATCCATGTAATAGAAACTTCATTAAAAAAAAACTTGAAATGATGGGGCTCAGAGAGATTCTATGTTGGGGAACATGTTGAGGTGCCAGGAGGGTGGTGGACCCAGAGATGGCTTAGACTGTTCTTGAGTTGCATCCTTTATATAATAGTAAGTAAACTGTTTTTCTGCATTTTGTGAGCCATTCTAGTAAGTTATCAAACCTGAGGAGGAGGTCATTGAATCGCTTCAATCCCATTTGATGTGTGGGAGGCCCCAAGAGACCAGTGACTGGTGTCTGAAGTTGGAAGGCAGTCTTGTGGGACTGAGCCTTTCACCTAGAGAGTCTGATGTCTGTCTTAACATCTGAGAGTTGGTGAATTGGCTGGTGTGGGGAACAAAACCTCACAAATTTGCTGTCAGAAGTACTTATGAATAGAAAAAGAGACCAGAGTGTCTATTTCCTAAATGACCATTTCTAAGAATCCTGGCTCCTAAGCTGTGGCAGACCCTGTAGTGGGGTACTTTGAACTGGTTCTCAAAAGACAATGAAATATGTAGATGTAAGGTCTCATTTATGTAAAACTCCTATGAAGGGACTGGATTATTTTTCTCAGCTTACATTATCATCCTATGCTCTCCCTGATGGTGAAAAGTCAAGAATCAGCTAAAAGTTACATGTGACTCCAGTGAATCATAGAGGTTAGGCTCTTACCAGTATGGTAAATACTCAAAGATATTTTAATATTTAATATTTTACAAGGGGAATACAGAAGAATGAGTGGCCATAAGGAGGTGGCATGGGCGTGTCCATTTTCAATCCATTCCTGTGTCCTGCTCATTTTAATTAGCATTTGAACCAACATTAAAACACATTAGGACCTCAGTTGGGTTTGCCTTTTCATTTGGAAGTGCAGGAATATCTGCTGAGAAATCTCGGGTGTGACAATGCAATCAAGACTTTAGAAAAGCATAGCCAAATACAATTTATGTCAGTGCGCAGAGAAAATTGATTGTGATATTATTTATATCACTTTTCTCTGTATTCATTTCTCAATCCATGCATATAAAAAAGTTACTTTCTAACTCATGGACTATAGACACTATAGATTATATGAAATTGGTCATACATTTAAGATTCTAGAATCTTAGGGGAAAAAACCCATGTCCTACATAGTGCTCCATCTGAAATAAAAATATCCACATAAAGAGAATTAATGTCCCTTTGTGCTTCCACTAGGCAGGAATCTGTCTGCTCTATACTATATTACATTAGCATGAGCGCTTACTGTGTACCAGCATGGCGGGAATTCCCCCTGGCAGTGACAGCCATGGAGGGACTAAATGCACAGCAGAAACCCACATTTATATGTGTGAACCAACTCCTCCCTTTCCTATGTCCATATTTTAAAAAGTGTGGCCAAAGGAGCCACAGAAGACGATTGTGGCCTTTGCCTCGGAAGGGTCCCTAGAAGCAGAAAACAGTCTTGCAAGAGATTGCCAATAAAAAGGATCAGTTTTTGTCAATTAATATCCTCATAAATGCATTCAGGTTTTTAAAAAAAGATTTTATTTATTTATTTATTCCAGAGGGAGAGCAAGAGTGAGAAAGAAAGAGAGAGAGAGAGTTGGGGGCGGGGGAGCAGAGGGAGAGAGACAAGCAGACTCAATGCTGAGTGTGGAGTCCTATGAGGGGCTTGATCCCAGCACCCTGAGTTCCTGACCTGAGCCAGAACCAAGAGTCAGGTGCTTAATTGACTGAGCCACCAGGCACCTTGCATTTAGTTTTTACAACATGAAGTTTTTATGGCAAAAAAATCTCATTGTTACATAGAGAAATGGGGCATAGCAGAGCCAGTTGTAATCATTAAATCTAAAAGGTTCTAGAGATTGAGAAATAAACTATTCTAAAATAGGCCTCAAGATATGCAAGAGTCTGATCTGATCCCTGACCTAAGGGTTCCCTAGGATGAAATGTTTCTTCTTTCTTTATAACAACTTTATGGAAATACAATTAACATACCATACAATTCACTCATTTAAAGCATACAATTCAAAGAGGTGTGCAACCATCACTACCATCAATCCTAGAATATTTTCATTTCTTTCGAATAAACCCTGCACTATTAAGTCGTCACCCCCAAATCTCCCCTCAGCCCCTCTGGCGCTGGGCAACCACTAATCTATTTTCTGTCTATATAGATTTGCTCACTGTGTACATTTAATATAAATGGACTCATACAATGTGTGGTCCTTTGTGACAGGCTTCTTTCATGAGTGGGAAGGGCAGAGACAGAGGGAGAGAGAATTTCAAGCAAGCTCCCCACTGAGCACAGAGTCCCATGTGGGGCTCAATCTCAGGACCCTGAGATCATGACTTGAGCAGAAACCAAGAGTCAGATGTTTAGCTGACTAAGCTGCCCAGATGACCCTAATTATGTTTTCTTGATCTTCTCTTTAGGAGCCAATTATCTGTATATTACTAAAATCTCCACCCCCTATGTACATCTACTAGATTGGATACATTCTTTCTTTTCAGCTTGGAATTCACTATTTATTTTCATTTGTCTGTACTTGGTATATATATGCACTTTACAATATTGCTTGGGTAAAAAGGATGGGTCTTGCCACAGTTGTAAAGAAGCCACGAATGACTATTTCTCTCAGTTTTCAACTAGGCCCGAGATGGATATAGTCTGCCACAAATACACCAGTGCTTCCTTGAGTTGAATTATGTATTTTGACTAAACAGAATATCTCCAACACTAAACTAATTCAACAGTCAGGGGTCTCAATCTCTTTGATCATAGGTTTCAATTAAGTGCCACAAAAATACAATTTGAGCTAATTTTCATGATTTTATTCTTGTCTATGCTGATATTTTCTAACTTCTGAGTTTCTTTTTTTTTAAATTACATTTATTTATTTTCAGCATAACAGTATTCATTATTTTTGCACCACACCCAGTGCTCCATGCAATCTGTGCCCTCTCTAATACCCACCACCTGGTACCCCAACCTCCCAACCCCACCACCACTTCATTCCCCTCAGATTGTTTTTCAGAGTCCACAGTCTCTCATGGTTCACCTCCCCTTCCAATTTCTCCCAACTCCCTTCTCCTCTCCATCTCCCCATGTCCTCCATGCTATTTGTTATGCTCCACAAGTAAGTGAAACCATATGATAATTGACTCTCTCTGCTTGACTTATTTCACTCAGCATAATCTTTTCCAGTCCCATCCATGTTGCTACAAAAGCTGGGTATTCATCCTTTCTGATGGAGGCATAATGCTCCATAGTGTATATGGACCACATCTTCCTTATCCATTCGTCTGTTGAAGGGCAGAAGGATTCCCTTCTTTTTTTTTATATATAAACATATATTTTTATCCCCAGGGGTACAGGTCTGTGAATCACCAGGTTACACACTTCACAGCACTCACCAAAGCACATACCCTCCCCAATGTCCATAATCCCACCCCCTTCTCCCAAACCCCCTCCCCCCAGCAACCCTCAGTTTGTTTTGTGAGATTAAGAGTCACTTATGGTTTGTCTCCCTCCCAATCCCATCTTGTTTCATTGATTCTTCTCCTACCCACTTAAGCCCCCATGTTGCATCACCACTTCCTCATATCAGGGAGATCATATGATAGTTGTCTTTCTCTGCTTGACTTATTTCGCTAAGCATGATACGCTCTAGTTCCATCCATGTTGTTGCAAATGGCAAGATTTCATTTCTTTTGATGGCTGCATAGTATTCCATTGTGTATATATACCACATCTTCTTGATCCATTCATCTGTTGATGGACATCTAGGTTCTTTCCATAGTTCGGCTATTGTGGACATTGCTGCTATAAACATTCGGGTGCACGTGCCCCTTTGGATCACTACGTTTGTATCTTTAGGGTAAATACCCAATAATGCAATTGCTGGGTCATAGGGCAGTTCTATTTTCAACATTTTGAGGAACCTCCATGCTGTTTTCCAGAGTGGCTGCACCAGCTTGCATTCCCACCAACAGTGTAGGAGGGTTCCCCTTTCTCCGCATCCTTGCCAGCATCTGTCATTTCCTGACTTGTTGATTTTAGCCATTCTGACTGGTGTGAGGTGATATCTCATTGTGGTTTTGATTTGTATTTCCCTGATGCCGAGTGATATGGAGCACTTTTTCATGTGTCTGTTGGCCATCTGGATGTCTTCTTTGCAGAAATGTCTGTTCATGTCCTCTGCCCATTTCTTGATTGGATTATTTGTTCTTTGGGTGTTGAGTTTGCTAAGTTCTTTATAGATTCTGGACACTAGTCCTTTATCTGATATGTCGTTTGCAAATATCTTCTCCCATTCTGTCAGTTGTCTTTTGATTTTGTTAACTGTTTCCTTTGCTGTGCAAAAGCTTTTGATCTTGATGAAATCCCAATAGTTCATTTTTGCCCTTGCTTCCCTTGCCTTTGGCGTTGTTCCTAGGAAGATGTTGCTGCGGCTGAGGTTGAAGAGGTTGCTGCCTATGTTCTCCTCAAGGATTTTGATGGATTCCTTTCGCACATTGAGGTCCTTCATCCATTTTGAGTTTATTTTTGTGTGTGGTGTAAGGAAATGGTCCAATTTCATTTTTCTGCATGTGGCTGTCCAATTTTCCCAGCACCATTTATTGAAGAGGCTGTCTTTTTTCCATTGGACATTCTTTCCTGCTTTGTCGAAGATTAGTTGACCATAGAGTTGAGGGTCTATTTCTGGGCTCTCTATTCTGTTCCATTGATCTATGTGTCTGTTTTTGTGCCAGTACCATGCTGTCTTGATGATGACAGCTTTGTAATAGAGCTTGAAGTCTGGAATTGTGATGCCACCAACGTTGGCTTTCTTTTTCAATATCCCTTTGGCTATTCGAGGTCTTTTCTGGTTCCATATAAATTTTAGAATTATTTGTTCCATTTCTTTGAAAAAGATGGATGATACTTTGATAGGAATTGCATTAAATGTGTAGATTGCTTTAGGTAGCATAGACATTTTCACAATATTTATTCTTCCAATACAGGAGCATGGAACATTTTTCCATTTCTTTGTGTCTTCCTCAATTTCTTTCATGAGTACTTTATAGTTTTCTGAGTATAGATACTGTGCCTCTTTGGTTAGGTTTATTCCTAGGTATCTTATGGTTTTGGGTGCAATTGTAAATGGGATGGACTCCTTAATTTCTCTTTCTTCTGTCTTGTTGTTGGTGTAGAGAAATGCAACTGATTTCTGTGCATTGATTTTATATCCTGACACTTTACTGAATTCCTGTATAAGTTCTAGCAGTTTTGGAGTGGAGTGTTTTGGGTTTTCCACATATAGTATTATATCATCTGTGAAGAGTGATAATTTGACTTCTTCTTTGCCGATTTGGATGCCTTTAATTTCTTTTTGTTGTCTGATTGCTGAGGCTAGGACCTCTAGTACTATGTTGAATAGCAGTGGTGATAATGAACATCCCTGCCGTGTTCCTGACCTTAGCAGAAAAGCTTTCAGTTGTTCTCCTTTGAGAATGATATTTGCGGTGGGTTTTTCATAGATGGCTTTGATGATATTGAGGTATGTGCCCTCTATCCCTACACTTTGAAGAGTTTTGATCAGGAAGGGATGCTGTACTTTGTCAAATGCTTTTTCAGCATCTATTGAGAGTATTATATTGTTCTTGTTCTTTCTTTTATTGATGTGTTGTATCACATTGACTGATTTGCGGATGTTGAACCAACCTTGCAGCCCTGGAATAAATCCCACTTGGTCGTGGTGAATAATCCTTTTAATGTACTGTTGAATCCTATTGGCTAGTATTTTGTTGAGTATTTTCGCATCTGTGTTCATCAAGGATATTGGTCTATAGCTCTCTTTTTTGATGGGATCCTTGTCTGGTTTTGGGATCAAGGTGATGCTGGCCTCATAAAATGAGTTTGGAAGTTTTCCTTCCATTGCTATTTTTTGGAACAGTTTCAGGAGAATAGGAATTAGTTCTTCTTTAAATGTTTGGTAGATTTCCCCCGGGAAGCCGTCTGGCCCTGGGCTTTTGTTTGTTTGGAGATTTTTAATGACTGTTTCAATCTCCTTACTGGTTATGGGTCTGTTCAGGCTTTCTATTTCTTCCTGGTTCAGTTGTGGTAGTTTATATGTTTCTAGGAATGCATCCATTTCTTCCAGATTGTCAAATTTGTTGGTGGAGAGTTGCTCATAGTATGTTCTTATAATAGTTTGTATTTCTTTGGTGTTAGTTGTGATCTCTCCTCTTTCATTCATGATTTTATTTATTTGGGTCCTTTCTCTTTTCTTTTTGATAAGTCGGGCCAGGGGTTTATCAATTTTATTAATTCTTTCAAAGAGCCAGCTCCTAGTTTCGTTGATTTGTTCTATTGTTTTTTTGGTTTCTATTTCATTGATTCCTGCTCTGATCTTTATGATTTCTCTTCTCCTGCTGGGTTTAGGGTTTCTTTCTTGTTCTTTCTCCAGCTCCTTTAGGTGTAGGGTTAGGTTGTGTACCTGAGACCTTTCTTGTTTCTTGAGAAAGGCTTGTACCGCTATATATTTTCCTCTCAGGACTGCCTTTGTTGTGTCCCACAGATTTTGAACCGTTGTATTTTCATTATCATCTGTTTCCATGATTTTTTTCAATTCTTCTTTAATTTCCCGGTTGACCCATTCATTCTTTAGAAGGATGCTGATTAGTCTCCATGTATTTGGGTTCTTTCCAAACTTCCTTTTGTGGTTGAGTTCTAGCTTTAGAGCATTGTGGTCTGAAAATATGCAGGGAATGATCCCAATCTTTTGATACCGGTTGAGTCCTGATTTAGGACCGAGGATGTGATCTATTCTGGAGAATGTTCCATGTGCACTAGAGAAGAATGTGTATTCTGTTGCTTTGGGATGAAATGTTCTAAATATATCTGTGATGTCCATCTGGTCCAGTGTGTCGTTTAAGGCCTTTATTTCCTTGCTGATCTTTTGCTTGGATGATCTGTCCATTTCAGTGAGGGGAGTGTTAAAGTCCCCTACTATTATTGTATTATTGTTGATGTGTTTCTTTGATTTTGTTATTAATTGGTTTATATAGTTGGCTGCTCCCACGTTGGGGGCATAGATATTTAAAATTGTTAGATCTTCTTGTTGGACAGACCCTTTGAGTATGATATAGTGTCCTTCCTCATCTCTTATTATAGTCTTTGGCTTAAAATCTAATTGATCTGATATAAGGATTGCCACTCCTGCTTTCTTCTGATGTCCATTAGCATGGTAAATTCTTTTCCACCCCCTCACTTTAAATCTGGAGATGTCTTCGGGCTTAAAATGAGTTTCTTGGAGGCAACATATAGATGGGTTTTGTTTTTTTATCCATTCTGATGCCCTGTGTCTTTTGACAGGGGCATTTAGCCCATTAACATTCAGGGTAACTATTGAGAGATATGAATTTAGTGCCATTGTATTGCCTGTAAGGTGACTGTTACTGTATATGGTCTCTGTTCCTTTCTGATCTACCACTTGGTGGCTCTCTCTTTGCTTAGAGGACCCCTTTCAATATTTCCTGTAGAGCTGGTTTGGTGTTTGAAAATTCTTTCAGTTTTTGTTTGTCCTGGAAGCTTTTAATCTCTCCTTCTATTTTCAATGATAGCCTAGCTGCATATAGTATTCCTGGCTGCATGTTTTTCTCGTTTAGTGCTCTGAAAATATCATGCCAGCTCTTTCTGGCCTGCCAGGTCTCTGTGGATAAGTCAGCTGCCAATCTAATATTTTTACCATTGTATGTTACAGACTTCTTTTCCCGGGCTGCTTTCAAGATTTTCTCTTTGTCACTGAGACTTGTAAATTTTACTATTAGGTGACGGGGTGTGGGCCTATTCTTATTGATTTTGAGGGGCGTTCTCTGAACCTCCTGAATTTTGATGCTCGTTCCCTTTGCCATATTGGGGAAATTCCCCCCAATAATTCTCTCCAGTATACCTTCTACTCCCCTCTCTCTTTCTTCTTCTTCTGGAATCCCAATTATTCTAATGTTGTTTCGTCTTATGGTGTCACTTATCTCTCGAATTCTCCCCTCGTGGTCCAGTAGCTGTTTGTCCCTCTTTTGCTCAGCTTCTTTATTCTCTGTCATTTGGTCTTCTATATCACTAATTCTTTCTTCTGCCTCATTTATCCTAGCAGTGAGAGCCTCCATTTTTTATTGTAACTCATTAATAGCTTTTTTGATTTCAACTTGGTTAGATTTTAGTTCTTTTATTTCTCCAGAAAGGGCTTTTATATCTCTCGAGAGGGTTTCTCTAATATCGTCCATGCCTTTTTCGAGCCCGGCTAGAACCTTGAGAATTGTCATTCTGAACTCTAGATCTGACATATTACCAATGTCTGTATTGATTAGGTCCCTAGCCTTCAGTACTGCCTCTTGTTCTTTTTTTTGTGTTGAATTTTTCCGTCTTGTCATTTTGTCCAGATAAGAGTATATGAAGGAGCAAGTAAAATACTAAAAGGGTGGCAACAATCCCAGGAAAATATGCTTTAACCAAATTAGTAGAGATCCCAAATCATTAGGGGGGAGAAAGGGGATAAAAAGAGGTTCAAAAAGGAAGAAAGAAAAAAAAAAAGAAAAAAGAAAAGAAAAGAATTAAAAAAAAGAAAACAAATAAGAAAAATATAAAAAAGAAAAAATATATATATATTCGATAAACTAGTTAAAAAACGTTAAAAAAGAAAAAGGTGAAAGTTAAAAAAAATTTTTACCAGAAGGCGTGAAAAAAAACAAAAAATGAAAAAGAAAAAATTAAATTAACTGCAAGACTAAAAAAAAAATCACAGGGAAAAAGCCATGAGTTCCGTGCTTTGCTTTCTCGTCCTCTGGAATTCTGCTGCTCTCCTTGGTATTGAAACCACACTCCTTGGTAGGTGAACTTGGTCTTGGCTGGATTTCTTGTTGATCTTCTGGGGGAGGGGCCTGGTGTAGTGATTCTCAAGTGTCTTTGCCCCAGGCGGAATCGCACCGCCCTTACCCGGGGCCGGGGTGAGTAATCCGCTCGGGTTTGCTTTCAGGAGCTTTTGTTCCCTGAGCGCTTTCCGTAGAGTTCCGGAGGACGGGAACACAAATGGCGGCCTCCTGGTCTCCGGCCCGGAGGAGCCGAGAGCCCAGGGCCGCACTCCTCAGTGCTTGCTCAGAGAACAGCGCCCAGTCATTCCCGTCTGCCTGACCTCCGGCCGCGCTCCGAGCTCACCGAGCCTGCGACCGGTTCAAGGTCACCCCGAGCTGCGAGCTCACTGTCGGCTCTGTCTCTGCAGCCGGCTTTCCCGTTCCAATACCCGCAAGCTCTGCGACACTCAGACACCCCCGATCCTTCTGTGACCCTGCGGGACCTGAGGCCACGCTGACCCCGCGTGGGCTTCGCCCCGGTTTAGCCTCTGGCGCGATGTCCCTCAGCGGAACAGACTTTTAAAAGTCCCGATTTTGTGCGCGGTTGCTCCGCCGCTGGCCGGGAGCCGGCCCCTCCCCCCGGGGTCTATCTTCCCGTCGCTTTGGATTCACTTCTCCGCCGGTCCTACCTTTCAGAAAGTGGTTGTTTTTCTGTTTCCAGAATTGTCGTTCTTCTTCTCTTCGATCTGCCGATGGATTTTCAGGTGTTTGCAATCTTTAGATAAGCTATCTAGCTGATCTCCGGCTAGCTGAAGCAGTCTCAGCTTGCTACTTCTCCGCCATCTTGACTCACTTCTGAGTTTCTTTGCCTGAATATCAGAACATTGAAAAAGTTTCCATGCTTTTGAAATTTCAGTATCTCTCTCCATGTAGATGGGTGGACAAGCCAGACCTTTTTTGTATTTCAGTTTGTACATTTCCTTTGGAGGACTATAAGACATTTTAGCTCTTTCTGGCACCTGATTTTCATATGCATTCTGTACTTTTCTTTCTTTCAAAATTTTTCAAGTGAATCAGAGTCTACACTTTTAGTAACCTAAATGTCTAGTGGAAGGGAGAAAGGTGAAACAAAATAGGTATTCTATATATCTTGAATGCAAAAGAACAAGTTTAAAAAGCAATAATAGGTACTATTTATTACTACCTATGTGCCAAGAATTGGTTTAAACACCTTAGGTGTATTTCTTTTTTTTTTCCCTAGAATATTTACTTTTGATTTTTACTGGGGAATCCATTTTAATATGCTGCTCTTTTTAAAGTGAACTATCTCCCATTCAAGTATAAAATATATTTATCAATTAAAAATTAAACACAGGCCTGTACCCCTGGGGATAAAAATATATGTTTATAAAAAATAAAAAATTAAAAAAAAATTAAACACAGAGAGGCAGAAAGTAGGAAGATAAATACTGGTTGTATGCATTTCATTCTTAAGGCAACCCCATCTGGTAGCCACCTTCATCTTCATTTTAAAGATGAGCAAGTTGAAAGGTACAGGAGTTAAGAGACTTGTCTAATTAAAAGCTTGAGTTTATAAAATAGGATATGTGAGATTTGAATCCATGTCTTGTCTAAATCTGAAAACTGACTGTATTGATGCATCAATGTATAATGAAGTTATTCTGCCATGGGACAAGAAGCCCATCATAAAAGTGTGAAGGGGAGAGACTAACTTTGCTTGGGGGCATTGTGGAACAAGAGAGAACTGAGGAGGCCTTGGAGCTGGTCATTGGGCAAAAAGCAAAACCTGGATCTGTGGTTGCCTAGGGCCACTGCAGATGAAAGATGGTGCAGGACGGGAAGTTGCTATTATAGGCAACAGGCAGCATTGCTCGCAGCCAGTGTCTGTGTGGGGAACAGTCCAGGGGGCAGAGGAGCCACAGCACATCTGACAGCTGCAAGTGGTTAGTATGTGTGTGCACTTGCGAAGCAAAGAGAGGAGAGGCTGGAAAAGCAGGTTGGGCTAAATAAGTTTCCATAGGGCTGTTACGTTAGTGTGGATGGAGACTGGATGAGAGGCATATAGACTCTGGGACTAGCTAGCTAGGGGGGAAAAGGTAGGGGCAGGGGCAGCAATAGAGGAGGAGATGGATCTGAGATGTGGTGACTAGTGAAGGTGGCAGAATGTCAGCCTGGGGGAATTTAGAGTCTACACAATGTCTCTCAATGAAGCATCACTGTTAGACTTCTGCCCCTCCAATCCCCTGGTCTCAGGATGACTTTCCAATGCATTGATTCTAATCTTGCTTCTGCCACTTATTGTATAATCTTAGGTAATGCATTAGTTTCCTAGGGATGCTGTAACCAGCTGCTATGGACAGGGTCACTTCAACATAAAAATGTGTTGTCTCCAGTTCTGGTGGCCAGAAGTCCAAAATCAAGTTGTTGGCAGGGTTGGTTCCTTCTGAGGGCTATGAGAGGGAATCTGTTTCAGGCATTTCTCCTTGGCTTATAGATGGCCGTCAACTCCCTGTGTCTTTATATTGTCTTCTTTCTATGCATACCTGTGTCCACATTTCTCCTGCTTATAAGTACACCACTCATTGGATTAGGGCCCCTCCTAGTGACCTAATTTTAACTTAATTACCGCTGTAACAATTCTGTCTCCAAATATGGTCACATTCTGAGATATTACGGGTTAGGACTTCAACATAAGAAACCAAGGAAGAAAGAACACAATTCATCTCATGACAAGCTGGTTACACCCAACCACGAGCTTTTTGAGTGCTGGGACGAATGGTTTATGCTTGCAACCTGCTCTTGAGAATTTCTCTTGGCTAGTGAGAGCTGTCTGGCCAAGAGATGCCTATGAGGTTAACCTTCCACCTCTGGGGATGGAGAATCACTGACCTTGGAGGTGGAGGGCTACAAAAGCCTTGTGGTCTTCTTGTCACAAGGTGGGATAACTCTGTGGTGTGATTTATGCCCCTTGGCCTTCCATACATACCACCCCCATGGATTAATCCAAAGCTAAATTGTGCTTAAGCCCACATGCTTCCTCCACTCTTCCCTGATCCCTGTTTTGTTTCCATCCCTACCACACAGGTTCCACTTGAAGTGTATGTTTGCAAAAAAATCCCATCTACCTGAATCTTTATGTCAAGTGCATTTTCCAAGAAACCCAATCTCAGATTTTACCTAATCTTTTTTTATCTATCTACTTTCCTGACATGGCACATAGCAAGTGGTCAGTAAATGTTGCCTATCGTTTCTATTATTGTTATGGTGTCTACTTCGGTATTTAATTAAGCACATCATTAGATATTGTGGGATATTGCATTTTATCATAGTGAAGAGTAATATTGATTCTTTATCATATTCTGGTAGCCCAGAGATTCTGCCTTGGGGAAATCTGAGTCAACAATAAAGACCTTGGACTTTGAGAGGATCCTAAGGTTCCTAGCTAAAAAGGATTCACCCTACAGAAGGATATTTACATGTGTAGTGAAAACTGGGCACTAGGGCCTCAGAGAGCTAAGCAAAGTCTATAGCAACAACTCTTAGCCAGAGAAAATGATAGATTCTTTTAAAACGTGCAACCATTTGGGGCACCTGGGTGGCTCAGTTGGTTAAGTGTCCAACTCTTGAGTTTGGCTCAGGTCATGATCTCAGGGTGCTGAGATTAAGCTCCATAGCATGAAGCCTGCGTAAGGTCCTCTCTCCCTCTGCCCCTCCATGTGTACTCTCACTCTTTCAAATAAATAAGTAAATAAAATCTTTAAAAATATGCATTATTAATGCATATTTTGGTAATTAAGCATTATCAAATGTGACCTTAGGGAAACACACAAATAAGTTCATCAATACATTAAACAACTTAGTCACAACTAAGTAGTACTTCCCCCAAAGGTCCAGGATAATGTAGTATTGAGACATCTACAATGTGATACTGAGAAGCTTTTGCCCAAGACCAAATAGAGAAAACAAAAAAAGGTTTATAGATTTTTTACCATTAAAAAATACAATTATTGACTCCACTGGAAAAAATACATTCTTGCAAGTTTATCTTGTCTTATGAAATAAAATAATGCTAAATGCAAACATTGGCATGGCATTTTAGTTTGTGTCTAGGTAAAACCAACAAGGAGAAGTGACAGAAAGGTAGTTTAAGTTGGTATCCAGATTTCAATTTTGAAGTTAGGCATGATGCAGTAACTTAGCACTTAACATTAGTAGTTCCAACAAGGAACTATTAATATAACAGATGTATGAAGTCATTTAATAACATTCCATATCTATCCAACACCTACTACAATGCCTGGCACATTGTGTATACTCCATAAATATTTTTTGAATTAGTGCTCAGTTGATTCACAAAGAAAAGGAAAAAAAGACTTTTAGAAGGACATTAGTTATATAAGGCTATTTCCACAGGTTTGAAGCTAAGAGCCAACATCATATTAATTTTCAAAATATTCCAGCTCTCACTATTTAGGACAGTAAATAATATTTTTCCTGCCTTCCTCTCCTTAGTTCTGAACTGGGACAGAGAGAGAGAGAGAGAGAGAGAGAGAGAGGGAGGGGGGAGAGAGAGAGAGATAACAGAGACAGAGACCAGTAATCAGCTTGATTACTGATTAAAGTTCTATTAGAGGATGTGGCTTAGGTGTGCAGCTAACTGGTCTTACTCTCACTTTCTGAAGGGGACACACTCTTCTCACACATCAGGCTTTCTGGGAGAGGCTAATGCATGTGCAGTATAGAGCTTTACCACAATGGCCAAGGGTGAAGACCCAAATTCATCCTCCCTGGAGGCAGGTATATCCTAAGGGAGAGACTGGAAGGGTATGGGAGTGAGCCTTGTATGACTAGTTAGTTCTCTTAAGTTGATTAGCTAAGTTTTTTCTCCTTACCTGAGGACCAGCAGGTGAAAGAGAAGGAAGAGTGAGGGGGTGGAAAGAGGTTGAGAGTGTCACTTTAATGGAAGCATGGGGAATAGACAGTGATCCTTCTAATGCCATCACCATTGTTCATTCATCAGCAAGGGTAGTTGGCTCTAACTCCAATATATATGTTAGATCTGATGACATATTTCTATCTCCACAGTTATCATTCTAATACAAGCCACAAATCCCCTGCCTGAGAAAATGAAATTGTTTCCAGACTGGCAGAGTTATGTAGGTTGTGCATTGTGTTACTTCATCTGTTCTATGGTACCCCCGGTGTTGCACAGTACACAACCAGGACAACTCTATGTGATAAATTCCGCATCACTGGTGCCTATTATGTATTACTATAGGCTAATATTAGGTGCAGCTGATACAGTGATGAGCAAACAAATATTATCATGGAGCTTACATTCCAGTGGAGGAGGAGAAAAACATGTATATAAACCAACACATGGATTTCAGATAGTGACAATTACTGTGTTAATTTTAGATAGTGGCAAGAACTATGGAAATAGCAAATACCACCCACTGGAATGGTTGAAGACCCTCTGTAAGCTGTCCTTGTTAATGGGACTGAATCTTGGAGTTAATTCATATTGGTCAATAAGCTAAAAATGCCAGGCAAAAAATCTGGAAGGATAAGGATGATTAATTTCCCAGAGGCCATTGCTCCATTGAGGGATCTGCTGCTCCCTTAAGAGATGGGTGAATCTTTATAGTCTGGGTCCTGGGAGTTAATAAGTAGATTTTAATTGTTTTATTTGTGAGAACTGCTAAAATACACTTGCGTATTAACATGTAGAATATTTGGACAAGGGTCTCCCAGACTGAGATGCTCACAGAAACTGAGCAGGTAATGTAAATGCATGGAGCAGGCAAGTGAAGGAAGCAGGGAAGAGATAATGCATGCCCCCATTTAAAGGGCAGTTGGCAATGGCTTAGCTTTCTCTAATCATTACCACATGGGGATGTTCTTCCAGCATTGCCAAATATTCTTATTTTTCCAGAGATGCAACAAATTTGGAATTTTATGTGAAATTTCTGGATCAGTAGATGTTATTTCCTAAAACGTTAGCTATATAGGTCAAATACACTTACAAGCTGAGGGCAAGCTATTTTGACTTCTCAATTAGACTAAGAACACCAAAGGAACTCTTTCATTATTAAAAATGAAAAATTATTTGTTTCCTTGAGATACAGATGCATATAATCTCACATGTTCTGAGAAGGTTGTTTAAAGAATGGTCTTTATTTTTATGCATTTTGTTCTCTGCAATCTTCCTTGTCCTAAGTCTATAACCCTCTGTGAAATAAGCCCTGCCATGTATGTTTCTATTTAATCTCTAGGCACTAAAAATGAAGCAGATGATCTTCAGAATCTGATTCTGAGAGAAAGAAAAAAAGATAAAGAGGGATTAGAATACTTCCATGGGCTTATACTAAGTCTATTAGGGTTAGCTCTTTTGCCCTTCAAAATGACTAATTTAGATACTTTGACCTACTGGCTGCAGAGCAGACAATTCAGATCCCATGGGTCTTTACAATCTACATTTGATGTTGAAGGGACTCCATAATTGGAATCCTACAGAGAATGTGTGGAGTGGATATTATATTTTCATACTGAAGATTTAATACAATTCAATATTGCTACCCAAAACCTCTTTCTATACACACATACACACACACACACACGCACGTATACACTGAGTTGTTAAGATAAAATTTAAAACAAACACACAAAACAGCACTGATAAATATTTGACGGTGAGATATATTTTTTTTCTGAGTGTCAAATATATGGTATTCAAACATTATTATCTATCTGAACCATTATTGTAACACATTTTGATAGAGTGAGAATGGAAAAATACAAGGTATTATTCTGAGACTTTTAAATCCCTGAAAATTCAAAGTCAAAATCTGTCATTAATATATTCTGTTTGCCTCAGTACTAAAGGACATATGTTCCGTCTGAATCATGCAGTTTCATGATGTTCCTAGGACTTGAAAAAAATGACATTAGCTTTCTCTATATCGTCCCTTTACAGAGAAACACACAGAAGTTCTTCAATTATGATCACTGTGATATTTATTGGTGTCATCTACGTTACTTTATTTAGATAAGCTGATAAGCTTTCTTGACTCTTACAGTGGAGGAAAAAAAGAAATCAATGTTTCTGTTAGGTCAGTTCCATATTGAATTGTTTTGTCCAAAGGCTGTTGCTGAGCTTACAAATCAGAGTCTATACAATATGATGCAGAAACATATTTATAATTTTTTTTTTAGTCTTGCAGTTAATTTAATTTTTTCTTTTTCATTTTTTTTTCTTTTTTTCTTTTTCTTCTCGCCTTCGGGTAAAAATTTTTTTTTTTTTAACTGTTACCTTTTTCTTTTTTAACGATTTTTTACTAGTTTATCTAATATATATATTTTTTCTTTTTTACATTTTTCTCAGGTGTTTTCTTTTTTTAAAAAAATTTTTTTTTCTTTTCTTTTTTTTTCTTTCTTCCTTTTTGAACCTCTTTTTATCCCCTTTCTCCCCACTCACGATTTTGGATCTCTTCTAATTTAGTTAAAGCATATTTTCCTGGGGTTGTTGCCACCCTTTTAGTATTTTACTTGCCCCTTCATTTACTCTTATCTGGCCAAAATGACAAGACGTAAAAATTCAACGCAAAAAAAAGAACAAGAGGCAGTACCAAAGGCTAGGGACCTAATCAATACAGACATCGGTAATATGTCAGATCTAGAGTTCAGAATGACAATGCTCAAGGTTCTAGCCGGGCTCGAAAAAGGCATGGAAGATATTAGAGAAACCCTCTCGAGAGATATAAAAGCCCTTTCTGGAGAAATAAAAGAACTAAAATCTAACCAAGTTGAAATCAAAAAAGCTATTAATGAGGTGCAATCAAAAATGGAGGCTCTAACTGCTAGGATAAATGAGGCAGAAGAAAGAATTAGTGATATAGAAGACCAAATGACAGAGAATAAAGAAGCTGAGCAAAAGAGGGACAAACAGCTACTGGACCACGAGGGGAGAATTCGAGAATTAAGTGACACCATAAGACGAAACAACATTAGAATAATTGGGATTCCAGAAGAAGAAGAAAGAGAGAGGGGAGCAGAAGGTATACTGGAGAGAATTATTGGGGAGAATTTCCCCAATATGGCAAAGGGAACGAGCATCAAAATTCAGGAGGTTCAGAGAACGCCCCTCAAAATCAATAAGAATAGGCCCACACCCCGTCACCTAATAGTAAAATTTACAAGTCTCAGTGACAAAGAGAAAATCCTGAAAGCAGCCCGGGAAAAGAAGTCTGTAACATACAATGGTAAAAATATTAGATTGGCAGCTGACTTATCCACAGAGACCTGGCAGGCCAGAAAGAGCTGGCATGATATTTTTAGAGCACTAAACGAGAAAAACATGCAGCCCAGAATACTATATCCAGCTAGGCTATCATTGAAAATAGAAGGAGAGATTAAAAGCTTCCAGGACAAACAACAACTGAAAGAATTTGCAAATACCAAACCAGCTCTACAGGAAATATTGAAAGGGGTCCTCTAAGCAAAGAGAGAGACTACAAGTGGTAGATCAGAAAGGAACAGAGACCATATACAATAACAGTCACCTTACAGGCAATACAATGGCACTAAATTCATATCTCTCAATAGTTACCCTAAATGTGAATGGGCTAAATGCCCCTGTCAAAAGACACAGGGTATCAGAATGGATAAAAAAACAAAACCCATCTATATGTTGCCTCCAAGAAACTCATTTTAAGTCCGAAGACACCTCCAGATTTAAAGTGAGGGGGTGGAAAAGAATTTACCATGCTAATGGACAGCAGAAGAAAGCAGGAGTGGCAATCCTTATATCAGATCAATTAGATTTTAAGCCAAAGACTATAATAAGAGATGAGGAAGGACACTATATCATACTCAAAGGGTATGTCCAACAAGAAGATTTAACAATTTTAAATATCTATGCCCCCAACGTGGGAGCAGCCAACTATATAAACCAATTAATAACAAAATCAAAGAAACACATCAACAACAATACAATAATAGTAGGGGACTTTAACACTCCCCTCACTGAAATGGACAGGTCATCCAAGCAAAAGATCAGCAAGGAAATAAAGGCCTTAAACGACACACTGGACCAGATGGACATCACAGATATATTCAGAACATTTCATCCCAAAGCAACAGAATACACATTCTTCTCTAGTGCACATGGAACATTCTCTAGAATAGATCACATCCTCGGTCCTAAATCAGGACTCAACCGGTATCAAAAGATTGGGATCATTCCCTGCATATTTTCAGACCACAATGCTCTAAAGCTAGAACTCAACCACAAAAGGAAGTTTGGAAAGAACCCAAATACATGGAGACTAAACAGTATCCTTCTAAAGAATGAATGGGTCAACCGGGAAATTAAAGAAGAATTGAAAAAAATCATGGAAACAAATGATAATGAAAATACAACGGTTCAAAATCTGTGGGACACAATAAAGGCAGTCCTGAGAGGAAAATATATAGCGGTACAAGCCTTTCTCAAGAAACAAGAAAGGTCTCAGGTACACAACCTAACCCTACACCTAAAGGAGCTGGAGAAAGAACAAGAAAGAAACCCTAAGCCCAGCAGGAGAAGAGAAATCATAAAGATCAGAGCAGAAATCAATGAAATAGAAACCAAAAAAACAATAGAAAAAATCAACGAAAGTAGGAGCTGGTTCTTTGAAAGAATTAATAAAATTGATAAACCCCTGGCCCGACTTATCAAAAAGAAAAGAGAAAGGACCCAAATAAATAAAATCATGAATGAAAGAGGAGAGATCACAACTAACACCAAAGAAATACAAACTATTATAAGAACATACTATGAGCAACTCTACGGCAATAAATTTGACAATCTGGAAGAAATGGATGCATTCCTAGAAACATATAAACTACCACAACTGAACCAGGAAGAAATAGAAAGCCTGAACAGACCCATAACCAGTAAGGAGATTGAAACAGTCATTAAAAATCTCCAAACAAACAAAAGCCCAGGGCCAGATGGCTTCCCGGGGGAATTCTACCAAACATTTAAAGAAGAACTAATTCCTATTCTCCTGAAACTGTTCCAAAAAATAGAAATGGAAGGAAAACTTCCAAACTCATTTTATGAGGCCAGCATCACCTTGATCCCAAAACCAGACAAGGATCCCACCAAAAAAGAGAGCTATAGACCGATATCCTTGATGAACACAGATGCGAAAATACTCAACAAAATACTAGCCAATAGGATTCAACAGTACATTAAAAAGATTATTCACCACGACCAAGTGGGATTTATTCCAGGGCTGCAAGGTTGGTTCAACATCCGCAAATCAGTCAATGTGATACAACACATCAATAAAAGAAAGAACAAGAACCATATGATACTCTCAATAGATGCTGAAAAAGCATTTGACAAAGTACAGCATCCCTTCCTGATCAAAACTCTTCAAAGTGTAGGGATAGAGGGCACATACCTCAATATCATCAAAGCCATCTATGAAAAACCCACCGCAAATATCATTCTCAATGGAGAAAAACTGAAAGCTTTTCCACTAAGGTCAGGAACACGGCAGGGATGTCCATTATCACCACTGCTATTCAACATAGTACTAGAGGTCCTAGCCTCAGCAATCAGACAACAAAAGGAAATTAAAGGCATCCAAATCGGCAAAGAAGAAGTCAAATTATCACTCTTCGCAGATGATATGATACTATATGTGGAAAACCCAAAAGACTCCACTCCAAAACTGCTAGAACTTATACAGGAATTCAGTAAAGTGTCAGGATATAAAATCAATGCACAGAAATCAGTTGCATTTCTCTACACCAACAGCAAGACAGAAGAAAGAGATATTAAGGAGTCAATCCCATTTACAATTGCATCCAAAACCATAAGATACCTAGGAATAAACCTAACCAAAGAGACACAGAATCTATACTCAGAAAACTATAAAGTACTCATGAAAGAAATTGAGGAAGACACAAAGAAATGGAAAAATGTTCCATGCTCCTGGATTGGAAGAATAAATATTGTGAAAATGTCTATGCTACCTAAAGCAATCTACACATTTAATGCAATTCCTATCAAAGTACCATCCATCTTTTTCAAAGAAATGGAACAAATAATGTTAAAATTTATATGGAACCAGAAAAGACCTCGAATAGCCAAAGGGATATTGAAAAAAAAAGCCAACGTTGGTGGCATCACAATTCCGGACTTCAAGCTCTATTACAAAGCTGTCATCATCAAGACAGCATGGTACTGGCACAAAAACAGACACATAGATCAATGGAACAGAATAGAGAGCCCAGAAATAGACCCTCAAATCTATGGTCAACTCATCTTCGACAAAGCAGGAAAGAATGTCCAATGGAAAAAAGACAGCCTCTTCAATAAATGGTGCTGGGAAAATTGGACAGCCACATGCAGAAAAATGAAATTGGACCATTTCCTTACACCACACACAAAAATAGACTCAAAATGGATGAAGGACCTCAATGTGCGAAAGGAATCCATCAAAATCCTTGAGGAGAACACAGGCAGCAACCTCTTCGACCTCTGCCGCAGCAACATCTTCCTAGGAACAACGCAAAAGGCAAGGGAAGCAAGGGAAAAAATGAACTATTGGGATTTCATCAAGATCAAAAGCTTTTGCACAGCAAAGGAAACAGTTAACAAAATCAAAAGACAACTGACAGAATGGGAGAAGATATTTGCAAACGACATATCAGATAAAGGACTAGTGTCCAGAATCTATAAAGAACTTAGCAAACTCAACACCCAAAGAACAAATAATCCAATCAAGAAATGGGCAGAGGACATGAACAGACATTTCTGCAAAGAAGACATCCAGATGGCCAACAGACACATGAAAAAGTGCTCCATATCACTCGGCATCAGGGAAATACAAATCAAAACCACAATGAGATATCACCTCACACCAGTCAGAATGGCTAAAATCAACAAGTCAGGAAATGACAGATGCTGGCGAGGATGTGGAGAAAGGGGAACCCTCCTACACTGTTGGTGGGAATGCAAGCTGGTGCAGCCACTCTGGAAAACAGCATGGAGGTTCCTCAGAATGTTGAAAATAGAACTGCCCTATGACCCAGCAATTGCACTACTGGGTATTTACCCTAAAGATACAAATGTAGTGATCCAAAGGGGCACATGCACCCGAATGTTTATAGCAGCAATGTCCACAATAGCCAAACTATGGAAAGAACCTAGATGTCCATCCACAGATGAATGGATCAAGAAGATGTGGTATATATACACAATGGAATACTATGCAGCCATCAAAAGAAATGAAATCTTGCCATTTGCGACAACATGGATGGAACTAGAGCGTATCATGCTTAGCGAAATAAGTCAAGCAGAGAAAGACAACTATCATATGATCTCCCTGATATGAGGAAGTGGTGATGCAACATGGAGGCTTAAGTGGGTAGGAGAAGAATAAATGAAACAAGATGGGATTGGGAGGGAGACAAACCATAAGTGACTCTTAATCTCACAAAACAAACTGAGGGTTGCTGGGGGGAGTGGGTTTGGGAGAAGGGGGTGGGATTATGGACATTGGGGAGGGTATGTGCTTTGGTGAGTGCTGTGAAGTGTGTAAACCTGGTGATTCAGAGACCTGTACCCCTGGGGATAAAAATATATGTTTATAAAAAAAAAAAAAAAAAAAGAAAGAAAGGACAAATACCCAACTTTTGTAGCAGCATGGACGGGACTGGAAGAGATTATTATACTGAGTGAAATAAGTCAAACAGAGAGAGTCAATTATCATATGGTTTCACTTATTTGTGGAGCATAACAAATAGCATGGAGGACATGGGGAGTTAGAGAGGAGAAGGGAGTTGGGGGAAATTGGAAGGGGAGGTGAACCATGAGAGACTATGGACTCTGAAAAACAATCTGAGGATTTTGAAGGGGTGGGGGGTGGGAGTTTGGGGTACTAGGTGGTGGGTATTATAAAGGGCACGAATTGCATGGAGCACTGGGTGTGGTGAGAAATAATGAATACTGTTATGCTGAAAATAAAAAATAAATTAAAATTAAAAAAAAAAAAAAAAAAAACCTGGAATCATAACAAAGAAATGATGATAAATTCCTTAAAAGACTCAAAAAAAAAAAAAAAAAAAAAAAAAGAAACATATTTATAAATATTGAAACAGAATAAAGAATGACCTTCTATGAATAAATACATGTAATATTTCAGTTTGATTTTCAAAATTTAAAAGAATCAATCCTGTATCACCATGTCATTTTACCTGAAATTTCTAAAGGAATTTGGAGTTCATTACTTTAAGAAATCAGTACAAAAGATGGGTGACTGAGTGGCTCAGTTGGTTAAGTATCTTCCTTCAGCTCAGGTCATCATCTCAGGGTCCTGGGATTGAGCCCTGTGTTGGGTTCCCTGCCCAGTTCGGAGTCTGTTTCTCCCTCTCCCTTTGCCCCTCCCCCTGCTCATACTCTCTCTCTCTCTAAAATCAATAAATAAAATCTTTAAAAAAAACGTCAGAACAATATGTTAATTAAAATTTTTAAAAAGTAATAAAAAAAAAGTCAGGACAGGAAGAGATGTTCTAAACAGTTCAAATTATGCTTGTGTCAGACGGTAAATAGCATGTCTTTCCTGGTGTTGTTCTCTAGCAGGATATGATTATATAATTTATAACTATATTTGTTTAAAATATGTGATTCTTATGAAACTTACACAATGCATAATTATAGATATCTTTTATTTTAGGATTAACAACATCCAAAGGTACCATACTATTGATGGATCCACAAAGGCTGGAAAGGTATGAGGTTTGTAAATTGTAGTAAGAACAACAACATAAGAAATTCTTTACACACATTATCTCAAATTATCATAATTATCTCACAAATTGGGCCATATTATGTTATTTTACAGATGAAAAAAATGAGGCTTACAGAGCTATTTTTAGTGGAACATAGAACTATTTAACTTCCCTTCACTAAGGATGATTCATCCCAGGCATATGGACTCTCAAAAAGTCAAAATATAGACATCAGGGTTCTCACAATCTCCCCTAAATTTATGTGTACAATTTTGTTTGTCTATAAATGGACACAAAAAAGAAAATCCATAACTTTTATGATATTCTCCAAGAGACTGGTGACCCAAAAAAGATCCCCCATGCAAACTTTTAAATTGTAGCTATAAATTCCATAAGGGCAAGAGCCATGGTATTTCTTTGACTTTTTCTATTCTATGTTGGCACGCAAACCATCTGATGACATATTCATAACTTAACAGTTATGAAGATATTTGTAATTAGATTTGCTAAACTAGGAAGCATTTTTTATGACCAGAAATAAGTGGAAAAGGGCATAAGCCAAATCTTTAAGATATAGTTTCATTTTGTGGATACAGGGTTCATCCCATTTAGTTGGTAAGATGGCTGAAGTAGCCTGACTTAAAGAGAATGTGGTTCAGTTGTCTTGGTAGAAACTGAGTTCATTAGTGGTGACAGGATATCACCACTTAGGATATTGCAATCAAATATTGCAATCAAATTCAACACAACCCAAATGGAAGGTATCATCTGAACTCACTTCTAAGCCAACTAGCCTTCAAGACTTCCCTATTTATGAGAAGGGAATCAACAGTCTCCCAGTTTTTCTCTACTCTGAAGGCTGAAATAGCACATCTTCTTTCTCAATTCATCCACAGACAGACACATAGGTTGTTTTCATGTCTTGGTTATTGTGAATAATGCTTCAGTGAACATGGGAATGCACATATCTGTTTGAGATCCTGATTTCATTTTCTTTGGATATATAGACCCAGAAGTTGGTATCTCTAGTTCTCAGTGTATTCTCATAGCAGTCCTTGTCACAACGCAACTAGGGGGCCAGATGCCTACTTCTTGGGTGTGGGGCAACGTGCATTCAATGTTATGAAAACGTGATTTTTTTAAATTTTTTTTAAAGATTTTATTTTTATTTATTTGACAGAGAGAAATCACAAGTAGATGGAGAGGCAGGCAGAGAGAGAGAGAGGGAAGCAGGCTCTCTGCTGAGCAGAGAGCCCGATGCGGGACTCGATCCCAGGACTCTGAGATCATGACCCGAGCTGAAGGCAGCGGCTTAACCCACTGAGCCACCCAGGCGCCCGAAAACATGATTTTTAAGGTAGAACTCCCAAGATACCTTCACATGTAATGTTCCCTGCGGTATTTTATTCATATATTTTTGATTTCTTATGACATGCTTTACCCTTCTCCTGTGGCATTCTCACCCCAACCCCAGCTTTTCCAATATTTTATTTACTTCTCAAGTCATATAGTTTCCTAACTGGCAAAATGCAATGCTGCCTTTTAATGCTTACCCTGTGTGCTTATGGCATCTGAAGCTATTAGAGATTTCACCTTTTTTGAACTGTCTCCTCCATTGTTCTGTTATTTTTCTTTATCTGTCATTTATATTCTCTCTATTGTCAGGAAAGATATGTGTCAATTTGAAACACAGAGCTGCAGGTGGAAGAGGATTAGATAAAGCTAAAAAAAAATCTGAAATCATTAGGAATGGGAGGGATATAGCAGCTATTTGGGATAAAACAGGCATTCTATTTTGGCACCAAATTAATTTTGGACTTCCTGGTAATCAAGTAGAAAAGGTAAACTGGCTGAGAATATTCCTACCCCACAGTGCTTGATAATGGCTCTCTGCTCTGCTAGTTCTTCTAAGTTGTGGATATTGTTCAGGGTTTGGTCTTTATCTAGAGACTCTTCTCTCCCTTTGCTCGGTTCCATCACTCTCACGCTTCCAAATGTCAACACCTAGAGTACATTTCAAGTCTTACTGTCTCATAAGTTCTGTCTACTTCCAATTATTTTTTAAAAGATTTTATTTATTTATTTGACAGAGAGAGAGAAAGAGAGAGCGAGAGAGCGAGCGAGAGAGAGAGAGAGAGAAAGAGAAAAAACAAGCAGGTTAAACAGGGGAGGAAGAAGCAGGCTCCCTGCTGAGCAGAGAGCCCGATGCAGGGCTCGATCCCAGGACCCCAGGATCATGACCTGAGATGAAGGCAGAGGCTTTAACCCACTGAGCCACCCAGGGATCCCAGACAGAGAATCTTAAGCAGATTCCACATCCAGCATGGAGCCCCACACAGGGCTTGATCTCACAAACCTGAGATAATGACCTGAGCCAAAATCAGGAGGTAGGTGCTTAACTGACTGTGCCACCCAGGCACCCTGCCATATAGTTCTTATAAGAGCCAATTCTGGGTTCCCTGTAGGCTAGAAATATTTATCTTGTTCCTGACACAGTAACTCAATATTTGTTACTTACTTAAATTTCTCTAAATCCTTAGATCTCTTATCTCTTTCCAACCAGATCATTAGCCTCTAAGGGATGCCTCATACATCTATGCATTCTCAACAGCACACAGTATAGTAGACGTTTTGTAAATATTTGTTGATTTGATTTAGAGTTATTTATACAATTACTTCCCTACTCAATGATACCTATATGAAACTGTGCACACATTAAGGGAACAAAAGAAATGAAAAAAGTTATTCTATTGCTAAATAAAAAGTCACATTGCTTCCTAACCTTTGTATTAAGACAGACCTTACAAGTATGCTGTTTTAATATCCACAGAAGCATATGCTCCAACCAGCAACTGGAATTTATCAAGAAGACAGGAACTGCCACAAATCGCCATTCCATAAGTAGAAAATGCCATCACTGCCATTGTAATAACACCAGGGAAGGTCAAATTACAGAGTCAAAGTGGGCCTCCCTTTCCAAGTTGAGGCTCTATATGAACAGTCATGGGCCAGAAGAACATCAAGGGCCATGAGGACTCCTATAATCCGAGTAATTATTTGCTTATGGTGAGATATTTCCTGGAGGAAATAATACTAGTAATGACGGCCATTTATTGCATTCGTACCGTGTGCCAGGCACTGTACTAAATGCTTACATGAATTATGCAATTTAATCCTCACTACTGTGCTATAAGGTAGAGACCATTATTTTCCTGTTTTACAAATGAGGAAATTGAGACAAAGTAACTTGCACAATGTTACATAGCTAAGAAATGAGTAGACTGGGATTCCAATGGAGATAGACTGGCACCAAAGTTTATATGATTTTCTAACCTGAATTAGTCCTTCTGTTGCTACTTCCTTTACATTAATAGCAAGACTCACATAATAATCTAGATTGAGATTTATCTTAATCACAGACTTGCATACACAGCCACACTGCTTCAGGAAAGGGGACTGGACAATATATTTTATTTCAAATTACCGGCAACATTTAGAGAAAGGGTTTGGGAATTTCGATAAATTCAACTTGGTCTCAAGTTCCAAAAAAGGCTTTTGTGTGTTGGTGCAAGCAAAAAAATCCACTAGTTGTAACAATCCTCTAATGGATTTAGAAAATCTCAGGAACATGGTCTGAATCCATTCTGTGTGTCTCAGTATGGATGGCTGATGATACCTGTGCTATTCCAGTGGCTTTTCAGTGAGTGCCTCTTTTTGTTTATCTGGTTACCAGTCCAACCTCTTTTCTCATGCTAAAGATGATTCACATGCCAATCATGAAATATCAGATTCCATCCCTTAGAAAGCTAATGGGGATATTTTTAAACACTTGCCAACTAGCAATTCTATCTCATAGATAACATAAAGTCTATATACCAATGCACTCCCATGTCCTTTGGATTTAAACAGAATTTTAGAAAATGATTTCATACACTGCGGTAAATATATATAAAGATGTTCATTCAATGCTGTGGAGACTGGGTAAAATATAATTAATAGAATGAATGCATGATATAAAAATAACTGGGGACTGATATCAGATAACATTATGTCATAGTTTGATTCATAAACTCCACGGATACTGGGGCCATGTTGAGTTAATGTGGTTGCTTGTAGGAGCTTTTCTATATCCTTTATGTGGACGTACAGCTTATAATCAGGCAAGAGGTATATCTTGGATGAATGTGGGCTATTCAAAATTTTTACTTCCTAAAACAATTTCTTCCATGTATGTCTCTCCAATCTTCATCTGCATTTGATTAAATACTTCCTCAAAAGGTCACCCATTGAATTGCTAGGCAGTATTTTTTTTTTTTTTTTTAAAGTTTTTTTTTTTTTTTTTTAAGATTTTATTTATTTATTTGACAGAGATCACAAGTAGGCAGAGAGGCAGGCAGAGAGAGAGAGAGAGGAGGAAGCAGGCTCCTGCTGAGCAGACAGCCCGATGCGGGACTCGATCCCAGGACCCCGAGATCATGACCTGAGCCGAAGGCAGCGGCTTAACCCACTGAGCCACCCAGGTGCCCCTTGCTAGGCAGTATTAATGTCTAAAACATTTTTCCTGGTACTGAAATAAATTTTGGCTTATCAGGAGTCTATTCATACAAGTAATTTAAAAAATAATGAAATTATTGTCATGCTTAATTTTCCCTGTGTTTCACAGCTGTGTCTGCTCCTGCATCCCAGGAATCATAGGTGTCCTCTTGCTATAAAAAATTTACATTCCATGTTGACCCAATTCATGGGATTATGCTCCTCCCTCACTGTCCCGATCTAGCACTTCATTCCTCTACTAAAGCCACGACCTATCATAAAATTCATCCCATCTTTTTGGACCCAAACCTGATAAATAACAATAATAATAATAATAAAAATATTTTTTCAGGGGCGCCTGGGTGGCACACTGGGTTAAAACCTCTGCCCTCGGCTCAGGTCATGATCTCAGGGTCCTGGGATCGAGCCCCACATAGGGCTCTCTGCTCAGCAGGGAGCCTGCTTCCCCGCCTCTCTCTCCCCGCCTGCCTCTCTGCCTACTTGTGATCTCTGTCAAATAAATAAATAAAATCTTTAAAAAAAAACATTTTTTGAGTACTTTCGGGTGGCATGTTCCATATTTTACAAAGACATCTTAAGAAATCTCTTTAAAATCTTTCTTCCTAGAAATCTTATCCTTAATTCATTTTTTCCCCTACAATGTCAATGTACCTTATTTCCATCTGGTATAGTTTTCATCTCTGACATTATAATTTTTCTCTATATTTCATGTATTTACTTAACTTTTAGAACAGACAGAATACACTTATACCTTTTTTGAAATTGAGGTATAATTAATATAATATTATATTAGTTTTAGGTATACAATGTAATGATTCATTATTTGTATATATTGTGAAATGATCACCACAATAAGTCCGGTTAACATCCATCACCATACAAAGTTACAATTTTTTCCTCATGGTCAGAAATTTCAAGATCCACTCTCCTAGCTATTTTCAAATATGTAAGACAATATTATTAACTATAGCCACTATGTTGTACACTACATCCCCCTGCCTTACTTATTTTATAACTGGAAATTTATACCTTTTTCATTTCTATTAATTTCTACCTTTCATCTCTGACATTTTAGTCTTTTTTAATATTTCATGTATTTGCTTAGCTTCAACATATAGAACATATAGAATGCAGTTATAACTATTTTAATGTCCCCGTCTGCTATTTCTAACATCAGGGTCAGTTATATGTTGGTTTTGAATGATTGGTTGTTCTCCTTAGTCATGTTTTCCTGCCTCTTTTCATGTCTAGTAATCTGTAATCAGATGCCAGACATCGTGAACTTTACCTTTTGCATGCTGATTATTTTTGTGCCTCTGAACTATTTGTTTTCTTGGAAATCGTTTGATCTATCAGGGTCTTCCTTTTATATTTTATAAGCAGGATCTGAGCAGCATTTAGTACAGGGTTAATTTTTCCTCACTCCAGAAGCAAGTCCTTTCTGAGCACTTAAGAAATGCCCTGTGAATAAGGACTCTCCCAGGCTGGTGGGTGGAACCGAGTTATTCCTGATCCTGAGCAGTGAGCACTACTACTGTTAATCCTTTCAAGATGCCCTTGGGTAGTGCCTTCACATGCACCTGCTGATGAGTATTCTTCAGAATACTTGGCAGTTCCCTAGCTTTCCTCCTTCCATGTTGCTCTGGACTCTCTAGTACTCTGTCCTCTGGACTGTAGGTGTCTTGCTCTACTTGCAGCCTCAGTTTCAGCTCTTCAGCCTAGAGGTTCTTCTAGATTCCCCCTGTGCTATGGCCTGGAAATTTTCTCAAGGCAGTAAGTTGGGGGCAATCATAGGACTCACTCCATTTGTCTCCTGTCCTTCAGAGATCACTGTCATTGATTATCATTTTGAAAACCTTTGTTTCATACAATATTTTTGGCTTTTATTTCTCATTTCAAATGGCAAAGTAAAGCCATTCTCTGTTATTCCATCTTGGCCAGAGAAGTACCATCAGATTTTTTTAAACAGCTATAGTGTTATGTATATTTTTATTTCTTCCCTATCAGGTTTTGGTAAGTTGTATTCCCAAAGGAATGTTGTCCATTTTAAGTTATTTAATTTAGTGGCATGAAATTGTTTATAGTATTTCCTTATTTTCATTTTAACACCTGTATGATCAATAATAACTTTCTCTCTTCCATTCCTAATATTGGTTTCTGTTTTCCCTCTTTTATTCTGGATCAGTCTGGCCAGGTGTTTATCAATTTTTAATCAGTCTTTTCAGAATTTTTTAATTAGCCTTTTCAAAGACCAAAGATCTTCTTTTTTTACTTCCTTTATTTTTTTGTCACTTTTCTATTTTATTGACTTTTCACTGTAATTTCCTTCCTTCAGCTTACTTTAGGATCAATTGTTCCTTTTCTAGCTCTTCATGGTGGAAACTCAGATCACTAAAGATGAAACTTTTCTTCCTCTTTAATATGTGCATTTATAGTTATATTTTTTCCTTTAATCATTGCTTTAGCTCCTTCCTAAATTCTGATGTGTTATGAATTTATTATTGTTCAATCCAAGCAGTTTATAATTTTCTTTGATCTATTGGTTATTCAGAAGTATGCTGTTGAATTTCCAAATGTTTAGGCATTTAAAAATTTTTAATTCCTGTGTGGTTAACATACAATGTTATATTAGTTTCAGGTGTACAATACAGTGATTCAGTACTTCTATACATCACCTGGTGCTCATCAGGGCAATCCCTAATTCCAATCAACTATTTCATCCATGCCCTCATCCACCTCTTCTCTGGTAGCCATCAGTTTGCTCTCTATAGTTAAGAGTCTGTTTTTGTTTTGTCTTTTCTCTTTGATCATTTGTTTTGTTTCTTAAGTTCCACATATGAGATCATATGGTATTTGTTTCTCTCTGATTGACCTATTTCACTTAACATTATATCCTCTAGATCCACCCATGTTGTTGCAAATTCTTTTTTATGGCTGAGTAGTATTCCACTGTATACATATACCATCTCTTCTTTATCCATTCATCATTCAGTGTACATTTGGGCTCTTTCCATAACTTGGCTATTGCTCATGATGCTTCTATAAACATTGGGATACATGGATCCCTTTTAATTGGTGTTTTTGTATCTTTGGGGTAAATATCCAGTAGTGTGATTCCTAGATCATAACACAGTTCTATTTTTAACTCTTTGAAGAAACTCTATACTGGTGGTTGCACCAGTTTGCATTCCCACCAACAGGGCAAGAGGGTTTCTTTTTCTCTACATCCTCATCAACACTTGCTGTTTCTTGAGTTTTGATTTTAGCCATCCTGACTGGTGTGAGGTTATATCTCATTGTGGTTTTGATATGTGCTTCCCTGAAGATGAGTGATGTTGAGTGTCTTTTCATATGTCTGTTGGACATTGGGATGTCTTCTTTGGGAAGTGTCTGTTAATGTCCTCTGCAATTTTTAATTGGATTATTTGGGGGTTTTTTTGGTGTTGAGTTGTATAAGGTCCTTATGTATTTTGGATACTAACCCTTTATCAGATAGGTCATTTGTAAATATATTTGTCCATTCTGTAGGTTGCCTTTTAGTTTTGTTGGTTGTTTCCTTCACTGTGCAGAAACTTTTTTCTTGTTGAAGTCTCAATAGCTTATTTTTGCTTTTGTTTCCCTTGCCTCAAGAGACATATCTAAAGGGGCGCCTGGGTGGCTCAGTGGGTTAAGCCGCTGCCTTCGGCTCGGGTCATGATCACAGGGTCCTGGGATCGAGCCCCACATCAGGCTCTCTGCTCAACCGGGAGGCTGCTTCCTTCTCTCTCTCTCTGCCTGCCTCTCTGCCTGCTTGTGATCTCTCTCTGTCAAATAAATTTAAAAAAATCCTTAAAAAAAAAGAGAGAGACATATTTAGAAAGAAGGTGTTATGGCCAATGTCAGAGAAATTACTACCTGTTCTGCCTTGTATTTTTATGGTTTCAGGTCTCATGTTTAGATCCTTAATCCATTTTGAATTTATTTTTGTATATGGTGTGAGAAAGTGGTCTAGTTTCATTCCTTTGTGTGCTGCTGTCCAGTGTTCCCAACACCTTTTATTGAAGAGACTTTTTCCTGTTGCATATTCTTGCCTCCTTTGTCGAAGATTAATTGACCATATAATTGTGGGCCTATTTCTGGGCTTTCTATTCTCTTCCATTGATCTTTGTGTCTGTTTTTGTGTTAGGCATTTCTTAAACATCTTATTATTAATGATTTCTAATTCAATTCCATGGTGGCCAGAGAATATATTTTGGATGATATAAATACTTCTAAATATACTGTAATTTATTTTATAGTCTAGAATGTATATTACAGTTTGGAGATATACTGTTCAATAGATATCAATTATGTCATATTGGCTGTTCAATTCTTCTATATGATGTTTTTTCTTTTTTGTCTATGTGTTTTAGCAGTTGCTAACAAGGAGTTTTTAAATATCCAACTGTTTATGAATTAATTTATTTTTCCTTTCATCGTATCTTTTTTACATACTGTGCATTGGACTCCCATTATGCTAATCCTCAACTCACTCCCTCTGAGTCTGGCCCCACAGCAGTGTGTTTCTCCCACGAGTAGGCATTAATGAACCTAAGATTCTGGTTTTTCTTCACTGACACAGCATGTTCCATACTGTCTCCTACTCAAGATACAACTTAAGGAATTTAATAGACCCCAAAATAAAAAAAATTTCCCTTTAGTACAAATAGTTTCATGTTACTATAAAAATGTCACAACTGAGAACCTCTTATTAGGGTGTATGCAGTAGGTGGGGATGTGTTAAACCTATTTGGTTATAGTTCTGACCAACATGCTGTGTTATTGACAGTTGTTTGCCTGGGCTGATAGTTTCAGGTTGTGGCCAAAGAACTGACTGAACTAAATAGCCCCATCTGCATTATACTCATATCTGTCAACTCACAGACCTAGAATGTGTTAGAATTCCATTTTTAATTATATGTAAATCTTTTGGGGTAACATATACTACTAGGAAACTCTGCTCCCAGAAGATAACTTTGTGTGTAGAGGTAAAAGTTTGGCACCATGACCATAAATAGATTTAAAAAAAAAACCAAAACCAAAATAGAACCTCCAATTAGCATATGCAACCTTCCATAGTGCAGGTCCAAATGAGAAAATATCCCAAACAGGTAACTTTTCTACAGAGAGTGTCTTAGTAGGGGGAGGCCTTAGCAAATGTCCATGTATATTGGATAGCATTTATAGATCACATTAGAAGGCTCATCTTAATAGTTGCCTTTTCATTTCCTTCCATAAAATTGAAGGGCAAGCATTTTTTTTTTTTGGTCACATGGAAGAATAATGGCTTTTAACAATGGCTTTTTGATTTGCACTAAGCCTAATCTTTTTCTGAGGAGTGCAATTATCAAGGACATTGTCACTGTTGTATTATCCTTGAGTACTAAGTGGTGAATTTGAAGACGCTAGAAAACTTTCTTTGCATGAAATCAAGTCTCTTGAAATGATAACAGGCACCTGTTAGTGAAATGGAGACTAAGGTCTTCTGCAAATGTTATATTCTTCCTTCATTACTACTTTATAATGGAATGCAAGAACACTGTTTTATAGTCTATCTGAGAACAGCATGTATTGACCTCTTGTCAGTACTTCAGTCTAGTGTTCTCAGTTTACTGTTGAGGTATAGTATAGCTATTGACAAGCAAAAGGAACTGCCAGAGATAGAGCATATATTATTAAAGCCGTTCATTTTCTCATCAACAGTTTATGTCTTGCTTTGGGTAATTAGTGAGGTCTTGGAAGGAATTAGTATGGTATTTGGGAATGTGTGTGCCAAGAGAGTATACATATACTGAATTAGAAAAGAAATCTACTCATTTGTGAGGGGACTGAGCAATGTGAATGGTATGCACATAGAAACTGAACTCTGAGATCATTCACATGGTTTTCCCATTATATGCATACAATTGTCCCATTTATTGCTTTTTGTCTATAAGACTGACCCAGGGTCATTATGTTTCTAATGTTATACCACTGCATATATCCAAAACGACTTCATTCACCGACCATTACCCTGCATAAACTGAAGAAAAAGACTTTATTCCCACTCAGCAGACTGGGGATATGTACACCAGAGGATATAATTGACCAAATGGACTAAATCCATTTACATAGCCAAAATGTGTGATGGAACAGGTAGAACTCCAGGGACTAACCCAGATATGCTATTTCTAGATGATCTCAAGCATCTAGATATACATATGAAACTTAGGAAGCCCAGTATTCTATCACTGGTATGTGTTGTTCAAGGCTATGTTTCAACCTAATTCCATCTTCAAGCATACGTATTCACTTCAGGTGGCTGATGATAACACACTGTCACATTTTATATGGATGTGTTGCACTCTACAGTTATGGTCTATTTCATCCCTCAGTATATTGAGGTTTCTGTCTTTTGGAAATGATTATTTCCATCATATTTTGTGTAATCATGGTTCCAGGAGGGAATAATCTCCCCCTTAGGTGGCTCAAGTGAAACCACTTTATTTTTTTAAAGATTTATTTATATGAGAGAGAGAGAGAAAGAAAGGGAGAGAGAGAGAGAGAGAGAGAGAAACAATCCCAAGCAAACCCAAGCAAACTCTATGCTGGGTGCAGACCCCTACGTAGGGCTTGATCCTATGACCAAGAGATCATTACCTGAGCTGAAACCAAGAGTCAAATGCCTAGCCAACTGTGCTACCCAGGCACTGCAAGTGAAGCCACTTTAATGAATAAACTTCCTAGAGATGTGAGGCCAGGTTAAGAGGACTGACAATGGATGTTGAGGGCCCAGAGACTGGCAACAGAAAGAAGCCATTACCATCACTAGGGCTAGAAGAGTGAAGAGTTGTAAGGTGCTTCTATTTTTTTTTAATGTTCAGTTAGCCACTATATAGTACACCATTAGTTTTGGATATAGTGTTCCATGATTCATTAGTTACATATAACACTCAGTACTCATCACAATACATGCCCTCTTTAATACCCATCACACAGGGGCGCCTGGGTGGCTCAGTGGGTTAAGCCTCTGCCTTCGGCTTAGGTCATGATCCCAGGGTGCTGGGATCGATCCCTGCATCGGGCTCTCTGCTCAGCAGGGAAGCTCCTTTCCCCTCTCTCGCTGCCTGCCTCTCTGCCTACTTGTGATCTTTGTCTGTCAAATAAATAAAATCTTTAAAAAAAAATACCTATCACCCCATTACCCCCTCTACCCACCCTCGTCCCCTCTAAAACCCTCAGTTTGTTTCTCAGCGCCCACAGTCTCGCATGGTTGGTCTTCCTCTCTGATTTCTCCCCCTTTAGATTTCCCTCCCTTCCCCTAAGGCTTCTTTGCTATTCCTTATGTTCCACATATGGGTGAAGCCATATGATAATAGTCTTTCTCTGCTTGACTTAGTTCACTTAGCATAATCCCCTCCAGTTCCATCCATGTTCATGCAAATGGTGGGTATTCATCCTTTCTGATGGCAGAGTAATATTCCATTGCATATATGGGCCACATCTTCTTTATCCATTCATCTGTTGAAGGGTATTTTGGCTCCTTCCATAGTTTGGCTACTGTGGACATTGCTGCTATGAACATTGGGGTGCATGTGTCCCTTCTTTGCACTACATCTCTGTCTTTAGGGTAAATACCTAGTAGTGCAATTTCTGGGACATAGGGTAGCTCTATTTTTAACTTTTTGAAGAACCTCCATACTGTTTTCTGGAGTGGCTATGCCAGCTTGCATTCCTACCAACAGTGTAAGAGGGTTTCCCTTTCTCCACATCATTACCAACATTTGTTGTTTCCTGTTTTCTTAATTTTTGCCATTCTAACTGGTGTAAGGTGGTATGTCGTTGTGGTTTTGATTTGTATTTCCCTGATGGCTAGTGATGTTGAGCATTTTTTCATATGTATGTTAGCCACTTGTATGTCTTCTTTGGAGAAGTGTGTTCCTGTCTTCTGCCCATTTTCTGACTGGGTTATTTGTTTTTTGAGTGTTGAGTTTGAGAACTTATTTATAGATCTTGGATACTAGCCCTTTATCTGTAATGTCATTTGCAAATATCTTCTCCCATTCCATGGGTTGCCTCTTTGTTTTGTTGACTGTTTCCTTTGCTGTGCAGAAGCTTTTGATCTTGATGAAGTCCTAAATGTTCGTTTTTACTTTTGTTTCCTTTGCCTTTGGAGACGAGTCTTGAAAGAAGACGCTGTGGCCAATGTCAAAGAGGATACTGCCTATGTTCTCCTCTAGGATTTTGATAGATTCCTGTCTCACATTGAGCTCTCTCATCCATTTTTAATTTATCTTTGGGTATGGTGTAAGAGAATGGTCCAGTTTCATTGTTCTGTATGTAGCTGTTCAGTTTTCCCAGCACCACTTATTAAAGAGACTGTCTTTTTTCCACTGGATATTTTTTCCTGATTTGTCAAAGATTAGTTGGCCGTAGAGTTGAGGGTTCATTTCTGGAGTCTCTATTTTGTTCCATTGGTCTATGTATCTGTTTTTATGCCAGTACCATGCTGTCTTGGTGATCACAGCTTCATAATATAGCTTGAAATCAGGCAACACAATGACCCCAGCTTTGGTTTTCTTCTACGACATTCCCTTGGTGATTCAGGGTCCTTTCTTGTTCCATACAAATTTTAGGATTGTTTGTTCCAGCTTGCAACAAACAAGGACCCAGAGCCAGATGGCTTCCCAGAGGAATTCTACTAAACACTTGAAGAAGAAATCATACCTATTCTACTATAGCTGTTCAAAAAAATAGAAATGAATGGAAAATTTCTAAACTTGTCCTATGAGACTAGCATTACCCTAATCCCCAAACAGAAAAAGACACCATCAAAAAGGAGAATTGAAATGGAATATTACTCAGCCATCAGAAAAGATGAATACCCACCATTTGCATCAACATGGATGGAACTGGAGGGGATTATGCTAAATGATAGAAGTCAAGCGGAGAAAGACAATTATCCTATGGTTTCACTTATTTGTGGAACCTAAGGAGTAGCATGGAGACATTAGGAGAAGGAAGGGAAAAACAAAGTAGGGGGAGGGGATCAGAGGGGGAGATGAACCAGGAGATACTATGGACCCTTGCAAACAAACTGAGGGTTTTAGAGGGGAGGGGCATTGGGACATGGGTGACCGTGGTGGTGGTTATTAAGGAGGGCACATATTGCATGGAGCACTGGGTGTTATATGTAAACAATGAATCATGGAACTCTATATCCAAAACTAATGATCTACTGTATGGTGACTCACATAATAAAAAATTATTTTAAAAAAGGAGAATTACAGACCAATATCCCTGATGAACATGGATGTCAAAATACTCAACAAGATTTTAACCAATAGAACCCATTAAAAGGATTATTCATCACTAGGAAGTGATATTTATTCTGGGGAAGCAAGGATAGTTCAACGTTTGCAAATCAATCAACGTGATAGAACATACCAATAAAAGAAAAGACAAAAGCCATATGACTCTCTCAACTGATGCAGAAAAAAACATTTGACAAAATGCAACATCCATTCCTGATTGAAACTCTTCAGAATATCGGGATCCTCAATATCATAAAAACCATCCATGAAAAACTCACAGCAAACATCATTCTCAATTTTCTCTTAAGGTCAGGAACACCACAGGGATGCCCACTCTCACCACTATTGTTCAACATAGTACTAGAAGTCCTAGCCTCAGCAACCAGACAACAAAAAGAAATAAAAGGCCTCCGAATTGGCAAAGAAGTCAAATTCTCTCTCTTTGTAGATGACAAGATACTTTATGTGGAAAACCCAAAAGAGTCCACCCCCAAATTACTAGAACTCAGCAATGTGGGAAGATACAAAAATCAGTTGCTTTTCAATACACTAACAATATAACTGTAGAAAGAAAAATCAAGGAATAGATTCCATTTACAATAGCAACAAAAACCACAAGATACCTAGGAATAACCAAAGAGGTAAAGGATCTGTACTTGAGAAACTACAGTACACATATGAAAAAAATTGAGGAAGACACAAAAAGATGGAAAAACATTCCATGCTTCTGGACTGGAAGAATAAAGATTGTTAAAATGTCTATCCTTTGCAGAGCGATCTATACTTTAAATGCCATCCTTATTAAAATACCATTGGCTTTTTTAAGGTAAGGGTGCTTCTAGACAAAGTAATGTACACAATGTCACACAGCAAAGAAATGACTAAGCTGGGATTTTATTGGAGGTAGATTGACACCCAAGTTTACATGATTTACTAACGTGAACTAGTTCTTTTGCTACTTTCTTATTTTATATTAATAGCATGATTCACTTAATAATCTAGGTAGAGATTTATTTTAATCACATACTTGCATATATAATCATACTGCTCCAGGAGATGGACAAAGTATCTTATTTTAAAAAAATTACTGGTATTTCTAAAGGCTTGGGAGCTGAGAAGGGCCATGAAGGAGAGGTCACCTAGCAGGAGCTGTCATTGTAAAGAAATGCAACTACTGCCAGAGGAGTGGTGTGGAGGAAGATGTTGGGGAGAAATACTCCCCTTACCTTTCTCTTCTCCTGCCCTTCAATGTCCTGTTGGTGCCTCCAGTGGGCTAAAACCCGTCCAGCAGCCAGCCAGCAAGGGAGCAGGGCTCCATGTCCAATACACAGAACAGGCAGAAAAGGGTGTAACACAGACCTGCAGAGGGTGAAGTGGAGGAACAGAGAACAAATCAGCATACATTTTGACTTTACTGCTTTTGCAATTTTATCCTAACCAGTCTCCCTCCATCCACACGTGTGTCTCCATCCAATCAGAACACCATGGAGTCCAGAAAAATCAGTTCATAACAAAACAAATGAAGAAACAAATACACAACAGCAGAAACAGACCTAAAAATACAGAGAACAGACTGATGGTTGCCAGGGATGGAGGGATGGGAGATGAGCAAAATGGGTGAAGGGTTAGGGAAGATACAGGCTTCCAGTTATAGAAGGAATAAGTCACAGGAAAAAAAGGGGCAGAGTAGGGAATATAGCCAATGGTATTGTAATAGCGTTTCATGGTGACCAACAGTAGATGGCTTGCTGTGAACATGCCATTATGGATAGACGTGTCCAATCACTATGTTGTATCCCTGAAACTCATGCAACATGATGTGTGTCACCTATACTTCAATTAAAAAAAGAAAAAAAATTGGCATCAATAAAGGTGACTGCATGGGGTAAAGAACATCTACCTTCCCTGCCTTCTGCTGAAAGTTTCTGCAGATTTGTTGCTTTGGGGACAGAGACTGCAGTCCTTTCTAGGGCCTGTGGTGTCCTACTAGGTCTAGTTCCAGCCTATTCCTTCAGTCTTTCCTGCATTCAGCTCCCCCTAGCATGACTGATTTTCTTTGCTTCCTGCCGAATTCTGAATCTTTGAAATGTTGCTCCTTCCTCCTGGAATATTATTCCTGCTTTTCCCTGTCTCCTAGTCAATGTTTCTTCATCCCTCATATTTCATCTTAAAAGGCACTTCCACATGGAAGCCTTCACATAATTCCTAGATCCAGTTAGCTACCCAATTTTATACACATTTTGCTTATCTCGTGTATATTTTCTTCATTGAATAGTTTCAGTTTAAAATTCTACTCTTATCCATTTGATGATTCGCTTGATTTCCATCTCTTCTACTACATAATAAGCACCATGAAGCAAGGAATTTGTCTGGGTTTGTTCACCATTGGATCGCAGGCCCTAACTCAGCACTTGCGAGTGATAGGCTTTCAAGAAATAGTCATAGTGTTGAAAGATATATGTGTACATGTGGAACTAATATAACACTGTTTGTTAACTCTACTGGAATTAACAATTTTTTTAAAAAGACACACTGTGTGGGGGCACCTGGGTGATTCAGTCCGCTAAATGCCTGACTCTTGATATCAGCTCAGGTCTATGATCTCAGGGTCATGAATTCAAGTCCCATGTTGGGCTCCAGGCTGGGTGTGGAGACTATTTAAGAAAAAAAAAAAAGGAAGAAAGAAAGAAAGAAAACCTACAAAAGGCACACTGTGCACCTCAACCGCAGTTCAGGATGTTAATACCAAATAAGATGCATGCATTAGAATGTGTGGGTTCTTGATCCATTGTGAATTTATTACTCAGTTCTCTGTGCAGAAAAACACACAATGAGATAGCCACAGTTTATATTGGCTCTTCATGTATCTTGCAAGTAAAGCAATCTTTTTTATTTGTATTTTCAAGTTATGTCCTTGAAATGTCTGAGCTAAAAATCATTGCTGGCATTATTATGCATCATAGAAATTGTGTTTCTGTCTAAGAAATAAAAAATAAATGTCTCCGAAAACTATGTTTAAAAACCACCTTTTTACTATCTTGCATTTTTCTTCCCATAAAAGTCACATTTTCCTGGTCATGAAAAAGAATGCAGTTGCCAGGAAAAAGGTGTGAGTGTGAATGCATAATATTTAAAATTATTCAAAGTAAATGTTCTTTCAGAGAGGAAAATTGTTATATCAGGAGAAATGCTGTCTGCTTCCTAAGAGACCATTCTAAACAAATAATTATAAACCACATTTTTGATGTGGCCTATGGAGTTCTGGATGGCAGAATATTTTTGTAATTGGCTTAGCTGTGTTCAAGGAGACATGACTTTGGCCCTGTTGCCACATCCCTTATTAAGGCTGTTGTTACACAGGCAACAGGGAATATATGTGAAGGAAATACCTTATAATTTTGTTGAATTAATTTAGTCAGTGCCAGTTATTTTTAACATTCCAAGAAGCAAAGAGAAATTCGTAACTCCTTCAGTATGCCTATTGGAATGGGGAGTAAGGTGGCGCATGCAAATGAGAGAATGTGCAGGAAGTGCCTAGCTTGGTGAGAATAAATACTATGTAATATCACACAGTAGACACTTTGTAAATATGAGTTCCCTTTCTCTCTATTTATTGAGGTACTCAAGTTGTCAGGGAAACACCGATTACAAAAGCTTCTGTATTTCTACAAATAACACCGTAGGCACGTAGCCAGAGTGTAACCACAGGACCATGGCCAGAGGGGACTTAAAGCCAAGTGTCTAAAGAAAACTCAGAGGTTAGATAGTGTCCAAGTTAAGTTTAGGAGAAGGTACTTCATTTGGACCTGGGAATGCCTGGCTTTAAAATTGTATTTTCATTCATCACTGGTATCAAAGACTGAATTCCTAAATTTGCAGTAATTGCTCCTTAGGCAATGTCACTGCTTTTAGTTAAATATTTTAATTTATAGGAAAAAAGGAGATCATTTGTTAAATTAATAATTTTATTGGAAAAAAAAAAGAACAGATCCTGAAATTGCTGACTTGAGATAACTAGAAAAGGCTATACGGATCTAAACCTTGGCTTTGAGATTGATGGGTTTATACTACTTTTGCCAAAGGGCAAAGTTTGCTTTAAAAATATGGGAAGAAATTAAGGAAATAATGTGTTGTGCTCACTGTTTATGTAACTTCTATTTGGATTGACAAAGGTTGCAATTTCTTTTTTTTTTTTTTTTCAATTTAACTATCACCTGACATCACTGAATGGGACCCTCCCATATAGCATTATCAACAAAGCCCATCCCCAAAAAGATAAAAACAGAAACAAAACCAAAGCAAGCCCACCTTTTCCAATCCCAAGGGGATGAACGCTTTGCCGGTGCAGACTACGTTGTGGACCGACAGTAAATACAATCCTATAGTTAAAGAGCAAAGATGGGAATAAAAGCTATCAGCCAAGAAATGCTTTGTTTTCCCGCCACCAAATCTACAATGCTTTTCTATGTGTACCTATATATTTTGCCTCCTGCTTCCCACTAAATGGAAGGCACAACTCTGCAATGAATTAGTGCTACATGTTGAGTTTTGGCCATCAGAATGTGACCAATGGGATATGGATCAAGGCAGTTAGGAGTCTGTACGTTCTCCACATGCCTTCTCTCTCCAGCCTCGACGGCTGTAAGTGATAGATTTGTAGATGGCATTGTTACAAGTTGCAAGGAGCATAGATCCTGACTCACTGACTGGAGATAGCCTGTTCTAACGGATGTAGATGGCAATGGGTTTTGTCAGCTTTTCAATGATTTCATAAATTTTCAAGAACTACTATATGTTGCATGCTTGGCTGTGCTCTTCTGTATTTCAACTTTTCCTTAATTTTAGCTTTTCATTTTTCTCTATATTGATCATATCCCTTAAAAAAAGGTAAGGGCATGGTGGGGTTATGGACATCGGGGAAGGTATGTGCTATGGTGAGTGCTGTGAAGTGTGTAAACCTGGCGATTCACAGACCTGTACCCCTGGGGCTAATAATACATTATATGTTAATAAAAATATTTAAAAAATTTAAAAAAGGTAATAGCATTGAAAATAATTTAATTTGGTTTTAATCCAGCATTTTCCAAAGTGTTTTTCAAGAAGCACTACTTTTGGGAGATATTAATATGTATACCCAAACAGAATTTCCCAAGCCTTTATAATTTTGGAAAATATTACATTCTATAGATCTGCCTTGGAGACACTTGGCATATATTATCATATTAAAGGCTCTGAGCAGAAGTGCAAGAAAGAAGCCAAAGTTACTTTTTCCAGGTGCTTGTACGTTTGTTGACCGTTAACTTTTTTCCTGCAAACATTTCTTAGAAGTAGTTCCATTTGTAGGGTGCCTGGCTGGCTCAGTTAATAGACCATGTGACTCTTGATCTCAGGGTTGTGAATTCCAGCCTCAAACTGGGTGTAGAGATTACTTAAAAATAAAAAAATCTCCCCTGGGGCTAATAATACATTATATGTTAATAAAAATAAAAATAAAAAAAAACTTTTAAAAAAAGATTTATGTATTTTACTCTAAAGAGGGGGCAAGGGGCAGAGGAAGAGAGAATCTCAAGCAGACTCCTTGCTGAGTGCAGAGCCCATTGTGGAACTCAGTCTCACAACCCTGAGGGTTGAGCTCAATGGACTGAGCCACCCAGGAGACCCTTGAAAATAAAAAGTCTCCAAAAAAAGTAGTTCCATTTGTTGAAAAGTAGTTATAGAGATAGCCTGAGGAAAAAAAGTCCTGTAATTTCACTTAGAAAGATAAATTTTCACCAAAAGAACGTTGCATTGGTCAGAAGTCTACTAAAGAAACATAACCAAGAGTTAAATGGGTGTATTAGTTTCCTAGGGTGTTGTTAAGGTGACCAAAAAAATGAGCGACTTGAAAAAGCAAAAACAGTCTTTTTCACACTTCTGTAAAGGCTAGAAGTTTGAATCCAAGGTGTCAGCAAGGTCATGGTCCTCCTAAATGCTATAGGGAAGAATCTTTCCTTAGCTCTTCTGGCTTCTGGGGGTTGCTGACAATCCTTGATATTCCTTGGCTTTCTTCTCTTTGTCTTTTCTGTGTCTTCATATCTCCCTCTCCTCACAGGGGCACTGGTCATTGAATTTAAGGCCCATCCTAATTCAATATGACCTCATCTTCATTTAATTACACCAGTAAAGACCCTGGTTCTGAACAACTTGACATTCAGAGTATATGGGATTGGAAACTAGGACCTCAACATATCATTTTGGGGACACGCTCAAGCTCCAATAGCAGGAAATATTTTTCATCTAAATATCTATCTATCTATCAATCAAAAAATTGGCTTATGCAATTGTAGCATCTGGCTAGGCAAGTCAGAAATATATGGGGCAGGCCAGCAGGCTGGAAACTCTTGGGCAGGAGCTGAAACTATCATCCGCAGGCAGAATTTCTTCTTCATGGAAACCCCAGTTTTACTCTGATAGCCTTTTAACGGATTGCATGAGGCCCCCACACACTATCAAGGGTAATTCACTTTATTGCAAGTAAATTGACTGTAGATGTTAAACACATCTATAAAATGCCTTCACAGCCACATTGAGCTTAGTGTTTGATTAAATAACTAGGTACTACAGCTTAGCCAAGTCGACACAGAAAACTAACCATCAAACATAGAATTGTCAGATCAGGAGACTCCTGATGTTCTAGCACATTCTAAAGCTCTTAGGCACATAAAAGCGTTCTTTTCTTCTTAATTAACAAATTTTTCTTGAGTTACCTTGATCAGCCATGAGGTAATCATTATGAGTCCTGTCTCTGAATGAAAGGGAGAATTGATGTGATACAACTTAATTGTTCAGAACTAACTTAATTTTAAGAACTTAAACATAATGCCTATTTGGCTGTCTTGAAATCTTTACTTTGAAGTGATCTTAGAGAGTACCTAAGCTATTATTCTTACTTTCTCAATGGGCAAACTGGCCCAGTTTGGGTAAGCACCTTCTCCTATTTTTGTTGACAGGTTCAGACCCAACCTGAGGTAACAACCCAGTCCAGTTCTTTTTTTTTTTTTTTTACTGTGGGTGTCAGATAAACCCAATGGCTTTCTTCTTCCAGTCATTCTACTGTAGGAACATGTGTGTGCTGAGAAATTCCCAGTGCCCCTCTCTCAGGACAGAGAGCTCAACTGCTGGGTGCCGTCCATGCTGCTGGAGAGGAAGATACATGGGCAGGAGGGCACATCACCCAGCAGAATTCTTTTCTTGCCTCAGACCTTTCAGGGCCCTCTTTAAATATGGGTCATGTCTTTCATTGGCATTACGTTTGGAACTCAATTTTTAGTCACTCCCGGTACACAAGGTTGGCCTTCCTCTGCATTTCGATGACACTGTATGTATTGATATCCTAGGTGACATGTCTGCATAAATACATGAAGAAGGGAACACAAAGGTCATAACTTTTCCTATTACTGAAGATAAAATTTAATGAGCTAGATCACAGGCTGCTTTAAGAACGGCCGTGCCAGGTTAATGGGGCTCTGCCACTGAAGCCAATTACACTTGGTACAATTACATCCTATTCTAATAGCTGTAAGTCAGGGTTACACAAAGATTCTGTCTCTCGGTAATTACTAGCTAGGAAGCAGGTGAGGGGAAACTAAGCAAATTGTCACTGATCATACAAGAGACACACAGAAAGCACAGAGCTTGTAGCTATTCCGGGTGTGTGTGGGTCATCTGTTGCTAAGAAGGAGCTGGCTTCGCAGTCAGAAAGCCCTCTTCTTCTAGCACTGACCAAAAGGATATGTGATTTCAAAGACGCTTTTAGAAAAGTAGCTGAAAAGTGAATAGTAGGAGAGGGGGAGGAAGAACTCAGAAAGCCCTTCTCTATTGAAACTGTTTCCCTGAGGATTGTAAAAGATGTAGTGGGCTGATATTATTAATTTCTTCCAACCTAAATACAGGGGAGTGTTACCACAACCCAGAATGATATTGTAAAATTTTAACAAACAGACCTCAAAGATGGACTTAATAAAAGACCTCCTTTAAATTCTCCGCTAGCCTCACCCTGATGCCTATTTACAGGTCCTTTCTTGCGCATGGCTAAAAGGGGTCCATTGAAGAGTCTTCTGACAATTGAAGATCCATCAGAAATATAGATGAAAACACTTCGAAATTTCAAAGTTACAGAATTTTCCTATGATCTCACGGATCACTTTGCACACTATTGATTTTTGAAAAGCCTTCGAGGAACCAACACACCTTCTCCGAGTGAAACGCATGTGTTCAGGTTATCAGTGAATAAATATTTAAAGATCCAAGGGAGTGGGGGGTCATGTTTCCTTTCTGAAAGCACCGGTGACATTTATTGGAACTGTGGGAAAGTCATTACAGACAAGGGCAGCTGTATTTCTGCGTGCTGCCTTTTGAGTAGAATGATGTTTATAAGGGAATGAGTATTAAATAGATGACACAAGCAAAGTCAATTTTTCAAAATGTTCTTTGTTTCCAAGAGGTTAAAGATGAAAAAAAGTAATTCCTAATATTGGTTGTTCAGACCACAATTGGAAAGACTTCCAGAATGACTCAAGATTTTTAAAAAATCCTTTCAAAGTAATGAGGTAATCTGTGGTAGAGTAGAAGCAAAGAGAAGTGAGGGAGGAGGTGGAAGCAGTGTGGGGGCAGATCCTTGCACTCGTCCTGCTGCTTGCCCTGAGATTCAAGTTCGGTGATATTGCTCTTTTTGTCATTAGAAGAGAAGGAGGAGGTTTTTCAGTAATTGTATATTCATTCTGTCCCTTTGCTCTCTCTAAACAAAACTCATTTCTCTAGATTTTTTTTTTTTTACAATCTCCAAAATGTCATTTGTTTTTTTTTCCCCTTGTTTAAGATTGCTATCCTTTTCTTGGTTATCTTCCTCAGGGACTCTCCTTAAAGAATTAGATTGTGTAAGTATGCTTAATAACTTGGAAGAGACTTCAGTCATTCCTATCCAAAGTGCCTTATACAATTGCCCTTTGGTGACAACCCCCTCCCCACCAAGAGCCCTAAATAAACCAAAGGACAGAATACTCTTCCATTTTTCTTCTAGTTCTTTCACTATTTAGTTGTATGTATCATCTCAGTAAGGGAGAAAACCGCACTGAAAGTGTATTGTATTTGAGTTACCCCAGAAATGATGCAGCCATCCTTTCTACTTAATAGATCCAATGCCGATCTATGTTGGATAATTGCAGTGTTCTGAAAGTGCTGATTCTCTAGAAAGGCAAACAGATAATCTTCTTTAATATTTAAATGACTGTGGCTATTTGGAGAATATAATGGTCAGCCCGGTCATTCACATAAGTGCTGGACAGTAGAGGAGAGAAAACAGGAGAAGTTCTACTTAAAAAAAAGAAGAAGAAGAAGAAGAAGAAGAAGAAGAAGAAGAAGAAGAAGAAGAAGAAGAAGAAGAAGAAGAAGAAGAAGAAACATATATACTAGTGGTTTGTCCTAATACCAACAGGTTCGCATTAGAGACAAAACTAACCAAAGTCACAAAGGAATGACCTTCTCACTGGGAGAATTAAACTTTCTTAAAGTGGACTTCAAGAATCACCCAGATCCATTCATATCCTACAGTCTCCTTACTCAAGGATGTTCCACAAACCAGAAGGCAAAATAACATCAGCTTTGGGGGACATCTGGATGACTTGGTCAGTTAAGTGTCTGCCTTCGGCTCAGGTCATGATCCCAGGGTCCTGGGATCGAGCCCTATATCGGGCTCAGTGGGGAGTCTGCTTCTCCCTCTGCCTCCCCCCATCAACTCATGTGCTCTTGCTCTCTCTCTCTCAAATAAATAAAAATATTTAAGAAAAAAGAAAGGCAAAATTTCAAGCTTCACCTCAGACCTACTGAATCAGAATCTGCATTTTATCAAGTGATTTGTAAGTACATTAAAGCTTAAAAAGCGCTGCCCCAGACACAACAGACCATGAGGTTCTAGGGTCTACTTGCGTTGTAATTTCTCCAAAAGAACATTTCAGACTTTCCAGATTCAATTCCAGATTCAGTTTCATGAATCTTCCAATAGGTCCATTCTCTGGTTTGTCTCTGTACTCTGGGCAGTGAGAGCCATTAGCGGTAAATGAGTACTAAGGACAGGATGGCCTTTAGTGGAACAAACACTAAGCTTGGCGTCAAAGAGAATTATGTTCAATTCCTGACTCACCACTAGCTGTGTGAACTTGAACAGGATGCTTTAGCTCTTTAGTCGTCATTTCTCTCACTTACAAAATTGGGTTAATACTACCGGTGTCACAGATTTGTTAAGAGGATGGACTGAGATGACGCAAGCAGAGTGCTTAAATAAATCTCTAAGTTTGATCTCTTGCCCGAGGACCATCTCTACATTTCTGCCCAGAGCCTCGATATAAACTTCCCTTCTCTGATTCATTTTGTAGTTTGCTGCCTCAAAAGTATTAGGCAACTTTGCATCAGTTATATTCTTATATTTGAGGCTCACATTTCCTCAAAGCAACAACCTCTTAGGCCTCATCACAGACTCAACATGATAATTTAGGTGAAACAATTTTCCCCAAACCTTACTGCAATTAGAGAACCCCAGAGTTGTTTCATGACCATCTGTCGAACTGTGACTTGGAGAGCACTGAATCCCATATCACAAACTAATTGATCCAAAGGACTCTTCTCATTTAGATTGCTGGATGACTGGTCCGTGTTTGCCCAGCACAAGCCTGGTTTACTCTTGTTTATCCAGGTGTGATCATTAATACCCTCAATTTCACTTTAAAAGAGGTCTCCTAGCTTGTATGAGAAATTACACAGTCAGCTATAAGCAGATGACTTTGGCTTTCCAAAGCTAAACAGCAAGTGCGGAAGAAACGTTACACTGGTTCCCTTGCTTTGCCTGAGCAGTTCTTCAAAAAGTTGCTTCTGATAGAGAACCCTATATATTGCATCGGGCTTCCCAATCCTATGCGTGGTCTGCTGACTCTCTGTTGGCATTCAGGACCCTTTTACGTTCTGCCCTGTAGCATCCCCTCGATCGCAAAGCATGCGAACTTGGGATCTCCCAGCTGAGTTCCACAGAATCTTAGTCACTGGCATGAGCTTTGGGGTGCAAATGAGTAGCACAGGTACCTTTGCCGCTTCTTCTGCAAGAGGCAAGCAGACTCTGGGATCAAGTTTGTGATCGCATTGCAATTTCAAACAGAGGGTGTTTTTTCATTGCACGCTCTGCATCTCCCAGCCACGTAAGCGGCTTTGAGGCTGATGGTGATCTGTGAGGTTGGTAGTGACTTCCTGCAGATCCCTAACCCCGGGCAGCATCATCTCTCTAAGCCACTGCTTGCCTGTCCCTGCCTTATTCCTGCCAGGGCTTTGTAGTTTGCTTGCTTATTGATGTTCTAACACATCTATTGAGCTATAATTGATCTAATTAACCCTCTCCCTCCTCTTTGTCCCCCAGCTCCGGGTAGCTAATGATCTGCTTTCTGTCACTATAGATTAGCTTACATTTTTAAGTTTTACATACAAATGGAATCTTACAGCATGTACTCTGTTTTGTGTGGCTTCTTTCACTCACTTTAATGTTTTTTTGAGATTCATTAATGTCGCTGCACGTATCAGATTTCATTACTCTGTATTACTGAGTGTTATTCCAGTCTATGAAAATACCTTATTCACCCACACAACCCACTGATGGACATTTGCACTCATTTTTTTTCCAGTTTTAGTTATTACAACTAAAGCTACTAGGAACCTTCCTACAAGTCTTTGTAGAGACATGTTTTCATTGCCCTTGAATAAATAATTTAAGATTGCAGTGGCTGGCTCTTTTTCGTAGTACTTCAAAGGCAGTGGGCTGTTAGGACAAAGCTGAGCACTCTTTCCCAGCTCTTAGCTGCTAGAAAATCACTAAAGTGGATGATGAACATAAACTTTGTATCTTATGTGAGAAGTGTATGGCTACAGAAGTTGCTATTGATGCTCCAGGAAAAATGGAAGGTTCCGTGGTCTGAATCAGTGGTGGCAATGACAAGCAAGCCTCCTGCAGGAATTGGGGTGTCTTGACCCATGGCCGTGTCTGGCTGTTGCTGAGTAATGGGAATTCCTGCTACAGACCAAGTAGGACTAGAGAACAAAAGTCTGGGGTTGCTCTATGGATGTCAGTGTTTTCAATTTGGTCATCATTGTAAAAAAAAGGGGGGGGGGAAGGATATTCCTGGACTCATGGATACTACTGTGCCTCATCACCTGGGGCCCAAAAGAGCTAGCAGAATCTACAAATTTTTTGATCTCTCTAAAGAAGATGATGTCCACGAGTATGTTGTGAGAAATGTCCTAAACAAAGAAGGTAAGAAACCTAGAACTAAAGCACTTAAGATTCAGCATCTTGTTACTCCACATGTTCTCCAACACAAACATCTGTGTACTACTCTGAAGAAACAACAGACGAAGAAAAATAAGGAAGAGGCTGTAGACTATACTAAACTTTTGGCCAAGAGAATGAAGGAAGCCCAAGAAAAATACCAGCAACAAATTGCCAAGAGATGGAGGCAATCCTCTTTGAGACCTTCTATCTCTAAGTCTGAATCTAGTCAAAAATGAGATTATCTAGAGTAACAAATAAATAAGATCAGAAATTTTTTTAAAAAAAGAGTGCAATGGCTGGATCACAGGGAGTTTTGTTCAACTTTTGTAGAAAATACCAGTTTTCCAAAGTGCTTGCACTATTTTATAGTGATTGTACCATTGTCTATGATTTCTAGTTGCTTTGCGTCTTCACCAATGCCTGTAAACTGTCTTTTTAATTGTATCTATTCTAATAGGAGAGAAGTAGGATGATCCACAACTCCATGAAGACTTAAAAATGGCCACATTAGCCTGGAGGGTCTTAGGTAAGAGATACAAAGTACTAGGTAATGGTGAAGGGTGAGAGAGAAGAGAATGAATGATGGACTAGTGGTGGCCATGGGGAATGACTTGGAGAAAATACCTCTCCTTGCTTTGTGAGCCTCCAGAATTGAATGAGGAGTGATAAGGTTAACAGGTCAGTGCGAGACTGCTCTCTAGAGGGTTAAAGAAAGCCCCTTTCGTCCAACCAGAGAACCTTAGCCTCCCCAGAATCACACCCACAGAGGTGTTAAGAGTGGTACTTGGTGATTTCAAAGCCATATCATGCCTTCCCCAGTATCCGCCATGCTATATTGATGTCCAAAGAGGTGCTCAGTGACATCTAATGTGCCCAACTGGCTGGGTAGTGCTTAGGTGATAAATCAAATTGAAGAACATGGCTCCTCATTCCCTGGGGACAGTACATATAGGCAGGTCAGAGGCTCTGGCTTAGGCTGGTTCTTCCCTTCATCATGGCTAAGGTAACCAGGAAAACACAGGGGCCTGGGATAGTTATAATACAACCAACCCCAAGGACCAAAGGGAGGAAGATGAGAAAGACCCTCTGTCAAGCGAGGTCCAGAGATGGTGTCAAGGTGAGATGACTTCCTCTTTGTCTCCCAAGTCCTTTACCCTATTTCTGCCTGGCACAGAGCCCCTCATCGGCCTCCATCCTTTTTCATGAAGGCCCCCCTTCCCATTGAGTCCTCATGCTCTTTCTCCAGACTAATGCCCTGGCCTCACTCTCTTGCCATCCAGGCACCAAGAACAACCAGGAAGATGAAAATATCCTTCAAGGGAACCCGAGAAAAGCAGTCTGAGACTTCTACCATTCATTCAAAAAAGTTGAAAAGAGCATAAGGCCAATATGCAACTGTCACCATATGCTGAATTGAAATGACATCAAAGTAGGAGAAGAAATCAAAATAAGAGACAAGATCAAAGCTCTCAGAAGAAGAGACCCTGGAGAAGCCCACCACTTCACATAACTTGTGCAGCCAGTAACTGAATAAAAAAGGCCAAAGACCTTAGAAATACCTGTTGAGGGGCACCAGGGTGGCTCAGTCGGTTAAGCTTCAGACTCTGGATTTCAGCTCAGGTCATGATCTCAGGGTCCTGAGATCAAGGCCCTGGGCAGGCTTTGTACTCAGGGGGCAGTCTGCTTCTCTCACTCACACTCTTCCTCTGTCCCTCCCTCCCTTCTCTCTCTCTCTCTCTCTCTCTTTCTCTTAAATCAATAAACTTTAAAAAAAGGAAGGAAAGAAATATTTGTTGCATCTCCAGAGGCCTGTTTTCTGGGAAATGAGCAACCACGTAGAAGCTGAATCTCATACAACAGGGCAAACTGATGGTTATGATTAAAATAAAAATCAAGTTGCAAAAAGATGAAATCCTGTGTGTCTCTGTAAATTCTTCATTGGTGGGGAGGGAAGCAGGAGCCAAGGCAGGTGTGTGAGAAGGAAGGGAGGTGGTGTCCTGAATGGCTGGGGACCAGACCCTCAGGTCCACTGTTAGCCAGACATTAGGGATAAGGACTGAGCTTCAGAACTGAGCACTAAAGATAAATTCCCCTCCTGAAAACTTTATCAAAGGGGCAAGTAATATATGGATGCTGTTACTGCATTTGTTTGGGGTAGAGAACAACATTAGGATCCAGATTGCCACAGCCCAGACGGGAAGAGGGTTTGATGTGTGGACGGTGACTGTGACTATGATAGTTTCAAAAAAGAAAAAAAAAGACAAAACAAAGAAATCATGTCCTGGTCACCTACCAATACTGATTAGGTTCTTTTCTCTCTAAGAAACTGGGGGTACCACTCCCAGGGCAGGTGATAAAAAGGATCTTTGTCTGCAAAGTTTTAATACAACTATAAAACCCAATAAAAGCTGATGTTTTAATTATCACCACACCCCAGCATTTCTAAATAATTATAGTGGTAAAACAGTCTTCTTCAGTAAAGCCTTTTGCTAGTTCAAATTCTAAACATTTTTGTGATTTAGGTTTCAGAGGCACAAGTTTATTCTACAACTAAATAAAAAACTTAACTTGATCCAAAATGGCCAAAGGATTTTTGTATATATTTTTTCAGAGAAGTTATACAAATGGCCAATAGGTACATGAAAAGATGCGCAACATCATTAAACATTAGAGAAATGCAAATCAAATTCATGAGATACAACTTCCTACCAGGAGGGCTACTGTGGAAAAAAATTGAAACTAACAAGTGTTGATAAGGATGTGGAAAACAGTTTGGTGGTTCCTTAAAAAGTAAACATAGGATTACCAAACGATATAGCAATTCCTCTCCTAAGTACATACCCCCCACCCCAACTGAAAAGAGGTATGCAAACAAATACTTGCATGCCACTGTTCATAGCATCAGTATTCACAATAGCTAAAAGGTGAAAACAGCACAAGTGTCCATCAGCAGATGACTGGCTAAATGAAACATACTATTCAGCCATAGAAGGGATGAAGTCCTGATCCATGCTACAACATGGATAAACCTTGAAAACATTATGTCAAGTGAGAGAGGCCAGACGCAAAAGGACAAATACTGTGTAATTCCCCTTAAAGAGATAACTGGGGGAGACAAATTCATAGATAGAGAAAGTAGAATAGAAATTACTGAGGCTTTCGGGGGAGGGTGGAGTGGCGAGTTCTTCGTACTCTGGGTGCCAATGGTTACAGAGCTTCTGTTTGAAAAAGTTCTGGAAATGAATACCCGTGATAGCTGCATTGTGAATGAACTTAATGCTACTGAACTACACACGTAGAAATGGCTAAAAGGGGGAATTTTACTTTATGTACATTTTACTGCAATAAAAATGCAAAAAAGTCTCTGTAATATTCAAAATACCACATTTTTAGTATTCATCCTTTAAAAAAAAAATCATTGTCTTCTGCCGTAGAGTTCATTTGGAGAAGGTCCTGTTGTACTGTTGGCCCCAACACAGGCTGGAAGTTACCACTGGTCTATAGAAAGTTCCTAATGGTTTGGAACTGTTTTGCGATGAATTCCAAACCACTCCCAGCCTATAATCCCAGAGGTCCTGCATGTAATACACACATCCCTCGTTTCAACCGAAGACTCTTAAGTACATGATGGTTTCACAAAGACTGTAAAGGTAAAGTCACGCTGGATTAATTTGCTTAATGAGCTGCTAGGAAGCCACAATACTTTTGGGTAATGTAAGCTTCATTAGGTGGGATGAGAGTAATATTTAGTCTAGGGATAGTTTTGCCCCACCTCGGCGGCACACCCCGCTTTGTACGCTACCCTGTGTACTACCGAATACTCTGCGCACCATCCTCCCTCCTGTTTGAGTTCCGGGGATTGTTCCTCCCAAACCTCTTGGGTAGCTCTTCCCTCGGCCTAGGGAAGTGCCCTCACACACATTTGTAATCAGTAGTAGGCTGAGTACCCCCCCCTCCCCCGGGGATGGGGTGGGGGGGCATCTGTAGATCCCTAATTCTCTCTCTCCTTCTCCCATTCTCCACCCCCTCATCTCATTCCCGTCTGGCGATCTGTCCCCTGAACTCCAGCCACCTTGATCTATCCGGAGGCCCAGCTCTGTCCCTTCACCTTGGCAGAACCACCAGGCTCTCATCAGGTTTCTTGCTTCTGTACCACAACCTGGAAACTCACTCCAGGCCATAAGCTGGGTGCTCCTAAGCCTCACCATCCCTAATTAGCTAATGTCCCATGTCTTGAAAGTGGTTGGTCAATATACTTTGTTTTTTTAGTTGTTGCAAGCAAGAAGGTGAAGAAGTTCTTGCTACTTCATTTTTCTCAGAATTTTTTCTCCTATACCTTGTAATGGTTTTGAAAAGAACTAATTTACTGTAACAAAATAAAACAAAACAAAACACTTTTCCTGTCTGAATAACTTTGAATTGTTTCTATTTACTACTGGGACATTGACTACAGGTATGCTTAGAGTTTGAAATAAATGATGCAATAACACAACTGGAAGCTAACATTTATTCAGTACTTACTGTTTAAGGGCAAAGTACACATTTAGTAAAATGACTCAGTGAATATTAGCTGACTCTGAATATTACCAATTTTATTTAATATTTTTACTACATGTATATGTAATTCGATTATATTTATTTGAAACTATGCTTTATTACTGTATAAGGAGTCGTGATGCTAAACCAGGAGCTAAACAAGTTCTAAATGCTAGCAAATTTAAACAACAGACATTTGGACATTCAGTGCCTAATAATTATGCATGATTTCAGTGATAATTTACATAGATTCAGTACTTACAAGACTTTGCTTGCCTTATATTTCTAACACTTTCTAAAAGTAGGGTATTTGGGGACTAGAGAAACTGATCACAAAAGTGGAATTTTCATTTTAAACCTGCATTATAAATTATAAACATAATGAGCTTTTTGTAAAATATTTTTAAAATACAGAAGCTTTTTTTAAAAGATTTTATTTGACACACACACACACACAGAGATCACAAGTAGGCAGAGAGGCAGGCAGAGAGAGAGAGAGGGGGAAGCAGACTCCTTGCTGAGCAGAGAGCCTGATGCGGGGTTTGATCCCAGGACCCTGGGATCATGACCTGAGCCGAAGGCAGAGGCTTTAACCCACTGAGCCACCCAGGCGCCTCTAAAATACAGAAGCTTAAAGAAAAATGAAAATAACCAATAATCCCATCACCTACTGATAAGAATTCTCATGGTCAACTTTATATCTAACCAGTATTTATCTAAATACAACTTGGAATCTTCAGCTGAATGTGTGTATATGTGTACATACTTAAGTTTTTCATAAACTTATGTTGATATTGTATTTGTAATGTTCTTGTCAAAACCATAAGGTTTTATATTTTATATTTCTTGTACCATTTTATAAAGACTGTTTTTGAGAAAATATAGACTTGTTTTCATGTACTTGCTTTAATTCTCAAAAAGAAATCCTTTTACTATTTTGGTCTATCCCAAGATAATCTCTCTCTTTTGTTTAGAAGTTGCTTATAAGAAACCTCACTTTAAAAAAAAAAAATGATGGTACAGTCAGTGGTGTGCTGGAATCCTGTCATACTACTTTGCTTGAATTCAGCTAATTTCTAACACGGGAGTCTCTACCACACAGAAAGGGGGAAACTGGTACAAGGAAGGGCCTTTTTATTCCGGAGAACCAGTTATTAGATATACTCGTGTACCTCTGGGTATAGCCATGCCATAGAACACAAGGTTATTAAATGAAGATGGAAATAGATGAGCAAAAAGTCAAGTCACAGAAAACATATGTATTATGTTCCTATTTCTGTTAATAATAAATTTATATGAATATGCAAAGAAAGAGATCTTTAAGAACTATGGTTGCCTCTGAGAAATGTGATTAGGAAATGATCTGATTTTTTTTATTTAAAAATTTTTTAAGATTTTATTTGTTTATTTGAGAGAGAAAGAGAGAGAGACAGAGTGTGTGCAAGCGGGGGAAGGGGCAGAGGGAGAGCGAGGAGGGAGAAGCAGAGCCGGGAGCTGACGCAGGGTGGGGGGTGGGTGCTGGATCCCAGGACCTTGGAGTCATGGCTTGAGCAGAAGGCAGACGCTTAACCAACTGAGCCACCCAGGTGTCCTATGATTTTTTAAAAAATTATACACATTTGTATTTATTTAGACTTTTATAATAAATATTCTTACATATATTAAAATTAATGCATATTTATTTCAGGAAAATAAACTTATTGTGCTGATACTATCTTGAAGGTATTGAGATAATAACAAACATGGGCGCCTGCGTGCTAAGTTGGTTAACTATCTGCATTTGGCTCAGGTCACGATCCCGGGGTCCTGGGTTCGAGCTCCCTGTTGGACTCCCTGCTTGCTGGGGAGTCTGCTTCTCCCCCTCCCTCTGTCCCTACCCCCTGCTCATGCTTTCTCTCTCTCACTCGCTTGCTTTCTTGCTCTGTCTCTTGCTCAAATAAATAAAATCTTTAAAAATATATTAACAAACATATTATAAACCACTTATTTACTGTTTATAATATGTCAGATTGATTTGTGCTGGGGTAGTTTTAATTTATGATTATCCATCTAATCCCACTACATTCTGTGTGACTTGGATTTTATTGTCCTTATTTTGCAGAAAGATCAATTGAGTTGCATAGATGTTATTTGCCCACCATCAAACAGCCAACGTATGTGTGAATACTTGGTTTTAAAGCCAGTATTTTTTTACCCCCCTCTCTGCTGAATGGAGAACTCCACTTGGTTGTTTTGGTACAAGTCATTTGCAAGCTCCATCCTGGAATGGATAAGGAATCTTAAGAATATTAGAAGAATGACAATTGCATGAATCCAGAACATACAGGCTATTAACTACAGAGAGCTGGAGCAATATTCTGTGTAACACAATTCCCCAGAGAAAGAAATTCTTTGAAGAGGTCACCCGGACTTCCAAGTGAGATGAGCAAAACAATTCTGTCGGCTGACAGCATACAGTTAGCTATACGGCTTTGGGCAAATGGCTTCATCTTTTTGTGCCTCAGCTTTCCTGTGTGTAAACTAGAGCATCTCAAATACTTCCATAAATTGATGTGAAAATGAAATAACAGTGCACTTATTATTAGACTGGCAAAAACGAGAAACTTGGATACTACCAAGCCCTGGTTGAGTTGTTGGGACTTTGCACTGCTGATAGGAAGGCGTGTGGACTGGTACAGCAATTATCGAGAAGAATCCAACAGTAATTAATCACATGCATGCAAACCTTACAATCCCGTCATTCTGTGCGTGGGGATCTCTACCAGAGACATTTTCACATGGCTCCATAAATTCTATGCAGTGTCTACATTATGGGTGAAGACTATAACAGTGTGGTGACACCAGAAACTCTTACCAGTTTCACATTCTAATTGCTTAACATAGCAAGATACTTCCTGCTCTTATTAAGCCTTAAAGATATTTATATGCTTTTTTTTTTTTATATGCTTTTAGACAGACATTTTATAAATTGTTTTAGAATGTGGAATTTTTAATTTGATGTCAACTTTCATTTTGAAAAAAAATTTTTGAAAGAGTAAAGGATCTTTCAGTCAAATGAACTGAAGATTCTTCCAGAGTAACCACTTAATACCAGGGCCTCTGCTAAGCTTTGCAAATATGGAGATGCATAAGGTGGAGTCCCTGACCTCAAGAAGCCTGTTTGACCTCAGAAAACATTTTAGAAAAAAACTAAAACATAGAGTTTTTTCACCCATCAGCATCTAAAGAAAAGCTCAGTTCAGATTTTAAGTCAATGATATGGTATCTTTTATCTAGACTGCAGCTCTCTAATTAAATCTTTCTGGCACTTTAACTCCACGGAAACCCAGTTGATGATTCAAAGTCAGTCACCAAATGTGATTTAAAATCAATAAGAGTGAAAGACATCCTGGGTGTGCTGTCCTTTCAAAGGAAGTGGGAGCACTTTCATGCCTTGTTTGTAGAAAATCGATTATCTCAAGCAGCTACCAGACTGATGCGGACGGAGAGAGCTTATGTCTAGGGATAGGCCAATGTTATTATTCCTGATCTGCATACATTATAACCATTTGACACTATTGCACTTTAATGCTCTGTTGTAGGACATGCTGAAATGCTTGCTGTTATAGTGGAAGGTAACAGATTTCCATGTCTCAAGAGCTGAGGTTAACCAAAAGCAAATGTTAGAGTGTTTTGTTTCCCAAAGGACTCTAATACATACTTAAATATGCATGTATATCTTGTCATATTCCACAAAGAACTGACAATATGTGGAGTTTTAAAAGGATCCAGGGATATGAAGGCTTAAAAAAGAAAAAAAAAAACATAAATAAGAAGCCACAAACGGAGAGAGAATATATCCAATATCCAAATAGAACAACAATAACAAAAAAGATCAGTATCAAATGGGTGTTATTCCCCTTGAAAAGGACAGCATACTTGACATGTCATTTCCTATTGCAAAAACTGTTATTTGCTCCTTCGCACTTACAAAATATAGCGCAAATTCTTTAGACTTACAGGAAAGATCCCCTATGAACAGGCTTCAAGTTATCTTTCTAGCCACATCCATGACAACCTTGATTCAAGTGACCTATGCTCCAGAAAAGATGACTAATGCAGTGGTTTCCCTAAGACCCCCTGTTTTCCTCTTTACCTATATCCATGCTATCCTCTGTGAACCGAAACCTAATATTCTTCAAAGCCCAGACTGACAGCTACCTCCCAGAGTCCTTTTCTCAATTATCCCATTAAGTATTCGTTTTTTAAAAAAAATCTTTCTACTTATTTATTTTACTATTTACTACATGCTGCCTATGAGATAGCTATTTGAATATGTAGCTTTTCAGAAAAACATGCCAGAGGGGTAAATTTATTAACAACCAACACTGTGATGTATGTTATTAGCAGTAGAGTTGTCTAGGAGTCTAAGGGGGAGAGAATCATTCTATTCTGCAAACTACCTTGAAGAATCGGTTTTGAAAATAGAATAAAAAACAAACTGGCATGTGGGTAGGAATTGGAAGTTATTAATTCATTTAATTAATATTGAAATATAGTTGACATTGAAGATGTGGAAGCTATTTTAATCAGAGTTTTCTTTTACCAGAAGTCAAGAAGAACTCCATGTCCTTGTATTAACACCACTTCTTTGCAGAAACCAAAGGCAGAAGCCAACAAAGTGCTCATGGACTCACAATGTGAGTGCCATACTATTGGCTCTGAGGCTTTTTGCAGCAGAGGTCAAGAGGGAGCTTATGTGCTAAGAGTGATAACACCTCTGCAGGACTCTGCCTATCTATCATCAGTGATCAAGTGAGTGCCCCAGAATTCCACCTGCTCCTGGCAAGGCCCCTCGCCTCAGTGCCTTTCCTACAGGCTTGTCACCTCTTTCTGCCTTGTGATTATCATGGTTAAATTTCATCCCGCCTTCTCTTCAGTTAAAGGTGTCGGGAAACTGGATATCCCTGTGCAAAAGAATAAAATTGGACCCTTATCTTATACCACACATGAAAATAAACTCAAAATTGATTAAAGATTTAAATAGAGGACATAAAACTATAAAACTCCTGGAAGAAAGCACAGGAGAAAAACTTCATCACATTGGTCTTGGCAAAGATTCTTTTGTATGTGACACCAAAAGCACAGGCATCAGAAGCAAAAATAGAAAAGTAGGACTACATCAAACTAAAAATCTTCTGCACAGCTAAAGAAACAAAAAATGAAAGGAAACCTGCAGAATGGGAGAAAATATTTGCAAGTCATATATCTCATGAGGGGTTAATATCCAAAATATATAAGTGATTCATATAACTCAATAACAAACAAACAAAAAGCAAAAATTTAAAAATCTAATTTTAAAATGACCAAAGGACCTGAGTAAACATTTTCCAAAGGAGACATACAAATGGCCAACAGGTACATGAAAAATTGCTTAATATGACTAGTCATCTGGAAAATGCAAATCAAAACCACAATGAGATACCACATCACACCTGTTAGAATGGCTAGTATCAAAAGGACAACAGTTAACAAATGCTGGTGAGAATATGGTGAAAAGGTAACCCTCGTGGGCTGTTGGTGAGAATGTGGGTTAGTATAGCCATTGTGGGAAACAATATGGAGGTTCTTCAAAAATTAAAATAGAACTATCATATGATCCAGCAATTCTATTTCTGGGTATATATCTGTAAATTCTGATCTTGAAGAGATATCTGAACTCCCATGTTTATTGCAACATTATTCACAATAGCCAAGATATGGAAATATCTTTGTTTGTCAATAGATGAATGGATTAGGAAGATGTTTAATATATAAATATTTTCATATATGTTACATATATCAATTGTATGTGTTATATATGTTTTATATGTGATATATTTATATTTATGTTGTATACTTGTTATATATATGTTGCCCTTATAATGGAATATCATTCAGCCATCAGAAAGATGGGAATCCTGTGATTTGCAACAACATGGGTGCAACTCGAGGGCATTATTCTAAGTAAAGTAAGTCAGAGAAAGACAAATACTGTATGATATCATTTATATGTACAATCTAAAAATCCAGAACTCATGGAAACAGAGCGGAGTGGTGGTTGCTATGGGTTAGAGGAGTGGGAAATGGGGAGTTGTTGGTCAAAGTTTATAAACTTCAGGTATAAGATTAACAAGTTCTCAAAATCTAATGTAGAGTATAGTGATAATAGTTAATAGTATTGCACTATATACTTGAAAGCTACTAAGAGAATAGAATTTACAACATGGGTGAACTTCAAGGGTGTTATGCTAAGTGGAATAAGACAGAGAAAGATAATACTGAAAGATCTTTCTTACTTGTAGAATCTAAACAAACAAATAAGCCAAGCTCATCAATACAGAGAAGATTGATCTTGTCAGAGACATGGCAGGGGGATAAGAAAAATAGATGAAGGGGGCCAAAAGGTATGTATGTATGTATGTATGCATAAATAAATAAATAAATAAATATATTAGCAACATAAAATAAATGGTAATTATGTAACATAGGTGCTAGCTAAGACTTTAGTGGTAATAATTTTGCAATATATACATGTGTCAAGTTAAGACTATCGATACCTTAAATTTACAGAATGCTATATATAAATTCTATCTCAATAAAGCTGGAAAAAAATTTAAAAACTGACCAAACGATATAGGAAAAGATTCTCAACATCACTAATTGTGAGGGAAATTCAAATCAAAACCACAATGACGTGTCACCTCATACCTGCAAGGATGGCCATCTTAGACAGAGAGTTACATAAATATATAAATATACATCGTGAACAGAAAATAAAAGGTGTTGGCAAGGATGTGGGAACCCTTGTGTGTGGTTGGTGGGGGTGTAAGTTGGTGCGGCCACTATGGAAAACAGGAAAACAATATGGAGCTTACCCACAAAGTTAAAAATAGAACTATCATATGATTTAGCAGCCCAGCTTCTGGGTATTTATTCAAAGTAATTGGAATCAGGATCTCAAGCAGACATTTGCATTCCCATCTTTCTTGTACCATAATTCACAATAGAACAGAGGTGAAAAAAGTATAAATGTCCATGGATGGATGACTGGGTGAAGAAAGTGTGGTATATGCATACACTGGAATATGATTCCGTTTTTAAAAAAGGAGGAAGCCCTGTCATATGCTACTCTATGGATGAAACTTGAGGACATTATACTAAGTGAAATAAGCCAGTCACAGAAGGGCAAATACTTCATATAAGTGGAATCATGTAGTAATTTAAGTAGTCAAACTTATTGAAGCAGAAAGTAAGAATCGTGGTCAACAGGGACAGAGGGTAGTGTGAAATGGAAAGTTGATGTTCAAGAGGTATAGTTTCACCATGAGCACTGGGTATTATATGCAAACAATGAATCGTGGAACACAACATCAAAAACTAATGAAGTACTGCATGTTGACTAATGTAAAATAGTAAAAAAAATTCCTAAAAAATAATAAATGGGGGGGGGTATAGAGCTTCAGCCATGCAAGATGAAAAAGTTCTTGAAGTCTGTTGTACAACAATGGGCAATAGTAAACAAGACTGTATAGAACACTTAAATATTTGTTAAGAGGTTAGGTTTCATGTTATGTATTTTTAACACAATAAAAAATAGATTTCAAAAAAAAATAGATTTCATCTTGGTTTTTATTTATGTTGATGCTAGTTACCGTAAGAAGCCGAGTCCTGAATCATTCATCCTTTCTCTCCTGAGTCATTCATCCTTTCTCTCCTGGACCCTAAAAGCCATATTGCATCTTTTTTTCTGTTTCTCCTACCTTCTCTCAACTCCTGAAACTCATTTGCTGGATCCTTTGGAAATTATCACCACCAATACATACCTCATCATTTGAAAAAGATCTCATGTTTTCAACACATGGACCCCATTGTCCCTCATTTACAGACTCTTGATTCCCTGTCACTTCCTCCAACTTGACTCCTTCCCTAATTCTGGGCAGTTTCAGTATTAACACAGACGGTCCTACCAGTCGTCTGTCTTCTCAGTTCCTTTTCCTTTCCTCTAGTGAACTTGTTTTTCACTTCCTTATAATCATTCCCATGGCCACATCCTAGACTTTATCATTTCCAATAACCATAACTCCTCCAGGATCCCATTCCTTGGCCATAGCCTTCTAACTTTCCAACTCACTCTCTTTAGTACCACATCTAAAATATTTTTGACCACCCTCTAACATATCTAATACATTGAATTTACATCCTTTTGATTTTTGTCACCCATTTATACTGTCAGATTCCTCCTTATCCAGATTGTATTATATAGTCAACTATCAGAATCATTAATTGCATGCATGCCTCTTTATAGCTGTACTGTTGTACTTATTTGGGTTAATCATAATCATGAGAGGTTAATGTTTCAAAAGTTTGGCCATTAGATCAGTAGTACATGAACTAAAGCATTGCAGATGTACGTAGGAGAGGGGGCATCCTTGAGTTATGGGAATGCAATTGACAAAACCTGCTGACAATGGGTGATTAGAGAGGGCAAGGAGCCAAGAATGGCTTCTATGTCTCTCTTGGGAGATGGAGTATAGCTAGTGGAGACATTAATTGGTGTAGGTTAATACAAGGAGAGACATATGTCTGAGAAAAGTTAATTAAGTTGCTTCCAGTCCTACTGGAGTTTTCATTGCCACTGCATCACCCAAATGGAGAGGTCTAGGTAGTAGTAGAAAAATATGGTCTCAGGGTTCAGAAGAAAATTCAGAACAGGAGTTATTGAAGAATGGTAAGAAGTTAAGTCCATGTGAGTGAAAGAAATCATTCAAGGGAAACCACATAAAACAAAACAAAATGTAAGAAAAAACTGCATCAAGAACAAAACAATACCTGCTTTGGGAATGTTTGGCTTATTTTTGTTTTTACTATTTTTTGGTGCCCATCACAGTGTGTAATCAACATACTATTATCTAATTCTTCCCCAAAGAAGGAAATTATAGAAAAATAGAGATACATTTATCTCTATAATAACAAGTTATATAATTCTTTTAAAATACATTTTGCATAGTTCCAAAATGATGCATTATTAGAAAAAAAATGTTTTCTGATGAGAACCTGAACTGTTATGATAAGAAAATTTATAGCTTTATTTTATTCTCATATATTTTGGTCCTAAGGACATTTTCCCTATGATTTAAGATCCATTATAAACATTGAACTATTTGTGTTAGGATCTCTGTAAACAAAGCCCCTTCCCAAATATTGGGCCAAATGCCTGAACTATTCTGATTCTTATATAAAGCCCAGCATTGGAAGAGATTATATCTCTACTGGAAGAAAAGGAGATTTATCAGAAATCAGCAAATGTTCATTAAATCCTAAAAGATTAAACACACAGGCTGGGGCTTGGTAGTTGTGCTTGGTCATTTTCCCGTTTGCTTTCAGAAACATTCTTCATTCAAATATAGCATCATCATTCCTGTAACAAGAACAATGCCATTTCCTGAAGTTATCCTGAAAGTCAAAGGCAAAATTGGGTTATAAACTTGGCCCAGCTTTTTCTTAGCCATGTGATATTCACAAGTCACGGACCTCTCTAAGACTCAGTTTCCTTATATAAAATATTTTTAAATACTTAATATAATTGTCAAGAGGATATTTATAAATAACACAAAAGACTGTTGAGTAACATGTAAGGTATTACCGCTCTCCAGTGTAGTTCCATGAAAACAAAAGTTTTTCTTTCTTGTAAATACCCAGTAGAATACATGGCATAAAGGAGGTATTCAATAAATATTTCTTGGATGAATTGATTAATTTGACTTTATTTTATCTGGCTTTTAAAATCCTTCAAATTGCATGCTAAATAAAAAGCAAAAAATAAGACATGTGGAAAAATATTTACATCAAGAAAAATGGACAAAAATACTTCATAGAGGCCGTGAGATCACAATAAATCTAGTTGTTGAGTGGGAAACATCAAATCGGAACAAGTAGAAAATCTTGAAATACAAATGAGGTGAAACTCCCCATGCCATAAATTCTAGTCATCTCGATTTTAAAATGAGCTTACAGTAAGAAACAAAAATAAAAACAAAATAATCTTTTACCAGGAGGTAGGATTTTTTTAAACAATTCTTTTTATGCGTTCTTGGGAGTGTTTTCCAAATTCTGTATTTTCTTCCATTGCTTTCATAAGCTAAGAAACTGGTTTTGCCATTATCAAGTATTTCTTACCTCTCAACTCTACCACCTGTGATTACTATGCAGCAGATGGTTTTTAATTTGGGAGGCTTAGGTACTGGGGAATTTTTTCATTAGTGAATGTTGCAAATGGGCCTATTTTTAAATTATCTGTATATCAGACTGGAGATAATCAACACCATTTTATAAAGATCTTTTACTTTTCATAAATTTGTTTTCCCTTGCTTTTGTTTAAATGTTGACTGCCTGTCCTTCTTAACAGGTTTATCTGTTTCAGTGGTTCAGATATGTTTCCCTGAATTCATTTTAATTTTTCCTCTTCCTTTGAAGTATACTACATTTTCTCAGTGTCACTTTGTTTTATAGACAAATTGGTGTATTTAGACCATTTATATTTAAAGTGATTATTGTTACATTTGATTAATGCCTACGATGTTTGTAACTGTTTTTATTAATTGCACTGGTTTTTGTTGCTTCTCCTCTTTCCCATCTTGTTCTCCCTTCTCTGGTTTTATATGATTCCATTCTCTCTCCTCTCTTACCATACCAACTGTACTTTTAAAAAATTGTTTTAGTTTTTGCTCGAGAGTTTACAGTATAAATTTATGACTGATCCAAGTCAACTTTCAAATACCATTCTATCACATATGGATAGTGAAGTTCACATAATAGAATGTTCTCAATTTCTCCCTCCTGGCCCTGATAACATTTGCTTCCTTTTATTTCACTTATCCATATGCTCTAATTACCTAATATGTTGATGGATTATCACTTTGGACAGTCATAAAACAGATCAATTAAGAATAAGAAGAATAAGAAGGCGGTTAATCCATTCCAAACCATGTGAATGCTATATAGTTGGGAACAGGTCAAATTTATGCCACAGAAGCAACTACAACATTCAATGCTTAGACAAAATGCCAAAAGCTTTTCATAGGTAAAAAGTTGTAAATAAGGAAAACGCAAACACAAAATGAGAAACAGCAACAGATGTAATCAAGACATTCACCAAAGAATAAATACCAGTGATCAACATCAATAAAATATGAAAAAATATTTTCCCTCACTAGTAATCAAATATACATATTTTAAGGTGAGATTACTTTTTCACACATCATATTTGCAAACATCAGTACTACTGTTCCTATAAAAGGTTGGCAAGTACGTGAGGAAAATGGCATTCTTTTCTATTTTCAGGCAGACTATGAATTGGCGATAAAAGCTCTTCTGAAAGGCAGTTGCCAATTGATATAAAAAACCTTAAAAGGAACATATATTTTTTGCTTAACATTTTAACTTTGAGGCATTTAATCTAAAAACATTACCGCAGCAGCATTGTTCATAATAGCAACGATTGTAAAGACAACTAAAAATTCACAATTAAACATATTATTAAGGGTTTTTTTAAGGTTCTAGATGCTGCTAGATGTTAGGGACGCTGCAATGAAATAGAAATGCATGATACTTATCCTCACGAAACTTGCATCCTCTATGGGGTTGTAAACAATCTGAATGCTATAGCAATCATTAGAAAAAATGATGGATATATATTTTTTGACATGGAAATAGTTTCCCAAAATATTTTATGGAAGAAAGGACTTCAATACAGCATGTAGAGTTTGATTCAACTTCTAGGAAATAAAAATGTACATTCATTTATGTATATGGACCCATCTAATTGTAAATAGTATCTACATTATAAACATTTAGGGTAGAAAAATAAATACCAAAATATTAACAGTACATACTTCTGAGATGGCATTATCAGCACTTTCTAATTTTATTATTTAAAGCTTTTGTTGCATTTCCAGATTATTTTGCACCGAGTACAGGTTTATATTTAGAAAACATTAATAAAGCTATTTCCAAGCAGAGTAATACAGCCATTAAATTAACATATTCCTGGTGTCCCTTCAAGTTCTGACCTCCTTATATCTGCAGGGGCCCCCTCCCCTCCAATTCCCCCATCCTACCTTAGACTGTAGTCCTATTCTACACATGTCCTCCCGAACACCCAGAGTTTTCTTGGGACTCAGTGCCTTTGCGAACTCTCCCCGCCTCCTTTTGTCTGAAAAACACTTTCCCACCCTTTCACTCGTGTACCTGCTTCTGGCGGTTGAGGAGTCACCTCAGCTGTTATTCCTTAAAAGCACCCCTCCCCTATCTCCTTGCCTTTGGACTATGACAAATGCCTCTTCTCTTTACTACCACAGCACAGCACACTTGTGTACTGTGGACCAATTCATCATGTAAATGGAAAAATAAATTTAATATTACTTTCCTCCTTTTCCTGCCTGCTGTCTCTCACCAGCAGCTCATCTCGTTCTAGTCTCCTCCTCACTCACCTGCATCCATTAGCACCAGCCGCAGAAGGGCACAGACAGTACCAATTTAGGGCTTTTGTCCTGGCTGTTCCTTCCGCCTAGAATTTATTCCCCAAGATACCAGTCTTTGCCTGTTGGCTTCTGTTGTGTCCCCTGCAGCCACAACAGTGCCTGAAACACATTAGGGGTTTAATTAATTTCTGTTGAATAGGAATAAACATTAAACCACAGAATTCCTGTTCATTTTTACTGCCAAGTAAAAACATCTAGATTTATGTTAGAAGGAGCTTTATTCGAAAAGACCACAGTTACAGAGAGAATGCTCTGGTCGTAAGTTCTGCAGGTGTCTCATAATTGAACGGAGAAAGGTGTTTTTTAACTTTGAATACAAAGTTGTTCCTGTGTGTTATTATTGCTACAGTTTCACTCACATATACTGATTACGACATTCACCCACAGTAACTTTTATTTTAGACAAAACTGGGAGGAGGATAATTGTGAACTGTCATACACCAGTATTTTGTAGCAAATCACCAGAGCTTATGAATATATACCTCTTACAATTTTTACAGTCATAACTATCTCTTATAGCACAACTCTTCAGTGAGGCAAAAATGAATACGTTCATTAATAGACCCAAAGATGTAGCTTTAAAAGTATGCTTAGTAATTAGCATTTCAATATTTATCTTATTTAAAAATGATCTATTTATTTAATAAATATTTATTAATTAATTTAGCATAAGTCTGAGGTTTTAATTTACCAGAAGATTTTGAAAACTGTTTTCAAGTTGACACATTACAAAACATAATTAGTGTTAAAATAAGGTTTGTCAGGATAATGATTTAATTTGGTTAGACACAAATTTCCATTTTTTATAATCTTAAATATTTATGTAGTGTTAGTCTATTCAATCAGTAAACCTGAATAAGTTTAGGAAGAATATTCCAAATAGAATTTTAAATGTCTGCTTACATTTTACCTAAACTTGATAACTCAGAAAACATACCTGATGTTATTAAACCAATAATATTAAACTAGTCTTGTTTGTCAAGATTTATTTGTGTGAACTTGAGTTTTAAAAATATCTGGGTTGGGGTGCCTGGGTGGCTCAGTCAGTTAAGTGTCTGACTCTTGATTTCAGCTCAGGGCATGATCTCAGGGTCGTGGGATTGAGATCTGTGGAAGGCTCCAGGCTGGCTGTGGACCCTGCCTAGGATTCTCTCTCTATCTCTCTCTGCCTCTCCCTCAAGCCCCACCCCATATGTGTGCATGTGTGCTTTCTCTCTCTCTCTCTCTCAAACAAATAAATAAAAATAAAAATAAAAATATTTGGGTTAGCACCTGGTATTGTATGCAAGTGTTGAATTACTATGTTGTACAGTTGAAACAAATATTCCACATGTTAAATAACTGGAATTTAAATAAAAATTTTTAAAAATATTTGAGTTAGTTTTCATAAGAGTATTTTAAAAAATCCTAGATGTTAAAGTTCTTTAATTTTTGAGAATTGTAGGAATATTTAATTTAGAGACGTGCTCATTTATCTTTAAACCAATTATAATAGAGTCCTTTAAGGCATTTTATAATCTAATATGTTAGTACTATCTGGGTGTAGGAAAAGAACATACGTAAATATATATACAGCCAGACACAAAGAGAGAATTAATAGCTTTAATTTAAAATGTTTAACTCATTGGTTAAGAAGAGTTGGCTCTTGCCCCTGGACACCTTTACATTTTTATAAAACTCAGGACTGCATTTCTGGTAGATCGGGCAAGTGGAAGTTATCTACTCATAATGAGAGCTGAAGCATTCCTGACAATATTAGTGGAGGAAACCCTTAAAATTTTCTTTGCCCTGATATGTAATCTCACAGAGGCTGTGGATTAAAATCTTGGGCAAGGGACTGAGGAGATGCCAAGTGACCATCTGGGTGTCTAAAGCTCATCCGACTTGATAAAACATCTAGCCTCTTTCCAGTTAGCTTTTTCAGCATTAGGTGTCTGCTGAATCCCTCAAGAACTCCTAAGAGGGAGGGGGGGCATAAAGCTTAAGCGACTATAGGATGTCGAAGGGCCCAAGGGGGATGGGAAAAATTTGGCAGAAGTGGATAGAGGGATGGAGGAGGTAGGAGTGTGACGAGGGACAGACCAAGGGATTCAAGGGAGCTGAAGGAAAAGTTGAAGGTCATGACACAGAGGAAGGAGGATGGGGAGAGGATGGGGGATAAGGAATTGGTGAACCAGGACGCAGAGATGACATGTTTCCCAAAGAGGCCACTGAAATTCTAAATGGACTATAGGGAAATTTGCCATTTTTGAAGATATTGAACTGAGTTAATGCCACCATGGTGGGGAAGATAGTCAGCAGGGAAAATAGAGGGAGAGTTACCCATAGCATTAGTCAGTGAAATCAGAGATAAGACCTTAAAGAAGCCAAGAGTCCTGCTTGATTATTCCCCTGGTATAGTTCTGAAGGGCCAAGAAAATTCCCTACCCCAGTTCCCAAAGAAAATGAATGAGTCCTCACACAGAAGAGTAGGGAAGGTTTCTTCTCAAGAGTTAGGGAATGAGGGGCGCCTGGGTGGCTCAGTGGGTTAAGCCTCTGCCTTCGGCTCAGGTCATGATCCCAGGGTCTTGGGATCGAGCCCCGCATCGGGCTCTCTGCTCAGCTTCCTCCTTTCTTTCTGTGATCTCTGTCTGTAAAAAAAAAAAAAAAAAAAAAAAAAAAAAAAAAAAAAAAAATTAGGGAATGAGACCTCAAAACGCTGAAGAAAAAATTCTTTGCCCAAACAGTCAAAGTAACTCCTTATTGAGCATAGACATGATGCCCAGAGCACTGGCTTGAGAACTGAACTTACCAAAGGATTCCCAAAATCATGAACGAGAGAGGAGTTCAAAGAATTTGCAAGGTGCCATTAGATATTGGACAGGTAGACAGGGGGAAAGTGAAGTCCAATCTTGTGTTGAGTCATAGCACTATAAAACTGTCAAACAATAAAACAAATCCAGAGTTAGGTAAAGAAAGAATTTATTTGAAAAGACTGTTGCAAGAGGGAGAATGCTCTGACCACAAGATCCACAGGCACCTCAAAATAGAAGAGGAAAAATGGTTTTTCTGTTTTTTGTTTTTGTTTTTAAATAGGGAAGGGTAAGCAGGGCTAGCAGGAACTTTGCCAGGGGCTGTGGGGGTGAGTGGCCTGCGTGATTTGGTGGGGATGGGAGTGAGGGGTTAATGGAAAATGTTTCTCTTGAGGACAGCCCCGAATGAGCTGCATCTCAGTGCCTGCTTAAGCTTCAGAGTGAGACAAAATGTAGGGATCTGTGGGAGAAGGGAAGTTATCAAGTCAATGGAAACAAAACAAAGAAAAAAAATCCAGTGGGCTACTTATGAGTAATTGAGTGAGTACTTGGTCTTTATCATTCTGAAGACTCCCTGAGTTTGCTCTTTGCCTCTCTCAAGTTGGTATTGCTCAGTGTTCTCAAGAATGATTTAAAATATCATACTTTACGGGGAGCCTGTGTGGCCCCTTTTGTTAAGTGACTGGCTCTTGGGTTCCAATCAGGTCGTGATCTTAAAGGTGGTGAGACTGAGCCTCACCTCAGCTTCTGTGCTCAGAACAGAGTCTGGTTGAGTTTCTCTCTCCCTCGCCCTCTGCCCTTCCCCCAACCCCCCCCCTTTCTCACTCAAATAAATAAATAAAACCTTTAAAAAAATCATACTTAAGAAAGTCAAAGCCTCAGAGTAACCAAGTTTTCACTGCGCCAATGTCTTCAGCTTCTCAGACTTCTGTGTTCCCTGGTCAAACTAAATGAGATCCCAGACTTTTCATATGTCAGAGATATGTTTATCTAGAGCTATTTCTGCCACTCTCTTAGCATAATTATTATTAGTAGCTATAATTAAGTAGATATTTCACAACTTTTTCTGAGATAACCTCAACTCCCTTGCAGACCCTGTCACTGAGATTTCAAGTGAAATTATAACCACTTCCCAGCAAGAAGAGGAAATCATGGTGTCCCAAACTTTGGGACCAGGAATCTAGCAGGAATTGGTGGAGCCAGGATCATAGTCCCCTTCAAAATGGTTCAAAGGAAAGGGAGAATTTATTGGAAGGGAATGGGGAGATACAGCAGAAGCCAAGGGCAGAACGTCCAGGGTTCAGATGGCCCCTTTTCCACACCTGCTGACCGTGACCACAGCAGCTACTATCTCTCCAGGAGATGGCTCTGGGTAAGTCACTTTTTTTCCATGTAGGTCTCATATGTGTAAAATGACTTGGATATATATCACGATATGGAATAAGACATATCTGGATAAAATGTTGCTGCTGGCTAGTTTAGAACACAATTTCTAACTATACAGGCGGGGGAGATTTTTTTTTTTTTCCTGAGGGAACTAGAGGCTGGAGCCACCCTTGTCTACCTGCTTCAGGACCCCTTGGCATGCCTCCTCCATCTTGGCAACCATGGTCCTGTCTGAAGTCTTTTCTCTTTGTCCCTGAGAATACTGTACTGAGTGAGTTCATGTTTATTAGCGCCCAGACTCTTGGCCTTTGCCTGGAGCTGGGGAACTACATCACCCAGAAGGCTCTCCTCCATGAGCGGCGGCGTCGCTGGCCAATGAAGAAGCCGGAGAGGGACGAAACCGTGCACTACGCGCCGTGTCGGGGCGGGACTTCTGGCATTGTCCCCGCGGCGGTGATTGTATTCGTTCCGGGCGCCGGAGCACCGCGTCCGGCCCAAGGTGACGGAAGAGAAACTGCTGTCCTCACCGCACAGACCCGGGTCCGAGGCTCGGCAGTGTCGCTTCCCCGGAACCCCCGCCGCGGGGGCCGAGCTGGGGACCACGGAGTTCGGGTCCCCGCCCGTGTCTCCGGGCCTCGGTCCGCCCGCAGGCTCTGCCGGCGGCGGCCGCGCTGTCGGACCGGGCGCAGGTGGGGGCTGCCGGAGGGTCGCCCAGGGGGTCGCCCGCCCGACGCCGCCTCCCGATCCGAAAGCTCCGAATGAGGGCGCCTGCTGAGGTCGCTGCGGCCCGGGCGGACAGTGGGGTGCCCTGAGGGTCGCCGCCATTTCTGACGGCCAGTGGGAGACGGCGTGGCGGGTGTTCCCGGCAGAAGGACGAGCGGGCGCCGAGGCTTGGGTGTGCCCCTGGGTAGGGAGCGCTTGGGGGACTTCGAGCGAAGCCGAGCCTCCGCGCGCTGTCTGCCCGGACCGGAGCGCGAGGGGCGGGTCGCACCTGGAAAGGCACCCGGACAGCTGGACCTTTCTACCTGGGGCGCTACCCGCCATGGAGAGTTGTGAATTCAGCCGGGACACGATCTGCTTTAGGATTTTAAGTTTCCCCAAAGGTTGCCCAGGGGAGACTGGGGGGAGCGGGGAGACTAAGGAAGAGGCTGCTGCAGTGGAGTCCAGCGGCATCAGGATGGGGTCCAGACCCGCGATGGCAGCAGAGGAGGGCCACGTACCCCGAGGACAGATAGAGCGTTTAGGGATAGAGCCCTCTTCCTGCTGCATCAGAGGCTGTGAGGGAAAGTAGGGAGTGAAGGCCCACCCCAAGGTTTCTTTCTGAACATCTGGGAGAATGGAGAAGACCATGGGTGGAGGGTGCAGGTTGCCCCGGGGGTGGGGAGGCAGATCAGAGGTTCCATTTTGGACTTAGTGATTCTGAGATGTTCCAAAAGAGTGTTGGGGAGGGGGTGGAGAAAGAAAGAGAAAGAGATGGACAGAGGGACAAGCAAGTCTGAAGTTCCAGGAGGAGTCTACAAGGGGGAAGTCCAAGGGAGTTTTAGATCTGGACCAGGACATAGCCCGGGGAGTGCATTTAGGAGAGGGAAGCTTAAGGTCGTTCTTTGAAAGTGAGAGGTGGAAGTGCCGGAGGGTACGCGCAGGGTTGGACATCCCCGAGGCCGCCTCCAAAGAGGAGGGAGCCTTTAGTCCCATTGGGTTCGGGCTGTTATCTGAGGGAGAGGAGGCCAGGGTTAAGGAGTAGTGGGTGAAGAGCTGGACAGGGTTAGAGACAGAGCTGTGGGGTGGTGTCTGTCCAGTGCCGCGTGGGCTCAGCAGGACCTTGTGTCTAATCCCTGGGAGCAAGGGAAGAGTTAGCTAGGCCAGTGGAACAGCCTAGACCAGACTAGGGCAAGGGTTCATCAGCTTCTCCAGCTCTTTTAGCCCCTCAGCAGGAGGGTTGGTCCATTATTCTAATGAACATTTCTTGACCAGGTTCTCTTCCAGACCACGTGGTACACACAGGCTGCATTGTCTGCTTAGACCCCTCCCCCCCAAGAATTTATTTACTTATTTAGTAAATGACTGCTTCTTTAAATAGTTCTCTAAATAGAAACACACAACAGAAGTTTAAATTTACAGATTTAACTAGTTAAATTCACATAAATTCCTACTAATTGTTTGAAAAGTAACTATACCTCTAAACATTTGATTAAAATAAAGTATTAGCATCACACCCTCTTAAACGCTTAAAAGCAAGAAAGCCACCCACATTTTCAAAGTCTCATTGCCTCATTGCACCAAGGTGTTAATCCTGTAGACAGTAAAAGCTGATATGCCGCTCTTGACATGTACTAAAGTGTTTGATATCAACAGCAGCCCTATGGGATAGGTACCACTGTGCCCGTTTGACAGATCAGGACATTGAGGCACAGGGAGGTTGAGTCCTTCTGTAAGTTTGTGCAGTTGGTACGAGGCAGTGCTGTAGTTTGAACCCAGTTTTCGTTTATGGTTTGGATGTAAACATACGCTGGGCCCGTTCATTCCTCTAGCGGACATCCTGTTTACTCTCATCACAGCCCTGCTGGCTGTCAGGTCTTGCCTTCTTTTTCCCTTTGCTGTCACATGACTCGATCCAAACCCTCACTTCATTGCAAGCTTGACCCAGTGTCCCCTCCTTCGAGATGACTTCCTTGGTTGCCCCATGGAAAGTTGCCCCCAGTTTCTTGTTTCCTTACTCTTTTGTTGTCTTTAGGACTTTCTTGATCTTTTGTTTAGTTCCTTGTGGATGATCTGTCTCCAACCCTGGAATGTAAGCTTCTCCTTGTGCTCTACCCCAGGCCTAGAGCAGTGCTGGTTTGTAACAGGTGCTCAGTAAAGGAGTAAATGAGCGTACGATGCTACCCTTCACGGACTCCCTACCATGCCTTGGGAAGTTCCATGCTTGGAGACGATCTTGCCCCCTTCTGTTCTTCCCTTGCTCACTGCCATCCAGCCAGGCCAACCTGAATATGCCAAACTCTTTCCCACTTCCTCCCAGCTTTGACCTTCGGAGTTGCCTCTGATGGGGACGCTGTTGCCAGATCTTTCCTTGGCGGCCCTTTCACATCCTTCCAGGCTCTGCTCAAATATCTCCTCTTTAATGAGGCTTTTCCTGGCGGGTCTAGCTAAAACGGCGCCTGTCCCAGTCTGCTCTCATTTTGGCATTTTTGTGCAGGGGACATGGCACAGTTACAAAAGCAAAGATGCACGTTAGGTTGAGCTTTTCCAGGTTGTGCTGAGGGAGTAAATAGGAAAAATAGTAGTAACAAAACAACCGTGAAGTGTTGGCCTTCATCAAGCCCTTGATATGCACTGGGGACAATTATTAAGTACCACCTCATTTAAGTCTTACCTCTTTAGAATTTGCTTCTGGGGGCGCCTGGGTGGCTCAGTGGGTTATGCTTCTGCTTTCAGCTCAGGTCAGGATCCCAGGGTCCTAGGATCGAGCCCCGCATCGGGCTCTTTGCTCAGCAGGGAGCCTGCTTCCTCCTCTCTCTCTGCCTGCCTCTCTGCCTACTTGTGATCTCTGTCTGTCAAATAAATAAATAAAATCTTTAAAAGAAAAAAAAAAAAAGAATTTGCTTCTGTTCTTATCCTTACTTCACAGAAAGGAAACGAGGCTCAGAGAAGTCAATTTCCCAGCCCAAGGTCACCCAGCCCTTAAGTAGCTGAAGCTCCAACTCAGTATGCCAACCCCCAGAGCCTCCACTCCTAAGCACAACAGTACCCATCGCGGGCTGGGGAGGCCTGGAGAGGACACCTGAAATCTACTTTGCAGAATGGGTGTAGGCTTCCTAATGAGGAAGGCATAAGGAGCATTTCTGGCAGAGGGAACCACATGGGCAAAAGTAGGGATATGGATTGGTTAAAAAGGCACGAGGGGGCTGGTGTGGTTGCTGAGGGCCCCTTCCAGCTGCTGAGACCCGTCCCATTGGGCAAGACTGTGCTATTGGAATTGCTGCATGTTCATCTCACTCTCACTGTAGTGGTGGAGGGGTATGGGGGTTATACACATAGACCCTGAGCCAGAGGGACCTGGGTTCAGATGTCCGCTTTTTAGATGTGACTCTGCTTGACTTGCTGGATCTCCCTGAGCCTCAGCACACTGGCTGTGACACGGAGATGTTGACAGTGTTGACCTGGGCTGTGGGAAGATGAACACAAGTAGTAAAAACATAGCAGGCACAGGTGTGGGCCAGGCATTCCAGTGTCTGCCTTATGAACATTTTTCTCTTGCATTCTGACAACAGTCTGCTGAAGCGGGGAAGGTTAGTACTACTGATGCAGAACTCACTGCTCAGAAGAATGAAGTGACTTCCCCAAGGTCACACAGCAGGCAAGCCCTCAGCACAGAGCCAGGTGCACAGCGAGGACCGATGAGACTCAGCAGCTGCTGCTGTCACCATCACTGGTGGGATGATTGCTCTTATTATTTCCTCCATTGACATCCTCTAGACATACTCTCTGCTCCTCTCAGGCCACCGAGGCGTGTTATTGTCTTGTGCCATTCTCCCCTGGCTGCCCCCCTAGCAGACTTCTGTGTCAGACTCTGACAAAATTGCATTCTGGGCCAAGGCAGCATCTACCACCGCCCTTGAGCCCAGCACAGAGCGAGGCCCTCAGGAGGTGCCTAGTGATTCAGACCTTGGGTACCCGCTGGATCTTTTCCAGTGATGGAGTGACAGTCTCTAACCCCTGCTTCTCTTTGACTTCCTAGGGATCAGCGACCTTTGAGGATGTGGCCATGACCTTCCCTTGGCGGTCCTAGCTCCACACATTGAGCCCAAAGGCCACTGTACCAGGAGGTGATGCTGCAGACCTGCTGATGCCCTTCTCTCACCGGGTAGGTTTTCACTTAAGCTGTCTCCTGGGGGGAACCTGCAGCCTCCTTCATTCTGCCCTTGCACTTCAGGCCTGCCTAGGCCAAACAGTATGGGGACCTTCCGTTTCTCTTCCCCACAGCTCCTGCTGTGTTTGTGTCTCACATCCTGCCTGGTCTCCCTGTGTGTCTAGCAGGGATTGGTGGGGCCAGGATCACAGCCCCCTTCAAAATGGTTCAAAAGAAATGGAGAATTTATTGGAAGGGAATGGGGAGATACAGCAGAAGCCAAGGGCAGAACGTCCAGCTGCGGCCCATGAGAGACTGCAGTCAAGAACCGAAAGGAACCATGATACACCTTGGCCTCTGTGTCTCTTGTCATGGCTTCTGTGTGTCTTCTCTATGCAGCTGATTAGCTCTTTCTGGTGCAGATCACTCTCTGAGGACCCTAGATTCCTTGCCTCTACTTTTGTCCACGAGTTCTACATCCTTGTTTTCAGTTTCTGCATGGACATCCTAGAGGCATGAAAGGGCTACCTGAGCCTCTATTTCCCTCAGCTTCTCACCCCAGTGCTCTTCATAGGCTGGCCTCAATCTGAGATCCTCATCCCAGACTTCCACAAGAAGGAAGCTGGCTGGCCCAGGGGTCAAGGGGTCCTCAGAGCCCCCACAGCAGGGGCCCTTGGTGATGAGCTATTTTCCAAGGAGAAAGGTGAGTTGACGTTCAGAGGCATTTACCATCACTGTTACCTGGTACCCTTTGGAGGAAAACACAGTTTCAGTTAAAGGTTTAAAGCTCTGTCGTTCCCAGAGGCCTACCTTGAGGGCTGTTCCTCGTTTCCTAAGGTATGGACCAAGAGTCTCCAGTTACACAAGAGAGTGCACAGACCACTCATTAAATGACATTGGCGTCTGGAAAAAATGGTTCCTTTTCCCTCCGTCTCTTGTGGGTCAGTGTCAAGAGAAGCAGCTACCATTGTGCGAGTGTCACCCACTGTCACCCACGTGTCACCCCTGCCCCACTCATTTTATTACCCTAGACTCTCGGGCTTTGGCAAGCAAGGAAAAGTTGGGCAGTAGCGTGAGTCCCAATTTAGAGATGGCCCTTGACTTTGAGATGATATCCACTCATTCCCAATCTGCACTTCAAGGAGCAGTTTTCACTCTAGTCGCTCTGTCCCCTGCCCCAGTCTGTCTTCCTGGATTTCCCTTTAAAGATGTCAGAGATCCAAGGATCAGAAAAGAAAGAAATTGCAAACAGAGGTTTCAGAAATGTCGAAACACAGCAGGCACAGAGACACTATTTTCATCTTCATTTCCCCCTGAAGTGGTAATTTTGCTGCTTCTCTGTCTGTCTCCTAATAGCTGGCTTTTATATACAAGATCCCCCTTTGGCGACCGAGCAAAACCTGACACAACAGAGCCTACCACCAAGGAGCCTTGCTCCATGGACAACTGACTTTGGGAGCCTCAGGGGGTGTCCAGAGTGGGCTGAGGCAGGGATCAGCACGGAAGGGCCTTCAGAAGTGCAGGAAAGCTGCTTGAGTGCATGGAAGAAGAGCCCCGAATGCACAGTCTGCGGACAGGTGATAGCACGCGCTTAAGAGCTTGGTTTCTTACCCAAGGAGGACACTGGGGACACTGGGAAGCCTCTGGAAGCATCGAGTGGGGCACAGCCTCTATCCACAAGTCGCACCCCATGCGGCACGAGCACATTCACGCTGGGGAGAAGCGCCATGGCTGTCAGGACAGCTCTCCCAGCCAGCACGACACTGTCCACACTGGGGAAAGCAGCAAGCGTGGAAAGGCCTTCGAGGTAGATCGCACGTCACGCAGCACCAGTGGCGTCCACTACACCTGCAGATGGACCCCGGGAGCACGAAGAACGTAGCGAGCCTTCACCCAACGCTTCAGTTTCCTCCTGCGTAACAACTCCGGGACGAAAACCCTCTGAGGGCAGAGAAGGCAGGAGGGCCACAGGGAGCCACACTGCTGAGAAGCCCGAGGAGCACATGGTGTTAGGAAGCATTTGGCTTCAGCTTAGCCCTCACCAAGCACTAGAGGGTTCGTGCCTGGGATGGTGAAGGGAAGAGACGCGGGAAGGCCTCGTGCTGGTGAGCCCTCCGTGCCTGACAGGACAGGACTCACACTAGGGGAAGAATTTTGGAATGTAACTACCACAGAAAGTCTTTGGGCCCGTGAATCCTCTTGCTTGGCGTCGGAAAATTCATGCTGAAGGGCAGTCCCCTTAAACTGTCATTGCCATGAGACAACTTCTTGTGACAGATCATTGCTTACTTTTAATGACTTCTATTAGGAAAGGACCCAGCCTGGAGCCTTTCTATCTACGAATTCGTCCAGGAGAGAAACTTAGTGGTTGTTGTGAGCTGGGAAAAACCTTCATAGTTTGATCTCTAGGTTGCCCCGGAAAGCTCTCTTTAGAATATTAAACGACAAAGGAGAAAGAGATGTTGACAATAAAGAAGAAGAAATGCACACATGACTTCTCCCTGACATGGGTGCCGTGCCTTGGATGATTTATCGTTGCTTACTTTTTTGAGAGAGCATGCTAGGCAAACAGTGGCCACCGGTGTGTGTGTGTGTGTGTGTGTGTGTGTCTTAATCCCTGGAACCTGTGACTAGGTTTACCTTACATGGCAAAGGAGGATCAAGGCTGCCGATGGAATTAAGGCTGACCGTCAGCCAGGGAGGTTGTCCTGGATAATGTAGGTAGGCCTGATACAATCCTAAGAGGCCTTAAAAATGGAGCCAGAAGAGCAAATGTCAGAGTGACGTCAGGTGGGAAAAACTCAACAGGCTACTGCAGGCTCGAAAACAAGTTGGTCCTTACAAGCCTTCGGAAAGGAACCCCGTCCTGCGGACAGCTTCAACCCTGTGACCCCCGTGTTGGGCTTCTGGCCCACGGAACTGTATCACAATAAATGTGTGTTGTTTTCAGCCAATAAAGGTGTGGTAATTTGTTAGAGCAACAATAGGAAACTAGTATTGAGGGTGGGGTCGGGGTGGTTGGGAGGCCAAAAGGGCCGGTTTCCCTCTATCTTTTAGAAGCGTGGACTGCCGTCCAGTGTCTGGTGTGCTACCTGAAGGCAGCTCGACAAACATTTCCTGAAAGGCTTCTTTCTTCCAAAACGTTGTCTGTACCCTTGAGGAGCATAACTCTTTGTAAGAAATACGAAGTCCTGACTTTTGAAATTTGAAACTTGTACAAAGTTAGAATACTAAGTATGGTGTTTTATGAAGAGAGCTTATTGTAGTTCGGGAGGTGAGGATCCCTGGCACAAATCAGCACATTATACTACAGCACCGAACACAGTTGAGGGCTTTAATTTAAAAAAAATCAACTGTCACTTTCTTTATGTGGTTTGGAATGCCCGTCACTCACTCTCTTTTGCTCCTGGTCCACTTGTTTGACCATCTCTTGTGTGGCATGGGGGTGATTGTGTCGCCGTGTGGGCTTCCCTGTTGATCACCAAGTCTTTCTGCCGGCCGGTGTCACTCAGCTTCCTTAATCCCCTGTGGGGGGGCTTCTCTGTGCCCGACTCAGCAGTTATTTAGGGGTGGAATTAGAACTAAAACAAAATACTACAGCCAAGTTGAACTTGTGATCAACTCAGCAAAAACACTGAGAAGAAAGCTCATTATTTGATCCGGTAAAGAACTATGAGTGTCACTATAAAGTGACTAGAAATTTTTAAATTGTTTTTAAAAGTCTCTATTTTAATTCCAGTTGGGGAACATACCGTATTGTATTAGTTTCAGGCATACGATATAGAAATTCAACACTTCAATGCATCACCCGGTGCTTATCAGGACAAATGCCCTCCTTACTTCCCATCACCTGTTTCATCCATCCGCCCCACCCGCTTTCCTTCTGATAACCATGAACTTCTCTGTAGTTAAATGTCTGTTTCTTGGTTTGCCCAGCCCCCCTTTTTCCTTTGTTCGCTTTGTTTGTTTGTTTGTTTTTTTAAAATCTATGTATAAGTGAAACCCTATGGTATTTACCTTTCTCTGACTGACTGACTTCACTTAGCATTATACGCTCTAGCTCTATTCATGTCATTGCAAAGTGGCAAGTTTTCATTCTTTTTTATGGCTGAGTAATATTCCATTATGTGTGTGCGTATATATAATATATAATTTATATATAATATATAATATGTATCTTTATTCATTCATCAACTGAGGGACACTTGGGCTGCTTCCATATCTTGGCTCTTGTAAATAATGCTGTAAATGCAGGGCTGCATGTCTCCCTTTAAATTGGTGTTCTTGTACTCTTTGGGTAAATGCCCAGTAATGCAATTTGCTGGGTCATAGGGCACTGCTATTTTTGAGGACCCTCCATACTGTTTTCTACAGTGGCTGCACCAGTTTACATTCCCACCAACAGTTCACGGGGGTTCCTTCTTCTCCACCCCCTCACCAACACCTGTTGTTTCTTATCTTGTTTATTTTAGCCGTTCTGACCAGTGTGAGGTGGTATCTCATTGTAGTTTTGATTTGTATTTCCCTGATGATGAGTGATGTTGAGCATCGTTTCATGTATCTGTTGGCCATCGTGATGTCTTCTTTGCAGAAATGTCTGCTTATGTCTTCTGCCTATTTTTTAATTGGATTATTTGGTTTTTGCATGTTGAGTTTCGTGAGTTCTTTATATATTTTGGACACTAACCCTTTATTGTATATGTCGTTTGTGTATATCTTCTCCCATTCCATAGTTTGCTCTTTACTTTTGTTGATTGTTTCCTTCACTGTGCAGAGCTTTTTTTGCTTCTGTTTCCCTTTCCTCAGGAGATATAGCTAGAAAAAAGTTGCAACGGCCTATGTCAGATAAGTTACTGCCTGTGTTCTCCTCTAGGACTTTATGGTTTTAGGTCTCACATTTAGGCCTTTCATCCATTTTGAATTTATTTTAGTGTCTGGTGTGAGAAAGTGGTCCAGTTTCATTCTTCTTCATGTAGCTCTCCATTTTCCCAACACCAGTTTTTGAAGAGATTTTTCCTATTGCATATTCTTTTCTGCTTTGTTGAAGATTAATTGATCATATAGTTGTGGATCTGCTTCTGGATTTTCCATTCTGTTCCATTAGTCTATGTGTCTATTTTTGTGTCAGTACCACGTTTACAACAACTTGGTAATATCAGCTGAGGTCAAGGATTGTGATGCCTCCAGGTTTGCTTTTCTTTTTCAAGATTGCTTTGGGGGGTGTGGTGTCTGGGTGTCACAGTCGATTGAGCATCTGACTCTTGGTCTTGGGTCAGGTCATGATCTCAGGGTTGTGGGATCAAGCCCTGCATTACATTGGGCTTTGAGCTCAGCAGGGCATCTGCTTGAGATTCTCTTTCCCTCTGCCCCTCCTGCTCATGTTCTCTCTCTCTCAAATAAATAAATCTTAAAAAAAAAAAAAAAGATTGCTTTGGCTATTTGGGGTCTTTTGTGGTTCCATACAAATTTTAGGATTATTCTAGTTCTGTGAAAAATGTTGTTCATATTTTGATAGGGATTGCATTGAATGTATAGATTGCTTTGGGTAATATAGACATTTTAACAGCATTTTTTCTTCCAATCCATGAGCATGGAACATTTCGTTGCATTTCTTTGTGTTGAAGCGATGAGCACATTCATAAACGGACCAGAATGAATGCTCACAGCTCTGTGTTGGCTTCACAGTTATCATCATGGGTTTTCTCACTGGGTAGGGTGTTTTGGAATTCCTTTTTGTGATTAACTTGAGGCTAACTTTCAGACTATTGAGCCCTCTTCAGAGCTGGTTCAAGGATCACACAGTAGCTTGATTAAGTGACCAGAGCGGACACATGCTGTTCCTGTGTACTTTACCCACCTATCATTTTGTCTGTACGTGTATAATTTTGTAAAAACTCGGTGCCAAGTTTTCTCTTCATGGACGACGATCAGTGCCTCTTTGGGCCTCTGGCCCTGCCCAGCTCGCCCAGGAGTGCCTCTGTGCTGTGGCTGTGGCTGTGCTTGTAGCAGACCGCCTTGGGCCGGGGAAGAGTTGGAGGCTGTGTCTCTCCTGAAACACTTCATTCTCGCAGAGTATCCCTTCCAAGGAGGAGCTGGTCCAGAGCTTCCTTCCTTCTAGCCTATAGAAGAAGGAGAAGGGGAAGGGGAAGGACTATCATGCCAGAGTCTGGGCTTCCTACCCCTTTGGAGGGACTGCAGGAGGAACAGGTGCTGTGCTGTTCTGGAAGGTTCTGGTGGGAAGGCTGCCCTTCCAGACGCCTCACACAGTGAAACCCACAGGCATGTCCTCTGAGAGCATGGACGTACCTGAGGCATTTATCGGGGAGTTGCTCTAGGCCAGTTGCTGGGTTTGAGTCATCTGAATGCAAGCAGCGGGGGCCTGCATGGTCATGAGCAGAGGTCTGAGTGGGATCAGGGAACAGGGCGACACAGACGGAAGGAAACTATCAGACTTGTCTGCTTCTTCCTGAGACCCCATCAGGAGCTTTTTCATTTCTTCCGGCAGTGCTTTACCCAGACTCTGGCCTCAAGATTGTTCAGAGCCACATCCTCAGAGCAGCTGCCCCTGGTGAGGGGGGGGTAGGACATCCCTGAGTCTGGGCTTACTTCATCAGGGTAGTGGCCCCTGGACTCAAATTGCTTTCTGAGCCCTATGTGTCTGGTTCTTTGTGATTCCGCAGGGAGCTGCTCTGGTTCTGCTACCTCATCTGTTAGGTTCTCGTTTATTGAAAACTATTTAATAAAACTGTTTGCATTTTGTATTGGTGCATGTGGATGTGTTTGTGTCCCCACGTAGAGTCACTGCTTCTATAGGAAGTTGTTTCCTGTGAAGATGAGAGATGGTTGTTCACTCTGGTTCCCAGGCCGGCTCCCTTTATGGTTCAGTGGGGAGATTGGACTGTTCATTAGTCACCGGCCTTACTGTGCCGACTGACAGATATACTCATATCAGCCACTTTACAAACCCTTTCTAGTCTCTGTTTCCATTTTTCCAAGTCAACATTCATCCCTGGAACAACACAACTGTATTTTAATTAATCTTTTTTCACTTTTTCCTACCAGGTGTTTCCTAAGGCCCCAGGGGCTGCTGGCCAAGGTCATGTCTGGCTTGTTACTCTGCACTCAACTATGACAAGTCTTAGGTAGGAAATTGTCCTTTCTAATATCGTCCTTGAACTTTTTCTCTCCTGTTCCTATTTGCTCTCATATGAACACTAGAAACTACATCTCCTGACATTTTCAGACTCCTTTTAATTCCCACCTCCATTCGATGCCCAGAATCCTTGTAGCTCATAAAACCCTTGTAAGCTTATGCCACAAGCTACCACTTGCGTGGTATTATTGACATCTTGCTCAAAATTCCTTCTTCAGTGGAGTCCTGGACTCTTGGCTCATGGCCCCTCCCTTCTCCCTTATTCCTGTTACCACCTGCCATGTCTTAAACATCGTTGGTGGGCAACCCAACCAAAACTCTATAACCTCAGTTCCTCACCCTCTTTACTTGTAATGATCTTTTTTCCCATTCCTATTCTGCTGTAGCCAAGACATCGGGTTCGACTCTGGATGTTGCCCTTATGACATGTTGTCAGTGTGAACCTCCAAAGCATGCCTCCTTCTCTCATTACTTCCACTTAGTTGTTCATGCTTTTAGCTTTGTGCCTCTATACTTTCAGATATTTTATAATCTAAACTTCTAAAATTTTAAAAAGTTTTACTTAAGTAATTGCTACACTCAACGTAGGGCTCAAACTCCCAACCCCAAGATCAAGATTTGCATGCTTTTATGACTGGGCCAGCTAGGTGCCCCTATAAATCTAAACTCCTAAGCCATTATATCCTTATTTTCAGTGACTTCCTTTCCTCTATAGAAATCATAGATTGCGTGTTTTGTTATTATTGCAAGTCCCTTAAAAACATAATTGTATAATGCATTGTCCAAAATAGAAGACGCATGTTGCTACTGAGCAATTGAAATGAGGCCATTATGACTGAAGTTTTTATCCTTTTGACAAATAAAAATTAATATATATATATTTAAGGCATACAAAGTGATGCTTTGATATATGTACACATTGTAAAATGACTTTCACAATCAAATTAACAAACACATCATCACAAAACATAGTTGCCTTTTTCTTGGTGTGGTGAGAACACTTAGTATCTACTCTTTTAGCAAATTTCAAGTATATAATACAATATAAATTAAATATAATTACCCTCTTACATATCATATATCCAGAAATTATTCATTGTATAGCTAAAAGTTTGTTTTATTTGACCTATATCTCACCATTTCTTCCAACCCCAGTCTCTGATAAATACTGTTCTACTCTGATTCCATGATCCTGACTTTTCAAATTCTGACATATTAATGAGAACATATAGTATTTGTCTTTCTCTGGCTCGTTTATTTCACTTATCATGATGTCCTCCAGGTTCACCCATGTTATTACAAATGGCATGATTTCTTTCAATTTCTTTTTATGGCTGAGAACCATTCTTTGTGTGCCTGTGTGTGTATCACATTTTCTTTATCCATCTGTTGACAGACAAGTTGTTTCCATATCTTGGCTATTGTGACTAAAGCTGCAGTGAACATGGGAGTGCAGATATCTCCTTGAGATCCTGTACCAATGTTCATTTCCACCGATAGTGATACAAGGGTTTCCCTTTTCTCCACATCTTCACCAACACTTGTTTTTGCTTGTCTTTTTCATACTAGCCATTATAATATGTATGAAGAGATTTCTCGCTGTGGTTTTGATTTCCATTTCCCTGATAATTAATGATGTTGAGCACCTTTTTTTTGTATTTGTGGCTATTTGTATGTCTTTGATAAAATGTCTATTCAGGTACTTTGTCCATTTTTTAAATTGGGTTGTTTGTTTTTTGATTTGTTTTTTGCTAAGTTGTGTGACTTTCTTATGTATTTTGGATATTAAACCATTTTTGGAGATATGGTTTGCAAATATAATTTCCTTATTCTTCATGTTGTCTTTTCATTTTGTTGAAAGTTTCCTTCACTGTTCAGAAGCTTTTTAGTTTGATGTAGTCCTACTTGTTTATTTTTTGCTTTCACCATCTGCACTTTGGTGTCAAATCCTCCCCATGCCCCCCAAAATTGCCAGGAACAATGTCAAGGAGCTTTTTCTCTGTCCCCTCTCCCACTGCCATGGGAGTTTTAAGTTTTAAGTCTTTAATGCCTTTTAGTTTCTGTGGATGGTCTAAGAGAAGGGTCCAATATCATTCTTTTTCATATGATTATCCAGTTTTCCCAACACTGTTTCTTGAAGAGACTCTTATTTCTCCATTGTGTATTCTCCATTGTCATAGACTGGTTGACCACATATGTGTGGGTTTATTTCCAGTCTCTCTCTTCTGCTCCATTGGTCTATGTTTTTATGCCAGTACTATACTGTTTTGATTATTATAGTTTTGTAATATGGTTTGAAATCAGAAAGTGTGAGGCCTCCACCTATGTCTTCCTTCTCAAGATTGCTTGGCCTACTCGAGTCTTTTGTGGTTCCATATGAACTTTAGGATTATGTTTCCTATTTCTATAAAAAATGCCATTGGAATTTTGATAGAGATTGCACTGGGTCTGTCGATAATTTAGGGCAGTATGGACATTTTAATAATGTTAATTCCTCCAATCCATGAACACAGATATATTTCCATTTAACTTGTATCTTCTTCAATTTCTTTCATCAACATCTTATAATTTTCAGTGTATAGATCTTTTACCTCAGTTAAATTTATTCTTATGGATTTTATTCTTTATCATGCTATTGTAAATGGGATTGCATTCTTTCTTTTTCATAGAGTTCGCTGTTGGTGTATAGAAACACAATGGATTCTTATACATTGATTTTGTGTCTTGCACATTTACTGAATTCATTTATTCTAAGAGTTTCTTTATAGAGCCTTTGGGGTTTACTACATATAAGATCATGTTGTCTTCAACCAGAGACAGTTTAACTTGCTCCTTTTCAGTCTGGATCCCTTTTATTTCTTTTGCTTAGACGATATTTAGATTATACTTTATGATAGATATGAATCCTGGGTAATGGCTTCAAGCTCTCAGCAACTAGTTTCTTTTTTTTACTTTTATTTTTTAAAATAATTTTTTAAAGATTGTATTTATTTGACGCAGAGACAGAGATCACAAGTACGCAGAGAGGAAGGTGGAGGGGGAGGAAGCAGGCTCCCCACTGAGCAGAGAGCCCGATGCGGGGCTCTACCCCAGGACCCTGAGACTGTGACCTGAGCCAAAGGCAGAGGCCCAACCCACTGAGCCACCCAGGCGCCCCAGGAACTAGTTTCTTCACAGGCAAAATAAAGTGAATGAAAGATTAAAAAACATAGTGTAGTATAGGCATTGGGATGACCACCTAGGAACCTGGGCTTTGATTAACTACCAATCTGTTGCTCAGCAAGAAATTTTATGGTTTTGTCCCTCTTTCTCTAGTTACTTGATAAATAAGTAAAGTGTATTACATATATTTGGTATACTTTCAAACTCAGTTTTACTTTCTATTTTTTTGACAATATCCAAATTCTTCTTTGTTAAAATTGCTCACTAATAAATGCTATTGACCTAATAGGTTATGATCTAAAGCAAGATTAAAAGAACAGACATACCTAAGGCAAATTTCATATTTTTACTTGCTAATCCTTCAAATCGACCCTACTTAATATAATCAATGTAATCTTTCATAAATAGAATGTTTATTCTAACTCTACCCTTTTCCTTAAAATAGTTCAAACTTTTGCAAGAATGGTTTTAGTCCTGACATATTTGGCTAATTTTCTGTGAAAAGGTTTTGTAGTTTAAAAATAGATGTCAAGAGGTCCTAAGAACTGGTCCTGATGAGGGATGCTACACTTGGGAAATTGTTATTTCAGTCACCTTAACTCTGACTAAATAGGAGGAGGGCAGAGAGAGAGAGTGAGAAAGAGATTGCGTGTGTGTATATGTGTGTATGTTTTGTTAGTTGCTGGTACCCAGTGAATGGGCAGGTGTGGCTTGTGTTCAATCATCAGAATACTTGGTAAGAACTGGGAGTTTATATAGAGCCTTTCTGAGATCAGGATGGGGTAAGACACTTCTGCCAGTGGAATCTTCCTTATGTATAAGAAGTATCATTGCCTCCTGCACATCTCAGTCCCCTCAGAGATGTTTCTTGGCCTCCTTCTTTCAATTATAGGACTGTTCTCAGCTGTTGACTGTGCAGGAGGAATCTTCCCTCTATTGATAAAGACCTCAGTTCCTCAAATAATCAGTAACAAAATGCTGAATTTCTTTCCCAAAGTTCAAAATTAGTTAGATGAATGGTAAGCATATCTGATTCTTTATTTCAATTTGTCAAGAGAGGAAAAAAAAAATACTCATTAGCACTATGCCTCTACACTCTACCCTTGATCACCCTTTCACATTCAGGAGGACATTCCCCAACTTCCTGATTGCATCTCTTAACCTCAACTCTTTGTCAATTGAAGGTACAGCTTTGATAATTCAAACATGCATTGACTAGTCCCTTAGCAACCACTGAACTCACTGGGTTAGGTACTAAACTGTAATGTGGCAGATAATGTCTCCTGAAAAGAAAAGCTTTGAATTACACAATCTAAACTTATTGGAAGCTAAATCAAAATATGCCACATTTAATTGGTGTAAGAAGGTTTTTCAAACAGATGGAATGTAGTGTCACTACAACCTCCAGTAAGCTTAAAGTGGAAAATTCCTCCTTCTTTTCTTCACCTAAACTAAACCAGATTTGTCGTTCAATGTCTCTTTGCTCTACTTGAAATCGCCTTGCTTCTTTCAGCTCCGCTAGGGAAGTGTACACAACAGGCACTCCACCACTTAAGAATTCATTATTAAGGCAAGCAGAATCAGAAAGTCAACAGTGCTCTGAAATTCAGGGAAAAAGCACAATTACTCTAGCATTTTGAGGATTTCCCCTTACATTTGTGAGACTGAAAATCCAGTAAAGAGAGCTATTTAATTGGCATTCTACACCCGGGAAGGCTTTGGTTGTCTTTTCTGTCCTGGAGCACAAACCCCAAAAAGGTGGCTGCTACACTTTAATGTGCAAAGGTGCATGTTTTCATTTAAAATACAGATTCCTGGGGCACCTGGGTGGCTCAGTGGGTTAAGCCGCTGCCTTCCGCTCAGGTCATGATCTCAGGGTCCTGGGATCGAGTCCCGCATCGGGCTCTCTGCTCAGCAGGGAGCCTGCTTCTCCCCTTCTCTCTCTCTGCCTGCCTCTCTGCCTACTTGTGATCTCTGTCAAATAAATAAAGTCTTTAAAAAAATACAGATTCCTCAGAGTCATATCTATTTTAGTTGGTCTGGCCTAGGGTGGCAGGAATAGGCCTTTTTGAACAAGCATCCCAGGTGACTTGGTACAAGTCGTACTTCGATTACAACGTAAGGAAAACTGACCTAGACGACTTCCTAGAGTTTGGAGAAATGAGCTGATGCCAACAGGCCCCATCCTGCTATAAACACAGAAATACTGGATAAGATTTAATAGAAACTAGGGCATCTGCATGGCTCAGTTGTTGGGCCTCTGCCTCCGGCTTGGGTCATGATCCCAGGGTCTTGGGATTGGCTGGTGTTGGGCTCCCTGCCCAGCGGGGAGTCCCTTCTACCTCTGACCCTCCCCATTCTCATACTCTTTCTCTCTTTTTCAAATAAATAAATAAATCTTAAAAAAATAAATTTTAAGAAAATGACTTTGTCAGCAATTTATATACACAAGATCAAGGCACCAAAAATGTTTCTATATAACCACCACAGCCAATTAAACAAGGTAATAATGATTTAACAATTCACAGGAGCAACCAAAACTATGGGTGGATGATGCTTCATTTTATGTCTCACTTTCCCTGGGCCACAAGGTGCCCAGACATTTGACCAAACAGAATTCTGGGTATGTCTCTGAGGGTGTACCTTGATTAGATGAACATTGAATTGGTAGACTGAGTAGAGCAATTTGCCCTCCATAATGTTGGGCCTCGTCCAATCAATTGAAGACTGTGATAGAACAAAAAAGGCCAAGTAAAAGGAAACTCCTCCTGCCTGATTATTCAGCTAGGACACTGGTCTTTACTGGTCTTTAGACTCAGACTGAAACCAGCTCTTCTTGGGTCTCCAGCCTGCTGACTGTTTGAATGGAATTTACAACATTGACTCTCCTGGTTCTCAGGCCTTTGGACTCAGACTGGAAACTGCACATCAGCTCACCCGTGTCTCTGGCTTATGGACTGCAGATCTTGAGACTCCTTAGCTTCCATAATTGTCTCAGACAATTGCTTATAATGAACGGCTCTCTCTCTTTCTCCCGATGAATATATACACACATATACCCACATCCTACTGGGTCTGTTTCTCTGGAGAACACTTGACTAATACAGTGTGTCCAGGCATTACTAAAATAACGTAGAAGACCTGCTCATGTATAGGAAGAAATTATATTGCTAGCTCTTCAAGGCTGAACCAACTGTACCTGCAGGCTCAAGCGCATAATCATCTTCTGTTTGAATCCTGAATAAAACCGGAAGTATATCTATACCCTCTATTTTGCTCTCTCCAGCCCCCATATATGAGGGCGGTGTTTCTCAAAGTACAGCGCATGGACCAGCAGCATAAGGATCAGCATCATATGAGAACTTACTAGAAATCCTTGACCTCAGGTGTATTAAATTATAAACACAAAATTAGATGTCCAAAATCTGTTTTTTAATATATTAAAATGCAGATGCTGATTCAATAGGTCTGGGGTAGGCCTGACAATCTGCATTTCTGGTAAGCTCCTTTGTGATGCTGCTGCTCCAGGCCTTCAGTAAAATAGGTCTGGGATTTACAATTAAATCATCCTCCCATATCTGAGGTTCCAGTTAAGCTGGTTAGATTCTCGTATGGCTTCCTCAGTGTTGACAACCAGACTTACCTTAGGGCATCAGTCTTCAGAGACATTCCTAATCCCTTCTCCCCCTTTTATCCCCAAAGTCACATTTCTTCCTCCCTATAATCAAAATACTTCTCTTCTTAAAAAGAAAAAAATTACTTAGAGAGAGAGAATGCACAAGCTTTGGGAGGGGCAGAGGGAGAGAGAGCATCCCAAGCAGGCTCCACACCCAGTGCAGAGACTGATGCCATAGCCTGGAGACCACCACCTGAGCCAAAATAAGTCAAATGCTTAACCAACTGAGCCACCCAGGCACCCCTCAAAATACTTCTTTGTACAAGTGTGTGTGCACGGGGGCACATGTATATCCTCACTCACTAACCCAGGCACCCCAGGGGGCAGGAAGTGGTGATTGTACATCACTACCTCAGACTTTTGACCAAAGTACCTATCCGGTGGGCCATGCCTGCAGGATACTGTAAGTCTACTGTGAATTTAAGTCTGGCACATAATATCCCATTTTTATCATTTATTCAAAATAGTCCTTCATCCTAGGCCAGGTAAGTGTTTTATAAACTTGGCAAGTTAACTCAATTCCCAGGAGTCTGTGGATCATAATTTGAGAAAAAGTGCAAGAGAATATAAAAGATGTTACTTTAGGTTAAAGGTCATTTAGTGTGCCCTTTAAACACAAATGGAAATGCAGGTGCTCTGGTACATGGGCAGAACTCTTTCAAAGGTAATAATCAAATAATTCATAATATGCTTTTATTAACATTTTAAAATTATTAACATGGAAATAAAGTATTTAATCCTCATAGAGATCTCAGTATATAAAAAACAAAAACAAAACACTGGCCTAGAGCAGTCCCTTTAGTCCCAGTATGGTGGGTCAGTACATCCAGAGGATGGCTACTCTAATGTCTGTATCATGAGATATACTACAGTATAATGGTTAAGATTGTTATTTGTCACAGAACTACAACAAAAAACTCTTAAAATTTATATAGGACCACAAAAAACCCCAAATAGCCAAAGCAATTCTGAAAAAGAAAAAGCAAAGCTGGAGGTATCACAATTCTAGACTTAAAGCTATGTTACAAAGCTGTAGTAATCAAAACAGTATGGTACTGGTACAAAAATAGACACATAGACTAATGGAGCAGATGGAAAATCCAGAAGTAAACCCACAATTATGTGGTCAACTAATCTTCAATAAAACAGGAAAGAATATGCAATGGGAAAAAGATGGTCTCTTCAAAAACTGGTGTTGGGAAAACTGGACAGCTACATGCAAAAGACTGAAACTGAACCACTTTCTTTTTCCATATACAAAAATAAACTCAAAATGGATTAAAGACCTAAATGTGAGATCCGAAGCCATAATAATCCTAAAAGAGAATACAAGCAGTAATTTCTCTGACACTGGCTATAGCAACTTTTTTCTAGATCTGTCTCCTGAGGCAAGGGAAACAGAAGCAAAAATAAACTATTGGGACTACATCAAAACAAAAAGCTTTTGCACAGTTGAGGGAAACAACAAAATAAAAGGCAACCTATGGAATAGGAGAAGATATTTGCACATGGCATATCCAATAGTGTTAGTATCCAAAACATAGAAAGGACATATAAAACTCAACACGCGGGAAACAAATAATCCAATTAAAAAATGGGCAGAACACATGAAGAGATGTTTCTCCAAAGAAGACATCCTGATGGCCAACAGATGCATGAAAAGATACTCAACATCACTCATCATTAGGAAGATACAAATCAAAACCACAATGAGCTATTACCTCACATCTGTCAGAATGGCTAAAATCAACAACACAAGAAACAACAGGTGTTGGCGAAGATTTGAAGAAAAAGGAACACTAGTGCATTGGTGGGAATGCAGACTGGTGCGGCTATTGTGGAAAATAGCATGGCATTTCCTCAAAACGTTAAAAATAGAACTAGCCCTACAACCTAGTAATTGTACTACTAGGTATTGACCCAAAGAATACAAAAACACTAATTCAAAGGGATGCAAGCACCCTTATGCTTATAGCGGTATTATTTACAATAGCCAAGATGCGGATACAGCCCAAGTGTTCCATCAATTGATGAATGGATAAAGAAGATGTGATTATATCTATATCGATATCGATATAGATATATCACAGCCATAAAAAAGAATGAACTCTTGCCATTTGCAACAACATGGATGGACCTAAAGAGTATAATGCTAAGAGAAGTCAGTCATTCAGAGAAAGACAAATACCATATGATTTCACTCATATGTGGAACTTAAGAAACAAAACAGTTGAACAAAGGGAAAAAGAGAGGGGCAAACCAAGAAACAGACTCCTAACTATATATAGAGAACACACTGATGGTTGCCAGAGGAGGGGGGTTAGGGGGATGGGTGATTAAGGATGGCACTTGTCATGATGAGCACTGGGTGATTTATGGAAGTATTGAATCACTGTATTGCACACCTGAAACTACCATAACATTGCAGGTTAATTATCCTGGAATTTAAAATAAAATTAAATTTAAAAACCTATAGGCTGTTGAGCCAAACTACCTGCATTTGCTTCCTGTTATTTTTTTTAAAGTAAGCTCTATGCCCAGCTCTGGGGCTTGATTTGCATGCTCTACTGACTGATCCAGCCAGGCATACCTCCTATTTTTAAGTTATATCTCTTTCGGTTACTAGCTGCCTGACCTTGGGCAAGTTATTTAATTGGATGTGGTGATCACTGAGTAAACATCATTTTATGCATACATGTGTATATGTACACACACATATATATAAGGTCATTATGTGAGAGTGAAGAGGTTTAGATGCTTTCTAGACTGTTCCGCGAGAGGGTAGATTCCTGTATTGGGGATTAGTAATAATGTCAGTATGATGAGGAAGTTGATTTGGCTTATGTTCTTTTCTCCCCCCATCAGGGATGAAACTTTTGTACCATGTAACAGCAGCTGAATGCACAGCAGTGAACCCAGCAAGCTGCAGAGGGGTCCATTACTGTGTATTATGGGCCAAATTTTGTCCCCTCCCCCCAAAAAATATATGTTGAAGTCTTAACCCCCAATAATTTACAATGTGAAACTTACTTGCAGAGTTTTTTTTTTTAAGATTTTATTTATTTATTTGACAGACAGAGATCACAAGTAGACAGAGAGGCACGCAGAGAGAGAGAGAGAGAGAGAGAGAGAAGGAAGCAGGCTTCCTGCGGAGCAGGGAGCCCGATGCGGGGCTTGATCCCAGGACCCTGAGATCATGACCCGAGCCGAAGGCAGCAGCCCAAACCACTGAGCCACCCAGGCGCCCCATGAGTTTTTATAGCAGTAATAAAGTAAGGTCATTAGGGTGGACCCTAATCCAATACGACTGATATCCTTATAAAAAGAGGAAATCTGGAGACACACACACACACACACACACACACACACACACACACACACAGAGGGAAGATGATAGAAACAGGCACAGGGAGAATGCAGCTATCTGCAAGCCAAAGAGAGAGACCTGGAATTAAATCCCACAGAGTCCTCAGAAACAACCAATGCTGTGACACCTTGCTTTGGACTTCAAACCTTCAGAACTGAGAGATAATAAAATCCTGTTTAAGCCTCCATGTTTGTAGCACTCTGTTATGGCAGCCCTACGAAACTAACACACTGTACACTATGTCCATTCCCTGCCTGCTCTTCCTAATGGCTTGGACAACCTGCTCCACTTAGAAGTGCTTATCAGCCCATTCTCTCAGATCTGTGTGCATTTTACCTTTGTTCACATAACTCAGCAGTTCTAACCATTCCACTGCCTTCCATCAAGTTACCTTTAACCCTTCTGGGTGAGATTAAAGTATATATCTAATATAATGTCCTTTTATTGTCAGTAATTTACCCTATCTTTTAAAATTTCTCAGGATTTTGTTAGTTTTTATTTGTGATTTGTGCGTACTTTTATATTCTATGCATTAATTCACCAACTGTGAGGTTTTCCAGGAACACATATATTGCATCAAGTTAGTTTTCCTATTGCTGTCTGAGAAATTAGCACAAACGTGGTGTCTTGGGTTCTGTGGACCAGGGTTGGGTCCTCTCTTTCAGAGTCTCACAAAGCTGCACAAACAATGTTTGCTGAAGCCAAGAAATCTGGAGTCTTGCCTGGGGAGTCTTCAGAATTCACTTTCTTGAAATTATACTATTAAGAGCCCTGGATATTTACTATTAGCTAGAGACTGTCTCTAGATCCTAGAGGCCAACTCTAGTTCTTTCCCACATGGGCTTCTTCAACATAGCTGCTTACTCTGTGTCCACAAGGAGTCTCATTGAAGTCTTTTAAAATGGAGTCTTACATAATGTAACAATAACAGTTGTGACATCCCATCACCTTTGCCATAATCTGTTGGTTAGAAGCAAGTCACAGGTTCTGCCCACCTTCAAGGGATTATACAAATGCACGAATACCAGGAGGTGGGAGTCATCAGAAGTATGGCAGGATTACATTTAACGTAAAAGACTCTTGTACCCCACCCCTGCATAGTGGGCCACTTAGACCTCAGGGATCAGTGGTACCCAGACCAGCCAACCTTGGTGAACTGATGTCCAGGCAGGTCTCAACTCTGTTTTCTTCCAGGCCTATACATGTTTCAGGATTTAGGCATATATTCTAATATTCAAAAATTCATACCCAATATCTAACAGAAAAACTGCATGAATCCTATAAAACCAATGCTCCTTCCCATTTTCTTTCCTAGGCTTAATTTCTCTTCTCTTTTCCTAATGGAAGTTGGAGTTCCTAATTTCAGAAACAGGGATGGAAAAAGGGAGGTCTGACACCTGCTTCTTCATTCAGTGTTTCTGTTTTTGTTTTGTTTTGAACCTCCCCTGCCCTGAATATTTTCCCGGACCCAATAGTTTGACACTCCAAATACGGACTAGCCAGATTGCTCATTGCCTTAAACTGTGTACATTGATTTTTTTTCATGTCCTAAGGTGTTTACAATGAAGGACTCCCACATGATGCTTGTAAAAGCAGCATCTTGAAAGACGTGTCTAGGAAAACGGAAATTGATTTCTTCATAACATTTTATACAATATGACATTCTAAAAGTACCCGTTTTCAGAAAAGTCCTGCTGTTCCTCACAAAAGGAAAAACTGTGGCCTATACAAATAAAACATTCAGCCTCTCGTTTAGTCATCCTTTTTAATTATCTAGTCTCGAATAGCTTTCCCATATGTCAAATTATTTTTAATGTTCAATGTATTAGTAAAATGGCTCAGTACTAACCACTTGGGTATTTTCAAATAGGAGAAGTATGGTTGAATCTCCCAAATTGCATTTACAATGAAAGATGCTTCATGCCAGTGACTCAGATCTTGACAAACGAGGCACGGCATTCATTAGTTTAATGTTTTTCCCCTATTGTGATAGAAATACATAATGACACTGCCTAAGTAATGTGAAATTATTCAGCAATGTAAGAAAAATTTCAATAAGCACTGCCTACCAGTTACAGTTCTTAAGCTCATCTTCAGATTTCTTCAGTAGAAAATTACTTAGGAGATTCTGGAAAACTCACTACCTTTTCTATTACAATCTTAGGTAAAATCATTATCCCTTATTTATCTTTCTCAGTTTTTCTCAAAATAGTAAAATTAATACAGTGAATTCTTAGCATCCATAAGCCTTTAGGATAAAGGATACAAAGAGTCATGAGGAGGCTAGGATAGCTTATTGTGGTAAGCATTTCACAATGTATACAGATATCAAATCATCACATTATATACCTTAAATATATAAGTTTTTTATCATTTACACCTCACTAAATCTGGGATAAAAGAGGCTAAGATGATAATGTTACTAGATATTAGTGTGTATAATCTTGTAGCAGGTATTTTAGAATCAGGGAATGTATCTTAAAAGAAAAAAGGCAATGTCAGGAGGTCATCTGTCCAATCATCTTGGCATTAGGTGGGACTACATCTAAACCCTCTGAAATTGCATGGTGTTATATAAAGACCTTTGCTCTAGTTTAGGCTGTGCTTTATAGTTTCTAGATCTCAGTCTCTTCATTTTAAAAGTAAGTAATTGGACTTCTCTAGTCACTCAATTATAACAAAGTACATTTTAAATAAATTTGCCTTACCCGGATATATTCATCAGGGAGTTGTTTTAGTTTATTTTATATCATTCATATATTTTTCCATCTAAATACTATTTCCTCCTTAATCATGAAGCCAAACACTTGATTACTATTGTGTAGAGTTATACATCTACTTCCCTGATACATAGGTATTATTTGATCTATCAAATTGTGTTGTTCAGCTCTGACTTAAAGCGAGGATTCTCTGTGCTACAATATAGTAAGCACAGAAATTGTCATCATTTAACCAGGGTTCAACCTCTAGCTCCAGGCATTTGTACGTTTATGACATTGGGTGCATCCTTCACCTTCTATGGGACTCTATTCATCTGTAAAGTGGATAATCATTATAATCCTTCCCATGCACACACTCGCAATTGCCTTGTTCCTCTCTCAACTTATTATACTTCTTCAGCAAATCTACCTCTGGTTGAACAAAACTCTCAGGCTATTCCATGTGTGTATGGTGGACCTGAACATGGCTAGAAACAGAACAAATTTGTTAGCTAATCTCACTTGAAATTCCTAATCTCAAACCTCAAGTGGGCCTTCAATGCCGTCTAAAGCCATACATTTTTCCCCATTCAGTTTTACTTTCCCATTCTTTTACCTGACTATATTTTACTATATTTTACCTTCTTTTACCTAATGCCCTTCAGCCGTCTTGCCTTAACTCTTAGGTGTTCAGGTAGGAGTGGCCATGTGACTGAGGTTGAGCTTTTGGAATGGGAGTGGAAATCATGTGCTTGATTTCTGGATCATCTCAAAGAAAACAAACTTCCATGGCTATTTTTTTCTACCCATGAACTAGAACACAGACATAGCAGCAACCTTGCTTTGCCCATGCAGTTGAAGACAACTTTAGGGACTGTCAGAGCGAAAAGAACATATAAATATTGTTCCCTGAGTGACTACTTTGAGCAGAGTATCGCCTCCAGTTCAGAACAACTGAACTGTTACATGAGAAAAAATAAACTTTAGCTTTATGTAAGCCAATATATGTTGGTATTTCTTTGTTATATAGCCTCAACTATAAGAATATATATTTAATGATTGAGGCTTAAATTACATACAATCAATTGTATAGATCTGAAGTGTTCAATGCTTGTTAAAGTTTAGAGTCACATATAATCCCACCCCCCTGAAAATATATACAGAATATTTCTTTCATCCCAGAAATTTCCCTTGTCTTTTTTCCCCATCAATCCCCATAGGCAACCATTTTCTAATTTCTGTCCGTATAAATTAGATTTGTCTCAAGGGCTTGATACAAATGGAAAAACACACTATGTACTGTTTGGTATGTGGCTTCACTAAGCATGTTTCTGAGATTCATCCATGTTACATGGAATGGTTTATTCTTACTTATTGTGGCTGTAATTTTAAATATTAATATACCACAATTTGTTTATATATTTCCCAACTGGTTAGCATTTGAGTTGTTCTCTATTTTTGACAGATACGAATAATGACACTATGATCATTCTTACAGAACTCTGTCTTCATCCTGAACAGTTTCTTGTACTGTGTCCAGCCTGTTATTAATTCCATGGGATAAGTTCTCCACTTCTGATTTTGTATTTTCCAATCCTAGCATTTTGAAGGTTTTTTTTAATACTTTCCATCACTTTCATAAAATTCTTCATCTGTTGTTATATGTTGTTCACCATTTCAAATAAATATTATATGCATTTATCATAGACATTGTAAAGCTCCTACTTGATAACTTCAACTTATAACCATCTCTGCATATGCTCCCTTTGACTATTTCCTCTCTTGATCATGGGTTTTAACTTATTTTTTTTAAACATTTCTCATAATTTATTGTGTTCTGGATATTGCAAATAAAAGGACACAGTAGAAGAGTGCCTGGGTGGCTCAGTTGGTTAAGCATCTTACTCTTGATCTCAGCTCAGGTCTTGATATCAGGGCTATAAGTTCAAGCCCTATGTTGGGGTCCACAATGGGCATAGAGTGTGGAGCCTATGGTAAAAAAAAAAAATGCAGTAGACTCTAAATTAGATAATATTTTTCCCAGGAAGAGATTATATCTCTTCTTCTGTTGAGTCACTAAATGTATTAGAGGTAGGGAATTAAGTCTTTCTAATCTAAAGTTGACATGAGTGTAAGCTTTTTCTTCAATTTCAGTTAGATTTATGTCACCATGAATTTCAAATATTTCAAAGGTAGGGTCAGAAACTCCCTTCAAAGAATATGAAAGTATCAGCAAGCACTAGGGAACACTTTATGGTTAATACTGCAGTCACCAGCTTTCCAGTCCATGGTAGAAAATCACTCTGCCTTACAGAGTGGCTTGGTGGACAATGACTGGGTTGCCTTAGAATTCTCTATCTTCTTCAATCTTGTCTTGGGATTTCAGGCCCTTGGGTGATCTCTTCTGAGTTGCCTTGCCTTAAGCTTTTGGAAGGCCTCTGCACTGACCTTGATGAAAAGCCAGCTCTCCTGTCATATCTTCAGACTTTGGCTTTTCACTGAATGCTCAATGTGTGCCTCAGTGGGGGGGGGGGGGGTCTATCTTTCTCAGCTCTCCTGCCTCCACGTAGTCTTTCCTGGACTACTCCTCTGATCTTGTTGAAGACCCATAAAAAAGAGACTTGCTTGGAGGTGGGAGCTCTTAAGAAGTCTAAAAAAAAAAAAAAAAAAAAAAAAAAGGAAGTCTATTCTGGGGGCCCTGGGGTGTGTCAGTCTGTTAAGCATCCAACTCTTGATTCAGTTTAGGTCATGATCTTGGGGTCAAGAGATTGAACCCTGTGTCAGGCCCTATGCTGAGTGTGGAGCCAGCTTAAGAGCCTCTCTCCCTTCCTCTCTGCGCCCCACCCCCTGACTCATGCACACACACTCTCTCTCTCAAAATGAATAAATGAATGAATGAATGAATAAAATAAATTCTATTCTATAACTCCAGGTCACCTGTAACAATTAAGTGTTTATTAAAAGTTTTGCTCGTTTCTTCTAACCCCCATATATAAGGTATTTTTTCTACCTCTTCCCACTTTGTCATAGATGGAAGCAGCAACAGTTATCGTATCACCTAGAAAGGGCTTGAAATCTATGTATTTTGTTCTCTGAGACATTTCCAGCTCTTTCATGGGTTTTTAAAACTTATGACTTTGCATATTATCTAGGTTTTTCTAATTGATAGGGTAAGAAGGACAATATCTTTTGACTTCCTATAACCTAATTGGAATTGAACTAATAAAATTTTTATTCATTATCAAACAGATTAGAATACAGAACACATCGAAGTTATTTTATAAAAATATTTATTTATTTTAGAAAAAGAGAGCATGCAGGGGGAGGGGCAGAGAGAGAGAGAGAGAGAGAGAATCCTGAAGCAGACCCCCTGTTAAGCATGGAAGCCAGTGTGGGGCTCAATCCCATGACTCCACGATCATGACCTGAGCCTAAACCAAGAGTCAGATGCTTAACCAACTGTACCACCCAGGCGCCCCAGAGCACATTGAAGTTCTGAGTATCTTAGCCAATACTATAAAATAAAAAATGAGTGATAAATATGAAAGGAAGGTTTGAAGTTATCATCATTATAGGTAATATTTTCATCTGCATAGAAAATAGATGTGAATATACTAACAAATAATTAGAACTAGTGGGGGATAACAATAAAATGACATTCAAGGTAGCAGCAAGAAAAACACAAAAATTAGGAGCTTTCCTGTATACCTGCAACATTATCTCTTCCACAAAAACCTTATTAACCATCCTATACAACGTTAGAGCTAAGTGGTTCTTTCTGCACTGATAAAATTTCTTATACATTTAAACAACAAAATAACCTATTTTGAGTACTTTATATGTATCTCTGTCCCCAAATAGACTTTGAAAACTTGAGGAAAAGGATAGTCCTATTAATATCTGCATCATGAGCATTTAGCACAAATTCAGCAAGTAGAAGGAGTCCAATAAGTAATGAACATTTGAATGAGTGAAAGACATTGAACTAAAAGATGCCTAAGGTCTCTTCCCAGTATAATACTTCTAAAAATTATCTTTTTAAGGGTCTAACAAATATGAAATATTCACCCCCCAAATAATACTGCACATACTTAAACCTTTCGGTATGCTGTGGTTTTTGCAATTACAATACTTAAAAGTAATAGATGGTAAATCATTAAGTTAGTCAATGTTTCAGAGAAAGAGGGAACAAATGAGTAATGTGATCAAGCTTTGCACATTGAGTGACCCTAAGAACTGACACTTCATTTGGTTGTTTGCTATTTCTTTAATGAACCGGAGCAGTTTTCTTAATTAGCCGGGCCCATCTGTTTCAAGAACAAATGACATTTAGTATAACAAAGGCTGAAACAACAAGACAGCTTAATTTTAGAGTGCAAACGGCAATACCAAGTGACATAATTACTAGTTTGTGTTTTCCAGATATGGTTTAGTAGGTCTTCTAGACTAGAGGTCAATCTGGCCATCTTGTCCTCTAAATAATTGATAATGCACTGATTGTTATTTCTTTATAGAGGAGCAATACTATCTGTTAAAGGAAAAAATTATGTATTTATGAAATAGCTAGTTTCTTCTTTGGGTTTATAATTTGACATATACAATAAGGCTATTATTTTTGAGGCAAATATATTACTTGTAAATTGTTTTCAAGATTAGAGGTTTTCATAGGAGGAAGAGCTATATTTTTATTTCTGTAAAATTTTCATTACATTTACTATCTAATGAATATTTTATGGTCCTTTACATGCTTATAATTCTTTTATGCACTTACCAAATTCAAAGGTGATGCCCTTCTTTGGTTAGATCTAATTCTGATCCCTTCAAAATAAGCAATGAGATAGAAATTTCAGGAACCAAAACCTTTTGTGTCTCTCACCCATCTCTCCACTCTTTGTAGGAAGCATAGAACTATATAGACAATAAGAAAATAGAAAAATCTCACAAGGAAAGGGCCCCAGCCATCTGAATAATAGTATAGCATCTGAATGCTATTTATTATTATTTAAGGTAGAAGATAAAGGAGAAGAAAAATATTTAATGAGTTTAAATGTCTTGATTCCTGTAATTTCTAACTCATTGCATATTTTGAAGGGACCCATAATGATTTCTCCTCAGGCAGAAATGATTGGCTACGGTAACAGCCAATCATAATTCAATTGTCTGGTTTGCCTCTTTTCTACTAACACTAGTAAAATAGCAAACAAAAGAATGAGCAAATTGTGTTTCTTACAGAAACTATAAGAGCATTTCATGTGATACGATTCAGTTATTAATTCAACTGAAATTTATTCAAAATCTACTGTGAACCAAGCATTGTGCTACACAATGGAAATATAGCAGTGAAAGAAATAGAAAAAAATCCCTGCCCTCAGGGGCCTTACATTCTAGTGAGGGGAGACAAACAATAAATAAAATAAATAAGTAATGATATAATGAGATTTCACATAATACTAAGTTTCTGAATTAACAAAGTAGGATAAGGGAAGAGAAAATGACAGCAACAGGGCTTCCCTTATCAGATGCTACTTAGTGGAGGAAATGAGTGGTTTATCTGTATAGAGATAGGGGTCTCAGGCAGAACAACCAGCTAAAGTAAAAATGATATTGAATCAGGATTAATGTGTTTGAGGAACAACAATTCAGCACATGTAGTTGGAGTTCTGTGAATGAATTGGAAAGTGGTGGAGTATGAGGTTGAAGAGGTAAGACAGATCAGGCAGCTGGAAGGTCCAGTAAGATGACAACTAAAAAATGACAACTGGAGGGGTGCCTGGGTGGCTCAGTGGGTTAAGCGGCTACCTTCGCTTGGGTCGTGATCCCAGGGTCCTGGGATCGAGCCCCACGTGGGGCTCTCTGCTCAGCAGGGAGCCTGCTTCCCTCCCTCTCTCTGCCTGCCTCTCTGTCTACTTGTGGCCTCTTTCTGTCAAATAAATAAATAAATAATCTTTTAAAAAAATGACAACTGGATTTGGCAACTCAGAATGCATTGGCAACCTTGACAAATGTGTTTTTAGTGTAGTGTTTCAGTATAGTGTTGATGACGAGATTGATTATTTTATTTAAGAGAGAATGAGAGATGAAGAAGTGAAGACAATGAGTATAGCCCTCTCTTCCAATAAGGCTTGTTGTTAAAAAAAAAACACATAATTTTAATTCATCATTTTTTGGTAAAAGAAACAGCAAAATGTGATGGATAGGTACTGTGCAATACTATGGAGTAGTGAGAAGCAATGGACTAGGTTAACATATCAATATGGATATCTTTAAATATTGTATAGTTGAGGGGTGCCTAGGTGGCTCAGTTGGTTAAGTGTCTGCCTTTGGCTCAGGTCATGATCCCAAAGTCCTTGGATCAAGCCCTGCATCAGGCTCCCTGCTCAGTAGGGAATCTCTTTTTCCCTCTGCCTCTTCCCCAGCCCCTCTCTATCTCTCATGAATAAATAAATAAATAAAACCGTTAAAAAAATTGTATAGTTTCTCCCTGATATGAGGAAGTGGTGATGCAACATGGGGGCTTAAGTGGGTAGGAGAAGAATAAATGAAACAAGATGGGATTGGGAGGGAGACAAACCATAAGTGACTCTTAATCTCACAAAACAAACTGAGGGTTGCTGGGGGGAGGGGTTTGGGTGAAGGGGGTGGAATTATGGACATTGGGGAGGGTATGTGCTTTGGTGAGTGCTGTGAGGTGTGTAAACCTGGTGATTCACAGACCTGTACCCCTGGGGATAAAAATATATGTTTATAAAAAATAAAAAATTAAAAAAAAATGGTAAAGACAGACAAATCCCAATGAAGGAACATTTTACCAAAAAAAAAAAAAAAATTGTATAGTTGAGTGACAGAATGAAGATGATGGAATTTATACATAATACCATTTACATAAATTTAAAATTTTTTTGGAAACAGGTATGGGAGGGACAGAGGAAGAGAGAAAGAAAGAGTCTCAAGCAGACTCCACACTCAGCACTGAGCCTGACACAGGGCTCAATCTCACAACCCTGAGATCATGATCTGAGCCAAAATCAAGTTGGACACTTAACCATCTGAGCCACCCAGGCACCCCTACATGAATTAAAATATTGATAGAGAAAAGATGTTACAAGGGTGCCTAGCTGGCTCAGTAAGTGGAGCATGTGACTCTTGATGTTAGGATTGTGAGTTTGAGCCCCATGTTGGGTGTAGAGATTACCTAAACACAAAATCTTTAGAAAAAGAAAAAAGAAAAGAAGTTACATATTTCAGAAGCAAACATATGTTAAAGGACCTCTAGCAACCACAGTACCAAGGTAATGAGTAAGAGCTGCTGCTCTAGCTGAGGTGAGTGAAGATTACTGCTGCAGTGGTAGTAATCATTATAGTAGCAGTAGTAAATTTACAAAAACAAATATATCCACAATTTAATAAAGTTTTCAGAGATTACAGAGAAAAGATGCAGACAATGATTTCTGAGAATTGCCATAAATAAATAAATGAGAAAGTCCAGATTGTCAGGATCAGGTCAATAAGGGTAGAGAGGATATTACTGGGAGCAACTGTGAAAGTAAAATGATCTAAAGAGGCTAATTGAGAGACAAGTTTGGGGTGGGTTTACAAAGGGATAATGATCAACTTCCCAAGGCTCCAACTTTTGATGTCTTTGATCTGTAATGGGCTCATTAATACATTTTTTTTTTCAATTACCCAGGAACATGTTGAGTGAAAGACTCAGATATTGGCAAGCCAGCCCAGCCAGAGCTCAGTAGCAGGCCAAGGAAGTGTATCAGTTTGAGACATTCATCGCAGCTTGACAAATAAGCTATTAGATTAAAGTTGTTGAGGCACAGGGGTCCTGGTATAATGAATTCAATGCTGAATTAGAATGACTTTTGAGGATAAAAAAGTACTAACATGGCTAAGAGAGATAATGGCATAGGGTACGTTAGCCAAGTTATTCCACTATGAAGCGAGGAAAATTTGAGACACTGGAGGATACTGTTACTATGAAATGATGGTTACAGGAATCCTAAAGCAGAAGCTGGCAAAAAGCACGCTAAGTGATACGCACTTTGTATCCGTCAGAGCCAGAAAAGAGCTGACTGCTAATTTTAAGAGAAGTGGCCTTGAAAGACAGAGGGAAGAAAGAAAGCCATTTTGAAAAATCTGTTTTGATCAAATAGATTATATTTCACCCCAGGCATTGAGTTTAGGTCAACTAATCCCAATCCCGCTGGGTCTTTTCAACACCAAACTGTATCAAACCAGACTTCCCTTCTCCTATACCTGTGTACAATGGGCTTTTTAAATGGAAATACAAACCATCCTTGTTAAACATTTCTCTAGTTTGTTAGACACCATTATTTGGCCTGTTTGAAATATCAGAGTATAATATTTGACAGCGACCTCAGACAGATATGTATCTGTCTCAATGACTCTGCTTCCTGTACATACATTTAACAGTAGAACTGTGGCTCATGGTTATTGCTTCCATTTTCATAACTTCATATATGGCTTCTGGGTGATATTATCAGCATCTCTGTCTGAAACCACCACGTATTATTGATGCTTCTGTAAGAACCATCTCAATCCCAGAATTCTCTCCTGAGTTCCAGAATGATATTTCCAATTGCTCACTAACCAGCTCTTCTTGACTTTCCCACAAGTACAACAAACTGCAAATTTCAAACTGAATTCATAACATGTAGAGTGAGAATGAAGGCAGAAGGTAACAGTGGTTTGCCAGCACAGACTGTAGTACTTGGGTCATGGAGAGCTACTAACAGAAGCCAGAGTTGTAGAGTAGCCATGGCTGCGTGTAGGCTTAGGCCAATGTGTCTGAGCCTGCCTCACATACTTATCTGAAGACACTCAAGGTCCCAGGGTAGATCCCCAGGGTTCAGTGATTAGAGATCATGGCAGGACCACAACCATCAGCATTAGAGAGTAAATTACAATGAAACTGACAGAAGAATATGCAGTATATCTCAGAGGAAGCCAGTGTAGACTTCTGATTATTGTAGACCAGATGGCCCAGCCCCCTCTGATTTCAAGACAAAAATACCTTCCAACCTCCTAGGGAGAAGGGAAGGGGAAAAGGAAAGGGGAAACTCCTGAACTGATTATGCGAAAGAAACTAAGGTAGAAGATGGAGGTGACAAAGTTTATTGTGAATCACCTTCATAGTTTTACCACCATTGAATCCCAATGGAACCTTCAGTTACAAACAATATTACTTTTTGTACATCAGAGGACACGTCTGTGAAATGTAACTACATTAATTCAAACACATTCAGTAAGGAACATAGAATTTAATGTTTGTATATTTTACGATCACAATCTTAGAAAATTTCTTTAATAAAGAAGTAAAGGCTATCCAACAAGAAGAGTAAGTATGTGCTAGCTTTATAATGGGAAATCTGGACACATTCAAAAATAAACAAAGGCAGTATCCACCATTGATTGAGCTGGGACATGCTGTACTAGTAATGATTAAGAGCATTTACTTTAGAATTGGGCAGATGTAGTTTCTGTGCTTGGCTACACAACTCATTTGCCTTCTGATGTGGGCAAGATATTTGACCTCTCTAAGCCTTAGTTTTTTTTTATTTGAAATTGAGGATAACTGTGTCACTAAAGTAAGAAAGTTGTATATGTTAAATGAGATATTCCCCATAAAGCACTTAACTTAGGATCTGACATAATAATTCAATAAATATTAGATTTTGAAGAAATTGAACCCATTGTCTCTCCTTCCACAATGTTCTCTGTCTTGGTTAATCTTCTATCATCCATCTAGTGGCCCAAGTCAGAAATTTGGCAGTGATCCTAGATTTTTCTCCCTCTTGTTCCCAACTACAACTATGACATTTATGCCATATGTCTTAAATCCGACCCTTTGTCTCCATCCCTACAGCCATTATCTTCCTTCAGACCCTTCTCACATCTGTCCTAGAAATATTACAAGAGCCACCTAATTAGACTCCTGGAAGTCTTTTTTAGATTTCATATTCCCTATCAGGGGATCTGATAGTAGACCCTTTTCCAGAAATATCTGAATATCCTTTCCCTAAAACTCAGACTATGTGTCTCACCACCAATATGTGCCATTGTTTCAATTTTATAGATGATAAAAGAGGTTTACAGGAGACTAACATACCCAAGGTCATACAGTTATTAAGTTGCAATGGAAGTATCATTAAGATGCTGTAGAAAATAAGAAAATTAAAGCAAAGTAATTATTTAGAGGAAATGTAATTTTGGAAAACAAATTTCTAAAGAGTTAAAAAAAATGACAGCAGCCATCTGTTTGTTTGAGTTATGGGGTTTCAGTATAAAACTACCACTCATATTTCAATAATCATGCTTTTAAATTATAGAGAAGAGCTAAGACAGGTGTCACAAGGCTTGCAGTAATATTAATCCAGATACACATGATACAAGTTCCTTTAATATAAGTAAAAGCTACAACAAATGAACTGACCTAAAATGGCTACGTCCAGAAAGAGATGGAGCGGCATTTCTCCAGTTGGAGGTGCAGCTCTTCTGGCCCCACACAAGGCCACACAATTGTCAGTGATACTGTGTGATCAGGATTAGGATTCCGTCAAGTCTTCCAAGAAGACAAGCCTAAGCACCCTCCCCATCATCTTTCTGTTGTTGTTTGGGAGAGGTCTTATTCCCCTGTGGCAACTTCTAATTGTTCTGAGAGGCATGAAGAAATTCTGATTTCCATGCCAGCCTGCTGGCTTGATGCAACCATGTATAAATCAATTGCATTAGGGTATTAATGCGCCTTATCCATGAATGTTCATGTCCACTCACTTGTCTTGTAAGTAAGAGAGCTAGTACAAGACATAGGGGCCTGGATGAAATCAGAAACCAGTTCCAGGCATCTACCTCATTGGACGTAGGCTTCAGACCTGCCTGAAGTTTCAGCTTCGTGTTCATAAAGAAAAGAGAACAGAAGAATGTAAAAGATGAAATATGAATTAGTTTGATTTCTATGTAACTAATGTGTGGCAATTTTATTCTCTATGAAACAAAAATAAACATTGTCAAGTAGAATTTTAAGCATGTCTAATTTAATTCAACACTTAACAAACACCTGCATTTAAAAGAAAGACTAGACACCATGGAAGATTAGAGATAAGAAGAGCAGATTTGGGGCGCCTGGGTGGCTCAGTGGATTAAGGCCTCAGCCTTCAGCTCAGGTCATGATCCCAGGGTCATGGGATCGAGCCCCAAATCGGGCTTTGTGCTCAGCGGCGAGCTTGCTTCTGCCCTCACACTCTGCCTGCGTCTCTGCCTACTTGTGATCTCTCTCTGTCAAATAAATAAATAAAATCTTAAAAAAAAAAAGAAGAGCAGATTTGCTGCTACTAAGAACTGAGAGGCTAATATAGGATAGGGGGAGTATTTTGGTAACTGATGAAAGGAATCTATAGGCCAGTTAGGCTAGAGTGCTTCATTAGTGGGAAATGACACTAATGTTTTGTGCTAGATAACTTTAGTAAAATTAAATTGACCTTTTACATTGCCTACCTATACACATGAGAACATTAAATAAGATACATGAGGTTGTCATTGGCATTTTAAAAGATTCAATAAATTGGAAATGATGGATAATTCTATGATGACTTCTTTCAAGTCAACATTGTAATGAACACATTTTATGAAGGAGAAACTCTTTGTTTAAAGTCTCCAAACCACATATTACACACCATATCCAAGAGTAAAAGCTCCAGAATTGTTCTATTTTGCTGGTTTTAAATTTTTAAAAAAAAATTTAAAAAAGATTTTATTTATTTATTTGACAGAGAGAGATCACAAGTAGGCAGAGAGGCAGGCAGAGAGAGAGAGGAGGAAGCAGGCTCCCCACTGAGCAGAGAACCCGATGTGGGGCTCGATCCCAGGACCCCAAGATCATGACCTGAGCTGAAAGCAGAGGTTTTAACCCACTGAGCTAGCCAGGTGCTCCAAATTTTTTTTTAATTTTAAAAAAGATTTTATTTATTTATTTGACAGAGAGAGAGAGAGAGAGAGAGATCACAAGTAGGCAGAGGGAGAGGGGGAAGCAGTATTCCCACTGAGCAGAGAGCCCAATTCGGGGCTCGATCCCAGGACCCTGAGATCATGACCTGAGCCGAAGGCAGAGGCTTAACCCACTGAGCCACCCAGGCACCCCTTTTTAAAAATTTTAAAAGATATTATTTATTTATCTGGGAGAGAGCGAGCACAAGAGGGGGAAGGTCAGAGGCAGAAGCAGACCCCCTCCTGAGCAGGGAGCCCAGGGATTGAGCTGAAGGCAGTCACTCAAACAACTGAGCCACCCAGGCGCCCTATTTTGCTGAAGTTTTAAAATCACTTTTTGTTTTTTTACTATCACTCTTAACAGAACTCTGTCAGGTAAAAAGGAGGGGCAATTTCTTGTTTTATACTCATAAGCTACAGCTCAGCCATCAGTCAATCAACACAAGGATGTGAGAAGAGCCACTGGGAAGATACAGAGCACACACGAGACAACCATGGGCTCCATGGATGAGACAGGGAAATATAGAAAGAAATTACTGAATTGTTTTTGCTTCAGAGGCAATTTGCTGGGTAACTTAGACTCAAATAAGAAAAAAATGAGTGAAAATGTAACTCCGGGGTTATTATTAGCACAGGTGAATTCTCGTTGTTTTGGTAACTCTGAAAGGTGCTTCTTCAAATAAAGAAGACATATCACACCATAAATATCAGAAAACTGTCCCAGACACCAGTTTCAAGGTTAAGTCTGTGTTTACGTCCACATCCTGGGCAGGACGCTTTGACATTTATGACCTCTGATGCCATCTCCATATGCTGAGGGGCAGCGCTGGTTTGGTTACCTGTCAAGTCTTTGGTTTTCTTAACTGTCACTGAGTTTATTGTTCACTTTCTGGTCCAAATGACAAAGTAATTTGACTCATAGTCATAGCAGTGAAAATCCCAATTGGTTTATGTTTCTAGCTATGCCAGAGGCAGGAATTGCACATAATATATATCAAAATCTAGAAAATATCAGGAAAGCAGGAAATAGATCAGATGTGAATTACTGAGCATCATATTGTTATACCTATAAAAATGCTGGTTATTTTCTCAATTGGTTCCAACATCTATCTTTCAATTTACATTTTAAAATTGTAATGATACATATTTTAGAGTGTTGTATGCTTTTATAATTAGAGAGATCATATCTGCTAAATAATCTTTAGTGAAGGCATTATATGTACTAATTTAGGTTTGAAGGAAACAAGGTAGATGGATTTATATGACTGAGTAAAAGAGAGTACAGACTTCAAGTTCCAACAATATGGCAGACTAGATATTCTGAAAACCCTTCAGCTAAACAGAAATCCACTCCAAAACCCACCAAGAAATGCTGGATAAAATAAGACATCATTTTAAATTAATATCTGAACTCACAATAAAATTAAGGAATTCCTCAGGGAACAAAATGAAGAGAGAGAACAGAAATTCATAGCAATTAGTTGCTTTGGGGTAATTTTCTTCTCTTAATTAGCAAAAAGCTTGTATGTAAAAGGTCATATGACAAGAGGAAAACTGGAACTCAGAAAATAGGGATTTATATTTGAAATGCTTTTTTAAAATTTATTAACCAATGAGTTAGTTGGTAATATATATTTTATTGTCTAAATATGGTAAGTGTATTTTTAATTAAATTCTAATGTAATTGAAGTAAAATCTGAGATCATAGTTTGTATGACACCCAGTCTTTGAAGTTTATTGAGGCTTTCTGTATGGCATGGCTTGGTACAGTTTAATGTTCCATATGTACAGGGAAAATGTGGATTTTCTAACAGCTGGAAGACTATCATCTATTATCCATTGACTACCTATATATGTACATACAGATATCCTAATTTCCACTATGCAGTATCCTAATATCCATTATACAGTATCTGAATATTCATTAGGTGAAGATTGTTAATCATATTCATCTTTTATATACCCTTTTCCCTGATTCAGCTATGAATTGAGAGCTGTGTTGGAATTTTCAAAAGGAAGATGGTTTCCTTCAACTTTTGGGAGTTCTACAAATTCTACTTCATGAATTTTAAGGCTGTTTTAGTAGGTGCCTACACATTTAACCATATTTGATCTTGAATGTAGACATTTATAATGTGGTGACCTTTACCATCCCTAAGTAATGGTTTTGTGCATGTGTGTTAATGCCTATTGTCTCTGATATTAATATAGCTGCATATTAATATAGCTAAGCAAGCTATAACTTTCTTAGAATTTATAGTTGTTTCACAGGTCTTTTTCTATCACTTTACATTGAATTTTTCCATATATTTAGATGTAGTTCTAGTAAACTGCATATATTTGCATTTTCCCACAATTAGTCCATCTGTTTTCAGTAGCCAGTTTAATCTATTTGCATTTATTCTAATTACAGATATATTTAGAACTATTTCTATCATACTAATTTATTACTTCTGTTTGTCCCATAATTTTTGTTTATCTTTATCCTTTGTTACTTTAAAAAAAAATGCTATCTGTCTTACCTCTTTAATAAAACAAATATTTTATTAGGATCACACATGTGTTGGTTTTTCTTACTCCCAAATTCTATCATGTAAATATTATCTACAAGGATTAATTACAAGTAACTACAAATATATGTTCTCTTTTTCTTTACTCTTAGATTTTTAAATGATATCAATATATTTTACCAAGATATTTGATAACCTTAATTTTCTTCATCTCTTCCTCTTTATTGTCTCTTATTTAAGCATGTCATACAAACTTTATGATGTGAGGCCTCATGTGGCATAATTCTGGTGGCCTTCTATATTTAAGGATATTTTTATGAGTATATATTTGAAAGGCAGTTACGTCCCTTCTGTACTTCAAAAATTCTATTCCATTGTTTTTGTAGTTCCAGTTTTTTAAATTGTTATGTTAGTCACCATAAAGTACATAATTAGTTTTTGATGCAGTGTTCCAAGATTCATTGTTTATGCACCACACCCAGTGCTCCATGCAATACATGCCCTCCTTAATACCCACCACCAGGCTCACCTGGTTATTGCTTCAGATTTTTCTACTATTTTTTTTCTGATATCCTGACTATGTCCATCTTCCATATTTCTTAGCTTTTCTTTTATAGTTCTTACTTCTTGTTTTTCTTCCTTCTATGAGATGTCTTCAATCTGCTCTATAAATTTCCCAATTTCTTCTTCAGTTTTATCTATCTGCTCTTTATCTCATGTATTGCATAGTTAATTTCAATTATTAGATACATTATATAACCTAAATTATTATTAAAGTAAATAATAAATTTATTTATGATTATTAGTAAATATAATTTAATGTTAATAAATTTATAATAAAATGTACAAAAATAAAAATAATAATAATTATTATTAATAATGATAAATTACTTAAAGGGATTTTTTTCATCTTCTTATGTTCTTCTTTTATATTGCTTATATCTTCCATTATCCATTTTAGTAGGTTTATTAGGCTATATACTATTGCCTCCCTTTTTCCTTCATGGAATCTGTACCTAGAATGCTAGTTTTTTTTTTTTTTAAATTTATGCTTCTTAAATACAGTGTTATCTTTGCCTGTTTGCTCCTTTCCTCTTGGAGTATTGGCTCTGCTGTTAAGTAATGTCATGTCCCTTTGAAACACTCCTTGGAACCCAGCTGCCAAGCTGGGAGGAAGCCCAAGCAACCTTTTGGGAATGCCCATGTGGGAGAAAAAAGGCCCCTGGCCAACATCTCCAGCTGTGTTCCTAGACATTGGCCAACTATATGAATGAATCCACTTTGGACATTCCAGCTGCTACAGTGCCCCAGCTGCCATCACCACATTAAGCAGAAGGACCAGCTAGCCAACTCATAAAATGGTGAGAAATAGGAAGTTTTTTTTAAGCTATTAAAGTTGGGGATGTTTTGTTACACAGCAACAGATAACCAAAACACAAGTCTTTTCCATGTGTCTTTTCACAATGTGGTAGCTGGGTTCCCAGAAGGAATGTTCCAAGAGGGCAAACCTAATTGCTAGTGCTTATCAAGGTCCAACTTAAATCATAATTGCTAATGTTCCATTGTCACATGCACGAGCCCAGAGTTAATATAGTAGGGATATTAGGGAAGGGAATGAATAAAGGGAATTGTAGTTCATTGACAGCCACCAAAGTAACAGTCTACCTTGATATATTTCAGAGAATACAGACCTCATTCTCTGGCCATTAATAAGAAAAAGATAAATTTTAAAAATCCAAAGATTTGGAATTTTAAAAGACCGTATCTACAAAAACTCATGAAACAAAGAACACATAAAAATGGAAATCAAGAAACGTTTAGAACTGAGTGGTAGTGAAAATAATCATATCAGAACTCATGGGATTCTATTGTCATGCTTAAAATGAAAAATGTAGCACTTAATCCTATATTTAAAAGAAAGAAGGACTAAAAGTTAATGATCTATGCCTTTAACTTGAGAAGTAAGAAAAAGAGTGGAAGAAATAGCTCTTTAAAAATGCAAGCAACTTTAGGGTAAATACCCAGTAGTGCAATTAATTGCTGGGTCATAGGAGGGAGACAAACCATAAGTGACTCTTAATCCCACAAAATAAACTGAGGGTTGCTGGGGGGAGGGGGTTTGGGAGAAGGGGGTGGGATTATGGACATTGGGGAGGGTATGTGCTTTGGTGAGTGCTGTGAAGTGTGTAAACCTGGTGATTCACAGACCTGTACCCCTGGGGATAAAAATATATGTTTATAAAAAATAAAAAATTTAAAAAAAATAAAAAAATAAAAATGCAAGCAACTTAAAATTGCCTTGAGTTATATTTTCTGAAGGAACTTTCACATACATAATCTCATTTTATTCATATATCTTTTATTTACAGCCTGTTTGCCATGAAAACCCAGTGGGTAGTCAGAGAAGGTATTATTAAAGCCAATTTTAGAGATCATAGTATTGAGGTTCAGAGAACTTCGTGACTTATTGAATAACACATGGCTTGTAAGTCATAGAGCAGTGATTCAAAACAAGATTTAAGAACCTGAGTCTAGAGTTCATTTCAATATATTATAATGTTAACTTATATTATGGGAGAATATATCAAATAGATAAATATTATGGCCACTATTGAGCAGTTTTGGGTGAATCACAGTATAAGATGCACCATATGTAATAACCAATGTGGCTTAAGCTTAAGAGAGAGTTCTAGGAAACTGCCATTGTATCAGAGTGTGTAACCTATTCTTGCGTTCTTCAGTAAGAAACTACAAGAATAATTCAGTGCTAAAACTAAAGGTGCTATCAAGCCATGAAAGACCCCGAAAAACCTTAAGTGCATCCTACTAAGGGAAAAAGTCAATCTGTAAAGCCTCCATACTCTATGGTTCCAACTATATGACGTTCTGGAAAAGGCAATACTACAGGGACAATAAAAAGATCAGTGTTTGCCAGGGATTGGGGTAGAGGGAAGGGATGAATAGGTGGAGAACACAGGATTTTTAGGGCAGTTAAAATACTCTGTATGACACTATAATTATGGATATATATCATTATACCTTTATCCAGATCCCTAGAATGTACAACACTGTGAGTGAACCCTAAATTTAACTATGGGTTTAAGGAGTACGGGGAAGACACAACATTCATTATTCACTGAGTATTTGTGATATGTCAAGGTAGGCTCATCAGTTGTAACAACTGTTCCACTCCAGTGGGGAATGTTGTTAATGGGAGAAGCTATGCCTTTTCTGGGAAGGGGTACATGGGAAATTTCTGTATCTTCCCCTCAGTTTTACAGTAAATCTAAAACTACTCTAAAAATTAAGTCTTAAAAAGAAACTATAAGAAAAAAAACTATAAGAGTGAGGCACGCTGGATATCTTACATTTGTCCCTTTAAGTACTACCCTTCACCCTGCCCTACCCAGCTCTATGCCTATAGGTAGGCTGACCTATATGGATTCATTGAACCAGTGATTTCCCTTGACCTTTGGGTCTGATTGTGATCTGACACAACAAGGACAGAAGGAGAGAAATGAAGGCAGGGCTTTTATATTCATGTTTCTCACCCTTTCGGGTCACCATGGTTAAGTCCATCTGTGGAAGCCCACAGCTCCTGCCCAGCAGCCTTCTCCATACATCTACCTACTAGGGTTTCATTAAATGGTCCCTCCCTTTGTACTGTTAGGTGTAAGGTTCATAAGAGCTACCTGTTGGTGTTAGTCCTTGGATACCACATTCTCTGTCATTGGTTTTCATAAACCCTGAACACACCTGTATTAATAGTCCCTTTACCAATTTATTTTCATATTACTCACTTTGAGCATGCCATAAATTTCTTCCCAGGGCACTAAAAAGATTAAAAAAACTGTTAAATAAAAGTGCTGCAACCAATGGTTGTTCACATGAAAATCTAGAATTAAAGATAGGAAACATTTATTAAGGAGGTCCTTTCTGACTTTAGCCAGTGTTATTGGGACTTCTGAAATTTCTATGATCATGAATTTTGCTGGACTGAAGCAGCAGTTTTCTGCTGAAGCCTATTTCTAAAATTAATATAGGTATGCTGGTTGGGTAATCATGCACTATATTGGTTTGAATAGGGTTATTTGGTAGGCGCTGGTGGAATTGAGAGAACCCAGAAACTTAAGGCCTCTCCAAAACACCTCTTGAACTACCTCTACTAAATAAAAATAATTGATAAGTGGTGTTGGAAGCCAACATTACATTCTAAGGAAGATTAGAGAGGTCTCTCAACTCAACATACCAGGCTAATGGTTTTCTCACTCTTTTTTTTTTTAAGATTTTATTTATTTATTTGACAGAGAGAGATCACAAGTAGGCAGAGGGGCAGACAGAGAGAGAGGGAGAAGCAAGCTCCCTGCTGAGCAGAGAGCCCAATGTGGGGCTCGATCCCAGGACCCTGGGATCATGACCTGAGCTGAAGGCAGAGGCTTTAACCCATTGAGCCACCTAGGTGCCCCCAGGCTAATGGTTTTCTTATCCAAACTTTGAGACCAGGCCATTAAGCAGGGAGCAAGAGAAAAAAAGGTTTGCATACAGGAGAAAAGAGAAAGGGGGTTAGCACATCCTTGGTTTTTCTATTTTCTCATCAGGGATTCAAACAGCATGACCCAATGGTGCTATGGGCATTAGTTGCTATTAAGAATTCTCCAGAATGAATTTTGGGGCAGTCAACTGAAGTTTTACTCGATAAATAATTCTAGAAAAAAAAAAACAAACTTGGCGGTGACTTATGGTTGCTCAGCCTCTCGATCAATCCTAGATCCCCAAGGCCAGCACCAGGAAGTGATGGCTATCTGTTAGCAGAAACTCCCACCCTGGTCCATCCATGGGGAAACCTTTACTAATTTGTCAGTGGAATTGAGGGAAAGGTTAAATCTGAACAGGCAGATGCAGAGATGGTTGGACTGGCCATATAAGGAACTCACTTCTTGTCCAGGAGATGCTCATGAGAGTCACTGATTCAGTCACTGAACATTCCATTCCTATCCATAATACAATCACTCTTTGTACCAGTGAATAATGAACGTGATATCTTCCCCCACAGTCTTAAAAAGCTTTCCATAAATATTTACTGATGACTATGACAAAAGCACTTGCATATGATTTACTACTGAATATATGCATAGGATTCTGGTTTTATTTTGAAGTTTTATTACAAAAATTTCAGACATACAAAACATGGAAGGTATAATATTATGAATACTTGCATTCCCATGACCATAGTAAAAGACAAAGTATTAAAAGAAAACCAAAAAACAACTCTAACTCATAATAACAAATAGAATGGTGGTTACCAGGGGGACATGAATGGCTGTCATTTGAGTCTCTTGCTCTTGGTTTCAGCTCAGGTCTTGGTCTCCGGGTCCTGGGATTGGCCCATGTCAGGCTTTGCACTCAGTACAGAGTCTGCTTGTCCCTCTCCCTCCCCTTCCTCTCCTACCCCTGCTCCTCTCTCTGTCTCTCAAATAGATAAATAAAATGTTTAAAAAAAAAAAAAGACTGGTGGTTACCAGAGGCTGGGAATGGTGGCTGGAGAAAAGGGAAGATACTGATTGAATGGTATAAACTTGCAGCAATAAGATGAATAAATTCTAGGAAACTAATTCACAGCATGTAAATATAGGTAATAGTAATTGTAGTTAATAATAGATACTTGAAATTTGCTGAGCTCTCAAGTGTTCTCACCATATATGCACACACACACACACACACACACACACACACACAAATGGTAACAATAAGAGGAGATGGATCTGTTCATTAGTTTGATTCTGGTAATTATTTTAGTGTATACATATACCAAAATATCATGCTGTGTACCTTAAATACATACAATTTTTACTTGTTCAAAATAAAAATAAAAAAGAATAAAGCATTACAAATGCAAGTCTACTGACCTTTCTTCAGATTATACTCTTTCACCTTCTCCATGCTGACCACTATCCTGAATTTGGTATTTATCACACACACACATGTCTTAATAAGTTCACTAATATGTAAGATTCCTAAATAATACATATTTAATATATCATGTAAAATACAACCTTATGCAACTTGTTTTTCACTATGCAATATGCTTTTAAGATGTATACACATTGATACTTCTCTAATCCATTTACTTCTCCTGATGGAAATATTCCATTGTATGAATATATTATAACTAATATATTATTATAATTACTTGCTTTCTCATTAGACTCTAAGATTAATGAGAATATGGTGTGTCTTATTTATATCCATCACTAAAGCCCACATTCCTAGCACAAGTCCCAGTAAATATTAGGCATTCAATAAACACTGTTAACAAAAAGATCGCTTTCATAAATGTTGACTCTGCTCTTTTAGCTCATCTTCCCTAAAGGTGCAGTTCTGTGTAGCTATGTGATTGAATTCTAACTAAGGGAATGTAAGCCAAAATGAGTTGTGCACCTTAAAAAAGAAAACCCCCCTATCCATTCCTTTCTGCTCTTCTGTGTGGATGTGGATGTCGCCTAGGAAAACCTTGAAAGCCAGAAATTCAATATAGCAGAACCTCTGTTAGCCAGAGACTCCAAATGACTATGTGGAGGAGGACAGCACTATGAGCTGTTCACAGTGCTGTACTTGAATGGAAGAGATACGTACACTTCTGTTGTTGTTTGGGCCATTATAGGTGTGCACAGTTGTTACAGTCATCAGCCTATCCGACCCAATAAATATTTCTGTATGAATTTACCTCTGATCTCTGATTGAGCTGGATCTTAAAGTTTCCTATATATAACATTTTCCTTGTTATTTCCTGAGATTCCAACATTTGAGTCGTGATTTGTTCTGTGAATCAAGTTATTTAAGGATTTAATTTTTTTATTGCATTTAATTTTCGGGGGGGGGGATAAATATTTGCTTTCTTAGTTTGGTTATCAAGAAGTATTATTGTTCAGTTATAATGATCAGAAAATGTTCCCTGCCCTGCTTCTAACTATTTAGAATATATTAATTTTTACTTATGGTTAGTGTTGCAAATGTTTTATGTGTACACAAATAGGGCATAGGGTTTAAGTTTTCAGTCCTTTATCCTTATCATGGGAGAAAGCATTTTCCAAAGACCGCAATAACAATGACTCTCATCCCCCATGCTCTCCTGCTATGATACTTGCTGCTCTCCCTTCAAAAGAGCCTGCTTCTCGAAGTAAGTCAGAGAAAGACAAATACCATATTATTTTCACTCATAGGTTGAATTGAAGAAATAAAGTAAATGAGCAGGGGCACCTGGGTGGCTCAGTGGGTTAAGCCGCTGCCTTCGGCTCCGGTCATGATCTCAGGGTCCTGGGATCGAGTCCCACATCGGGCTCTCTGCTCGGCAGGGAGCCTGCTTCCCTCTCTCTCTCTCTCTGCCTGCCTCTCCATCTACTTGTGATTTCTCTCTGTTAAATAAATAAATAAAATCTTTAAAAAAAATAAAAATAAATGAGCAAAGGGAAAAAAAAGAGAGAGGAAGAGGCAAACCAAGAAACAGACTCTTACCTCTAGAGAACACACTGCTGGTTACCAGAGGGTAAGTGGGTGGGGGGTGGTGGAAGCAGGGGAGGGGCTTCAGGAGAGCACGTGTTGTGGTGGGCATGGAAGCGCTGCATCACTACACCTGAAACTAATATTATACTGCATGTTCACTAACTGAAATTTAAATTTAAAAAAAAGAGCCTGCCTCTTCAACCCCTTGAAACCGGGCAAGCCCTGTGACCGTTTTGACCAATAAAATATTACAGAAGTGGCAGTGTGCCAGTTCCAGGCACAGCACAGACCTGGCAGCTTCTACCTCTTGGCTCTTGGAAGCCAGACACCAGTAAGAAGCGTGACTAACTTGAGAACGGCTTGCTGTGAGGAAGCCCTAAAGCATGTAGAGAGAATGACGGCTCGCAGCTTTTTTAACCACCCCAGCCCATGAGCCAGACATGCCAGTAAAGAAGACTCCGATCGATTCTATCCATGGCATTTGATGGAAAGCTAGTGAGAACCACTCACCTTTGTTCAGTCAGCACTAAGAACTGTGAGAAATCATAAATTATTTTTCCAGCTTGAGGTAATGAGATGTTTCGTCATGCAGCAAAAGTGAAAAGCTCTTATTTGTTTATGTGCCATTTCAAGGGCAAAGAGAGATCCTTCTACCTACTGCACGCTCTGTTTTAAGTAGTCACTCTGCGGAAGTGGGATGAATCCTCTCACCCAGAAGTTGGTCCAAACAACATGACACACACACCAAATGGGTTTGAAATGATTTACCACTCACATAATAAGGTTTCCCAGAGAGATATGGGTGGCTCCCAAGGAGGTCTACAAATGGCTTCATGGGACTGGGGAAGGAGACCGGCTGGGCCTTTTCATCTTGATTAGGGGTTGGGGCTGGGCCTGGAGTGGGGGTTCTCCCTTGTGTGGGCCAGGGCTTGATGATTTGAACTTTCCACCAGTACCAAGGACAGTGGCACCCACTGTTGTTGTTAACACCTTGCTCAGATGTAAGGCCAGAGGAGGAGGACTACTGGGGCCTGAAAACTCTCAGCAGATAAACAACAATGGAGTCAGACCCTGTAACGATACCTGTGGTAGGACCCTATACACTTTGATGCTATGTGATTGGACACATAAAACTCAAAACCTAAAATCCACATTGCTAATTACTCATATCTCATCATGAAGTATTTTTGTTGTATTATTTAATATTTTGTCTCTGAATTCAACATGTCTGATACCAATAGCATAACCTATTGTTTTTAGAATTTTTGTTTTTATTCAGTTAAAATTTATGTAGAGTGAAATGCACAGATTGTAAATGTCAATGTGGTGAATTTTAATCGACATATCTGTCCACCACCACATAGACCATTTCCCTCATACCAGAATATTTCCTTTTGCCCCTTTCAGTCAATTCCCATTCCTCCTGTCAGTCACTAGTCTCATTTTTCTCCACATACTTTTCGCTGTTTTTGATCATCACAGAAATGGAATCTTATAGTATGTACCCTTCTGTGTCTGTATTCTTTCACACAGCAGGTTTTTAAACACTGTATTAAGAAGCATTTTAAACATATTAAAAAGTTACAAGGGTTTCATAAGTGACTCTTAATCTCACAAAACAAACTGAGGGTTGCTGGGGGAAGGGGGTTTGGGAGAAGGGGGTGGGATTATGGACATTGGGGAGGGTTTGTGCTTCGGTGAGAGCTGTGAAGTGTATAAACCTGGTGATTCACAGACCTGTACCCCTGGGGATAAAAATATGTTTATAAAAAATAAAAAATTAATAAAAAAAAAGTTACAAGGGTTTCAATGTGAAAATCCGCATAGCCACAAAGCAGAGTCTACCGCTAAACTTTTACCTTACTTGCTTTCTCACATATCTGTCTGTTCATCAACACGTAGTAGATTTTGGTGCATACTAATGTCAGTTCACACATATTAATACGATGTTTTCTAAATACTTCAACATGCATATCTTTATAGTTGAACATGTTCATATAGTTCCTTTTTTTTCTTTTAGTGGTATATTTCACATATAATAAAATGTACAGATATTAGGAATATTCTTTGTTGAAATTTGACAAATGCATACATCTGTGTTGCCTAAACTTTCAAGGTATATAATATTGCCATCATTCCAGAAAGCTTCCTCATGCCTGTTTTTAGTCTAACCTTGCCTTTACTTTAGATTTCAAATTCCTGCTTTAGTTATATCCGACACAATTTTGATAAACTTTATTTTAGAATAGTTTTAGATTTACAGAACCATACAACAAATTTTGATAGGTTATATTTTATTACCACTCATTTCATTTTCAAGTGTTTCTTTTTTTAAAGAATTTTGTTTATTTATTTGGGAGAGAGAGCAGAGCCAAGGGAGGGGCAGAGAAAAACAGACTCCCAGCTGAGCAGGGAGCCTGATGTGGGGCTTAAACCCAGGACCCTGAGACCAAGACCTGAGCCGAAGGTAGACGCTCAACCAACTGAGCCACACAGGTGCCCCTGTAGTGTTACTTTTGATCACAAAAGGCTTTGTTTGCTATGCTTCATGGATGCAGATTGTTTTTCTTCTACTTTGGTATTTTATAGTATGAAGGTTCACATAATTTGTAAGCCTTAGAATGAATTCAGTGGACTGTAGCTGACTAGCATTTAAAAAATTACACAATATAAACCTGGCGATTCACAGACCTGTACCCCTGGGGATAAAAATACATGTTTATAAAAAATTAAAAATTAAAAAAAATTACACAATAGGTACCAAACAGAATGCAAGCATATAAGAAAGTTAGCTGTTGTTTTGTTACATTTTTGTTTCAATTTTGTGTGTGTGTGCGCATGTGTGTGCATGCATACCTGTGTGCACACATGTGGGCCCAGCAGATTCATGTGCATACATGCATGTGTACATACACTGGGTCTTGATACATGAAGTATCTTTTCCTACAACGTTGCCATGAAAAAGACCGTAAAGCACCGCTCTAGAAAATTAGGTCTCATGTAGGGGAATAATATGATTACATTTGCATTTTAGAAATACAACTCTGGTAGCAGTTTGTTGAATGGATTACAGGTGGGCAAATGTACATGTGAGGAGAACAGTTAGAAACTTATTACAATAGATCGGACAACAGATGGTTAGAGCCCAACTTAAACATTAGCTAGTTTTAGAAAGAAAAGGAGAGATGTACCAGATAAAGAGACTTCATAATTGATTGAAATTGGAGTTGAATGAGAAGGCTAGGATGACTCACATATTTCTTGGATGGCTGCATAATGCCATTAATCAGATTAGAACATAACAAAGAAGGAGCACAATTGCAAGGGAAAACGTATTAGGTTTTTGCTGTATGCAGTGCAAGACTTCTGTCTTAGTCTATTTGGGCTGCTATAACAAAAATACCCTAGACTGGGAGACTTAAAAACAACAGAAGTTTATGTCTCACAGTTCTGGAGGCTGAAAATTTCAAGATCAAGGTGCCAGCAGATTTGGTGTCTGGTAGCCAGCTTCCTGGTTCATAGATGGCCTTCTTCTTGCTTTGTCCTCACAGAGTAGAGAGAATGAGGGAGCTCCCTGGGATTTCTTTCATGAGGACTAATACCCTTATGATGGCTTCATTCCAATTACCTCATCACTTCCCAGAGCCCCCCACTCAATACCATCACATTGGGGATTTTGTTTCGATATGAATTTGGGGGGACACAAGCATTCAGTTTATGGCAGTTTGTAAAAGATAGCCACTTAAGGATATTTACACATTTGCCTATATAATGCTCAGAGAGATATCTAGGCCAGAAATACAGATTTGCAAGTTATCAAAGTATAAATTGTTAAAACTTACTAGCAGATGACATGATTCTTTATATGGAAAACCCAAAAGACTCCACCCTCAAACTACTAGAACTCATACAACAATTCAGCAACGTGGCAGGATACAAAGTCAATGTACAGAAATCAGTGGCTTTCTTATACACTAACAATGAAAATACAGAAAGTGAAATTAGAGAATCGATTCCATTTACTATAGCACCAAGATCCATAAGATACCTGGGAATAAACCTAACCAAAGAGGTAAAGGATCTGTACTTGAGGAACTACAGAACACTCATGAAAGAAATTGAAGAAGACACAAAAAGGTGGAAGACCATTCCATGCTCTTGGATTGGAAGAATAAACATTGTTAAAATGAGAAGGGAGTTGGGGTAAATTGGAAGGGGAGGTGAACCATGAGAGACTATGGACTCTGAAAAACAATCTGAGGGTTTTGAAGGGGCGGGTGGGGAGTGGGAGGTCAAGGTACCAGGTGGTGGGTATGAGAGAGGGCACGGATTGCATGGAGCACTGGGTGTGGTGCAAAAATAATGAATACTGTTATGCTGAAAATGAATAAAAATAAATTTAAAAAATGTCTATACTGCCTAGAGCAATCTATACTTTTAATGCCATTCCGATCAAAATTCCACTGGTATTTTTCAAAGAGCTGGAGCAAATAATCCAAAAATTTGTATGGAATCAGAAGAGACCCCGAATCGCTAAAGAAATGTTGAAAAACAAAAACAAAACTGGGGGCATCACGTTACCTGATTTCAAGCTTTACTACAAAGCTGTGATCACCAAGACAGCATGGTACTGGCATAAAAACAGATACACAGACCAGTGAAACAGAGTAGAGAGCCCAGATATGGCCCCTCAACTCCATGGTCAAATAATCTTTGACAAAACAGGAAAAAATATACAGTGGAAAGAAGACAGTCTCCTCAATAAATGGTGCTGGGAAAACTGGACATCTATATGTAGAAGAATGAAACTCGACCATTCTCTTACACTGTACAAAAAGATAAACTCAAAATGGATAAAAGACCTCAACGTAAGACAGGAATCTATCAGAATCCTAGAGGAGAATATAGGCATATAACCTCTTCGATATCAGCCACAGCAACTTCTTTCAAGATATGTCTCCAAAGGCAAAGGAAACAAAAGCGAAAATGAACTTTGGAGACTTCATCAAAATCAAAAGCTTCTGCACAGCAAAGGAAACAGTCAACAAAACAAAGAGGCAACCCACGGAATGGGAGAAGATATTTGCAAATGACAGTACAGTCAAAAGGTTGATATCCAGGATCTATAAAGAACTCCTCAAACTCAACACGCACAAAACAGAAAACCATATCAAAAAATGGGCAGAAGATATGAACAGACACTTCTCCAATGAAGACATACAAATGGCTATCAGACACATGAAAAAATGTTCATCATCACTAGCCCTCAGGGAGATTCAAATTAAAACCACATTGAGATATCACCTTACACCAGTTAGAATGGCCAAAATTAACAAGACAGGAAACAACATGTGTTGGAGAGGATGCGGTGAAAGGGGAACCCTCTTACACTGTTGGTGGGAATGCAAGTTGGTGCAGCCACTTTGGAGAACAGTCTGGAGATTCCTCAAGAAATTAAAAATAGAGCTTCCCTATGACCCTGCCATTGCACTCCTGGGTATTTACCCCAAAGATACAGATGTCGTGAAAAGAAGGTCCATCTGTACCCCAATGTTTATAGCAGCAATGGCCAAGGTCGCCAAACTGTGGAAAAAACCAAGACGCCCTTCAACGGACGAATGGATAAGGAAGATGTGGTCCATATACACTATGGAGTATTATGCCTCCATCAGAAAGGATGAATACCCAACTTTTGTAGCAACATGGACGGGACTGGAAGAGATTATGCTGAGTGAAATAAGTCAAGCAGAGAGAGTCCATTATCATATGGCTTCAGTTATTTGTGGAGCATAACAAATAGCATGGAGGACAAGGGGAGATGGAGAGGAGAAGGGAATTGAGGGAAATTGGAAAGGGAGGTGAACCACGAGAGACTATGGACTCTGAAAAACAATCTCAGGGGTTTGAAGTGGCGGGGGGTGGGAGGTTGGGGGAACCAGGTGGTGGGTTGGAGAGGGCACGGATTGCATGGAGCACTGGGTGTGGTGCAAAAACAATGAATACTGTTACGCTGAAAATAAAAGAAATTAAAAAAAACCATACTAGTAGTTGAGATTAGTCAAAGAGTGAATATTATAAGAACAGAGACCTTAGAATAGAACTCCTTGGAATACCAATATTTTGGGTGTAGGAAATAGAAGAGACATGAAAATGAGGGACTTAGATTGAACTATGATAAAAGCAAAGGAGGAGTAGTTTCTGGAAGCTAAGAATACTTCACACACAAAAAGAGTTGTTGAAGTGCCAAATGCTGAAAAGAAATCAATTAAAAAGAATTGAATTTAACGACTAGGAGTTGGTGACTTTGGCAAAAGCAGTCTCATTCAGTGTTGACAATATCATGACATTGAATGTTCTGGTGTTCTGAGAAATGCTTAACCAGTTCTCTGAAAAAAGTGTGGTATACATATATTCTTAATGAATTTCAATGATATTAAAGATTTACAGAATTCAATTTATAAATACTAATATAACATACAATACTCTATATTGTAAATTGTCAATGTTTAGTTAAGTTATCATGACGGAATACTTTTGTTGATTTTTGCCTAACTCCTACATTCTGGCCACAACCGATGAATGAATGAATGAATGTAGTTCTGACATCCATGTTGGGTGCTATTTTCATTTATGCTAAGAAGATGAGAGTGAAACATTAAAGGTCAATGTTAAAACTTCACTCATTCTGCCTAGAACATGAGTGAATTTTTGCTAAATCGGATGACAGTTTTCTAACATTGGAAGAATATGTCATTTATTTCTGCTATTAACAACATAATGGTTACAGGTCTAGAACACTTCTATGTTTAATCTGCATTATTAACACTTTTTCTATCACTTTATTAAATCTAGAAAAGTACCAGAACAATAACCCAAGCTCTGGTTCGTAGCATTTACTTATTTCCAGGGTCTGAATACTCCCACTATGACTGATTTTAAGCTACCAACATGCCACTGGAAAGGGAGCTAGAAAGAGATACAGAGGAGTACACCACTGTGTATTGTTCCTACTAAACAGATACAACAGGCATAAACACCTCAAGAATTCAGATAATAAAGTATAAGAAAAGAATTAGGACGTTATGAGTATTTATTACCTTATGAAATATACTTTATTTGCCTGGAGGTTTATATAATTTATTTTTTCATAATGGCTTGAAACATCCTGAAAATTTAACGATTGTCCCTTGCACTCCAGCAAGCCACTGATTGGAAGAAAAGGAGGATGGTCCCAGACATGGACCTGGTGACTGTGGTCTACCATTGGCTCCAGCAAGTGTGATTTTGATGAAGTAACTTTACTAGATGGAGTCTCAATTTCCTCACCTTCAAATTAAGGATCTTAACATCTATTTTACATGTTATTAGGATCCTTAGAGGTAATGAATCTAATTCAAACATGTTAGACCCTCAGTATGTGGAAATCTTTATCATTCTTTTCATTACTGCTAAACACTGGTGATCAGAGTCCTATGGGAATTTGTTGTTGTTGTTACAGTATTTTTTAACTTTTCCTTCTGATCTCCCTTGACCTGGGAGAGCCCAGTTGATTTTCAGAATATCTTTTCTTTTTAACTGAGGTGCCCATTAAAGCTTCTAATACTGTAAGAGCCTTTTAAAAATTAACATAATTCCCATGCTGCCTGACTAGTTAGGCATTTCCTTCTTTAAATTTCTAGCAGAAGAGTAAATGCGGGAGTCTGATGAAATTTCAGGAAGATCCTAGAAGTGCCATCTTATTAGGTGATGACTGATGTGAAGTAATATACCCAGCAATTATTCACATAGGCCTGGGGCATGGGGAAAGGGAGGAGATTCAACTATTCTAAGTCTCTAAACAAAAGCGAGTCTGTTCTCTAAAATAATCATCTTTCCCCTTTTCAGTTCTTTTTATTCTTTCCCACAGATGTGATACCCTTGACATTATCCAGAAATGGTTATATATACTGAGCATTGGAATGTCAGATGAATACTGCTTTTGAGTCTTGTATTTCATTTAATCTATTTATAAGTACTATTTTTCAAAGGAAAAATCTATTACCTCCTGAGGTCATATTAATAACTACTTATCTGTGTGTTTGCATGACATTATGACTAATGGTTTAAGATTACTTCATTCCCCTTAGTATTTGTGGTATCGAAATCAAGCTAGATAGCAATTTAGATTACTTCACAAATAAAAGAAACATTTGTTTCTCAAGCCCTAGTTTTTAATTTAATATCACAAAATGGCTATATTTCACCTTTTAAAAGTATTTTTATTGAAATAATTTCATAAAGAAACAAAAAATATTTAAAGTGTCCAATTTGCTACATATCATTTCTATTTTCAATACAATTTAGTGTGGTTAATAGGAATAAAAGATGAATACAGATGTTTTATATTGGAAATCATTTTATATCATTAAAAAGACCTTGGACCTATAAAAATAATCATGAGTTTCCAAATAAGATGATTATAATGGTATTTTAGCTAGGTTTAAAAGCAACACTCATGTAAGAAAATTAATGTGAATGAAAATACTGGTAAAATGTGATCACGCTAAGAAAACGATTGCCAGTGGAAGAACTTATAAATTATTGGCATCATTATTTAAAATTTTTTTTTTTTTACTCTCTCTTTCCAGTTCCATGGGAAGGACTGCACTTCACGACCCCCTTATGGTTCTGTGAAGTCATGTACATGGCTAGTTTGCACTACTGTAACATGGCACAGTTGGGTCAGGGCATTTAAATACCAACATGAGCCCACCTAGAGCCCCTCTCCCCCTTGTCTTCCCATCCCTCATTCCATCCCGCTCTCCCTCTCCCCCTGTCCCTCTTGCCCCACTCTTTCCATGGGGGAAGTAGCCTCTAAAACCTTGGTCTTTTTCAGTGATGGAAGTGGCTTTGTTATTCATGTTGGGTCCCACATAATGCACTTGATAGGTTATGCTAATGAGGTGACTTGCATTGAGCCCCTAGATAAATTTTACTGAGGAAATAATTTATGATGGGGTTGGTCATGTCAGGAAGACCAATCATGTGATTAAAGTGTTGATGACAGCCAGCCTCTAGGGAGGGGAAGTTGAATTCAACCTCTTAACTAGTGGTTCAATCCATCATGTCTACATAATGAAACCTCAGTAAAACACCCCAGGAAGTGTTGACACCAAAGCCTGGGTGAGCTTTCTGGGTTAACAATACTCTATGCTAGGAGGGTGACCCATCCTAACTCCATCAGGAGAAGGCTGCTGAACCCTCTCATTTGGGACACTCCCAGACCTTGCACTATGTCTCTTCTTTTGGCTGGTTCTGATTTGTTTCTACGTCTTTCAAAGCGTAGGAGCAAAGCTTCTTTTTCATTGACTTTTTTTCTTTGTGTCAATTTCTAACTCTACACCCAAAAATTGTTTTTGTCAGCCTTCTTCCAACATCTACTGTTTCAGTAGAATCAGAACCTCTTTGGCTTTTTCTCTGTCTCCTCTGTTGTTTCATCAACATCCTACACCCAAATGTAGCAATCTTCCAAATGTGTATTGTAGGTTTTCTCTGCTTCTGTTCTTGTGCTCTATTCTGGGACTTTATTGTCTCTATGCTTATTTTCGTTGCATTTTTTGATAACTCTCCTTTTCTATTAGGGTCCAAATTTCCATTTCTGACTGCCTAGTCTATATCCCATAGTCTAGAGCAGTATACAAACTTGACCTCAGCTTTCTCCTGGTCCTCCTCCTCTTTCTGCATCTGCTATTGCAGTGATTGGCCATTATGACAATTCTGTCATTATGTCTCACTGGGACACTCAAAAGTTCCTTAAACCATGCTAACTCTGTTTATGTTTCCTTCTTAAAGTTTTTTCAAACACCCAATTGCTAATATGATAACTGGTACTCAAGACTTTCAAGAATTCCATCTCAAACCACCCTTCCAACCTTATATTCTATTTCTATCCTATCCTTCACACACCCAATGTTCCAGCCCAACTGATTTAATTGTTATTCTCCATTAACCTCCTCCATATTCCCCCTTTCTGCTTTTGCTAATATAGGAACAAATAACAAAGGTTCTTCTCAATCCAACTCTGTATATTCAGTCTTACCACTCTTCCAGGCCCAACTTGAATCTTAAGCACGTATTTTGGATTCATGCTGACTACAGCCACAGATGTAGGTTGAGGTGTTCTTGCTGCGGCCCTGGCCCAAGGACGACCCCTAGTGGTTACACCTGCCCAGAGCACTTCTGGTGAGGGTAATAGCTTCGAATCAGCGAAACAAAAAATTAAATCAGAGGATAATTTTCTCACTTGTGTAGTAAGAAATTATATATGCAAATATACATTCAAGTAAGGTAACATATTGACTGAGACCATACATTATGGTTTTCTAAGGGATACAAATAAACTGTGAATTACTTGGTGTATAAAGACTCCTATAGCCATGAGAAATATTTTCCTAGATAGAGCAGCCCCTAAAAACATTAAAAAACTTGTTTTGGATTGTACTAATTTATATTGGCTTCCTTAACTAAATAAGCTTTCTCTTTTATCATCTCTCTTATCCCTTTGCATCTCCTGCATCAGAGTTACAGAATTGTAGTTAAATTTTAAAAAATTGTCAATTGTTTTACTGTCTGACTCACTCCTCTAACCTATGAGCTCCCTAAAGTTTGGGCTTTGTCTGACCTGTTGACTTAGTGTAGTGCCTGCTACATAGTAGCAACTCACATATTTATGGCATGACTGACTTCTCCCCATATAAGTAGGAACTCATATATTTGCTAAAGGAAAAGACTTCCCTGCAAAGATTTTGCTCACATTTATCAATGTTAGAAAGGAAATTCACATTTGTGTTCTATGTTGATGTGGTACTACCGTACTATGCAATTCCACTCCTCTTGCCTGGGCCTCAGTTTCACCCACTTAGGCCATCTGAGAAGGCTTCCAGCTAATTGTGACTCCTATTGTAGAAGTAAATATGATTTACAGAAAACCTCACACCTTCTAGTCTCTCACTTTTCTTCAATTAATACAGCTCAGATTTTTGTGAGTTAGGCTGGCAGCTTCTGAACAAATTCCATCACTTAGGTGCAAGCTCACTGTCCACAACATGCCTTTCTAATGAAGACACAAGCTGCAATAGGAAATGCTAAGTCATTCCTCTGAAATATGAAATATGAAATATGTTTTGAGGCATGCAGAATGTAATTAAATCAATCTAAATTTGAGAATGAAGAAGTACTTTCTCATAATTTTCCATTAGCTTATTTTGTTTTGGTCTTAATTCACATGAAAAATTAGGAGAGAAATCTTCAATGACTCCCCATTATCTATGAAAGAAAGCACGGGGGTTTCTTATTCTGGTATTAAGATCGACCACAATTGTTACGGTGGTTTGAATAATTACCCTGAATGGATCAAACTGGCACACACAAGCATTGGCCCCAAGATGATTATCACAATAGCTATTACTTACTGAGAGTTAAGATTAGGCATTTTAAGTTATTCTGAATTCTTACAGTGATCCTCAGGTAGGTATTATACCCTTTTCACAGATTAGGAAACAGGCTCATAAATGAAGAACAAAATAAAAGAAATCATTAGCAGTTTCTGAGCTACGATTCAGCCCCAACTGTGTCTGACTCCAAAGCCTGTATTTTTTTCACTAAGGTATGTTGCTCCAAAATTATACTGTTTAATAAAAAATCATACTCGGGACGCCTGGGTGGCTCAGTTGGTTAAGCAGCTGCCTTCAGCTCAGGTCATGATCCCAGCGTCCTGGGATCGAGTCCCACATCGGGCTCCTTGCTCAGCGGGGAGCCTGCTTCTCCCTCTGCCTCTGCCTGCCATTCTGTCTGCCTGTGCTCGCTCTCTCCCCCTCTCTCTCTCTGATAAATAAATAAAAAAAAAATCTTAAAAAAAAAATTTAAAAAAATAAAATAAATAAAAAATCAGACTCTAGGGCATCTGGGTGGCTCAGTCAGTTAAGCGGTTGCCTTTGATCAGGTCATGATCCCAGGGTTTTGGGATGGAGTCCGGCATCCTGCTTCCTGCTCAGCAGGGAGTCTGCTTCTCCCTCTGCCCCTCCACTCAGGTACTCTCTCTCTCTCTCATGCTCTCTCACATGCCCCCTCTCTCTCCCCATCTCAAATTAAAAAATCTCTTTAAAAAATCAGAGTCTATACGCCATGAAGACTGAGGCAGATTCCAAGTCTCTTGCGTGTCTTGGGTCACATGCCCACACTAGCTCTGCCACAACCATCCCTCTAAGAATCTTCAAGTGTATTTCAAGGCTCTGTTTACTGTCAGCATAGTTTCTTTTTCTTAGTTGGCTGCTATTAATTTTGCCTATCCTAAAAGAGGGGTAGGGACACATTTCAGAATCCCATTTCTCCTCTCACCACTTCCTGTCATCCTGTATACAGGGGCTTAGAAACACAGGATTATGTCTCACTTAGGGATCCAGCCTCAGCCATGTAGCCCCAGTCCCCCGGGGAGCTGGGATAAACTCACTGAACCCATCTATTTTCCAGGCCTCACCCTAGTCTTTTGTATCAGGATATTGCTGTTCTAGGATCACTTACACTGAAAGCCCAACCTTCTGTCTCCACAGTCCGGTTTATCACGGTGCATCCTTTGAGAGCAGAGAGAATTCTTCAGTGCTGGGTAAAGTGAGGGAAAAGGGCTTGAACTCTGCTTGAGCACAAGTCTTAGAACTGGAATCTGGCCAGCATGCGAAATTTTTATGTGAATCCTAGCATATACGTATTCAAAAACACTCGAGGGGGAAGGATCTGCTGCTTTCATCAGATTCTCAATGTGATCTTCGGACCCTCCCCCCAAACTGAGAACCACTGCCCTAAAGTTAGGGGTAGCTACCAGCCAGCTGGTGGTCAAACAAGTATATGGCTATCAATCTGGGTGGGGTGGTATTAATGGAATCCTAATAGGAAACACGCACTTTAGAACAGCTCATAAGGTTGAAAAAACACGTAGAAATGTGTGAATAAGTCCTAGGAAGTAACAAGGTGTTGGGTTATGTATCATGGACACCTAGTAATCTCTGCAGAGCACCAGATGAAGAAGTAAGAAATCCTGGTCTTGGTTGAATAATCACAAATAGTAGATTGACTGTCATCTGGGAAAGAAATATCCCCAGGAGAATTAACCCTCTTTCTGAAGACCAAACTCTCTTCTCTGAAGCACTATAATCTCATGCAAATATCTAAAGACCACCTCCTTCAGTGTGTGCTGGGAGCTCTTCTGAACATTGTAAAATACAGTATGGTGTTTGTAGAACACTACACACTAAAGAGAAGAACATAGACTTTTTTTTTAACTTTTTATTTTTTATAAACATATATTTTTATCCCCAGGGGTACAGGTCTGTGAATCACCAGGTTTACACACTTCACAGCACTCACCAAAGCACATACCCTCCCCAATGTCCATAATCCCACCCCCTTCTCCCAAACCCCCTCCCCCCAGCAACCCTCAGTTTGTTTTGTGAGATTAAGAGTCACTTATGGCTTGTCTCCCTCCCAACATAGACTTTTCATCCTGTAATTTTCTTTTGTCTTGGCAGTAATATTATAAAAACATATTTATGTGATAAATGGGATACAATGGGTGAGTGAGGAAACGCGATTCCCTGAAATTGTATGAATGTACCAGGAGGATACAGTTAATACACTTAATCCGAGTCTACTCCTTAATACTGTGTATGCTCAAATTCCTATCACAAAGCTCTTAGCACTCTTATGTCTTATTGTGCTATTACTAGTTTCCACTTCACTTCATACCATAATACGTTTCATTTAAATCCTAGTCTATCAAATTCATCTTCACATTTATAATGCCACTTACTGCCTCATCTCTCTAGCTCAGAGGTTGCTTTTGTGCAGCTTACTATAGTGCTGTGTTCTCATAGAAGACATTCAGAATGTGTAATGCTCAACTGAAATTCACTAGCTTGCTTACACACACACACACACACACACACACACACACACACATACACAATTTATTTAAAAAAATAAGACAGTGGGTTTACAAATAACCATGGCAAATTCAATCATGATTATTTTGTTGACTTCTCTGTTATTATAAGAAAGACAATGAGATTTCACTAAAGGACCACACCAATGAGATGAAGGCAAAGAAACAGATGAGTGAAGGTCATGGAACATTTGTAATCATTTTCATTTGTGATTGTAAAGAATATTCTCTCAAGGTAGATAATTTGGAAAAATGTACATAAATATATATACCCGGGGCACCTGGGTGGCTCAGTGGGTTAAAGCCTCTGCCTTCAGCTCAGGTCAGGATCCCAGGGTCCTGAGATCAAGCTCTGCATCAGGCTTTCTGCTCTGTGGGGAGCCTGCTTCCCCCCCACCCCGCCTGCCTGCCTCTCTGCTTACTTGTGCTGTCTGTCAAATAAATAAATAAAATCTAAAAAATTTAAAAATTTAAAAAATAAATACACCTGTACATATATATACCCGCAGCCCACATAGGTATATCTATATAAAGAAAAGGAAATGACCCATCTTTTTTTTTTTTTTAAACATTTTGGTGCATTTCATTCTAGTTATCTTTCCCACATATTACATGCATACACACATGAATTCATGAATCATGGCCCTATTATTATTAGTTGTGTGATAATAATCAAATCATGCAATTTCAGTAAGTCTCAGATTCCTCATTTTTAAAATGGGGAAAATAACTTTCCTTGACTCAGAGGGGAATTGTGAGATTTAAGTAATTAAGTGTAAAGCCCCTGGCACAGTTCCTGGCACAGAGTAAGTGCTCAATAAATATGAGTCATGATTGCTCTTATTGTTACTATAACTGCCCTTTACATACAATAGGCTTTCTAAGTGTATCTTTTGTCTAAAACTCAAAAATACTCAAGGATGCACTGTGATTTATCTGTCCCCTCTTTTGAGTTATTTAGGTGCTTTATAAATCTTTATATCTGACACTGTGATGAATATCTTTTTACAAACACTTTTTTGCTGCATTTCCATTTACTTAGACCAGATTCATAGAGGTGGAATTCTTGAGTCTTAGACGGTGACAAATATTGGTTACCGTATTGGGTTTACTTTATTTTCCTCTTATCTGATTTGTTGCTATTTTTCTGGAAAGTTTTCTTTTATGAAGAAACCCTTCTTGGGATTGATCATCTTGTTATCTTAGTATGTCATTTAATACACACAGGATGTATATCATACCAGGATGACAAATAACAGCTCTCTCTTACATTATTCTCCCTGGCACTCACTATTAATTATTACTGAATATATTATTACCTCCCTACTCTTTTCTCTTAACAAATATTAATAATTTGTATCAGAGAGAGAAGGAGGAAGAACAAGAGAGAGTGTGCAAGCCAGAGGAGGGGCATAGGGAGAGGGAGAGAGAATCGCAAGCAGGCTTCTCTGCTGAGCGTGGAGCCTGAGATTTCATGACCCTGAGATCATGACCTGAGCTGAAACCAAGAGCTGGACACTTAACCAACTGAGCCACCCAGGCTCCCCTCTTCCATTCCTTTCTTAATTCCATAATTCTCCATAGATATTAAAGGCATGGGTGATATTACATGCATTTGTACCCATAGCTTAGTCTAAAAGATGCTTACTCCTGGGATAAATAATTACTATTTTAACAGATTCGACCCCTAATTGTTGGTCATAGTTTCCTGATCTTTAACAAAAATTGTAAAAAAATGATATTTTTTTTAAAAGAAAACGTCTATATTAAACTTCTGGTCAATATGTCTCAGTGAGTTCATTTTCACCTTCACACATATTTTCCAATCTAACAAATCAAAACAAAAAAATAGCCATGTCCATTCTCAAAAATATGATACATATCTTTGAAGACCAGACATACAATAGAATCACAAAGCCATAAGCTTCCAGTGTTCTAAAACCAAAGACAGCATTGGAGGCCTGATAGAAGTTTGGAAGGATAAGCGAAAGTAAGTATTCCACTTTGTAGAAAATAATACCACAGAAAGAGAACAACAAACAAAACCCAAAATAAAATTCAAATAAGCCTCAATAGTTTTAGTAATGATATGTACTGAGTAGGTGAGGAGAAAGTCCAAACTTATATGATCTTTTTCACAGGACAGAAGAAGAGGGGGAGGAGAAAGGAGAGATGGAAAATTTATCAATGATAGCAATAATGACAATAGAGGAGTAATAAAATAGATCCTAAAAGAATCAGGATATGTTATTTACAAATTATTATTTTCAGGAGCACTTGGGTAGCTGGGTTGATTGAGTATCTCCCTTTTGCTTTTCTTGGGTAATGATCTTAGGGTTGTGGGATGGAGTCCTGTGTCAGTCTCCATGCTCAGCAGGGAGTTTGCTTGGGATTCTTTTCCTGTTTCTCTGCCCCTCGTTCCCCCTCTCTCTAAAATAAATCTTTAAAATGTTGTTATTTTCATAGAGAGATAAGCCATTAAATAGAGTTGGGAACCCCCCAAAAGACACAAAAATACATGAAAATGATATATAAAAGAGAGGTCAGGAAGTCAGTGGAGAAAAAATGAGCTATTCAATAAATGGTTCTGGGCAACTGGTTAACCATCTAAAATTAGATTTTCTCATCTATTACAGAAATTAATTATATATGGATTAGGGATGTAAATGATAAAAACAGGTTTTTAAAATTATTAAATAATCAAGACAATGAGATATTGAGGTAAAGAATGGGTTCTTTGTTTTTCAATTTTTTATTTTTTATAAACATATATTTTTATCCCCAGGGGTACAGGTCTGTGAATCACCAGGTTTACACACTTCACAGCACTCACCAAAGCACATACCCTCCCCAATGTCCATAATTCCACTCCCTTCTCCCAACCCCCCTCCCCCCAGCACCCCTCAGTTTTTGTGAGATTAAGAGTCACTTATGAATGGATCAAGAAGATGTGGTATATATACACAATGAAATACTATGCAGCCATCAAAAGAAATGAAATCTTGCCATTTGCGACAACATGGATGGAACTAGAGCGTATCATGCTTAGCGAAATAAGTCAAGCGGAGAAAGACAACTATCATATGATCTCCCTGATATGAGGAAGTGGTGATGCAACATGGGGGCTTAAGTGGGTAGAAGAAGAATCAATGAAACAAGATGGAATTGGGAGGAAGAATGGGTTCTTAAAGAACATAAAGAAGATACAAAAAGATACAAAGAAACATATGAATATATGATGATAGTAATAAATTTATCTTCAATAAACTAACATTTTTATATGACAAAAGCATAAATATAGAGGCAAAGAACATCAGTGTCATGGTGAAATGAAGTGTTCCCAGTTTTTATTCTCTCCCCCAACAAAAATAATTTGGCATCCGTCCACAGACATAAGTGGCTTTGTGGAAACTATGGGATCCAGCAACATATACCAAGGGATTCTGGAGGAGTTTTGCCCACTTGTGCATCAAATAATAGGCATAAAGACTTTGGTCCTGACTGTTGCCCCTGCAGTGGTGAACCAGCTCCTGTATCTCTCAGCCAGTCTGGAAAATCCTGTCTTAGACAGTCACCTGCAAAAGGAGAACCCTTGTAGAAGTTTAGGTTTACAGAAGAAAAGTTGCAGCACACCACTGGAACAAAAATAGGAGTTTGGAAATATTGAAGAGGGTGAAAGGAACAGCTTGACTTTACTCCATCACCCCTCCTCCAAGGCAGCACAGCTTAGGGCATAGAGAGACATATTTGACTTAGGATTTCTCTCCCAGGGAAAAGTGAGAGTGTGAATGCCCAGCATCCTCAGCTATAAGGGATGCTTAACAAAGAGTTTGATTACTCTCTCATCCCATCCAGAATACGGAATTGAGAGCTGCATAAGTAGAGAAGAGGAAGAGGCTGGGACTCTCAAAGACATTAAAGAGATGCAGATCCTGGGGTGCCTGGGTGGCTCAGTCCTTTAAGTGTCTAGCTCTTTGTTTTGGCTCTGGTCATGATCTCAGGGTCATGGAATCAAACCCCACATGGAGCTCTCATCAGGCTCAGGGCTCAGCAGGGAGTCTGCTTGAGATACTCTCTCTCTCTCCTTCTCCCTCTGCCTCTCCACCACTCACACACACTCTCTCTAAAATAAATAAATAAATCTTTACAAAAATAAAAGAGAGATGCAGATCCTACTAATTACATCACAGACTCCATCAAGAAGACTGCCCAAGAGATTAAGGAGTGAATTTGTTGTAACGAGCACTGGGTGATATATGAAATTGTTGAAACATTGTGCTATATACCTATAACTAATGTAACACTGTATGTTAACCTACTGGACTTAAAAACTTTAAAAAAAGAAGCCTTCCTAGGAGTTGCTGGGAATACCTCACCCAAAGACCCCTCCAGTAGGCTCATGAGCACCCCCAGTGCGAAGAATGCCTCACCCACAAACACCCTTACCCTGTAGCTAGCTCCCTGTACACATTTCCAACTGCAGCAGTGACAGAGTGTTTTGGTAAATGACTAGAGTGAATGCATAGAAATCTGGCCCAAATCTGCAGGCCAATGAGAAACCATAAGCTTCAGCTTCAGGACCACTTGTATGAAAACAAAAGTGAAGCTGTCAGCAACCAGCTTGGTGCATTGCAAGATCTAGAGTATGAACTTAAGATTTCTACTTCAAGAGGTAGCAAGAAGCAGGGAGCAGGTCTGAGAAGAAGAAAGCCTGAGAAAGCCTCCAAATCACTAGCAAGGCTGACAGAAAGTATTCTTTCCTAGAGGCAGTAAAAACTGAAAGAGGTGATTACGACTTCAAATTTAGAGATAGCAACACAAAACTTCAAGGAGTAGGAGAAATCAAGGAATCTTACACCACCAAAGGATCATAATAATCTTCCAGTAGCCAATCCCAAAGACATGAAGATCTGCGATTTACCTGATAAAGAAGTCAAAATAGCTGTTTTAAGGAAATTCAGTGAGCTATAAGAAAACACAGAAAGACAGTTCAAAGAAATAAAGAGAAGAATTTGTGAACAAAATGAGAACTTTAACAAAGGTACAGAAATCATAAAACAGAACCTAACATAAATTCCACAATAGAGAGCAACAATAGCAGAACTGATTTAAAGAAAAAAGAATGTGAAACAGAAGTAAGGAACTTTGAAATTACCCAGCAGATTTCAAAATCCCCATTCATTTTCCCTACCGCACTACCTCTCCTGAAGCCAGAGTCTGTCTTCATGTAATGCTCTGATCTCATAATTTCCTCAGCAAGCTGGGGTTCTGAGAGTCCCAGCCCCCACACCCAGGGTTGAACACTTTCAGGTATTGTTCTGGTGATTTTTGCCACTGCTAATGATTCTTTTTTTTTTTTTTTTAAGATTTTATTCTTAAGCAATCAATGCACCCAGTGTTGGGCTGGAACTCAAAACCCAAGATCAAGAGTCACAGGCTCTTTTGACTGAGCCAGCCAGGTGTCCTGCTGATAATTCTTGATGAATTCCTTTCGTTATAATGTCTGATAGTCATGTTCACACCATTTGCCAGTTGTCTCTTAAGTGAAAGTCATTGTTAAAAAAAAAAGGCAGGGGAAGTTCACCTCTTACTAAAACTGATTAGCTTAAAAAAGAAAAGAAAAGAAAAGAAAAGAAAAGAAAAGAAAAGAAAAGAAAAGAAAAGAAAAGAAATCCAGCAGAGTGGGCAAAGAAAAAAGAATGGAAAAAAGTAAAAACAAACAAACAAACAAACAAAAAACAAAATAAAACAACCTACTTCATGTATAGAATATCATCATAATAACCAATTTGTGAGTTATTCAAGTTTAAAAAGGAGAGGAGGAGAATGAGTGAGAAAGCTTATTTAAGGAAATAATGGCTGAGCACACCCAAATATGCAGAGAGATTTGGATATCCAAGTTAATGAGTCTCATAGGTCACCAAACAAACTCAACATAAAATGATCCTCTTTAAGATACATTATAATAAAATTATTGGAAACAAAGAGAGATTTTAAGAAGCTTAAAACTTACAAGGGAACCCCTGAGATTGAGAATGGATTTCTCAGCAGACACCTTGCAGCCCAGGAAAGAATTGGTTGATATAGTAGAGCTGAAAGAAAAAAATTGCCAAGCAAGAATACTTTATCTGGCTAAGTCATCTTTCAGAAATGAAGGAGAAATAAGGACTTTCCCAGACAAACAAAAGCTGAGGCAATCTATCACAACTGGATCTGCTTCATAAGAAATATCAAAAGGAGTTATTCAAATTGAAATGAAAGGTTGTTAGTTAGTAACATGAAAACACATGGAAATATACAACACACTGTTAAAGGTAAGTATATAATTAAATTCAGAATACTCTAATACTGCAATATGGTGGTATATTAACCACTTAACTCTAGTATAAAGATTAAAGGACAGCAGTATTAAATTTAACTATATCTACAGTTATTTATTAATGAATATACAATTTAAAAAGAGATAAATTGTGAAATCAAAAACAAAAAAAGAGAGTAAAAGGGCATAGTTTTGTATCAACTGAAATTAAGTTGTTATCAGCATAAAATAAATTACTATATATATATTTCTGGTAAGCCTTATGGTACCTACAAAGCAAAAACCTATGGTAGATTCACAGAAGATAAAAGAAAGGAATCTAGACATACCACTAGGGAAAATCATCAACTCAAAAAGGAAGGTAGCAAGAGATGAAGAAATGAATAAAGGAACTATAAAACATACAGAAAAAAAATAATATAATGACATTAGTAAGTCTTTACCTTTACCAAAGGAAAATGCATTAAATTCTTCTAACCAATAGATAGTGTGGATGGATGAAAAAAGAAAGAAAACTATATGCTTCCTATGAGGGTCTCAATTCAGCTTGAGGAACAAATAAGCACAAAATGAAGGGATGGGAAAAGATATTCCATGTAAGTAGAAACCAAAAGACAGCAGACAAAACACACTTTAAGGCTAAAACAGAAACAAGAAAAAAAGAGTATTATAGGGGCGCCTGGGTGGCTCAGTGGGTTAAGCCGCTGCCTTCGGCTCAGGTCATGATCTCAGGGTCCTGGGATCGAGTCCCGCATCGGGCTCTCTGCTCAGCAGGGAGCCTGCTTCCTCCTCTCTCTCTGCCTGCCTCTCTGCCTACTTGTGATCTCTCTCTGTCAAATAAATAAATAAAAATCTTTTAAAAAAAAAAAAAGAGTTTATTCCTAGGTATCTTATGGTTTTGGGTGCAATTGTAAATGGGATTGACTCCTTAATTTCCCTTTCTTCTGTCTTGCTGTTGGTGTAGAGAAATGCAACTGATTTCTGTGCATTGATTTTATATCCTGACACTTTACTGAATTCCTGTATAAGTTCTAGCAGTTTTGGAGTGGAGTCTTTTGGGTTTTCCACATATAGTATCATATCATCTGCGAAGAGTGATAATTTGACTTCTTCTTTGTCGATTTGGATGCCTTTAATTTCCTTTTGTTGTCTGATTGCTGAGGCTAGGACCTCTAGTACTATGTTGAATAGCAGTGGTGATAATGGACATCCCTGCCGTGTTCCTGACCTTAGTGGAAAAGCTTTCAGTTTTTCTCCATTGAGAATGATATTTGCAGTGGGTTTTTCATAGATGGCTTTGATGATATTGAGGTATGTGCCCTCTATCCCTACACTTTGAAGAGTTTTGATCAGGAAGGGATGCTGTACTTTGTCAAATGCTTTTTCAGCATCTATTGAGAGTATCATATGGTTCTTGTTCTTTCTTTTATTGATGTGTTGTATCACATTGACTGATTTGCGGATGTTGAACCAACCTTGCAGCCCTGGAATAAATCCCACTTGGTCGTGGTGAATAATCTTTTTAATGTACTGTTGAATCCTATTGGCTAGTATTTTGTTGAGTATTTTCGCATCTGTGTTCATCAAGGATATTGGTCCATCAACAGATGAATGGATCAAGAAGATGTGGTATATATACACAATGGAATACTATGCAGCCATCAAAAGAAATGAAATCTTGCCATTTGCAACAACATGGATGGAACTAGAGCGTATCATGCTTAGCGAAATAAGTCAAGCAGAGAAAGACAACTATCATATGATCTCCCTGATATGAGGAAGTGGTGATGCAACATGGAGGCTTAAGTGGGTAGGAGAAGAATAAATGAAAGAAGATGGGATTGGGAGGGAGACAAACCATAAGTGACTCTTAATCTCACAAAACAAACTGAGGGTTGCTGGGGGGAGGCGGTTTGGGAGAAGGGGGTGGGATTATGGACATTGGGGAGGGTGTGTGCTTTGGTGAATGCAGTGAAGTGTGTAAGCCTGGTGATTCACAGACCTGTAACCCTGGGGATAAAAATATATGTTTATAAAAAAATAAAAAATTATAAAAGTAAAAAAAAAAATAGATAAAAGGGATTAAGGAGTGCACTTATCCTGCAGAGCACAGGGTGTTCTATGGAAGTGCTGGATCACTGTATTGTACACTTAACACTAAACACTTAAATTAAACATTTAAAACATAAAAAATTAAATTAAACACTTAAAACACTGTAAAGTAACTAATTGGAATTAAAATTAGAACTTTAAAAAATGCAAGATGGTGCTGTAGAGATAGGAAAGCATTTGGATGTCCTAGGCATCAAGCAAGTGTTAATATTCTCATGCTCTATCACATCATATCATATTTTGTCATGTTGTGTTATTCTATATTATGTTATATTATAACATGTTATTTAGTTGTATGTCAAAATGCGATATGACAACATTTGACAGATTTGGCTACCTTAAAATTTAAAACTTCTATTATATCAAAAGTTGGGAGAAATATTAACATTGCATAAAATAGGAAAAGGGTAATATTTCTAGTATACAAAGAAAATTCAATCAAGAGTAAAGAAAGACCAAAAACAGTAGAAAAAAATTTTAATATGTGAATGATTAATTCACAAAGAAAGATAAATCTAGTATTTAATAAACCTACGTATTCTATCCTATGAAAAGGGATCTTTGTCATTTTGTTTTTGTCATGTCACTCAATAAATATTTCTTGCATGAATGAACAAATAAATGAAAAGATGCTTGGTGTCACTAGCAGTCAGGACCATGCAAATTAAATAACAATGAAATACAATTATCCTTAGTGGTACTGCACAGGTGAAGAGATCAATGAAATCCAATATAATAGGATGAGGATAATGGGTGCTCTGATACACGGCTCATGGGAATCTGAACTCATTGATGTTGTGTCAAAAACCAAAGGAGAAAGGAAAATTTATTCAAGAAAGGAAACTGAAAACATTAATTGGCAACTTGGGATATAGTAAAATCATACTCCTATCAATATAAATTTTTACATGGAGTCTAATATTGGTAATTACAAAATAAAAGAATTCAGAAACAAATGGTTTTCAAATCTATGGAGTGAGAAACAAAAAAATCACTAAAACATTAAATCCCTATATTTAACTAATTAAAAAGTAAGGCAAACAACAGAATACCACATGTAATGTAACTGATATGAATCCATAATAATAGTCCATCTCCACTAGGCTATGAATCAATAAAAGGAAAAATATCTCATTAACAAAGCAATGGGGAAAATCTTGTCATTACTAATAAAAAATACATATGAAAGTAACAATTTTATTTTTTCAAAATACTTATGATTACTGCTGATGATAGTGAAAGCTGGTAACAGAACATGGGTTATAGTGTGAACTTTTACAGACCTTTGGAAAATAATATGATGCTACATTATAGCTTGAAATATCCATATCTATTTGTTGGGGAATTCACAGAGCATCCAGAAAGAAGTTGCAATTCAGGGAGAGGAATATGACTAGCGGACAGCCTTTTGTCCCAGCACCTTGATGATCTGCTGCATTGTTTGATCCAAGGCCATGCATGCTCTTCCCTCGCAGTTGACATCATAGGGTATGGGTACCAGGCTTGGCCATTTCTGCCTAACATAGGACATTTCTATGAACAATCACCACAATTCCTCTTTTGGGCCAGGAAAGACTCTCAGAGTTGCACCACAGTCCGAGAATCTTCCCAAGCCTCTATCCTTTCACAGGTGTTTGATTTATATTGTGATCTGAGGCTCTCCTTGCCTACTGCTCTGTCCTCTACTGTGTATCTTTCACAGCTATTTCCCTCAATAAATCTCTTGCATTTCTGTCTCTTGACATCTGGTTCTCACAAGATCTAAACTAACAAAACCATTGATTTTACTTTGGGGAATTTATACCAAGGAAGCATCCTCAAATATGGAACAAAGCTCTATACATAAATGTCCTCATATAGCTTTATAAATATAAAAAAATATGAGGAAAACCCAATAATTTCAACAACTGGAAAATGGTTAAGGAAAAAAATTCAGAACATTTTGTAGCTGTTAAATTCATACATATGGACTATTTGTAGCAATATGGAGAGGGTTTGTTATGTGAAATGGATAAGAAAATACAATTGTACATATACTATTACCACAATTACAGAAGTAATTAAACCAAAAAGGAACTGAAACAAAATCACATTGAAAAGTGACCCAACCGGGGTGCCTGGGTGGCTCAGTGGGTTAAGCCGCTGCCTTCGGCTCGGGTCATGATCTCAGGGTCCTGGGATCGAGCCCCACATCGGGCTCTCTGCTCAGCAGGGAGCCTGCTTCCTCCTCTCTCTCTGCCTGCCTCTCTGCCTGCCTCTCTGCCTGCTTGTCATCTCTCTCTGTCAAATAAATAAATAATATCTTAAAAAAAAAAATTAAAAAAAAAAAAAAAGAAAAGAAAAGTGACCCAACCTGATCTTGGAAGCTAAGCAGGGTCGGGCCTGGTTAGTACTTGGAAGGGAGAAAAGTGACCCAACATCCAGTGCCTGGGAGGTACAGTTGGTAAAGCATCTGTCTTCAGCTCAGGTCATAATCCCAGCGTCCTGGGATCAAGCCTTGCATTGCGCTCCCTGCTCAGGAGAGAGTCTGTTTCTCCCTCTTCCTCTGCCTGCTGCTCCCCCTGCTTGTGCTCTCTTTCTCTCTCAATCTGTCAAATAAATAAATAAAATCTTTTAAAAAGGGGGAAAAAAAGAAAATTTACCCAACATATGTTTCGACATTCCAAATGTGAATAGTTAATAATAAAAAGTTATAGCATTTTAGGTATTTATTGATAAACTGTATTTTAAAGACAGCAATATTATCTTTCCAAGAGCTAACAATTAGTGACTCTAGTGTTTGAATTTCGTGACAATTAATGTAATATAGTCCCTGTGAATAAATATAGCATATAGATGTCAAGAATCTATCCCTGAGGGGCGCCTGGATGACTCAGTGGGTTAGGGCCTCTGCCTTCGGCTCAGGTAATGATCCCAGGGTCCTGGGATCGAGCCCCACATCGGGCTCTCTGCTCTGCGGGGAACCTGCTTCCTCCTCTCTCTCTGCCTGCCTCTCTGCCTAGTTGTGATTTCTCTCTATCAAATAAATAAAATATTAAAAAAAAGAATAAATGAAACAAGATGGGATTGGGAGGGAGACAAACCATAAGTGACTCTTAATCTCACAAAACAAACTGAGGGTTGCTGGGGGGAGGGGGGTTGGGAGAAGGGGAGGTGGGGTTATGGATATTGGGGAGGGTATGTGCTTTGGTGAGTGCTGATTCACAGACCTGTACCCCTGGGGATAAAAATACATGTTTATAAAAAATTAAAAATTAAAAAAAAAAAGAATCTATCCCTGAGACCAACTGATGGTTACTGAAAAGGAAATAGGAAATTCTTTTGAAAATGAAAGCACTGGATGTTATATGCAACTGACAAATCATTGAACACTAGATCTGAAACAATGATGTACTATATGTTGGGTAACTGAATTTAAATAAAAAATGAAAGGCAAATTTTTATCACATGATATGGGAGGCATGCATTGATTAAGACCAGTAGATAAAGTTATCACAGGGCTTACAGTTGTAATATAGATCTCCTATCCACTGTGCCTCCATATTGATGTAGCTTTTTGATTATGTGTTTCCAATGTTTCTATTTGAGGAGTCCTGGGACATTTTATATGTCTCCTTTCCAACTACTCTCTTTCTTCATTGCACTTTCCTCATTTTTGGTATCATCTTAAAACTTTACTTTCGCCTTCTAGTATATTTAATCTGTTCTAATGTCATACTATCATCATTTCTTCAACAATGTCTCAGAGTAGTCCACAACATTGGCCACTGGAATTTTAAACATTTTAGTAACTAAACAAATGTTCAAAAAGGATAAAGTTACCTGATTAAAGAATAAATCCAGGAATTTATGTCATTCTTATGAAGGTGTTTATATACCAGAATCCATTCACAGTAACTGAAATATTTTTAAAGTTATGTTTTTTTAGATGTTTATACATTCTCGATATAATCCCTGATGCCCTTTTAAAACTCAACCCTGGGGAGGGTATGTGCTTTGGTGAGTTCTGTGAAGTGTGTAAACCTGGTGATTCACAGACCTGTACCCCTGGGGATAAAAATATATGTTTATAAAAAATAAAAATTATATATAAAAAAATAATAAAAAATTAAAAAAAATTAAAAAATTAAAAAAATACATAAAAAAAACTCAACCCATAGAACAAAGGGTTCACATACATGACGTGACATGATATAACATAACAAAACATATGCTACAATGACCTCGAGGAGTTGCTAAACTATGGATTTCTGGACACTGTCCCCACAGTTAATGATCTGGGGTGGGGGGGAGCAGAGAATTTGCACTTTTAATAAGTTCCCATGTGTTGCTGATGTTGCTACCCTGGGAACCACACTTGAAGACCAGTGCTCTAGAATCTTATTTTCCAACCCTATTGCTTCACTGAAATTTAGGTGCTAAGGTCAAGCAGCCCATCCCCATATAGCCAACTCTAATGAGCGCCTCTATTAACATCTAACTTTCTCAGCTTGGCTTCTTGAAATAGTCACCTCTGTTGATTTTTACATACTACCCTTAATAAATGAAATAGATAAATTCTTATTCTTCCCCACTGGCCATTTTCCTCCTCATTTTCTTTTAAAGATACTCCATCTCTAAATGGAAATGTTTGGAGTTTCTCAAGTTTTTGTTCTAGGCCTTCCTTTCTTCTCTACATCTTATTCCTATGTGGGCTCATCTAGACAGATATAGTTAAATGCAATGGTTATGGTGATGATCATGAATTAATATCTCTACCCTTTGCTCTGAGTTTAAGACTCATTTTCCTCAACCACCTACTTGTTTCCATTTGGAGATTTCATAAACATCACAAGCCTAACTTGTCTGTATAGAACACTTTTCTCTCTTAGACCTGTTTCCCATAATATTCCCCATGTCAATAAATGAGATCTAAGTTGATTAAATTCTCAAGCTAGAAACTAAGTCATCTTTGAGTCCTCCTTTTTATTCTCTCTCCCTTCCTTATCACTTTTTATTCCACATCCAGTCAATAAGAATCATTGCTTCAAACTCCAAAATAGATCTCGAATCTTTTCTCCCCATCATTGCTGCCATCACCTTGTTCCAATTTCAATACCTGTTGACTCTATTATTGTAGCAATCTCCTGACAAAAACTTATATCATCCCCTGCAAAACATTTTCTTCACTATAATTGGATCACATTAACCCCCTTGCGTAAAGTTCACAGTGGCCTCTAATTATAATTAGAATAAATGCCAATTTCTTTCCATGCCCAGTGAAATTCTTGACATGCTGTCCTCTGTCTACTTCTTCAGTTTCATTTGATACCACTCTCCCCTGTATTTCCTAAGTTCCAGCCAGGTCAATATTCTTTCAGTTTCTTTGCAAAGCACAGTAAGTACTTTTCCACATTAGAGTCTTTGCAATTTTTTCCCCTTTTGCTTGAGGTGCTTTCCCCCAACTTTGTATGATTATATTTCAAATATTCTCAATTCAGAGAGGTTTTTCCTGACTATTCTGCCTAAAGAAGGATCACCTCTGTTATTCACCATATCAAGACCATTGTTATTGCCCTCAGAGCACAATATATACTCCCTGTATGTTTCTACTTACTTGATTACTGTCAATTTCTCTTTTAGAATTTCTGAGAGAAGAGACTTTATCTATTTCATTCCTTACCATATCCCTAGAGTCTAGTTCAGTGCCTGGAAATTAGTAGGCATTCAACAGTTATTAGGTTTGTAAATAATTTTTAAAGTAAGTAATAAAACACTTATAAATGTATCTTATAAAATTACTACCTTGCCATCCCAATGTGTACTTATTTGTAGATTAATAAACATAGTTTTCGCATAATCACTAGATACCTCAGTATTCATTTATTAGAGTAGTGAAGTGAAATCCTCTCCATGATAAAATTTTAAGAGTTCATATCTAAAATACACACATGCGCACGCGCGCACACACACACACACACACTACACATACAAAAATGGGCACACACAGAGGTTGACCTTGCATATTGAGAGGATGGGTAACTTTTCCCATCATTTTCTGTATCTTTTAAATAGTCATATACGATAATGGCTAACATGTTTCTGTGTACTAGATATTTTGCAAAGTGTTTCTTATGCATTACCTTATTTAACCATCCCCTAAACTCATGAGGTTGGCAAAGTTATTTTTTCTATTTTAAAGATTTATTATTTATTTGAGAGAGAGAGAGAGAGAGAGAGAGCATGCGGGACAGAGGTAGAGAGAATCTTAAGCAGACTCTGTGCTGAGCATGGAGACCAGTGTGGGGCTGGATCTCATGGTGCTGAGATCGTGACCTGAGCTGAAACCAAGAATCTGATGTTCAATCAACTGCACAATCCAGGCGCCCCTATTTTTGTTACATCATACATCAATGAAACTAAGGCACAGAGAAGTGATTAATATTCCAAAGGTCATACAATGACCATCATACGCCAGAGATGAGGCTGACCTGACTTCAAAACCTATGCTCCTAAATTCTACATTATACTTTCTTTCTAAATAACACATGTTAAAACACACACACACACACACACACACATACAAACACTACTGCAACAACTAATAAACCCATTCCAATGCACACATTTTATACATTGGTAGAATCTCATTTACATTTCTGAATATTGATCAGAGAATATAGCTTTGACTGGACTTCTCAACAGGGATGAAATCATTTACATTTTATAAACAATGTAAAAAAGGGCTGTTTATTTGTGTCCAATGAATGTCTCTATGATAAATGAGAAGAAACTTGAAGCACAGATGGATCTGGGAGAAAGAGTCTAAAGTAGGACACAAAAAAGTAAGAGGTTTCTTTTATGTATTCTATTTTAACATTCATGTGCATTTTTAAAATTATTTTAAGTTTTTATTTTAACTCCAGTGAGTTAACATACAGTGTTATATTAGTTTCAGGTATACATTATGGTGATTCAACAATTCCATATATCACCTGGTACTCATCATGGTCATGTGCATTTTTTATTCCACAAAAATCTGCACCTTTTGAAATCCAAATATAATTTAAATTACCCATGAAATTGCTTTAAAACACCTCCCTCCTGAAATATTCAAGCAAACTGACTCAAAGAATGACATCACGTGTATCCTACTGATTTGCAGTACACAATGTATTTGCAATGTACATGGCACAGATTCTAAAGAAAAGAAAAAAAGAAAAAAGTGGCTGAAAAGATTCCTAAACAGGGTGTGGTGCATAAACAATGAATCTTGGAACACTGAATGAATGAATGAATGAATGAATGAATGAATGAATAAATAAATAAAATAAAAGATTCCTAAACTTTCCATTCTTCTATGCTAAGTAAAATGATTATCTGCTTTTAGGGAAGCCTACTCAGGGAGGGGGCCGAAATGGTGAGAGCAAACCCTCAGGCTCAATGATGAGCAACCTTATAAAACTTTTGTTAATTTTATAATAAAGAAATTGCTTGCCTTGTGGAAAAACGCCATGGTCTTTTTTTCTATGTTTAACCTTTGTTGTTGAAGTTGTCACTTTTCCTGTTGGGAAGTATGATTAAATTTTCATTTTGCTAATAATTACATCTCCAGATCATTTGCTTCATTTATCTCCTTTTTTCCCCTATAATCTCTAAGCCCTCTTAGATGTTTATCCTAAGATATCTGCTGTTTTTTAAAATTGACTATCTCCCCTTTGATATTTGGAAGTGCGTAGATTATAATAATGAGACAAAACAAACACTTCAGAGCTATTTAAAAAACCTGAATGCCTACCATGTACTTCTATAAATTGCTGGTGAACTCTGGGACCACAGAGGGATTAAACTCAACTAGTGCCTGGATCATTTTCATTTGGGAAATCCTCACTTCAATTTCAATCTAGTTTTGCTTGCAATAGTTTTCTATATGAATGAAAAGGAAGTGCTTCTACTCTAAGAAGTTCACTGCATTTGGAATCATTACATACTACAAGCTTCAGAAATGAGAAAGATTTTTTATTCTGACCTTTCTGGGCATGTGTATAGCTTGGTTTTATGAGTTGTTCTTGAAGAGCTCACAATCTGGAACCTATTTGCCTATGTGCCTAATTTTAAGCCAGACTCATAGAAAAACAAAAATTTCCATTTAGTTTGAAGATATTCAAGTTATACTGCATTGTTTTAACAGGTTTACTATTCCTGAAATGGTGACCATGTAGAATGATTTAAGATAATGGATGAAGGTTTGTTGATTAGCCATTCTGTTTTTTCCTCTCTGTGTGGTATAGAAAAGAAGAGCAAAGATACTGGACCTTGGGACACCTGGGTGGCTCAGTGGGTTAAAGCCTCTGCCTTCAGCTCTGTTCATGATCACAGGGTCCTGGGATAGAGCCCCACATCAGGCTCTCTGCTCTGCAGGGAGCCTGCTTCCTCCTCTCTCTCTTCCTGCCTCTCTGCCTACTTGTGATCTCTGTCTGCAAATAAATAAATAAAATCTTAAAAAGAATAAAAGATACTGGACCTTGACAAATTTCTAGGCATCTGACAATAAAAACTCTGTATCACCATGTCAACAGACAGAATAAACTTGTCTGCCCCACTGAACCCCTACCACTAAGAAGCTAGTTTGATTCTGATAATACCAGACATCTCCTCTTGTTTGTAGAGAAAGTTCATTTTACTATCAACAAGGATATTGAATGGGGCCATTCTTCTATGTGCTAATGCATTTAATACAGAGCTCTGCATTTTAACAATTGAATGATAAAGGTAATAGTCTACAATAAGATAAGATAATATGTGAATTATACTCAATAACCTCTCTATTAAGTATTTTGATTTCTCTAAAACCATAAAGTTATTAAAGTTGTTTTTATAATAAGAATCTAAGTTTTTCTGATCACCAATTCCCTTTGCTAAAGCACAAGAATACACTGAATTAAAGCCCGATACTCCATGGTTTTCCATTTACTATAGTTTTGTCAGTAAGGATAGCCCAGTAAGAGGACCCTCTAGGGTTCCACTATACTTCCTTTCCTTTAACACCCCCCCCCAGCCCCAGCCATATTACTTACATGTTGAAAAAGCTGTGTTTGATTAGTGGTGACTATTTCTAATTGATGAGTTGAGGTTATACACTTTTTCTTCTTTGGTGTTAGTTTGAAGAACATATCACTAGATGTATAAATGAAGAGTGCTATAGGTAAGAAGTAAGGATAGAAGCATTGTCAGGAAGGTTATCTGGTTAGATTTACTTCTTTATTTTTTAAGATAACGTATATGGTAAAATAAAATGATGAGTCACTTCAATTTTCTTTTTTTTTTTTAACTTTTTATTTTTTATAATTTAAAATTTTTCCTGTCTTGTTTATATGTACAGAAAAATGCCAAAAATTGCTTGGACTAAATGTTTCTATTATTCTATATACCAGTCAGTGTTCTAAGTGCTAGGGAGACAGTTGTATGTATTTTGAAAGTAGAAACCCCACAGTTTGCTGATGGATTGGGTGAAGAGTATGAGAGAAATAGAGGAGCTGATGGGATTTATGGAGTAACTGTTAGCTGTGAGAAGATTTAGGCAGAGAGTTGTGGGGAAGGGTCAATATAAGTGTAAACACAATGAGCTGAGGTATGGATGTGAGAAATACAAAGACTGTACAGGGAATTATAAGTACTAGTGGTAGTATAGGGTAGTAACAAAGAATGGTTTTTCAGAGTGACAAGATAAAACTGGATTCAAATTTCAAAGAAAGAAAAGAGCAGACACTAAGGACCTGAGCAAGAGTGTGCCTGTTAGTGTACCACAGAGTGGCTAGTGTCTTAGTGGAAAATCCTGGAAGCCTGTGTTAATGGAGCAAAGTGAGCAAGAGCAAAAGGAGTAGAAGATGCAATCAAAAAGGTAATGAGCAGTCTTTCTACGAAGACACAAGGTTCAAGTTGACTGGTACAGCTGCAGTATAAGAAAAGTCTAGGGAAGGATATGGTGATATTCTGAAGTCTATACGTAATTAATAGCTACCAGAAGTCTTTAGAGGAACCACAAAACTCAGTTTGCTGTTTTAGGATGATCACTCTGACATCACTGGAAAGGATAAGGTAGGGGTAAGAATAAATTCCAAGGGTCCATACCTAGATTTGACAAGTATTGATATATATGACAGTATTTTCCTATACTCACTTAATCTTTGCACTATATCTTCAAGTTATTTGCTCTATTTCCCTTTTATGTAACAGATGGTAAAACTATATTTTGGTAAAAAAAAAAAAACTAAATCTTATGCTCTATTTTTTCAGTAAAAGTCTTTCTTAACTGCTTCAGAACCAAATTCATCACTTATTCCTTACCCTGCCTGCCATAATTCCAGATTCCAGACATTCTATGAGCATTCCATGCAGTTATGCCTCTGTGCTTTCATGTATGCTATTGCTATTTTAAAATGTAGCTGAGATTTGTTTTAGGTATAATAAGACACAGACATGGAAATGATTGTCATGAAGGGAGAGTTTACTCATAGTTCCCTAGAAACAGGAGGTATGGTATATATACCATGTAGTACCATATGGGGAAGCATCAGGGCCAATTAGGAATTAGAGAGAGGAGGGAAAACATACACAAGAATTTTATTGTTGTTCCTGTGGAAAAGGCAAGACAAAGCAGGGTAATAAAGCTTAAAATTGTCTAGTTTGAATAATTGTAGTGGACTCTGGTGTATAATGTTGTCCCTGTTTGTCTGGTACCTGGCCCTGGAGTGAGTAGGACAAATGGACAGTGACCTAGAGTTCAAGAACTAGATAAAGGATGTAGTTGGGGAGTCTAGGCTTGGTCCTGGTTGGTTTGCAGATAAAGTGTGAGCTCTTTGCTAGCTGTAGGAGTTAGCTAATGAAAAAAGGGTAGTCCCTCCCCAGTTGGTCAGCATGGCCCCAAATACCACAGTTTCAAGCATACAGAAAAGAAGGAAATATGGTTAATCATATTTCTTCAGCCACTCTTTCTTTACTGTGAATGAATCACCTAAAGATTCAAGGTTCAATTCAAATGTGTCTGCTTCTACCAAGTCCTTCCCAATTCTTACAGACAAAATTAATCATTCTCCTTTCTTCACTGCCAAAGTCTTTTGTTTAGAGTTCTTTTTAAGTGCATACAATAGTTCTGATCTACTAATAAAGGTGTGTATGGGTTAGTATTCCCCACTTTAAAAAATTGAAAAGGTATTTTAGGTAACAAATATTTATAGTAAGTAAACAACATAATGTATCATTATGAAGTCCACAAAGAGTATTAAAGTAGCCTCAGAATGAGGAAGAATTGGGCGCCTGGGTGGCTCAGTGGGTTAAGCCTTCCTTAGGCTCAGGTCATGATCCCAGGGTCCTGGGATCGAGCCCCACATCGGGCTCTCTGCTCAGTGGGGAGCCTGCTTCCCTCTTTCTCTCTCTGCCTGCCTCTCTGTCTACTTGTGATCTCTGTCTGTCAAATAAATAAAATATTAAAAAAAAGAATGAGGAAGAATTACTGGCAGTTTCTTATCAATAAAACAAGATACTGAGTTTATACATAAAGAATTGAGTTTCTTTATATCTGTAAGTAGTAAATGGGAAAATATAAGCAAATAATGATAGAGTCAAGAAAATGTCTAATTGAAAGTATAGGGGCACCTGGGTGGCTCAGTTGGTTAAGCATCTGCCTTTGGCTCAGGTCATGATCCCAGGACCCCAGGACTGAGCCCCACATCAGACTCCCTGCTCAGTGGGGAGCCTGCTTCTCTCTCTCCCTCTGCTTCTCCCCCTGCTTGTGCTCTCTCCCTCTCTCTGTCAAATAAATAAATAAAATCTTTTTTTAAAAAAGAAAGAAAGTACAATGCCTACTTAGAAATAAAAATTTAACTAAATAAAATTTTCCAGTACTTGTGACCTCCAACTACTGGCTTGACTGTTTTATTTGTGTGCTTGTTAATTACTGAACTGAGTGATTTTGGCATTATAGGCATAATCTTACCTGTGGACCACACTACACTTGAGATGTCATCAACTGTTGAAGCAATGAATTGAACATCCTAGTAAATTCAATTTAAAGAATTCTAAAAGGGTGCACCTGGGTGGCTCAGTCAGTTAAGTGTCCAAATCTTGGTTTCAGCTCAGGTCTCAGGGCCCTAGATTCAAGCTCTCTGTCAGGCTCGCACTCAACAGGGAGTCAATTTGAGGATTTTCTCTCTCTTTCCCTCTGTCCCTTCCCCACCTCTCTCAAAATAAATACATAAATCTTTTTTAAAAAAGAACTCTAATAGTATTTACTAGCTGTGATTCTGATCAAGGATTACAGCTATTTGTATACTCCTGAATAAAGAACATTCCTTCATGATGTGGAAAACCTGTCCTCTTTGATAACAAGGCTTCAGAAGGGATGTACACAGAATAAATCTCACTAGTGTGGCACATGAGGAAGACATCACCCTACCCAATATTTGACCAATGTTTTCTGATGAACCAATATATAAGACCAAAATAAAATAGTAAGTTCCCCATACATCAATCTTGTCAGTTTTAAGAACAGAAACTTTCTATGAATAAATATTTATTGGATGATGGGTCAAACTCTGTATCTTTTATATACGAACTAAAATTAATACAAGCAGTTTATATTTATAATGCAGTTTTTAACTTTAATAATCTTTTTCACTACCTATTATCTTCCTTTTCAGTTGGCTACAGATAACAGTTTAAGATTTATGCCAATTAACCATGGTCCATATGGATGTCTTAATGCTCTGTGTTTGTGAATAAGTAGGGATCATGCATGATACACTGCAAGACATTTAATGCTAAATATGATCTGCCATTATAGCAATGGTTTCTTCTTGGTCAGAAGATAGGTAGGTAGATTATTCTTTCCTAATTCAAGGTGGTACAAAGGAGGCTACTGCCAAGGGACAGACTTCGCATGAGTACACGTGCTAGAGAAACAAAAATCTATATGATATGATTGGGGTTCTTTTGTGGATTAAAAACACAAGTGATTCTTGGCCTGAAGGTGAGTCACAGATGGACAGGGCTCAGATGGCACATGAGGATACAGAAGTGAGTAAGATTCCCTAGTGAGAACTGAAAGTGCATCTTGGCAAAAGATGAATTTGTCCCCTATATAGTGGGGTCATTACACACAACCCTTGCTCATCCTTCCATCTGGTTTCTATGTCAAATAGCATTAATCCAGTTTTTAGTGGTCTGATTCTCAATCAGTTCAAACACAGCAAATATCCCAGACATATACTGAAAGGTACATGTATTTGGTTCTACTTGTATGTAATTGAGAGTATGTAAGGAGTAATGCTCACATCAATGAAAAGAATAAATATGTATAAAAAGAAATCTTATTCTTTAGAACTTTTCCCAATATCCTTATTATTTTATCTTGAACACAGAACTCTTATCATTGAAAAAGAATCACCTGCTTTAGTGAAATAGTGCCTACATGTAAAGGAGAAATTCAGAAGTGATTCAGTGTTTTAAAAAACATGACTGATGAATCACTGCTTAGGGGAACAATAGTTGACTTCCCTCTAAGGGAAAAACCACCCAGAATGTAACAGTGACCATACTTTCTATCCTCTAGATTGAGAGTTGATATATAGCCCTACTTAACCAAGTAATAATATCAAGGTCATGTTATCAATATTATTCCTAGATCATTAAAAAATAGAAGGTGATTAACCCAAAGGGATGTACTTTATTGAGTTGTTTTCAGTTTCTGCTTATCTTTATGCTTCACTGTTGGATCAATTTAGAATGAGGCACAAATCCACTGAAAGTCTACTTGGACACAGATTTGTCCCCCCAAAATAAGCAGCTGCTTTAAAGTTAGCTTTATATACTGATCAAACCGAAGGGGAAAATCAGGTCAAGATTTTGTATGTTTTATTAGTCAATTTGAAATTTTGGAGACAACCTAATAATTGCAAGCTATTATTACAGTATCAATTAATTGACTATAGAATGTTGTTCTCTGATAGCATCTCAGCGACCTAAGTAAATTGTCTCCCTCTCCTCACAAACCGTATCAGTTGCACTCAGAAGCTAATATGCTGGGGAAAATTGGCTGACAGAATGCATTATTTCACAATATGTGAATATACATGGGCTGCCAGGCATGAGCGTTTGTTGAGTTCCTATTATATGGAAAGTCTGTGTGAGTTACTATGGGGTGATACACGAAGTAGAAAATGTACTTCCTCTTCTTGACATGTTGAGTCTCATTGAGTTTCATAAGAGCTCATATTTATGGGAAAAATAGACTTTGGAATTAATATCAAACAAAATATTAATAAACAGGAAAGAAATAGCCCTCAATGAAAAGGAAAATGGCAAGACATAAAGTAAGGAATGATCAAGAATGACTCAGCTTTTACTGAAAGACTTTGGTACCTGTACAGGAACTAAACCCTAAGTGGAGTATACTATAGCTCCATCAATACTTTTGAGCAAATGGAAAGGAACAGCAGAAAGCTATGCTGGCAGTCCTTCAAATGAAAATATGCTCACTGATGACATGGTCCACCTCATATCTAATGTGAACAGATTGTGGAAGGTCAGAGGAAAATAAAAAGGATGCACAGAGATAGAACCAGCTAGAGACCTTAATTAAAGCAATTCTACTTGGCTTTCTATTAAAAAGAAAACAAAAAGAAAAGCTGCCTAAGAGAAAAAAAAATATTTCTATAATATGGATTCCTTTAAAAAATAATGACTTTACCAAGAACGTAATCTAACATTAGCCTAATGACATAGAATTTTGTCATACAAAAGTACAACAATAATAGCAGTTTCAGTTTTACTGAGAAACATGCTGATTTTTTGCTAACCCAATACAAATAATCACAAGCATAATGTCCTTCTAGAGTTGGTGCTGTGTTAAATAAATGCACTTGGTCAGTCATTTTCCCTTGTTAGTGTCATCCTTTTGAACATAGACAATTGAGAATGGATGTAACTACAAACTATTCACATAGACTAGCTCTATAGAACTATTTTTAAGCATTCATATTTCAATCAATAGTGCAGAAGGGAACTATGGTTGAAATATTTTCTATTCTGACTATATTAGCATATTTGTGTCAGTGGCTTGATTCAAACCAATTAGACTACAGTTATCTATGAAAACCATATGGTGCACAAATAAAGCATACAAGACCAGTTAAACATCAAAAGTGTATCATTTGCATAGTTAGAAAGCAACACTGACAAGGAATATATTTATTATTCAAGGACTATACTATCTAATAGAAAGTACAATCTTTATATTTTAAATCTATATGTACTGAAGCAAATGATTACTCTTCAAATATTTGTCAGTGTTGTACTAACCTGGGGCAAAGAGCACAGAAAATGAGTGATGTGAGGAACACGATTCAAACAACTGTTTAAATAAGCTTGTGCAAATGGTATTCTTCATAAGTAAATCAATGACAGAATGACCTTCTAACATTCTATTGGAATTTCCAATTTGAACTCTTCTAGTTGGACTATTCTTATCAATATATAAGGATGTAATCATCACTAATTTATTTACTTATTCTCATGACATTTAACTTCTAAGAAAAGTTTGACCTAAAATAAACATATAGAACATCTTATAACTTTTACTACTTTGATGGACTGTTTTCTTTTTAAACATGCACATACACACAACTACTACATTTAGGTCATCTTGGGCTGATGTGGTAGAATAATAGTCCCCAAAGATGTCTATGTCCTAATCCTCAAAACTTGTGACTATGTTAATTTACATGGTAAAAGAACCTACAGATGTGATTAGGGTTCAGGATCTCAAAGAGGTGAAATTAACCTGGATTATGTGGGTGGGCCCAGTGTAATCACTGGGGTCCTTTAATAAAGAGACTGGAGTCTCTGGAGTCCAGAGTAGGAGATAGGATGATGGAAGCAGAGGGGTGGTCTGTGTATGGGGTGGAGGGAGAGATGGAGGGAGAAAGAAGAAGGAAGAGTTGAGAGAGAGAGACAGGGGAAAGGGAGAGAGAGATTTAAGGATGTTATCCTGATGTCTTCAAATTTAGAAGAAGGGGTCATGAGTCAAGGAATGTGGGCAGCCTCTAGTAGCTGGAAAATGCAAGGAAAGGGATTCTTCCCTCAAGCCCCCAGAAAGAAGACAGCCCAGCTGACTCATTTTAAATTTCTGACTTCCTTAACTGTAAGATAATAAATTTGTGTTATTTTAAGTTAGTAAGTTTGCATCAGTAGAAACTAATACAGAATCTCTTCCCATGACGGTTCTAAACTACCACTTAAGACTCTTCTTGCCTCTTTAAATTGTACCCCTTTCAACAGACGTATCATCAAGGGAGTGACATGGTAACTTACACAACACTTTAACCTTGAGGTATCCGGTACATCTATATGTCCTCTGGTCCTACTGAGATAGTCATGCCTATTATTCAAATAACTCTTTTTAATTTGCAATGTGTGCCATAGTATACTGGACACACAAATATCATTCAAGACATGATTGTATTCAAATATTTCAGAATTTTGTTTTGCTTATGCCATAGTATGAGACAGATCATTTTATATGCATCTGGTTCAAGTAATGTTCATTAAAATATGTGTATATAATCAGACTTGTAAATTTGAATGTGATCTAGCTTTGAGTGGAGCTATATTTGGAGTTAAATTCATCTTTTAAAATATGGTTCTTCAATAACCAATGATAAATGTTCAAACAGTATTCTCCATCTCCCACAGTCTGGAGCACATAGCAGAACTCATTAAATATTGGTTATAAATAATCAATGAAGTAATCTTGGAAACACAAATGGAAGAATTTTAGAAATCAAGGCTTAGCCTCTTCAGAATCATTTGGTGATCAAACTGCTTGTAAAATGTAAATAATACATAAAAAATCCAACAGCCATCATTTTTACCTTTAATTATACTATATTAATTTATAAAAAGTTCCTCTATTGTTCCTAAATTCATATAAAGCTTAATCTTTCAATGTACTATTTGTATAAATGATGCTCACTAGCATTCTTTTTTTTTTTTTTTTTTTTTTTTTTTAGCATTCTTGATGAACTTAGATTTGGGGACTGAGTTCTGTCTTTGTAAGATTGGTTAGTGTGGACCTTCTTCCAATATTATTATATATGGGATGTCTAGTGTCTCACAAAGAATTAAGTCAGTGAGCTCTCTTATCACTGAAAGGGGTGAAGCAAAGGCTGCATATCAACCTGTCAACCATTTTGAAAAAGGATTTCTGAATTAGAAAGGAGACCGAATTAGAAATGGCCTTGTAGGTCCCTTCTATACTTGAAGAGTCTATGATTTTACTTTCTAACTTAAGGATGGCCATCCATGTATATGATAGCATAGTCAGCTTAAATTGCTGTGCTTATTGTCACTAATCACCATGGCTGAGCTATTTCTAACCTTATCATCATATTCATGTAGGGTTAGGTTGTAATTCAGCATTACAAAACACTATGGTGTATGTAAACTCGGCTGTCATTCCCCCCAGCCTCTATTCTAGCTCACAGGTACATTCCTTAAAGAACATGTCATTTCATAAAAAAATACATCATTCTGTAATCACTGAATCAGAGAAAGTTAATGAACATTATCGTGGATCAAAACAATATAGCATTTCTCTCTTGTGGTGGAAGTTCTCAGTAGAAAAACTATTCACAAAGGAGGGTGTGTTCTGAATTTGGAAAAGATATTATTGTACAAAGTATCCTCATTTGTGGCCAAGTCCAGAGGGCAGTTTAGGAAGAAGCTATAACCAAAGGTTGTCCTATGTCTGAACTCAAAACAGTTTCAGATGTCTTTGAGTTTTACAATTTTAATGTAATTTATTTATCCTCAGTATAGAACTGTCAAAAATGTTTGAATTAATCGATGTACCAAAACCCCAAGTATTTCTCAGTTAATTACACTGATACAGCAAAAACCTGGGTTTTGTTAATATCCTGTCAATTTCCCCCAAAGCTGTCCAGGCTTTTGCCTCGTGAAAGGTTGTATTTCTCACTGGAAAACAAAAACCTATTTAAAACAAAATAATGGAAACCTCTTTAGAGTTATTTGAGCAGTGAGATAGTATTAACTAAAATCCCTCTAATTCCAACTCTGGGGAAGCTATCACTTAAATGTTTGGTTTGCTCTAATATATTATTTATATTATATCATATCATATTAATTATTGTTGTAATTATCAGGGTTCCCAAGTGCCCTGTCATTTTATATTGTTAGTGCAGCTTTATTTTACCTTTCATTGCTGATACCAACTTACATATATAAACTAGATATTAATATTAAATGCACTTAGCTTTGTAATGGGGACTTTTCCTATGCAAATTCAAATTGAAATAACCAGTCTGGGATAAAGAAGGAACGAGAGTCTATTAGGTTCTTAAACCATTAGCCATTTCTCTACTAGGCTAAAGAAGGTTTGAGAACCCCTATCCTGCCAGTAATGTATTATTGGCAGAGGTGGAAGCTAGCAGGTTGGGCCAGGTCTGATTGAGAAAGTCAGGGTTGAGGTAAAAATTAGTGACTTCACAATCTAACAATATTTTACATATGAATATATACATATATTCTTTCAGCTTACTTCCATTTCAATAATTTCTTTATTACCCATATTCTCATGTAATCAGGTACACTGGTGAGTAGCAGAATTAACATTTGAACAGAAGACATTCCGATTTAAAATCTGCAGTACTCAAAACAGCACACCACCCATCGAGGGCCAGTTCAAGTTTTTAGTTATCTTTGAATTTGCATAGAGTAAGAGTCATCTTTTGGTGTGTAAGTTTTGACAAACACATAGAGCCATGTCAGCACCAGCAAAAACATAGGAACGGCTCTACAGCTCCCCTCAAATCCCCTCAACATGCCTCTTTGGAGAGAAACCTTTCGCCCATCCTAATCATGCAGAAAGAAAGAGAGAAACAGAAAAAGGAAGGAAGAAGCAAAGGAAGGAAGAAAGGAGGGAAGGAAGGAAGATTCTACTCCATTCCCCAGTTCTCGGGCGAATCTTTTCCTTGGTCCTCTGGCCACAAAGAGATTTCTTTTGGAGTTTTCCATCTGTGGATTTCTACGACTTGGGCCAAAGCCAGGAGATCAAAGAGGAAAACAGCAAACTACCAAAAAACAAAACAAAGAAAAAAACCCCAGGAAACAGCCATGGTGCTTGTCCTGGTCATTTGGACTTCCCTCTCCAGACAGCCTGTTATTTCTACTTTTCAAAGTCCTCAGGTAGTTGCTGTTTATATTCAGCCCCTATTTTTTTAGTAGTAACCAGTGGGAGGAAGGGGCTGTAAAGGGCTTCCTCCAAGTTGACCAGCCTGAGAAGTTCAGTTTGAATTTAAGAAGGGAATATGGATTCTTTGGTGGCATAGTTGAACCGTAAGGGACAAAATAAGTTCTATTACCATTTTGCTTAGAATAGCATACAGAGATGCTCTGTTAGTGATACTTAAGGTAATAAGGATATAAACCTGAGCAGGTTAACCTTTATCCTGCAGCTGAATTTTAACAAGGATTATAAAGCTAAGATTAGTTTTGACATATCTTGCCAGTAACGAATGAGAGATATCTTGGATTTGTCACTTTTTCTGAGGCAGGAAGTTCAATTAATAAAAAACCAGGCTTCTAACATACGCAAGGAGATAGGATATCCTCCGGATGCCTAAGACCCCTGTTGTTCGACACTGAACTCCACAGTTTTGGTCTACTCAATTATTTCTGCAGATTAATTTGTTATCTGTATAGCCATACCTTTTAAATACCATATTAAAAAGAAAACTGAACTTCAGAGGCTACGATTGCCCTCTAGTGGGGGCCACCCAAACTGCAGACCACAAAGACTGGTCTCCAGGAGGCTCTGAGAAAGAACCTGCCAAAACCAACTATACTGTTAACATCAACAACTCTATTTGTGTTCAGCCTAATGAGGCAGAATTTTGCTGGATGTTTCATTTTTCTGTGGTCCATTCTTTATGCTACAAATATATATAACAGTGACTTTCTTCAGCGTTCCTCCTTCCAAATAGCGAGCACAGTATATTTGCAATAAGAAAATAGTGATTGAGAGAGGCAGCCGGAGGCAGAGGGGCAGCGGGGACAGGCAGGGCTGGGCTGGGTGGGGGGCCGGCCATTAGCTGTGCACCGCTGGGGTGCAGGCCTGCAGCTTCTGCTTGCTTCGGAGCAGGGGCCTCTGGAGCCAGCGTGGTGGCCGTGGATAAAATTAAGCCAGGGGTTTGGTGAAGAGTCAGTTCCCAAAAGCCCACAAGCACCTGGGGCCCCCCCGGGGTTTTTTACAGGTTAAGTGGCTCTGTCCTCAGGGTGGGCAGAGTCACTAAACTTGTTCTAGTTCTTTCCAGTTTGTTTTTGATTCCCCAGGCATCATCTTAGATGGAGAGCTTTACTCTGAGCCTAGTTGGTGCCAAGAGACGTGCTAAGGACATGGCTACCTGGGTCCACTCCAGTGACAGGCCCCTGATAAAGAGCAGGTCTCTGGAGGCTAAGTTGCATGGGCCTTGTCACCCCCCGCCAGGAAGCCTCTCATGCCACCATGCCCTGGGGCCTCCCACAGCCTGGGCAACTTAGCTGGCAAATAAATTTAGTGAGAGATGTGATGCCAGTTTCCCGCAGAAAGCATAAGGGGTTTGTTTTTCATTTCCATGACTGTCTTCTGCAGCTTTACCTGAGCAACCACTGTTCCTTTGAAGAAGCCACTTGTGTTCTGAAAAGAGCCAACTCCTGTCTCCTCCCCTGCCTGGCCAAGGCAGGGCCAAAGATAGGAGAGATGGAGCCAAGTCAGCCTTCTGCTGGTTCGTATGGTTGAATGCATGGCTTTTTGCATAGCCCAGTGTGGGGGTATAGCTTTAGGATGACTGCTTACAAAGCTCTGTTTAGTTAGTATTGGCATTGATTTTCGATATAGCCATATATGTGTATACAAACCCATGGGACTAAAGCTCTATCTCAGCAGAGCGATGGATACATATACACATACACCTGTGTGCTGAAGGGCCTAACTGGCTTTGGGAGTATCAACTGGTCACTTCTCCCTCCAGGCTAACTCTTTCTGTTCATTAACCAAGTTGTCCAGTTTGTCTTTATGTTAAGTAAGACTACAGAGTAAAGGCAGGGAGGGGGCCAGACTCTGATCTTCACACTGTCCTGAAAAAACTTTTGTTTTTATGGCGATGGAAAGTGTTCAAGTGATGGAATTGTTCAAGTGAACAGAATGATTGGCTTGCTGCTGTACCCTTATGGACAAGGGATGACTTTGACCTGACAGCGTGTGGGTGATCTTGTCTCCAGGGAGTTCTGTGGTGGTGAACATTTACTACTTTCTGACAACTTATCCTGATGTATGTCTCAAGGATTTGGATTTTACAAATGTAGCTTGAAATTTCAATAAACTTTGCTTTTTTTCCTAAAAATCAAACCAAAAGAAAACAAAAAAACAAGAAAGAAAATAGGGATCTAAAGAATTCAGAAAGTATTCTGAAAGTTTCTCCAAAGGTTGGAGTTCTGATTAGTGTCTTTTCTTCCAGAAACATAAAGGTATATCACCTTAATTCATATTTACATTGAACATAATAACTTGTATTTTGTTGTTGAGACTAACTCAACAAATATTTATTGGGAGCTTGTAGTATCCCATAAAGATAAAAGGAATGATGTATCACTTGTATATGTAACAATTATAAAATAATATTATGAAGTATAAAGTAAAAATTATATATGTGAATGCACCTAATAACAGAGCTTTGAAAAACATGGAGGAAAAAAACCAACATAATTAGAAAGAGAAACAGACAAATTCACAAAGAGAGAGTTTAACAAGATGGGATTGGGAGGGAGACAAACCATAAGTGACTCTTAATCTTACAAAACAAACTGAGGGTTGCTGGGGGGAGGGGGGTTGGGAGAAGGGGGGGTGGGGTTATGGACATTGGGGAGGGTATGTGCTTTGGTGAGTGCTGTGAAGTGTGTAAACCTGGCGATTCACAGACCTGTACCCCTGGGGATAAAAATACATGTTTATAAAAAAAAATTTAAAAAAAAGAGAGTTTAAGATTCTTCCCTAAGTAGCTGGTAGAACAGTTGGAAAAAGAAAGAGCTGGAGATGTAATTGAAGTACCAGCTCACAGACACCATCCTTTAGGCCAAAGTATATAAACTGAATCAGGAACTTTATCGAACACTGTGTCCATGTGGCCAGCTGAATAGTACCTCTCACAACATGTCCATGCCCTAATCCCCAGAACCTGTGAACCTGTGTTATGTCATATAGCAAAAGGGTATTGCAGATATGATTAAAGATCTTAAGATGGGGACATTGATGCTAAATTATCCAGGTGCACCCTGAATGCAATCACAAGTGTTCTTATAAGAGGAAGGTAGAGGGAAATTGGACTATAGAAGCAATCAAGCTGATGCGATGACAGTAGCAGAGAATGGAGTGATATCCTTTGACAATGGAGGAAGAAGCCACAAGCCAATGGACAAAGGTGACCCTAGAAGCAAAAAAAAGCAAGGAAATGGGAACAAAAATGGAGCCTCCATAAGGAAACAGTTCTGTCAGCACCTTGACTTTTGCCAAGTGAAACTGATTTCTGATTTATGATTCCTAGTACTGTATAAGGGAATAAATTTGTGTTCTTTTAAGCTTCTGAGCAGTATGGTAATTTGTTACAAGAGTAGTAGGGCACTAATATAATCTACAGCAGTAAGAAGACATGGGTTTGGGGAAAAAGAGGGTGGAATTAAGGGTAACAATAATGACCATTACTCCTAATAACTAACTAAAGGAGACTAAAGTGATATGTTAACTTAATACAATGCCTGATTATTTTTTCTTTTTTTTTTTTAATAGTTTCTTTCTTTCTTTTTTTTTTTTTAAAGATTTTATTTATTTATTTGACAGAGAGAGAGGTCACAAGTAGGCAGAGAGGCAGGCAGAGAGAGAGAGAGAAAGAAGCAGGCTCCCTGCTGAGCAGAGAGCCCGATGCGGGGCTCGATCCCAGGACCCTGGGATCATGACCTGAGCTGAAGGCAGAGGCTTAACCCACTGAGTCACCCAGGCGCCCCTGCCCGATTCTTTTAAAAATATCATTAGATTATTTTATTGTTTTCCACCTTTATTGAGACCTAACTGACCTATAACATTGTGTAAGTTTAAGATATATATAATATAATGATTTTGATATTGTGAAATGATTACTATAGTAAAGTTAGTTAACATCTCCATAACCATACATAATTATCATTTCTTTTTTAGGGTGAGAACATTTAAAATCTACTCTCTTAGCAACTTTGAATTATATAGTACAGTACTGTTAACTATAGTGACCAGGTTGTTTGTTAGATCCCCAGAACTTATTCATCTTATAAATGGAAGTTTGTACCCTTCGACTGACATTTTCCCAACCTTCTGCAACCGCTGCTCTAACTCTGTTTCTATGGCTTAGGTGATTTTACATTCCATATATAAGGTCATACATAATTTTTCTTTCTCTAACTTATCACACAGCGTAATACCCTCTAGCTCCAGCCACATCTTCACAAAAGTCAGAATTCCCTTCTTTCCCACGGCTGAATAACATTCCATTGTATGCATGTACGTATATATATGTGCATATGTATATATACCTAATTATATATGTGCATATGTGTGTGTGTATCACATCTCTTTCCTCTATTCATCTAGACATAGACACTTAGGTTGTTTCAATATCTTGGCTATTGTGAATAATGTTGCAATGAACATGGGAGTGTAGATAGCTCTTTGAAATCCTGATTTAATTTCCTTTGGATATATACACCCAGAAGTGGAATTCCTAGATCATATGGTAGTTCTATTTTTAATTTTATTAAAAACATTAAATTCAATAAATTAACATATAGTGTATTATTAGTTTCAGGGGTAAAGTTTAGTGATTCATCAGTTGCATATTACAACCCAGTGCTCATTACATCATGTGCCCTCCTCAATGCCCATCACCTACTTACCCCATTATCTACCCCCAAGCAACCTTCAGTTTGTTTCCTATAGTTAAGAGTCTCTCATTAGGGCACCTGGGTTGCTCAGTGGGTTAAGCCTCCGCCTTTGGCTCAGGTCATGATCTCAGGGTCCTGGGATCTCAGGGTCCTGAGATGGAGTCCCAAATCAGGCTCTCTGCTCAGCAGGGAGCCTGCTTCCCCCTCCCCCCCACCTGCCTCTCTGCCTACTTGTGATCTCTCTGTCAGATAAATAGATAAAATCTTAAAAAGAAAAAAGTCTTTCATGGTTTGTCTTCCTGATCTTAGAGGAAACATTTCTCATCTTTCACTACTAAGTATGATATAGGCTGTCGCCTTGTCATATATGGCTTTATTATGTAGATGTTCATTTCTTCTATATCCAATTTATTGATTTTTTTATCATGAAAGGATATTGTGTTTTATGAAATACTTTCTCTGCATGTGTTGAGATGATCATGATTTTTATCTTTCAGTTAGTGTGGTTTCACTAATTTCTATATGTTAAAACATCCCTGCTTGCCAGAAATAAATGCCAATCAATCCCAAGGTATAATCTTTTAATGTATTGTAGAATTTGGTATGCTAGTATTTTGTTAAAATTTCCGCACTTACATTCATCAGCAATATTGGCCTGTGGTTTTCTTTATATTGTAGTGTCCTTCAGTGACTTTGATAGCAGGGTAATTCTGGCCCTGGAAAATGAGTTTGGACTTGTTCCCTCCTCTTCCATATTCTGGAAGAGTAGGAGAAGGATTGGTGTTAATTATTTTTGCATGTTTGGTACAATTCACCAGGGAAACCATCTGGTCCTGGGTTCTCTTTGTTGGGACATTTTTGATTACTGATTCAATTTCCTTACTCATCATTGGTCTATTCTGAGTTTCAGTTTCTTCATGATTCAGTCTTGGTAGATGCTGTGTTTTCAGGAATTTTTGGTTCTTGTAGATTATCCAGTTTGTTGGGTGTATTATTGTTCATAGTAGTCCCTATGATCCTATGTATTTCTATATGTTCAGTTGTAATGCCTCCTCTTTCATTTCTTATTTTGAGTCCTTTCTCTTTTCTTTCTTAGCTAGTCTACCTAAAGTTTTATCAATTGTTTACAGTTTTTAGAAACCTGCTTGTCATCTTTTCTATTGATTTTCTAAGTTTCTATTTCATTCATTTCTGCTCTGATCTTTGTGATCTTTATTTTGTGACCTATTGTGGTCTCTCTTGGAGAATGTTCTGCATGTGCTTCAGAATAAAGTATATTCTGCTGGCATTGGATAGAATATTCTGTATATGTCTATTGGGTCCATATGGTCTAAACTGTGATTCAAATCCAAAGTTTTCTTGTTGATTTTCTGTCTGATCAATCCATTGCTGCAAGTGGGATATTGAAACCCCCACACTGCATTGTTGTCTATTTCTCCCTACAGATCTGTTTGTATTTACTTGATATAGTTAGGTGCTCTGATTTGGGATGCAAATGTATTTATGGTTGTTATATCTTTTTTTAGTTTTTAAATTTTTTTTCATTTTTAAAAAATTTTATTGTATTAAATTAGTCACCATACAGTACATCATTAATTTCTGATGTAGTGTTCCGTGAGTCATTGTTTGCATATAAAAGCCAGTGTTCCATGCAATATGTGCCCTCTTTAATACTCAACTGGGCTAAGACTTCCCCCACCCCCTCCCCTCTGAAATCCAGAGTTTGTTTCTTAGACACCATAGTCTCTCATGGTTCGTCTCCCCCAATTCCCCCCTTTCATTTTTCCCTTCCTTCTCCTAATGTCCTCTGTGCTATGTCTTATATTCCACATATAAGTGAAACCATATAATAAGTATCTTTCTCTACTTGACTTATTTCACTTACCATAATTCCCTCCAGTTCCATCCATGTCTACGCAAATGGTAGGTATTCATCCGTTCTGATGGCTGAGTAATATTCCTTTGTATATATATGGACCACATCTTTATCCATTCATCTGTTGAAAGTCATTTCAGCTCCTGCCACAGTTTGGCCATTGTGGACATTGCTGCTATGAACACTAAGGTGCATGTGCTCCTTCTTTTCACTACCTCTGTATCTTTGGGGAAAATACCTAGTAGTGTATTGCTGGGTCATAGGGTAGCTCTATTCTTAACAACTTGAGGAACCTCCATACTGTTTTCCAGAGTGACCTTATCAGCTTGCATTTACCATCAACAGTGTAAGAGGGTTCCCCTTTCTCCACCACCTTTCCAACATCAGTTGATTCATGTTTTGTTAATTTTGGCCATTCTAACTGGAGTAAGGTGGTATCTCAATGTGGTTTTGATTTGAAGCTCCCTGATGGCTAGTAATGATTAACCTTTTTTCATGTGTCTGTCAGCTATTTGCATGTCTTCTTTGGGGATGTGTCTGTTCATGCCTTCTGCCCCTTTTCTGACTGGGTTATTAGTTTTTTGAGTGTTAAGTTTGAGAAGTTCTTTATAGATCTTGACTATCAGCCCTTTATCTGTAATGTCATTTGCAAGTATCTTCTCCCATTCTGTGGGATGCTCTTAGATTCATTGACTATTTCCTATGCTGTGAAGAAGCTTTTATCTTGAGGAAATCCCAAAAGTTCATTTTTGCTTTTGTTTCACTTGCCTTTGAAGATGTGTCTTCAAAGAAGTTACTGTGGCTGGTGTTAAAGAGGTTAGTGCCTATGTTCTCCTCTAGGATTTTGACGGATTTCTGTCTCACACTGGGGTCTTTCATCCATTTTGAGTTTATCTTTGTGTATGGTGTAAGGGAATGCTCCAGTTTCATTATTCTATATGTAGCCAGCCAATTTTCCAAGCACCACTTCTTGAAGAGACTGCTTTTTTTCCATTGGATATTTCCTGATGTGCCAAAGATTAGTTGACTGTAGAGTTGAGGGTCCATTTCTGGAGTCTCTATTCTGTTCCATTTGTCTATGTGTCTGTTTTTGTGCCAATACCATGCTATCTTGGTAGCTTTGTAATATAGTTTTGTAATACAGCTTTGTAATACAGCTTGAAATGAGGTAACATGATATCCCCAGCTTTATTTTTCTTTTTCATCATTCTATGGTGATTTGAGGTCTTTTCTGAGTCCATACAAATTTTAGGATTTTTTGTTCCAGCTCTTTGAAAAATACCAATGGTATTTTAATATCTCTATTAAATTACTCTGGGCAGGATAGACATTTTAACACTGTTTATTATTTGAATCCATGAGCATGGAATATTTTTCCACCTTTTTGTGTCTTCCTCAATTTCTTTCATGAGCATTCTATAGTTTCTAGAGTATAGATCATTTACCTCTTTAGTTAGCTTTATTCTAGTTATCTTATGGTTTTTGCTGCTATTGTGAATGGAACTGATTCCTTAATTTCTCTTTCTACAGTTATGTTGTTAGTATACAGCAAAGCAACAGATTTCTGTGCATTGCTTTTGTATCCTGCTACATTCCTGAATTGTTGTATGAGTTCTAGTAATTTGGGGGTGGAGTCTTTTTGATTTTCCACATAAAGTATCTTGTCATCTCTGAAGAGGGAGGGTTTGACTTCTTTGCCAATTTGGATGCCTTTTATTTCTTTTAGTACTTTAGTACTTTTAGTACTGTGTTGAACAATAGTGGTGAGAATGGGCATCCCTGTCGTGTTCCTGATCTTAAGGAAAAAGTTCTCAGTTTTTCCCAATTGATAATGATATTAGCTGTGGGTTTTTCATAGATGGTTTTTACGATGTTGAGGAATGTTCCCTCTATCCCTGTACTCCGAAGAGTTTTAATCAGGAATGGATGTTGTATTTTGTCAAGTGTTTTTTATGCATCCATTGAGAGGATCATATGGTTCTTGTCTTTTCTTTTGTTGATGTGGTCTACCACAATGATTGATTTGTGAATGTTGAACCAACCTTTCATCCCAGGCATAAAATTCACTTGGTCATGATGAATAATCTTTTTAATGTACCATTGGATCCTACTAGCTAGGATCTTGTTGAGTATGTTGGCATCCGTGTTCTTCAGGGGTATTGGTTTATAACTCTCCTTTTTAATGGGGTCTTTGCCAGGTTTGGGGATCAGGGTAATGCTGGCTTCATAGGAGGAATCTGGGAGTTTTCCTTCCATTTCTATTTTTTGGAACAGCTTCAATAGAATCAGTGTTATTTATTCTTTAAATGTTTGGTAGAATTCCCCTGGGAAGCCATCGGCCCTGGACTTTTGTTTTTTGGGAGGTTTTTGATTACTGATTCAATTTTGGTACTGGTTATTGGTCTTTTCAAATTGTCAATTTCTTACTGTTTCAGTCTTGGTAGTTTGTAAGTTTCCAGGAAGGCATCCATTTCTTCCAGGTCGCTTAATTTGTTCATATAGTTGTTGGTAATAATTTCTAATAATTGTTTCTATTTTCTTGATGTTATTCATGATCTCTCCCCTTCATTCATGATTTTATTAATTTGGGTCATTTCTCTTTTCTTTTGAATAAATTTGGCCAGTGGTTTATCAGTCTTATTAATTCTTTCAAAGAACCAGCTCCTAGTTTCATTGATTTGTTCTACTGTTCTTTTGGTTTTTATTTCATTGATTTCTGCTCTGATCTTTATTATTTCTCTTCTCCTGCTGGGTTTAGGCTTTCTTTTTTGTTCTTTCTCCAGCTCCGTTAGGTGTAGGGTTAGCTCAGGCATTTGGGATTTTTCTAATTTTTTGAGAGAGGCTTGGATGACAATGTATTTCCCCCTTCAGACCACCTTTACAGTATTGCATATGTTTTGGACCAATGTGTTTTTGTTCTCATTAGTTTCTATGAATTGTTTAAGTTCTTCTTTAATTTCCTGGTTGACCCATTCATTCTTTAGCAGGATGCTCTTTAACTTCCAAGTGTTTGAATTCCTTCCAAATTTTTTCTTGTGATTGAATTCCAGTGTCAAGGCATTGTGGTCTGATATCATCAGGGAATAATCTCAGTCTTTTGGTATTGGCTGAGACCTGATGTGTGATCCAGTATGTGGTCTATTTTATGTTGTTTTAGGGTGGAATGTTTTGTATATATCTATGAAGTCCATCTGGCCCAATGTGTCATTCAAAGTTCTTATTTCTTTGCTGATGTTCTGTTTGGATGATCTGTCCAGTGCTGAGAGTGGAGTGTTGAAATTTCCTGCTATTAATATATTATTGTCAATCTGATTCTTTATTTTGGTTAATAGTTGTGATATGTAGTTGACTGCTCCCATGCTGGAAACATAGATATTTACAATTGTTAGATTTTCCTGTTGGATAGACTCTTTAAGAATGATATAGTGTCCCTCTGGATCTGTTGCTACAGTCTTTGGTTTAAATCCTAATTTGTCTGATATAAGAATTTCTATCCAAGGGCACTTGGGTAGCTTAATTGGTTAAGCAACTGCCTTTGGCTCAGGTCAGGATCCCGGAGTCCTGGGATTGAGTCCAGTGTCAGGCTTCCAGCTCCATGGAGAGTCTGTTTCTCCCTCGGACCTTCTCCCCTCTGATGCTCTCTCTCACTTTCTACCTCTCAAATAAATAAAGAAAATATTAAAAAAAAGAATAGCTATCCTAGCTTTCTTTTGAGGTCCATTGGCATGAAAAATGGTTCTCCATCCCTTCACTTTCAGTCTGGAGGTGTTTTTAGTTACAAAATGAGTCTCTTATAGACAACACATGGATGAGTCCTGTATTTGTATCCAATCTGCAATCCTGTGCCATTTTATGGGAACATTTAGGCCATTAACATTGAGAGTTACTACTGAAAGATATGTGTTTATTGTCATCCCATTGACTGTTTAGTTCCTGCTTCTATGGATTGTCTCTTTAAATTTCTGGTCCATATTACTCTTGGGGTCTTTCTTCTTTTATAGAACCCCCCCTTAGTATTTCTTGCAGGCCTGACTTAGTGGATACATATTCTTTCAGATTCTTCCAGTCCTGGAAATTCTATATCTCCATCCATTCTGAATGAAAGCCTTACCAGATAAAGTATTCTTGGTGGCATGTTTTTCTCAGTTAATACACTGAATATGTCTTGCCAGCCTTTTCTGGCTTGCCAGGCCTCTGTGGACAGGTATTATGTTATTCTCATATTTCTCTCTTTGTACTTAAGGAATCTCTTCCCCCTAACTGCCCTTAGGATGGCTTTTTCGGTTCTAAGATTTGTGAGTTTTACTATTACATGCTGGGGCCTTGGTCTGTTTCCCTTGATCTTGGGAGAGGTCCTCTCTGCCTCTAGGACAGGAATGTTTGTTTCATTCCCCATTAGAGAAGTTCTCAGCTACAATTTTCTAAAATATATCTTCTAATCTCCTCTCTCTCTCTCTCTCCACCCCTCAGGGACCCCAATAATTCTGACATTGGAATATTTAATGGTGTCATTGATTTATCTAAGTCTGTTTTCATAGATTTTAAGCTGTTTGTTCCAGGCCTCCTCCTGTTCCTTCTTTTCTATCAGTTTATCTCCTAGATCACTAATTCATTCTTCTGCCTCATTTACCCTAGCTGTTAAAATATCTAATTTAGACTGCATCTCATTCATAGCATTTTTTAGTTGGGCCTGATTAGCTCTCATTTCTGCCCTTAGAGAACCTATGTTGTTGTTAATGGTTTTCTCAAGCAAAGCTATTGTCTTCATAATTGTTACCCTGAAGTCTATTTCTGACATCTTGGTTATATCCATATCCATTATGTCTGTGGGAGAGGCCATTGTCTCTGGTTCTTTTCTTTTTTAGGAGTTCCCCCTAGTCATTCTGTTGAGGGGTAGTTGAGGGAATGTACAGAGTCAAAGATATCAACCAAAATCCAAGCAAAGTGCACCCCGGGAAAGTTCAGAGGGATTGGAAGCCACCACCAAAAAAGCCCAGCCAAAATGGAACCCAAGAATAAGATTTATGAAGTTAAAAAAAAAGTGGGGTGAGGGGAAGGGGGGCTATAATCTCTCAGTGTGGGTGAATTTAAGAATTCAATTTAAGAATTGGAATTTAAGAAACAAAACAGATGAACATATGGCAGGGCAAATAAGAGAGGGAAAGAAATCATAAGAGATTCTTAACAATAGAGAACAAACTAAGGGATGATGGAGGGATGTGGGCGGGGAAGATGGGCTAAATGGGTGATAAGTATTAAGGAGGGCACTTGATAGGATGAACACTGGCTGTCACATGTAAGTGATGAACCACTGAATTCTACTCTTGAAAACAATATTGTACTGTATGTTAACTAACTATAATTTAAATAAAAATAAATATGTATATATATAGAGAGAGACTGTCTGTCAGCCATCTAGAGATTTTGAGGCTTTTTCAGACCTATGGATACATCTGATCTATACTTCCTTCCCCCTCTTGTAGCAGAATTCCCAAGCTTGTATTTCTTTTGATCCTGCAAATGCACTAGGCCGAGAACTGACAGCCTCCCTTTGGTGTCTCTAAAGTGGAACTGAAGTCCAAGCTTGTAGTCTCTCTTTGGCATCCATCTTTAGTCTGGCTTTTTGTGTATGCTCACTAGCCACCTGCGAAAGTTCACTTTTGTTTCCACTGAGAGCATGCACAAGGAGTTGACCATAGGATGTGGGGGTGCATGTATAAGGCATGCCAAGCACTGGGTGTGCCCATAGGCCAGTTGGAGGGATATGCATGTGAAGGGTCCCCCGTAACTCCTGGGCAAGCTTCTGGATGGAGTCCATGATGCAGTGAGTAGAACCTTCATCCCCTTTCTGCGATTCACCTAGCCTCCTCCCACAATACCCCCAAGTCATGTAGCTCCTGACTCAGTACAACTCTCTAATGCATTTGAACTTGTTTTTTTTTTTTTTTTCCCCCTCAAATGGTATTCTGGGGCTTCTCTACTAGAAACCTTGACTTCTACAAAACTCTCTCATCCGTGGGTGATTAGCTAAGACAGTATTCTCCAGGGGCTCCCATAATGCAGCCAAGAGAGGCTGGAGCTGGTTCTTGGGTCACTGCAGAGTCCACAGCTAGGACTGAGGTCTGTATGCTATTACCCAATGCACAGGCAGGGAAGACTCCTCTAGGGTTCCTTGGCATATGGCCCTGGATCCCACAGTTCCCACAAAGGCACTATTATCTATGGATGGATGCCAGATTGTTGTTATGGAGGGACAAAATGAAGGACATATTATTCAGCCATGTTGCTGATGTAAAATGCCTGATTCTTGTCTGTCTCATGCACTAGATGATAAACACCTATAAATGGCATCATTGAGACATTTGACACTTGAATTTCTCTGTGAATTAGATAATAATATTGTATCAGTGTTGAATGTCCTTATTTTGATAACTCCATTGTGGTTATGGTAGTTAAGTAAGAGATGTCTTAGGGAAAAGACTCCTAAATAGTTAGATGCAAATGAGCACGTGTTTAACTTATTCTCACATGATGCGGGGCAGGAAAAGTAAAAGAGAAACTGAGGGAGAGGGAAAGAGACAGAGAGAGTGTGCAAGTGATGGGATGAATGGTAAACAACTAGCAAAAGTGGATAAAACATACTCTGGATTTATTGTACAATGCCTGTAAATATTTTTTGCAAATTTGAAATTATATAAAAATAAAGTAGGCAGTGCACCTAGTGATCCTGTGGATGTGTCTTGTGCTTTGAAATTGTTGGGATGGAACACCCCCAGAGACTCCCCTTCCTCCACCTTCCAACCATTCTTTAACCTTCTCTGCAGTTACTGCTTCTGGGGCCATCCTCTTGTCTATCGTCTGCTTCTGGGACCAGCCAAAACTGGTTTTTTTTTGTGTGTGTGGTTAGTTTATTATTACCAACCATGAGCTTCCAGACTTAACAGAATTATTCCACCAAGGTGGAGGCTGCCATCAACTTCATGGTCAGCCTGCATCTGTTGGCCTCCTCCCACTTGCTGGGCTTCTATTTAGATGAAAACCACATGGCCATAAAGAGTGTGGGCTACTTCTTCTGCAAGATGACCCAGGAAAATGGAAGTGTATTGAGTGTCTCTTGAAGATACCAAACCAGTGCAGCAACTGTGCCCTCTTCCAGGACAGGCAGAAACTCTCCCAAGACAACTAAAGTGGCAGCCTAAATGGAAGCTGCCACAGTCCTGAGGAAGTACATGAACCAGGCCATTTTAGGTTTATATATCCTGAGTTCTGCCCTCACATAACTCATCTCTGTGACTTCCTGGAAAATGGCTGCCTAGATGAGGAGGTAAAACTCATCAAGAAGATGAATGACCACTTGTCTAATCTTAACAGGATAGTCAGTTCCTAAGCTAGGAGCCCTCCCAGGGCACACCTAGGAGCCCCTGGAGCCCAGCAACCTTTGACAGGCCCTTCTTGTCCTGCTGTCATCAAGGATTCTGCCTAAGCCTCTCTCTCCAGCCACCAGGCAGCTTTTCAACCACCTGGATCACTATCCCAGGCCATGGTCCAAATGCATACAATAACACTTTTTGCAGCACAAAATAGAAAAAAAGAAAAGAAAAGAGAGTAAAATATTACATCCGAATATACATGGTGCTATGAAAGCACACGATATAGGAACCTAACCTCGTTTGTAGGGTTACGAAGACCTTTCCTGAAGAATTATTCATGATGTGGTCCCTTCAGGGAAGTCATCAGTCTTAGGTATCCACAACCTCACTTTTGTGTTTCTAAGATATTTCCTGAATTAATTGCACTTTTGGAATTTTGTAACTCTTGAGGTGTCAATGCAGAATGCATGGTCATAGCTAAAAAAAAAAAAAAAAAAAAAAAATGGAAGGGATTTAATGAAAGTAAAATGAGACTATTTCTATGGAAGTAAAATTTTACCTTAAAGATTCCTACTGGGCCACAGCATAATCAATATTTTTTTAAAAATTTGATGGATTCCTGTCTCATGTTGAGGTCTTTTATCCATTTTGAGTTTATCTTTGTGTACAGTGTAAGAGAATGGTCAAGTTTCATTCTTCTACATATAGCTGCCCAGTTTTCCCAGCACCATTTATTGAAGAGACTGTCTTTTTTCCACTGTATATTTTTTCCTGTTTTGTCGAAGATTAATTGACCATAGAGTAGAGGGTCCATATCTGGGCTCTCTACTCTGTTCCACTGGTCTATGTGTCTGTTCTTATGCCAGTACCATGCTGTCTTGGTGACCACAGCTTTGAAATAAAGCTTGAAATCAGGTAACGTGATGCCCCCAGCTTTATTTTTGTTTTTCAACATTTCCTTAGTGATTCGGGGTCTCTTCTGATTCCATACAAATTTCTGGATTATTTGCTCTAGCTCTTTGAAGAATATTGGTGGAATTTTGATCGGAATGGCATTAAAAGTATATATTGCTCTAGGCAGTATAGACATTTTAACAATGTTTATTCTTCTGATCCAAGAGCATGGAATGGTCTTCCATCTTTTTGTGTCTTCTTCAATTTTCTTCATGAGTGTTCTGTAGTTCCTCAAGTACAGATCCTTTACCTCTTTGGTTAGGTTTATTCCCAGGTATCTTATGGTTCTTGGTGCTATAGTAAATGGATATTTGCAAATGACAGTACAGACAAAAGGTTGATATCCAGGATCTATAATGAACTCCTCAAACTCAACACACACAAAACATAATAATATAAAAAAAATGGGCAGAAGATATGAACAGACACTTCTCCAATGAAGACATACAAATGGCTATCAGACACATGAAAAAATGTTCAACATCACTAGCCCTCAGGGAGATTCAAATTAAAACCACATTGAGATATCACCTTACACCAGTTAGAATGACCAAAATTAACAAGACAGGAAACAACATGCATTGGAGGGGATGTAGAGAAAGGGGAACCCTCTTCCACTGTTGGTGGGAATGCAGGTTGGTGCAGCCTGTTTGGAGAATGGTGTGGAGATTTCTCAAGAAATTAAAAATAGAACTTCCCTATGACCCTGCAATTGCACTCCTGGCTATTTACCCCAAAGATACAGATGTAGTGAAAAGAAGGGCCATCTGTACCCCAATGTTTATAGCAGCAGTGTCCAAAATAGCCAAACTGTGGAAAATGCTGAGATGCCCTTCAACAGATGAATGGATAAGGAAGATGTGGTCCATATACACTATGGAGTATTATTCCTCCATCAGAAAGGATGAATACCCAACTTTTGTAGCAACATGGACAGGACTGGAAGAGATTATGCTGAGTGAAATAAGTCAAGCAGAGAGAGTCCATTATCATATGGTTTCACTTATTTGTGGAGCATAACAAATAGCATGGAGGACATGGGGAGTTAGAGAGTAGAAGGGAGTTGGGGGAAATTGGAAGGGGAGGTGAATCATGAGAGACTATGGAAAAAAATCTGAGGGGTTTGAAGTAGCGGGGGGTGGGATGTTGGGGTACCAGCTGGTGGGTATTATAGAGGGCACAGATTGCATGGAGCACTGGATGTGGTGAAAAAATAATGAATACTGTTACGCTGAAAATAAATAAATTTAATTTTAAAAAAAGAGTTGCATGCTCTTCCAACTGACCCAGCCAGGTGCCCCAGAAGCACTTTATTTTATATATCTAAAATATTTATACTATTCCATGTAAGGAGACATTTATAGTCTGAGATCATCTGAAAAGGAAAACAAATTTGGGTAGTGGGAGGAATAGTGTCAGCACCTGAGAAGAAATTAAAAATTACCTCCTGGCTTACTTTAACAATATTTTAATGTTGTAATAGTTTAAAGATTGATTTATTTGAGAGAGAGAAAGAGAGTGAGAGAGCAAGTATGTGCTTGAGTGGGGGTGGGGAGCAGGGCAGAGGGAGAGAAGCAGACTCCCCACTGAACACAGAGTCCAATGAAGGGCTCCACTTTACTATCCTGAGATCATGACCTGCGCCTGAGCCAAAATCAAGAGTCAGATGCTTAACTGATTGAACAACCCAGGTATCCCTAATGTTATAGTAGTTTAAATAATTTATGTTCTTTTTCAAGTCTTTCTTACTAATATCAGCAAAGGAGTCAGAGCCACGGTCGCCAAACTGTGGAAAGAACCAAGATGCTCTTCAACTGATGAATGGATAAGGAAGATGTGGTCCATATAAACTATGGAGTATTATGCCTCCATCAGAAAGGATGAATACCCAACTTTCTTAGCAACATGGACGGGACTGGAAGAGATTATGCTGAGTGAAATAAGTCAAGCAGAGAGAGTCCATTATCATATGGTTTCACTTATTTGTGGAGCATAACAAATAGCATGGAGGACATGGAGAGTTAGAGAGGAGAAGGGAGTTGGGGGAAATTGGAAGGGGAGGTGAACCATGAGAGACTATGGACTCTGAAAAACAATCTGAGGGGTTTGAAGCAGCGGGGGGTGGGAGGTTGGGGGAACCAGGTGGTGGGTATTAGAGAGGGCACGGATTGCATGGAGCATTGGGTGTGGTGCAAAAATAATGAATACTGTTGTGCTGAAAATAAAAAAAAAATTTTTAAATCAGAGTAAATATTTCAGAAATTAACACTTCTCCCAAATTCTAAACAAAACCATAAATAATCCTTCAAGAATATTTTGTCAAAAGTATGATATGTTCTAAGATTAAATCCTAATAAAATATTCTAAATACTAAGGTGCTGATATACATTATTATATAAAAAATCAGAAAATGCAAACCAAGGGATATCCCATTCATTTATTTTGCATTCAGCTTTAAATTAAATAAAAATAACTATGCCAGAGGTCTTAATAAATGATACTGTATATACATCAAAAAAACCCTCTGAGGTTGTAGTATATTTTCCATTATACAGATAAAGAAACTGATGCACAAAGTGGATGATAAATAACTTCTCAGCATCACCTAACATATAAAATGTATGTACATATAGGACCTCTTATGAAAATAATGTTTAGATAATGAAATAAATATCCTTTTCAGATTTCTCAACAGAGGAGACTGACTTCATTTTTAGCCTCCAATTTTTCTTTTAGAATAGTATAAACACAAAATAGAATATAATAGAAAGTGCCTAATTATTTTTCCTACATTCATTTATTTTTGAATCATTCCATTTTATTTACTCAATAAATATCCTCTAACTTATTTTTCATCTTTTTACATATATTCTTGGAACTCCCCTTTTTTGAAATTTATTTTAAGCCCCTGAAATGACAAATTGTATTCTGGGTCATTGAAAGAACTTTCAGACAAGAGTTTTAAAGCACTCTCCTTAATCACTAAGACATCATGAAGAATGAAAGAATTGATGAAAAAATTATGATAAGCAAACCACATCATAGTTTTCATAAGGAATTAGTTAAGAAAGCATATTCTCTAGACTATCATCCAATGTATTTGACGGTAATACTGGACACATGTTTACTGGACTGTAGAGAGATGTCTTGCGAGCATTTGGAAAGATATGTAGGAGCACTCGTGAACACTTGCAATAAACCATGTCAGAAAAACTAATTTCCTTTGTTGGAAAGATCACTGCAGTGGTGGACAAGGGGGTGGCTGCAAAGAATAGAGCATAAGTCTCACTGTTAATATCCCTCCTTCTGTATTCCTCCTATTCTGTGTAGTGCTGCCAAATGAAACGTCCAGTTTTAAATGATGAGAATTTGCATAATTTCAGTATTCATGAAAAATTGGGAAAGAGACAGAGTATTAAAATTATACCCCAAATGAGAAACTGTCAACATCAGCTTCAAAGGATTTTTTTAACTTGTTCCTTTGCTCTAGGTAGAATACTGGCCAGCATTAATTTAACAAGGTTTTTTTAAAATTGTTTTTCAAGATAATTTAGGGATTTATTGACTCATGAAACTGTGATAAGTTTTATCAGGAAAACCCTGCATCTATGTGATCTATAATTGCTTTTCAAACTTCCATAGCATTTCTAAATCAAGCCCTGGTTGTTAATTAACATGTGGAAATGGGAAGATATCATTATTCTCTCTATATCCAAATTGTTTCCATTGTAGTCTGTGTTGCAATTCTACTTGAGAAGGGATTTGAAACATTCATGAATGTCTTTAAGGCTTGTAAGCAACTCATTATTTTCATACTGTATGAGAATGGTAATGTAAAAATCCTAAATCTGTAACTTCAGTTTTAGGACCTTGCCAAGTTCCCCCCGAGACATTATAGAATTACTGACAAATCCCTATGAAAGCAATTTCTATTACTGCAGCATTAAAGTATTCTACTGGCAGTGAACCCCATTACAAAACTAGCATTGAATGTTGGGGGACAGGATCAGCATACCCTTATAACAGCCCAGGTTTTTCTATATGTGATTTCTACTTCAAAAAAAATTTAAATATATAACTTTTACCTGTGATTAATAGAGAACAAACTGTTAGTTTGCCAGAGGGGAGGCAGGAAGGAAATGGGTGAAATAGGTGAAGGGATTAAGAGGTACAAAGTTCCAGTTATAAAATAAATAGAGATGAAAATTGCAGCATAGAGAATATTGGTGTGAATACCATAGTTAACATTGTATGGTCACGATGCTTATCTTGATAAGCACAGAGTAATGTATAGAATTACCAAATCACTGTATTGTACACCTGAGACTAATGCAACATTACATGTCAATTATACTTGAATAATAACAGAGAAAAATGCCGAGAAAACATGTAAAACTGAGAAAAATACTCCAGGAAAACACCTATAGTTTAATGATCCAAGGATGGAAACTAACATGATTGTATGTTTTCCACATTTTCTCTACTTTAATGTAGTGCATGCCTACAGTTTACCCACAGATTGGAATCTTACTCTATAAGTTCCAACTTTATAGATTTTCTTCCACTTAACAATACACCATCACCATTTCCCCATGATTTTAGATGTTCTTCAAAGTATTATTCTCATAGGTACATAGTTGCTGTATGTTTAAGGCCATAGCTTAGATATAGTGGGAATTGCATGCTTTATTTTGATTGTTTAACTCATATGCTATAGTTTAATCTTTTAAAGAAGATTTGTGTTTTCAGTTAACTGAATCTAAAGGATTTTCTCAAAATATCCCTTTCTAAATAGCTCATAATTTATATGTGTTTTACCTCTCATCCCTTGTAACACTAACATACAAAAGACTTTAAAGCAGATAAATTATTTCAGAGAATTTTTTCAAGTGTAGTGTAGTTTTTTACCCAAATATACGACAGAAAGTATATACAAAACAAGCATCCCTGGATGGTCTGTGAAGTTTTCTCTGGAGAAACAGCAAAATTCAAGTATGTGAGATTTACTTTTAATGAATTAGTCTATTTTCATTGCACAAGTAGCAAAGAAGGAGTTTTCTATTCATCATTATCCATAAAATTCTTGTGTATTCTGAAGTATAAACACCATGGGGGCGCCTGGGTGGCTCAGTTGGTTAAGCGTCTGCCTTCAGCTCAGGTTATGAGCCTGTTTCTCCCTCTGCCTCTGCCCCTCGTCCTGCTCCTGCTCTGTTTCAGTTGCTCTCTCTCTCAAATAAATAAACAAAATCTTTTTAAAAATCTATTTGAAAATAGTATAAGCAACATGATTAGAAAAGCCATGAGTAAATGAATAAGAGACAAGAACAGACTTGTTTCTGAAATACTCAGTATAATTTGAAATACATTCATCTTGTCTGCTTCTTTATAATTAGTTCAAAGGCATGGAATATCCTTAATTCTCAAAGTTGAATTTGTTTTGTCAATACTTTAATGAGTATATGCAGTAATTTGTTTTGTCAATACTTTAATTTAATGAGTATATGCAGTAATTTCTTAAAGTTAAAAGAAATAAGATTCAAGGAAATGAATTCCTAAAATATTTAACATTTTTTATCCAGTCATTATTGTAAACAATACCAAGTTTTACAAAGACACCAATTTGTCAAACACTTTGCCCAATATTTGCATGAATGTGTATGTGTGCATGAGCAATGCATACAAATGTGGTTTTAAATCTTTCAACACAGAACAGAGGAGCTTGACCAACAAGCTAAATGACATTCAGACAAGAGTCTACTGACATTTTCAAGGAATATATTCAGAAGCTCCCAACAACCTCTCCAGAATAACACTATAATAACACTATGCTATACAGTTGTCTTCAACATTTCCTACCAGCAATAAAAATTACAACTAGCATTTACTCAACTAACCAGGTGCTTAGCACAGTGTGAGGTACTTTATGTAGCTTTAACCTCACAATAAGCCCATCTGGTAAGAGCTATGATCATGACAAATTTTTTAAAAAGAATAAAAGTATCTCTGTGGGAGCTGTGTGACTTGGGACTCTGGGCCAAGGGGCCTGGGAGGAGCCTCACCTACTTCTGCATTGGGTATTAGGCAGACAGACCACAGCATTGGCTGCAGAACCAGCCAAACTAGACCAGAGTTGGGGGAAAACCCCACAAATGCTGACTTGGGCATACACCATGGATGAGAGAGCTTTTGCAAAAATTCAGCATTCTTAAGAGGAGATTCCAGCACTTTGATAGAGGGAGAAAAAACCCAAAACACCCAAAAATAAAAAGCAAGTTTGGATGCAGTGGAGAAGTAAGAAGAACTTGGCCAGCACTGTCCCTTCTCAAGGGCAGCAGAATGCAGGGACCACTAGAGGACAGCGAATGCTCTTATGGGGCTAAGGGAGAGAAGTGAGTGCCTGGGTGCTCCAGCTGTGTGTGAAGCTGTTGGAGAAGCCTGTTTCTCTCCAGGAACACCAAGTATTGAAGCAGGGGGACCTCCAGGACTGGGGTAAGGTGAGGGGTCAGAAAAGAGGCTGATAAGAATATCAAAGGGTATTAAGGAGATGCAATTCTTGCTCACTGCTTTCAAGACTCCAGTGGGAGGCCCACCCATTAGACAATGGGAGAACCTTACCCAAGGATCCTATCACCTGGCCCATGGACACCCCCAAGGCCTCAAGTTCTAAAGTCACACCACCACCACACCAGCACCACCACAACCAGCCTTCGGCCTGCCCGTGGTTGGCTCCTTGATGCAACAGTGAGAGTGAACTCCAATAAAACAGGCCAGGGGCTCTGGGGTTGAGAAAAACCACAGATCTGAGCTGTGGTGCCACCTTCTAGAAAACAAAAGAGAGGCTTCTGACAACCAGCTTGGTGATCTGCAAGCACCAGAGAAGACATATAAGCTTAAGAATGCTGCCACAAGAGGGAGTACAAAGTGTCCATCAGGTGCAAGTACAGGTATACGCGATTATCAGTGAAAAAAATCTCCCACCTGAAGACAACAGGAAGGATTTCAGAAGGATTTTATTTCTAATACTTCTAATATAAAACAGCAGAGCTCAGCAAAGTGATCCTTCAGATATGAAGGGGCGGCGGAATAAAGACTTTTCCTGAAAAACAAAAGCTAAGTGAGTTCATCACCACGATACCTGCCGTGCAAGAAAAGCTGAAAGGAGTGCTTCAAGGTAAAGTGAAAAGAGGTGAATCAGGAACATAAAAAACATATGAAAATGTACAACACTCCGGTAAAGGTAAATATACACACAGTCAAATTTCGAAAATTCTCAATCTGTAATAGGAGGGTGTATTAACTATTTAATTATAGTAAACAGGTTAAAGAAAAAAATATCAAAAATAACGGTGGCTACAATAATCTGTTAAAGCATACACACTATAAAAAGAGGTAATTGTGATATCAAAACCATAAAAGGGGGAATAAATGTAGAGCATTTGTATGTGATCAAAGTTAAGTTGCTATCGTCTTAAACTGGACTGTTTTATCTCTGAGGTGTTTTATGTTTGCCTCAGCGTTACTACAAAGGAAGTGCTCAGACTACACTTCCAAAAGAGAAAGAGAAAGAGAAAGCAGAGCACATAACCGTGGAAAATGACCAATTCATAAAGATAGACAAGAAGAGAAGGGGAAGAAAACCAACGGGAACTGCAAAACAGATATAATACAATGAATAAGTTGGGATCAGTAACTCCTTACTTATCAATAATAACTCTGCACATAAATAGATTGAACTCACCAATCAAAAGGCACACAGTGGCTGGCTGGATTAAAATAAACAAGACTGAACTACAGGCTGCCTGCAAAACACTCCCTTCAGATTAGAGACCTGCATAGACTCAAAGAGAAGGGATGGAAAATGATAGTCAGTGCAAGTGGAAACCAAAAGGAACAAGAGATAGCTATACTTTTATCAGATAAAATAGACTTTAAGCCAAAAAAGGTAACAAGAGGCAAAGAAGATTATTATATAATGATAAAGGGGTCATTTCGTCAGGAAAACATTGCAGTCATAATTATAGGCACACCCAACACTGGAGCACCTAAATATATTAAGCAAATACTAACAGATCTGAAGGGAGAAGCAGACAATACAGTAATAATAGGGGACATCAATGCCCCACTTTCAGCAATGGATAAAGAATCCAGATAGAAAATCAACAAGAGGGGCGCCTGGATGGCTCAGTGGGTTAAGCCGCTGCCTTCGGCTCAGGTCATGATCTCGGGTCCTGGGATCGAGTCCCACATCGGGCTCTCTGCTCAGCGGGGAGCCTGCTTCCTCCTCTCTGCCTGCCTCTCTGCCTACTTGTAATCTCTGTCTGCCAAATAAATAAATAAGATCTTTAAAAAAAAAAAAAAGAAAATCAACAAGAACACACAGAACTTGAACAACACATTGGACCAAGTGGATTTAACAGACATGTACATAACATTTGATTCAACAGCAGCAGAATACACATAATTATCAAGTGCACATGGCATATTCTCCAGGAGAGACAGATCAGTTTTCCAATTTAGATATAATAGGCCATGAAGAACATTCTCCAGGAGCGATTGTATGATAGGCCACAAAACAAGTCAGCAAACTCAAGAAGATTGAAATCATACCAAGTGTCTTTTCCTACCAGAATGATAAAAAACTAGAAATCAACAAGAGGAAAACTGGAAAATGTACAAGTATATGGATACTAAAAAATATACTGCTGAATGAGCACACTATGTAAAAGAAGAAATCAAAAGTAAAATCAGAAAATCTGTCAAAACAAATGAAAATGAAAATACACCCAAATGTATGGGATGCTTCAAAAGCAGTTCTTAGAAGGATGTTTATAGTGATAAAGTCATATATTAGGAAAACAGAAAGCTCTCAAATAAACAACCAAACTTTACAGTTCAAGGAACTAGAAAAAATAAACTAAGCCCGACATTTGCAGAAAGAAGTAAACAAAGATCAGAATGGAAATAAATAAGAGACCAGAAAAACAGGAACTGGTTTTCTGAAATGATAAACACAATTGGCAAAACTTTAGTTAGACTAAGAAAATAAGAGAGAAGACTCAAATAAATAAAATTAGAAATGATAGAGGACACATTATAACTGATACTACAGTACTGCAAGGATTATAAGAGACTCCTATGAACAATTATACACCAACAAAATGGATAACGTAAAATAAATGCATACATTTCAAAAAACGAAGAGTAGGCCACACTCCCAAACTTATTTTATGCGGTCAATATTACCCTGATACCAAAGCCAAGGAAGGACCCTCAAAGCAAAGAAACCATATGCCAATATCTCTGAAAAATACAGATGCAAAAATTCTCAACAACATATGAGTAAACTTCACTTTACACCTTAGTACTGCATCTGAATTCTAGGCTTCATGGTATTTGGATTCAGATTATCAGTGGGCTCCTTACCTCAAATCCAAAGACATTTTCCACGCCTTCCCTTACTCATCCTCATTTCTGCATTTGACACTGTGGATTCTCCTTATTTCTTGAGACGTTCTACTCTCTTGGCCTTAATGCCGCACGTTGATTTCATACCAGCCTTCTAGTTCTTCTTCCTTCCTTCACTCCTTAAATGCAGGTGCTTAAAAACATTTTAGTTGTTCAATGTACTTTTTATTTTACTGTCTATAGGCAATCCCACCAACTCTTTGGCTTCAACTACAACTTTGACCTGTTGGATGTTTCTACCTTTATCAAACTTTTATTCCTGCTCTTATTTCCATATCCACTGGTGCTGACTAGGACTCCAAACTCATACTTCCTTCTCACTCACCATCTGTTAGTCACCAATTTATGAACAATCTGTCTTCTAAATATTTCTAGATCTGCATCCTCTTCTTTATCCCTATCAATGCCATCCCGTTTCATGATCTCATTGTCTCTTTCCTAGACATGAACAGAGCCCCAAATGATCTTTCGTTGACAATGCTGTCATTGGAGCTTAATCATGTATATAGTCCATGTGAAGCCAATGAAATGTTTTCAAAAGGAAAATAGATGTGATAAAAATAGCATTAAAGAACGAGAAATATTATACCTACAGCGTGGAGAATAAAGGCTTAAGGGCGGGAGGAGTGGCTGAGGGGTTATTGTAGTAACCTAGGGGAGAGAGAAGAACCTAAACTAAAGGGGACAGATTAAAAATATATCCAGGAGACAAATAGTTAGGAAACAGTGACTTATACAAGAATAAAGCAATATTCATTTTGCTAATTTTTCGGGGACTTAACCTTTATGCTATCTTATGTTTTGTGCATTTCTAGTATATATCATATACTCGCCACTATGAGCCCACCCTGCCTTTCATATTTATGGATCAGTTTTCCCATTTAGATATAATCAACGCAATACCTCCCTCTTCAAGCACAACCTCACTTCGCCTCAACTATGCATATTAAATCTGCTTTTTAAATTTCCCTTTTAGCAGCATCTCTGTGGCTCAGTTGGTTAAGCATCTGACTCTTGATTTCTGCTCAGGTCATGATCTCAGTGTCCCGAGAGCAAGTCCCACCATGGGGCTCCACACTCAGCAAGGAGTCTGCTCGTCCCTCTCCCTACTACTCTGACACTCCCTGTGCTCACACCTTTGTGCTCGAGCTCTTTCTCTCTCTAAAGTAAACAAAATCTTTAAAATAAGAGATTTCCCTTTCAATAGGAATTGAACATCTAACATACAGTCAGTGATTTGGAGGCTAAAAGAAATGTTAGTTTTACCTCTCAGCAACTAGAAGTGACAAGTGTGGGCATGAATCACTTGACACCACAGACCTCTCTCTCCTCTCAGGCCATCATTTTCCTCTGACCATGCAGAATTCTCTCCATACCTTGATTTGTTGTTTTCCTAATCATCCTACAAAGAAACTACCACCATGAATGCTATCCTATTCCTTTTCTGTGTGTACACCAAAACAACACCCTCTCTTGAGCATTTCTGCTATGCCCGGCACAAGTGTTTTATATGTGTTATTTTAATGAAAACATAAAAACCGTACAAGATGGGTATTATTTTTCCCCATTTGAAAAAAATGTGTTAATCAAAGTACATTAGAGTTTAATTGCCAACGTCCTGTAACTGTGATTTCTGAAAAATAATGTTCATTGCTTCCATCTACTTACTCCAAGTGGTTAAATGAGTTTTTTATTTGTGGCTTACAGGGTGGATAAAAATGTGGGGGCAGATTTGAGAAATAGAATTGCTGTATTAAGATGTGATCACTTCCAAGTCTACACTGGATTGCTTTAGAATACCAAGTAATTAGAATACATTATACTTCTAATAAATATTGTCTTAATTTTGTTTCTTGGAACTAAACAGTTTTATAATTTCTATACCAAAATAAACACATTTGTGGTTTTGTTTTTCTTTCTATTTTTTTCCAATTAGTTATGGGATGTCCAATTCTTTCAAGGAAACCTAAATATTTACAAGTTTCCAATTGTTCCACTTCTTCAACAGTAAACTTTTTTAGGCACAATGAACATGTCTGTTCTTTCACATTTTATGTTGATTTGCATTATAAAAACCAAGCTCTGTCTTAACATAATTGCTAAATATCTGCCAATTGCTGGTAGTATATGAACCTAATTTCAGAACTGACATTTTATTGATTATTGTCATTATCTTTAATAACAGGTTAATTGCTCCTGGGACACACATGATATTTTGATATATGCACATTTCACAGAATTAAACTATCATTACATATTAAAGTTTGAAAAAGCCTTATAGGTCAATGAACCAAATTTAACTTTTAAATCCTTTAAATAATCCCTATTCAAAACATATAGCTGTGACCCAGACCACTCAGCAAAACATAAAATGAAAGATATTTGCCAGTAGCAGCCATGAGAGGAAAAATGATCATTTAAAAAAATTTTAGGTAAAAACCAAATCACCATCTCAGTGAGCTTAGTAATGGGTACTTACTACATGCCAAGGATTGTTCTAAGTGCTTACATGTATGTACTCATACAATCCTGGATGAAGACTAAGATATTATTCTTAAATATGATCCATTTTGTAGACACTGACACTGAGGTGTGGGGAGGAAAAGTAAATCTATTCAAGGACATGAAACATGAAACTAGTTAATGACAAAGCTAGGTTTTAGATTCATGTTGTGTGTGTGACTCTAGGGCCCAGGCATTTAACAGGTGCACTATGATTTCTTCCTGAGTTTGGTAAAAAAGCATTAGAATGATTGTTCACTGATGGAGTTTAGCCTTTTTACATTGATTTTCATCCTTTCTGTATTTTTGACAGACTATTTGGATTATACTAGGGAGTCCACAGAGCTTTGTTGCCAAATTATTCTAATTGGCCAGGATGGAAAGTACCGGATGCCCATTATGTACTCAGAGAACATCTATGTCCTACACTCTGTTGGAGCTTTTGTTTTTCAAGAATTTATTTATTCTTACCATTGGAAATGCGCAGCTTCAGCTGCGAGTGAAATCAACCTCAGTCATTCTGCTACATCCAGTGTTTGAAAAGACCATGCATCATTTCTTCAGTCAGCAGGATTTCTTTCCATAATGATATGCTGCACTGATTAGCTCTGAAAGTATTTATAACCCACCTCATTTTAATCGGGCTATTAATACTCCTGATGTTTCAATTAATCTTTTCAGTGTGGACATATTGACACATGATTTGATATGTAGAAAAGGAAAATACAATCAAAGACAACCAAATTTCATCTTTCAGCTGCTCATAGAAGAAAATAATGTCAACATGATTTCAAATTTCAGAGAGGATTAACAACTATGCTGGTGAGACGTACCCAACCAAAACAGCCCGGTCATAAGTTAGCAGTAGATTCTGGCAATAAAACAAGATGCTCTGGTTAAGAGCATCATATCATCCCAGAATGAAGCATCAATCCTAAATTTGTGGTATTAAAGGCATAATTCTGAAGATTTCCTTCTCATATCAGTTTGGTTTGCATAGGTCATCGTATATTCTGACAGGGAGTCCCCTTGCCAAGATTTTGTAGGCTATGAGTAAAACAAATGATTGCCCCAGTGCTACAACTGTGATGACAATCTCTGGAATTGGGTTCACATTAATAGCATGACTAGATGACAGAAATGATAGACATTCATTTAATGTTATGAAACAAAAGCACATTGTAAAATGTAATCAGAAAATATAACTTCACCTTTAATTACATATATATAAGAATTTACACATTTCTGTGCAAATCAAAGATACTAATTTTAATACATAGCAAGCCTTATCCATCCAATGAGTGTGTTGCTTCAAGATAGTACTTATCGGAGCGCCTGGCTGGCAGCCAGGAGACCATGCAACCCTTGATCTTGGGGTTGTGAGCTCAAGCCCCATGTTGGGTATAGAGATGACTTAAAAATAAAATCGTAAAAAAGATAATACATTCCAATACTACTGCTCATGTTCAGAACACGTTTGGAATTCATTTAGAATTCTCTTAGAAGCCAGCTGAAAACCACTTGAGAAACTTGTCTTATAATTATTTTGTTTCAGAAAAAAATTTTGTCAATTTTCCACTTAGTGGAGTAATTTCACACTACTTTTTAGTGTTTAGTTAAAACATTCTTATCCACTTGCAAATGATGAGAGCAATACCAAAATGGTGACTGGTGCATGGAGATGCTAAATTAATGTTTTGTGGGTAAATGAATAAGTGAGACACAGGCTCCAGAGATAATTCCAAGAAAGAAGCTTCATGAATTATTTGAGCAGTAGCTTCACCACTGAAAGGAGTTTATGTTCTCCCATGTGTACTACTTAGAAGGGGATGACACTTCTATGGATGGATGAGTTCAAATCTTCACATTATAAAATCAATCGCCTTATTTTTAAGTCACACTTGGTGTATTCAGAGTTTAACTTCTAGTCCAAGATTTTTCAGAATTTGAATTTATTCAAATGGATTTTATATTTTGTAAGGCAAATCAGAAGTTATCTACTGCCTTATAAATAATGCATAGGTAATAGAAATACATGTAGTAACATGAAGTTGGTTTATTAGGAGTGAAAAAATATTTAACACCGGTTCTTTTCAAATACAACTGAAAAACATGAGAAACTCATCATATCCTTTGCCCTCTTTTTATGGAAGTTACCCCATTAGCAAGCTGCCACTATAGCAATGCTCCCATGAGGTTCTTCAACAGGTTTTTCTAATGCAATTAATCAAGGAAAAATTAGCAAGACTCACTAACTAATGGATTGACTTCAGTAAAATGGCCAGGAATTGTTGGTGGTCTATCTAATGTTGGGTAACGAGTTTGTGTGAATTTCTCCAATTTTCGGCCAATCAATTGGGTGCAATACACATTCGGTGAGGGCAAAACAAAACAGAACAAGCGGACAAGGACTGGATTGAAGCCCTGGAATTCTGCCATTCCCAGGAGCACAGTGCAATAAAAAGATGACTATCCTAGGAGTTTCAACTACTAGGATATCCTGAGGCTAACCCATGTATTTTTAAGCCAGTTAGTGCTGCCATGGTTCCTTCTCCAAGGTACCCCAGAATTCCATGTGGACAGTAAATGGGTAAACTGCGTCATCCTTTCTCTTGCTGTAATCAGAGATTACAATATAATCAACTTCCCATTTGTGCTTATAGTAAAGGCTTATCCTTAACATCAAATCTTTGGGATAGAAAGGACACCCTCCCTTTACAGAATCCATGGGATCTGTTGTCCTACTGGTAATTTTGAAAATGATTACTAAGTAGCTAATGAAACTCTTGATAGCATGCTGAATTACTTGCAATTTCTTTATGTCTGATTATTCTTTAATATTCAGACTTGCACTTGCAATCTAAAAAATGCATTTCCTTCTAGTTAGGTCAAAGAGAAACCAGGATTTTTTCTGATATGAACACCATAAAATAGTCACACTTTATACAGTAGCTCTGCTCCAAGGCAGTTGCTAATATGGCTAAGATTTATTTGTGTTTTGTCCTGAGAAGAAACAGCCATTATAATTTCCAACAAATTAGGATACATAGAAAAACATGAGGAAGGGATTTGTCCAAATTTAAGACCTGGAACTGGAACTAGGATGTATTTTGTCCTAACACAGAATTTTCTCTGGATGTTGAGAAGCATTGAATTAAAAATCAGAGGACTTGGGAATTTGTGTTCTGTACATTGTTTGATAAGGTGGAAGCATATCATGGTGAACAGAAGGTAAAATTCCTAAAGATGATAAAGTCTCAAAATTCTCCTGGATAAAGTATTACCCCAGCTACTGCCTTGATTTCAGTAGCACATTTTAAAAAACTGTTAAGAAGGCCTGCTTATTTGTACTTTTATACTCATCATTGAATTCCATCCTCACTGTCACCAAAATCATCTAGGCTGTTATCATTCTTACTTTGAGGATTAATGAGCATTTGAGGATTAAATGAATTAGTATACATAAGGTGCTTAGAACAGTATCTGGAACAACATGATTCAACCAACTGAGTATCCACCATGTGCCCAGTGGCATTATGGGAAACAAAGACATAAATTAAAAGTGGTTTAAGCCTTTTATGTATCCACAATTGAGTGGGCAAGTCAGAGACATAAGTATCTGCCTTATATGCTACACTATAACAAGTGCTATAATATAGAGGGATGAGAAAAGTTATCTTTGGGGCACCTGGGTGGCTCAGTGGGTTAAAGCCTCTGCCTTCGGCTCAGGTCATGGTCTCAGGGTCCTGGGATCAAGCCCTGCATCGGGCTCTCTGCTCAACGGGGAGCCCGCTTCCTCCTCTCTCTGCCTGCCTCTCTGCCTACTTGTGATCTCTGTCTGTCAAATAAATAGCTAAAATGTAAAAAAAAAAGAAAGAAAGAAAGAAAGAAAGAAAGAAAGAAAGAAAGAAAGAAAGAAAAGGAAGTTATCTTTCTTATTATTCATTCATTCATTCGGGGATATAAATTAACTCATACTTTTCTCACAACCTTTTTAAGGTAAACTGGATAGATGCTCCTTTGAGCCCTTCCATAGCACCTTCTTCTGTACAAAGGGCTTGCCTGTGCACTGCCTCATTCATTGTAACCCTCACAACCGCTTTGTAAGCGTGAGATTAGCATTATTTTCATTGCATAGAAAGGAAACAAGTTTGGAAAGAATGTTTTATATGGTTGGTCGAATGTCAGAGGTGTTGTGATGTCACAGCCAGGGTGAGGAAATGGAGTTAAAGGAAGATAGAGAGAGGCCCAAGGTCACAGGGCTAGTTAGTAGAAGTTCAATTTGGGAGTATATTTTGTAAAGGCATATTCTGGACAATAGGTCTATATCTCATCAGGAATGAAATGGTCAATGTAATGATTATCCCCACTCTCAGGTCCCGGGGGTGTCTGTTAGTATCTATTAAAAAAAGAACCCTTTCTATATAGGACTTTTTGGAAGATGCACTAGTATTTGCCTTGAAGTGCTTTCTGGGCCTATCTTCATAGTATGAATCTTCTTTGGTATCCAGTATGACCCTCACAAATAAGAAAAATGAAGACAGGGCACCTCGGTGGTGCAGTTCGTTAAGCATCCAACTCTTGATTTCTGCTCAGGTTGTGATCTCAGGGTTGTGGGTTTGGGCCCACGTCAGGCTCTCCGCTCATCAAGGAGTCTGCTTGAGAGTCTCTCTCCCTCCCTCTCTCTCTCTCCCTCTACCCCTCCCACTCATGGTCTCTCTCTCTTTAAATAAATAAATCTTTTTAAAAAATGATGACAGCAATTGACATTTAAAAAAAGATTTTATTTATTTATTTGACAGAGAGAGATCACAAGCAGGCAGAGAGGCAGACAAAGAGAGAGGAGGAAGAAGGCTCCCCGGTGAGCAGGGAGCCTGATGTGGGGCTCCATCCCAGGACCCTGAGATCATGACCTGAGCCAAAGGCAGAGGCTTAACCCACTGAGCCACCCAGGCACCCTATGACTGACATTTTTAAAACTATTTTCAAGAAGAGATTAGCAAATAAGTCATTAATTTCAATCAGGAGGCTCACCCTTCCACATTTAGTATGTATGTGAAGAGTACATTCTTTCAGAGTGCATTGTTTTAATTTAACACCGAGGGACTATTTCAAGTTGGTCTCTTATGTGGACTCATTATTGCTAGAATGCCAGAAATATATTCACATACAGCATTGCTAATCAGAGTAAATTTGTCTGTTGCTTTTTTTGCTCTAAGTTCTACAGTATATGGGTAGACTGATAGAGGAATGATTAGGTAGATAAGGAATTTTTTTTCCTCAAAGAGTCAAAAGAATTTGAATGAAAGAAATAGATTGGTGAAAATAATTAGGTATTATCCTGAACTTGCATCCCATTTATGATATTCCTCAGTTCTAATTTAAATCTTGTTTCTCAGTAAACTTGAAAGAGAAAATATACATATTACTGCTAAAATTGTAGGACCTGATCTCTGAATGTGATGTGACTATATAATATTTAGAAATGAAAGCTGGGATATATGGAGATTTTAGTTAAGGATTAAAAAGGCTTTTGTAGAGAGGCAATATATTTATGAACAAAAAGTCAAGACTTTTAGAATACTGCTAATCTTTACCTGTCCATCAAAATTCAGGTCAAATATGCATAATACAAAAGCTATACACAAGCATTTTAACAATGGTTATCTGAACAGTGGTGCGGTAGACACTGCTCACAATTACTCCCTTCAAACCTCTGTTCTGCCTTCCATGCAAGCAGAAGATTCTCATCTGTCCCACTGATTTGGGCTTAGCCATGAGGCTTTGCAATCTATGGAATAAGAATGAAAGTTACAGTATAACAGTTCCATGTGGAGGCTTTAAGAGTCATTACTTTTGATTACCCTCGTGGCTCATTCTCAAAATACTCTCATTTTTCAAGAGAAGAATGTGGGTCAGTGTGATTAGAGACATATTTGTAATCATAGAGTTTGTGAGTCTTCAAATCTATAGGGTTGGAAGTAACATTCTTCTTTTATATAAATAACTTTAATAACCTCTGTTCATTTCAGTTACTATTTTCTCAGAATTCTTTTTTATCCAAGCCACAATGAGTGTTTTCCTGAAGTCATTTGTTTGTTATGAAGAGAAAACAGGAAGATGCAGGAGTGCATCTTCTGAAGGTGCACTAGTGGGTCATGAGAAGTGGTCTTTTTATGTACGCTTGTGCATGAACAACACTTAAATGACTTAAATGACTTAAAGCGTCATTTAAGAAAACTCTAAGATAAATGTTAGAAACTAGGCTTTATATGGCTTTATAGGGCACTTTAAGACCATAATGTATCATCCTTAACATCTGTTAGGGACAAATGCCTACTCTATACGCATATTAGATTGTTGCATGCTCTGCTGTGATTCCAAGAGCTTCACCCACACCTTTGACATCTGGCTCCTGGCTTCTGAGAATGTGAGTGACACCTACTCCAGAAGATGCAGTGTCTGACATACATCATAAAGTACATTCTATTCTTACGGGTTGAAAATGGGAGATGTCAATTTGATGGTTTTCCTTTGTAAACCAGCTTGTCTTTATATAGGCTTTTCTTTTTTAAAGATTTTTTAAATTTATCTGAAAGAGAGAGAGAGACAGTAAGAGAGGGAACACAAGCAGGGGGAGTGGGAGAGGGAGAAGCAGACTCCCCAGGACCCTGGGATCATGACCTGAGCCGAAGGCAGATTCTTAACAACTGAGCCACCCAGGCATTCCATGTACATGGGCTTTTCCTTACGTTATAGTACCTTTTGCAATCACCTAAATTTCATTTGCAGGGAATTGCCATCTTTGAATTGTTTCTCCCGGTATTCCTCATTACTGAGAAATGCAAATATGGTTTTTGCTCGAAACCCCTGCTGATGGAAACAAAATCTGCATTGCTACTCGAATTATTATGACCTACCTAAAACGCTTGGCTAAAGTTGTTGCATAGAAACTATTTCATAAAACATCCTCTCTTTGTAAGGAAAGTGTGACAAGAATACAATGTGATTTCTTCATTTCAGTACAGTCTCTTCCTCATCCAAATGAGAGCTTGTCAGGCTGAAGAGGTAACAAGAAATAGTGAGGATCTGTCCAACCTGACATTCTGGAGCTCAGCTAGTTCTATGTCCATGTCTACAGGTCACCGTAGGAAGTGAGGAAAAGGGCCATTAAGAGTAGGCTTGACTCCATGCTTCAACAGAGCCGTTCCAATTTTGTCTTTATAAACTGTGCTTGGATAATACTTTAAAAAGGGTCCATGGGAAAAGATTATTTTACATCACTGGGCAGTACAATGAGCAGAGGTTTTGAAATCAGTCAGATCAGGTTCAATCCTGGCCAAAACTATGTGACCTTGTGTGAGTAACTGAACTCTCTAAACTGTAGTTTCTTTATCTGTAAAATATGAATGAATGAAGTCATGCATCTATGTACTTAGAATATAACAGGTATTTAATAAAGGGTAACATTTGTATTTGTTATTATACAGAATAATTTGATATATAATACATGATCTTCATCTTCAAAAATGTGTCAAATGATCATTATATGAAATGCAGAAGACTTGCTTGTTGTCCTTGAAAGCTTTGCAGCTTAATTGGTAGGATGATACATAACATAAAAAAAAAAATCAACAATCAAACAAGGCCAAGAACTAAGTGATTTGGATTCCCTGGCCGAGGAAAGAAAAGGCTTGAATTAAAAAAAAAAAAAAAAAAAACATGAGTATGTTCAAACACATGACCTCATCCTCTTGGCATGAGTCTATGTGTGCCCACATTATGAAGATTGTCCCCAAATTGAGATGGAAACAATTACTAATTTTCTGACTGCAGTACAACATCTCCATTTAACAAGGGGGAAATGAGTGCCAAGGGCAAACAGCCATAAATGGTGCTCCCTAAAGGACAAACAATCCATAGATTTTCTACTACGTCCCCACACTATCATACCATTTGCAACATGCTTGAGACGACCCAAACCAACTATTTCCATTCACTGAATTATACTAGCTGGGGGTAGGCAGTATGGAAGGAAGTGGGATGAATGTGCAATAGCCATTGTTCACAATGACAGTGCTTTTTGGAGAGTCCCCATAAATGTCACCGGCTTGGTTTCTACTTACTAACTCTCCAGAAATCGTGAAAAATGTTAAAATGACTACATGGCAGACAGAACACAGGGAGGAAACATGCACTCAGAATATTATGAGAAATTAGTCCTTGAATCATGGAGGGCTGACTGACCAAAAGCCAGAGCCTCATTGGCAAACATGTAATCAGAAGTGAATGAATGATGCAAACAAGTAATCAGAAGTGGTGCAGCAGGAACTGGTCAAGGCAGTTAAAGGTTACAATGGAAGTTCATTTAGCGGGACATTTAACCCAGTTGTGGGAGTCCAGGCTAGCCTGAGGAGGATATAATAGTCAAGCTGAGATGCAAAGGAGGAATAAGAACTCACCAGGTGACAGGTTAGAAGAGCAAGGAACAAAGCTCCAAGGACACAGGTGATGAGTAGCAGAAAATCCAGACACGGAGAAGATGATGCTATTCTGGAAACCCACCTAAGGAGGAAGGAAATGGGACAGGGGAAGTGAGAAGGGGTTAGGTTAGAAAGGGTCTTGAAAGCCATGTTCAGGGCAATGGGGAAACTGTGGAATGATTTTAAGCAGGTGCTAATCATGAGCAGGCTTGTTGTTGAACAATTACTCTAGAAGAAAGAGCCAGAGACCTAGATATCACTTGAGAGATTGCTTCAGTAACAGGGATGATGTTTTCTTGGGCAAAGCTGGGGTCAGTGGTGATGGAGATAAATGAACAGATACAGAAGTATCTAAGAAATAAAATCAACAAGAGTTGGTGATTGATTAGATGTAGGAGATAAACAAAAAGAAGACTTCTTGGTTTGGGGGATGGGTACAACAAAGAAACAGTTATCTACAGAGAGTCCCAACTGTGTACAACTAGAGAGAAGTGTGAAGAAAACCAGGAAAGTATGGTGGCATACAACCTAAAGGAAAAGAGTGTTTCAAGAAGGTTGGTAGTGTATCAACTGATATTAAGTGATGCTAAGAAGGGACTTAAAAATTAGCAGATTTGGCATCAAGTAAATCACTAGTATCCTGGGCATTCTTTCAGAACATTTTTAATGGACACCTCAGTGTAGATGGGTGTTTTGATTTCCAACCACAGAGAAAAAACAAACAAACAGGTAACATGAACAGCCACCTACTATAAAACAAAGAAATGCAAGGCAAACTAAACCAAATACCCTTGAAATACATAGCTGAAACCACAAGCTATTGCATACGGTTGAGATTTTAAAATTACAGAAGACTTATAAATGCAGTAGATATGTCTGGATACCTTTCATCCAAATGTTACCATCTCTTAACAGTAGCCCAATGATAAAAATGAAGAGACATTTGTACAATATGACTAAACTATAGACTGTACTCAGATTCTACCAGTTTTTCCACGAAGTTCCTTCTTCTGTTCAATAGCACATTACAGTTGGTGGTCATGTCTCCTTCCTTTCCATGACAGTTCTTCTGCCTTTCCTAATCGTTCAAAATGTCGACAGTTTTGAAGAATACTAGTCAGCGATGTTATAGAATGTCTTTCAGTTAACTTTTATCTGATGCTTTCTTGTGAATAGATTGGAGTTGTGCCTTTATGTGCAAAAACACCAGAGATGGGCTATTGATAATTCGTCGCCCTTCTCTGTGTCTCCCAACAGCAACAGATTCTCATCAATGCCCTGAGTATAAGTGTGCTGTTTTCCTTTCCTTCCACAGATGGACGTTTTTATTTAATAGGGACAATGGGGGTCAGGGTCTGAGTGTTCTTCCAGCTCTTCTCATGACGGTGATGTTCCCTTTCTCCTGGTCTGCACCATCAAGGGAACTTTCCAAGGACTCTCCAAACTCTTCTGTGAGCACCTACTAAGGTACATGCAGGAAAAGCCTTGAAGATGTTGCAGACTTCCCCAATTTCTGTGGTCTTCGTGGCATTCGCAGGCTTGCCAGCGACTACCACCACCTCAGGTGAATTCTATTCACTATCATCTGCCTGTTGTCTTCTCCAAGTAAGCCACCCTGCCAGCTCTTTTCCATAGGTTTTAGGATACGTGGTTGCTCTTCGATCTCAAATCTCTCATGAGTTCATGAAAAATTATGAATTAGAAGATTGTTCAGGTCTCTTTTTACTTGTGGGAGTGACACTCTCTCTGGCTCTCCACATCCTCAAGCAGAGAGGCAGAAATCATCTATTACTCTATTTTATGTAAACAGCAAATTTTTTCCTTTAAAAATATTAAAAATTCATTATTTCTTAAATTTATGACCTTGTACTCTGTCATGATGTCAATTCATCTTATTAGAATAGTGTTTCTCCAATAAGCATAGGGCTCTAACGTTTTTACCTATTTGAAAATCCATTGCTTATATTGAGAGGGGAAAGATCGTCTGACAATACTTCAAGACCTGCAGCTTCATAAACATGCTGAGTAGTACATATTTGTCCTAAGCAGTGCACTGTTTGGGGAATTTTAATGCAAAATACCTGTTTTTGGAATTATAGATACACATTTTTCTGATACTATTTTTTTAAAGATTTCATTTGTTTATTTGAGAAAGAGAGAGAGAGAGCGAGAGAGAGAGAGCACAGGCAGGGGGAGGGGAAAATGGAGAAAGAGAGAGAGAAGGAGATTACCCACTGAGTGGGGAAGCCTGATACGGGGTTCGATCCCAGGACCCCAAGATCATGACCTGAGCTGAAGGCAGACACCTAGCCAAAGAGCCACCCAGGTGCCCTCTGATACTATTAAAATAGCAATTGAAGTGCATTGAGGCACAGATAAAAGTTATAAGATTGCTTCTAGATTTGACTTTATTTCTCAATGTTTAGGTTGTTCTGTTTAATAAAGGTATACTTTGTAAAGCATCCTGTCCAGTGTTTGGATTACTCTAAAGGTAGTTAATACCCACAGTGCTAGCTTATATTTTTTCAAGTATTCTTATATGTGAAAATCTATTAATATACAATACATAAAAGCACTACTTATTAACTATAGCTATTATTTATTGCTAGAATAACTTGTATTATTCCTTAAAGAAATCCAATTTAATTATTTGGTTACCAAATTAATAATTATTTCTGAAACAACTTGCATTCATAATTCTTCTTTATGATTATATATATAATACAGGTATTATATATTTATATAATATATACATGTTTTATATATATATGTATATATTTTTTTATTGGCTAACTCTAGCTCCGTTTTAACAGCTATGGAGCAAAACTATCTTTGTGACATAAAGGACAGCTCATGAACTTGGAATAAGATGATTCTGTATTCACATTCTGGCTCTTCCGCTTAACCTTGAGCAATTTATTACAGCTTTCTGGGCCTCAACTTACTCATCTGTAAAATGACCTCATATAGTCAGCATTAAGATTTGGAATGATACATGCAAAGCAAACACAATTAACTGATGAAGGGCTGATGTTCAATAGGTAACAGCTCTCATTATCATCATGATGACATCAAATGGAATGTTATTTATGGCAAGAGTCAAGGCAGTGATTTTAACAATGGATAGTATGACCAGTTCTGTATTTCATACTGAAGAAAATTTCAAAAGCTGTTTATTGATAGTTGAGATAAAGCATATTTTGGAACAATTTTTGTTTGATAAAGCATAATTTGGAACAATATTTCTAAAACTACTATTAGCTTTTTATCTGTAAATTTCTTTTTTTTTCCCCCACTTTGTTGAAATGTAATTGACAAAATTAGAGCATACATGAGGTGGACAATGGGATGATGTGTGTATAAATTCTGAGAGCCTCCTCACAGTCAAGTTAGGTAACATATCGATCACTTTGCATGGTCATCTTTTTTCAGCTGTTAAGTTTCTGGTCTTGTGATTTTTCTGACTACAGATGCCACATATATATGAATATTTTAGACACCCCCGCTCTGCCACTCACCTGTATCTCTTCTAAATACTGTCTTTCTCACAGATTGCATATAGGTCAAGCTGTTTTACTTCTCCTCCTCTGAAGGAAGAAGTGACTTGGAGGATTTTGGCTGTGTCCTTTTTTTTAAAGATAGAAACAGTAACGGAAACTCATTCATCCCCAAATTCATTAAACCAGCCACTCAACGGTTAACATGTATTATATACTATGCTGGAACTTAAGGATCAAAAAACATAGAAAGGTATGTTCTTTTCCTTGAGACATGCATCATTTACCAGGAAAAAAGGCATAATACACTATTACAGGTGCAACAAAAGAAAAAAAGTATAAATAGCTGTGTGAACTGGAGGAAGGAAAATGGGACGGAAGGTTGGAGGATGTGCTAGTTTTGCCCTTACTGGAAGGACGAGCTGAGTCGTGCTAGCCTAGGAAATAACATATGCACTAAATGCAGTTGTAAAACTGTTTAGCCTTCTCAAGGTACAATGAGAGGGGGAGTATGGCTGGAGTATAGGGCCTGGATGGGGTGACAGGAGATGACACTCTTAACAGGAAGCTGAGATGAATTTGTAACAGTTTTCCTATGCCTTGATGAATGGCTAAAATCTCGCAGCTTCTGTGAGTGTTACATACTGAAGGGAATGAAAATTCCTACGCTGTATCCAATGGGATGATTCTAGGAGGTGGGGTCTTTGCGAGGTAATTAGACCATGAAGGTTGATCTTTCATGAATGGGTTTAATGTTCTTATAAAAGAGACCCCAAGAGATCTCTCTAGCTCTTTCTACCATGTGAGGATACAATGAGAAGACAGCAGTTTGCAATGTGGAAGAGGGCCTTGACCAGAAACTGACCGTGCTAGCACCCTCCCCTCAAACTGTAAGAAATAAATCTCTGTTGTTTGAAGCACTCAGTCTATGGTACTTTGTCACAGAGTCCAAAATGGACTAAGACAGTGAGGCAAAGAGTTCAAGATATCATGGTATCAGGTTTCTAAAATGTCTCCAATTGAAGCTCCTAACCTCCATTGACATCAAACTCTCAGCAAACACATCTTAAGTTGAGTAAAATGAAGACTATTTGTTGTTTTATGCTAAAAATTATCTGGAAAACAAAGATTTTCAAATCTTTTACTAATGCCATGATCTCGGCTATGTTCCCCTGAAGGCCCTCTTCCTGGTTCACAGCCTCTCACTCTGTCTTCACGTAGTAGGAGAACCTACAGATCTTTCTAGATCATCTTTTATAGAGCACTAATCCCATTCAAGAAGGCTCAACTCTCATGACTTAAACATCTCCCAAAGACCCCAACACCTAATACCATCATCTTTGTTGGTTAGTATTACAACATATGAATTTGGGGGGTATATTCAGACCAAAACATCCCCCCAAATTCCCTCAAACTAATTAGCAGACAATATCCATTCACACTCTAGCCACAAGGAAACATGTTTTCTGTTTCTATAGATTTGCATTTTCTAGTATTTCATGAAGACAGAATAGTAATATGTGGTCCTTGGGTCTGGTTTCTTTCATGTAGCACTATGTTTTTGAGACTCAACCATGCTCTAGAATGCATCAGTAGTTTGTTCCTTTGAATTGAACCATAAAAATCTATTACATCGATTTATTGCTTTCTTTTATCCACTTGCCAGTTCATGGATATTTCGTTTCCTTCTATTTTTTGGCTATTACGAATTATGCTGCTATGAATGTTTATTTACAAGTCTTTGTATGGATATAAGTTTTTGTACTGAGTGTTAGTAAGCTGATGGCTTAATTTTTACAAACTAGGTGTACAATTTAAATTCCTAACAGTAATCTATGAAAGTTCCAATTTCTCCAAAATGCCATGGACTGTTATTATCCATCTTTTTTATTTTAGCCATTCATGATATAAAGTGCTATCTCATTGTGGTTTTATTTATTTTTTTCAAAAGATTTAATTTATTTATTTGACAGAGAGAGATCACAAGTAGACAGAGAGGCAGGCAGAGAGAGGGGGGAAGCAGGCTCCCCAATGAGCAGAGCCTGATGCAGGGCTCGATCCCAGGACCCTGAGATCATGATCTGCACTAAAGGCAGAGGCTTAACCCATTGAGCTACCCAGCCACCCTTCTCACTGTGGTTTTAATTTAAATTTATCCAATGACTTTAGCAACTTTGTTAAGCCTATTTTCATGTATCTATTCATAAATCTTCTTTGGTGAATGTTGAATTAAATCTTTCACCCATTTATTATTTGATTGTCTTTTTCTTGAGTTGTAAGAGTTCTTTCTATATTCTGGATAGGAGTTCTATAGCATATAATGATTTGCAACTATTTACTGCTGGTTTATGGATTTTTTTCATTTTCTTAACAGTGCCTTTTGAAGTGAGGTTTTTAATTTTGATGAAATCCAATTTATATATTTTTTCAAATAGATACCCAATTATCCTTGCACTGTTTGTTGAAAAACCTATCCTTTCTTCCATCTAATTGCCTTGGTCCTTTTATCAAAATCAATTGACCTTAAGTTGAAGTATTTACTTCTGAACTCTCCATTCTTCATACCTTCAATCAATACTTCACTATCTTAATCACTGTAGCGTTATAGTGTGTTTTGAAAATTGGTAAAGTAAGACTTCAACTTTATTTTCTTTCTTTTTTAATTAATTTTTTATTTTTTATAAACATATATTTTTATCCCCAGGGGTACAGGTCTGTGAATCACCAGGTTTACACACTTCACAGCACTCACTAAAGCACATACCCTCCCCAATGTCCATAATCCCACCCCCTTCTCCCAAACCCCCTCCCCCCAGCAACCCTCAGTTTGTTTTGTGAGATTAAGAGTCACTTATGGTTTGTCTCCCTCCCAATCCCATCTTGTTTCATTGATTCTTCTCCTACCCACTTAAGCCCCCATGTTGCATCACCACTTCCTCAACATGGATGGAACTTTATTTTCTTTTTTAAAATCACTTTGACTATTCTCAGTCATTTCAATTTCCAATTAAGTTTTAGGAGAAGCCTGTCAACGTCTATAAAAACTTCCCATGGGGGGGGGCACCTGGGTGGCTCAGTCCATTAGGCATCTGCCTTCAGCTCAGGTCATGATCTCAGGGTCCTGGGCTCCCTGCTCAGTGGGGACTCTGCCCTTCTCCCAGCTTGTGTGCGCGCTCTCTCTCTTTCTCTGTCAAATAAATAAAAATAAAATCTAAAAAAATATTCCCATGAGTTTTTTTTTAAAAAAGTGTTTATCTGAGAGATAGAACACAAGCGGGGTGAGGGGCAGAAGGAGAAGCAGGCTCTCTGCTGAGCAGGGTACCTGGTGTGGGGCTTGATCCCAGGACTCCAGGATCATGACCTGAGCCCAAGGCTGACACTTAATACTGCGACTCCCAGGTGTCCCTCCCCTGAGATTTTGATTGTGATTGCAATTAACCTAGGATTTATTATGGAAGCCTTGCCATCTTTATGATGTTAAATTCTCTAACCCATGAACATGGAATGTCTCTCCTTCTATTTAAATCTCTTTATCTCAGCATATTTTATACTTTCCAGTAAATAAATATTATATATATTTTGTTAAATTTATTTCTAAAGATATTATTCTTTAGATGTTATTGTGAGTGATTTTTTAAAATTTTACTTATAGCTATTCAATACTAATATATAGAAGAATAGTTGACTTTTGTTTATTACTATGTATCTTTACATAGATAAAATACTTTATTAATTCTGGAAGGTTTGCTGTGATTTCTTAGGATTTTTGAGATATATTATTTTGTCATCTGTGAACAGAGACAGTTTTATTTCTTTCTTTTTAGATACCTGAACACCTTCTCTTCCCCTTATTGCATTAGCAGACCTACAGCACAATGTTCAATAGAGGTGGTACAAGATTGAGCATTTTTGCCTGCTTCCTGATTTGGGGGAAACTTTATTCAGTCTTTCCCCATAAACTGTGATGGTAGCTGTAGGATTTTCATAGAAACCATTTTTCAAGTAACAGAAATTTCCTTCTGTTTCCAGTTTCACAAAAGCTTGTAATCAATAATCGGCATTAGATATTGTCAAAAGTATTCTGCATTTCTGTAGTTCTGCACCTATTGAAGATAGTCATATTTTTTTTGTCCTCTTAGCTTTGTAAAAAATGCCAAATTATTATTTTGCATTCCCAGTAGCAGTTAATGAGAGTTCCTATTGTTCTACATTCTTGCAAGCAATGAGTACTGTCAGGCTTTTTTTTTTTTTTTAATTTTCTGTTTGTATTTTAACTATTTTTTTAAGTATGTAGTAGTATCACATTGTTGCTTTAATTTGTAATTCACAAATAACAATGTGCTTCTTTTAATTGCTTACTTGCCATCACTATAACCTCTTGAGTGAGGTGTGGATTCAGATCTTTTGTAAATATTTTATTTTATTTATTTTTTTTCTCAAAGATTTTGTTATTTATTTGACAGAGAGAGAGATCAAAGGTAGGCAGAGGCAGGCAGAGAGAGAGAGGGAAGCAGGTTCCCTGCTGAGCAGAGAGCCCAATGCAGGGCTCAATCCCAGGACCCTGGGATCATGGCCTGAGCCTAAGGCAGACGCTTAACCACTGAGCCATCCAGGCGCCCCTTGTGAATATTTTAAACTGGATTGTTTAGTTATTGCATATTTTAGGAATTCTTTGCATATTTTCTTTTTTTGTGTATTTTTAAATTCTAATTCCAGTATAGTAACATCCAGTGTTGTATGAGTTGCAGGTGTACAATATAGTGATTCACTCATCACAAGTGCCTCCTTAATCTCCGTCCACTATTTCACCCATCTCCATAGTTTGTTCTCTATAGTTAAGATTTTGTTTCTTGGTTCCTCACTCTCTCTTTTTCCCTTTGCTCACTTGTTTTATTTCTTAAATTCTACATGAGTGAAATCATTTGGTATTTGTCTTTCTCTGGCTGACTTATTTCACTTAGCATAATATGCTCTAGATACCTCCATGCATTGCAAATGGCAAGATTTCATTCTTTCTAATGGCTGAATAATATTCCATTATTCCATACACACACACACACACACACACACACACACACACACACACACACCACATCTTTATTCATTCATCTATCACTAGATACCTGGGCTGCTTCCATATCTTGACTATTGTAAATAATGCTGCTATAAACAGAGGGGTGCATATATTTACTTGAACTAGTGTTTTTGTATTTTTTAAATAAATACCCAGTTCTATGATTCCTGGATCATAAGGTAGTCTATTTTTAATTTTTTGAGGCACTTCCATACTGTTTTCTACAGTGGTTGCACTAGGTTGCATTCCAGCTAACAATACACAAAAGTTCATTTTTCTCCACATCCTAGCCAACACTGGCTATTTAAGACTTCTTTGTATATTTTCAATGAAAGTGCTTTCTTAGATACATGTTGCAAATAGTTCCTCCCAGTCTGTAACATGTACTTTCATTTTCTTTCTTTTTTTTTGTACTTTCATTTTCTTAACTGTATCCTTCACAAAGCAGAGGATTATAGTTTTAAAAATATTCAACTTACAATTTTTTTCTTATTTTATCGATCATTCTTTTGGTATTTAATTTACAAGCATCAACCAAACCCCGGGTCAAATAGATTTTCTCCAATGTTTTCTTCTGGAAATTTTACACTTTACATCTAGAAGTTTTAAATTTTACATTAAGATCTATCATAAATTTTGAGTTAGATTTTATGAAAGTTCTGTGTCTAGGTTCATTTATTTGCACATGGAAATCCAATTTTCCCAGTGTCATTTGTCTAAAAGATTATCTTCCTCCATTAAATGGCTTCTAGACCTTGTCATAGATCAATTTACTATATTTGTATAGCTATATTTCTGGGTTCTCTATTTTGTTCCATTGTTCTATGTGTCTATTATTTTGCCACTACAGAAGTGTCTTAATTATTACAGCTTAATATTAAGTCTTATACTGGTTAGTATGACTCCTGCAAGCTTTTTCTTCTAATTCAGTATTGTCTTGACTATTCTGGGTCTCTTGCCTTTCTATGTAGACTTTAGGAATAAAATGTAATATCTATAAAATATCTTGCTGACATTTTGATACGGAGTGCACTTCATTTATAAATCTAGTTGGGAATAATTGATATCTTCATCGTATTAAAACTTCTAGTCCATCAACACAGAATATTCTCTCCATTTATTTGGAGTTATTTTGTTATTTTGATTTCTTTGATCAAGAGATTTGTAGTTTTCTCCCCTTTAGATCCTGTACATATCATGTTAGATTTATACCTAAGTATTTCTATTTTGTCGCAATTTGTACACCAACAGTACATAGGAAAGCAATTGTTTTTGTACAATAACATTATATGCTGTTATTTTGATGTACTCACTTTTTTAGTTTCAGGAGGTTTTTGTATTTGTTCTTTGGGATTTTCTACATATACAATCATGTAATCTTCAAATAAAGATAGCTGTATTTCTATCCTTCTTACAGATGTCATTTGTTTCATTTTCTTCCCTTTTCTAATATTATGTTACATAGGAATGGTGAGGAAAAACATCCTTAGCTCAATATTCAGGAGAAAGCTTACAGTTTCTCAACATTATGCATATAGCATAATGCAAGCTATAGTTATGTAGTTGTTCCTTTTTAATTTTCAGAAGTTTCCTGCTTTTCCTGGATTGTTGATAGTTTTTATTATGAATAGGTGTTGGATTTTGTTAAATGCTTTCTCTCTACTAATTGATAAGACCATATGATTTTTCTTGTTTAGCCAGCTGATGAGTTGGATTACATTTGTTAATTTTGAACACTGAACCAGCCTTATATAGATGGAATATATTTTACTTGGTTATGGTGTAGAAATCTTTTTATACATTGCTGGATTTTATTTTCTAACATTATGTTGAAGACTTTCAGACCTGTGATCATGGAAAAAATTATTATTCTGCTGGTTTTGTGTGAAATTATAATTGTCAATTAGGCCAATTTAGTTGATATTTTAAGTATATAATGTACTTAGTGATTTTTCTGATCACTTATTCTATCAATTATTGAAAAAATTATGTTAAATTGTCCAACTAAAATTGTGATTGTAGATTTGTCTCTTTTCCCTTTCAATTCTGTTTTCTTCATCTGTTTCTATTATTTTTGCAGACATAAATAGAATCACTGTAACTTTTTGATGAATTTCCTTTTTCATTCTTATATAACATCCTTCATTTTTATTAATATGCCCTGTCCTAAAGTGCAGTTTGTTTGATTTTGCAATAGACACTAGATATTGTATATGGTTAGTTTTTGTATAGTATATAATTTCCTATGTGTTATAATTAATCTACATGTATCTTTGTATTTAGGATGAATCTTTTAAGGCAATGTATCATTGGGTCTTGTGTTTTATATTCATTGTAAAATTGTTGATTTTTAAATAAAAATATTTTAACAGTTACTGTTAAAAGTACTTATACTTATTATATTCTATTATAGAATTATATAATTAAATATTTAGTCCATTTAAATATTTTTAAAGATTTATTTATTTATTTTAGAGAGACAGAGATAGAGAGAGACAGCATGGTGGGGAAAGGGGCAGAGGGAGAGGGAGACAGAGAATCTCAAGAAGACTCCTGCTGAGTGTGGAGCTCCACGTGGGGCTCAATATCACAACCCTGAGATCACGTCCTGAGCTAAAATAGTCAGACACTTAACGGACTGAGCCACGCAGGCACTCCTTGTCCATTTATATTTAATATAATTATTGGTATGATAGTTTTTAAGTGCAGCATTTTTCTACTTGTTTTCTATCCTTCATTCCCATTTTTCTGCTGATTTTAGGATTAAATATGCATTCTTAGTATTTAATTTCAGCTCCACAATTGACTTATAATTTCCTCCTCTTTATTTTTTTTTCAGAAGTTGCTGTAAGATTTTACCATAAGCATTTAAAAATTATTAATTTTAGATGCAAATAATACTACATCTCCTTTCTTATATTGTCAGATGCTTACAAAAGATACTTTTATTCTCCCCATTGTCCTCTTTGCATCTTTTACTACAACATATATTACAAAGCTTTCACAATATGGTTATTAATTTCTACTTTAAATTAATCATCTTTTTAAATTGTCTTACTAAGATATAACTTACACAATTTAAAATTCACTCTTTTTAGAGTACAGTGCTGTGGGTTTTTAATTAATGCATATAATTATAAAACCACCACCACAGTTAAGATAAAAATATAGTCCTATATCTTCCAAATTCCCCTTTCTGGTCAACTATAAAAAAAAAACTGTTAGAACAAATGAGCAAATTCAGTAAAGCTGCAGATACAAAATCAATACACAATAATCTGATACATTTCTACTCGCTAATAACATACTTTCAGAAAGTGAAATACAAATAAGAATCCCATTTACAATAGCATCAAAAAAAGTAAGATGCCTAGGAATAAATTTAAACAAGGAGGTAAAAGACCTGTGCACTGAAAACTACAAGACATTAATGAAAGAGATTAAAGATACAAATACATGGAAAGATATTCCACGCTCATGAATTGGAAGAATCAATATTGTCAAAACATCTATACTACCCAAAGCAATCTACAGATTCATTGCAACCCTTATCAAAATTCCAATGGCACTTTTCAAGGAAATAGAACAAATAGTCCTAAAATTTGTATGGAACTACACACATATACACACACACCAAAAACAAAATAGCCAAAGCAATCTTGGGGAAAAAGAACAAAGCTGGAGTTATCACACCCCTTGATTTCAAACTATATTACAAAGCTACAGTAACTAAAGCAGTATAGCATTGGCATAAAAACACACACATAAATCAGTGGAACAGAATAGGGAGCCTGAAAATAAACCCACGCACATATGGTCAATTCACTTGTGACAAAAGAGCCAAGAATATACAATGGGAAAAGGATAGTCTCTTTAATAACTGGTGCTGGGAAACGTGAAAAAGAATGAAACTCAACCACTATCTTACACCATACACAAAAATGAACTCAAATGGATTAAAGACTTGAATGAGACCTGAAACCGTAAGCCTAGAAGAAAACATAGGTGATAAGCTCCTTGACATAGGTTTCAGTTATGATTCTCTTAATCTGACAACAAAAGGAAAAGCAACAAAAGCAAAAACAAGTAAGTGGGACTGTTGTACACACACACCAAAAAAGCTTCTACACAGCAAAGGATACCATCAACAAAATGTAAAGGCAATCTCCAGAATGGGAGAAAATATTTGCAAATTACATATCTGATCAGGGGCTAATATTCAAAATATATAGAACTCATACAGTTCAATAGCAAAACAAAAACAAAAACAAACAGCTCAATTAAAATACAGGCAGATGATTTGAACAGACATTCCTCTTTAAAAAAAAAAAAAAAAGATATTCAGGGGTACCTGGCTGATACACTCAGCTAAATATCTGACTTTTGGTTTCAGTTCAGGTCATGATCTCAGGGTCATGAGATCAACTCCTGGTTAGGCTTCACACTCCACATGGAGTCTGCTTGAGTTTCTCTCTCCCTCTCCCTCTGCCAGTTCCCCCTCAACAAAACAAACAAATCTTTATAAAAAAGACATTCAGATGGCCAACAGGTACATGAAAAGATGCTCAACATCACTCATCATGAGGGAAATGCAAATCAAAACCACAATGAGATATCACCTCATACCTGCTAGAATGGCCGTCATCAAAAAGACAAGAGATAACAGGTGTTAGTGAGGACAGACAGAAAAGGGAAACTTAGTACACTGTTGGTAGGAATGTAGACGGGTACAGCTACACTGGCAAACAGTATGGATGTTCATCAAACAATTAAAAATAGAAATTAGCAATAGAAAAAATAGAAAATAGCAATTCCACTTTGGAGTATTCACTCAAAGAAAATGAAAACAGTAATTCTAAAAGATGCATGCACCTCCACACTCATTGTACTGTTACTTACAATAGCCAAGGTATGGAAACATCTTAAGTGTCCACCAAAGGATGAATGGATAAAGAAATTGTAGTGTGTGTGTGTGTGTGTGTGTGTGTGTGTGTGTATTTGTGTATGATGAACTGTTATCCAGCCATTAAAAAGGATGAAATCTTGCCATTTGGGGCAACATGAATGTACCTCCAGGATATTACATTAAGTGAAATAAATCAAAGAAAGACAAATCTGTATACCATCTCTCTTACATATGGAATTTCAAAAACCAAAACCAAAAACCAACAAAACAAAACAAACCCTCATAGATGCAGAGAACAGGATAGTGATTGCGAGAGTTGGGGGTGGCAAAAATAGGTAACATGAGTCAAAGGGTAAAAAGAAAAAAAATAACTGCTGTGAAACAGATGTAGAAATTTGGAATATTAAGTGCCAAACTGTTTTCCAGGATAGCTGTGCCATTCTATGTGTGAATGTGTGAATGATCCAGATTCTCTGCATTCTTGCTCACTTTTTGTGTTATCACTGTTTTTTTTTTTTTTAAGATTTTATTTATTTATTTGACAGAGAGAGACACAACGAGAGGAAACACAAACAGGGGGAATGGGAGAGGGTGAAGCAGGCTTCTTGCCAAGAAGGGAGCCCGATGCGGGGCTCGATCTCGGGACCTTGGGATCATCACCTAAGCTGTAAAGGCAGACGGTCAATGACTGAGCCACCCAGGAGACCCTATTTACCATTCTTCGAACTTCTTTGGCCAGGTTTTTGTTCAAGTCTTTCAAGGCTCCTGACCACTTTCTAATTGAAGTGTCTGCTTTTATTGCTGAGTTCAAGAAGTTCTTTATAAGTTTTTATCCTTACCTCTTAGTTTCTATACAATTATATTTATTGGGAATTGTGCTCATGAAAAATTAATTTATGTGTAGACATTCAGATAAGATTAATTCAGTCTGAATTTGAGAAATATCAGCTTTCTTATGGCTTTACCCAGAAATATGTGATTTTTAAATGGTTTTCTATATATTTGGTTTTCCACAAATTTACCAGTATTTAAGTTTAGAAGTAGCTCTATGTGTAAATCATAGATTTGTATGCATCTATGTAAAATCTTTTATTTGTTTTCTTCTTTCCATACTACTGGATCTTTGAAAAATAGTTTTAACAAAGGCAATGCAGGGAAGTCAACTATTAACTTACAGAGTGTGTTTTGTAGTAAGACAGCCCATCAAAAACCTGTCAGTATCAGTACTGATGTGCAGCTGAATCCATGCATCTTACATTGTTTAGTTATGAACCATACATAATAGGAAAGATAATTATTATGTATTAAATGATTGCATTTAGTACTTTAGGAAAAAGTTTAATCAGAAAACCATAGAATGCACGGATGTTATTGCCGTAATTGCCCGCTGGAGCAGACATTCATCAATACTGTATGGACACGTGATGTTGAAAGGTTTGGGGAGGAGATTACGAAAAGAATCAATATCATTCTGAGTATTGATCTACATAGAAGAGCAAATTATGCATCTTTAAGTGTATAATTAAAAATAGACCCAAGTCTGCAAAAGTAAATATTGGTATTTGCATTTTATATTACAAACTGGAAGTCAATCTTCCATTTTAGTCCTGCTAGGTCTTCAAAACTGAATAGCCTTTCAATGACAGATGAATTTGGGCGTGGAAAAAAGGCAAACATTTTCATCATTTCCCCTGGTCCATCTTGACTGGGGACAAAACCTGAACATTCCATTCAGTAGTGCAAATAATATGAACTTGGAATTCACATAGTTCTGGGTCAGAATTTAAATGTTGGCTTCAGGGAAACTGAACACCTTTATATTTTAGTTTATTTATCTGTACATTGAAGAATGTATCTAACTTTGTAAGAGTATTCTAAATGTTGGATAATGTTTATAAATGTTTCCATCCATGCTTTTTAAAAAATATTTTATTTATTTATTTGACAGACATGGATCACAAGTAGGCAGAGAGGCATGCAGAGAGAGAGAGAGGGAAGCAGTCTCCCTGCTGAGTAGAGAGCCCCATTCAGGACTTGATCCCAGGACCCTGGGACCATGACCTGAACCGAAAGCAGAGGCTTTAACCCACTGAGCCACCCAGACACCCCCCCATCCATGCTGTTACATGCAGCTCTTATTAGTTCTATTTAACTGTTGTACATGATCCCCCATTTTGAATAAACTCAATGCCTTTATTCGTGTTTGATGAACACTTAAGTGAAACTACAGGATCACAGGGTTTATATATACAGGCCCACTTTGTAAGATATTTGCAAAATCTCCCCCAGAAGTGGTGTGATCATTTCCACTCTTGTCAGAATTTCCCGAGTTCTCTTTGATCCACATCAATGCCAACACTTGGCCTTACCAGATTTTAAAATGTATGTAATTCTGACACACTTGAAATGATACTTCAGTTTTGTTTCTACAGCATTTTCCTGATGGTAATGTTGAACATCTTCTCATGTGTATATTGGCCATTTTGTTTCCCTTTACTATAAGTGTATTATTCTCATCTTTCACTTGCCTTTTATTACTTTAATTCTTGATTTGTAGTAGCTACTACCTCTGTTGTTGATAGTATTGAAATATGTTCCTGCCTGGGACTTGTCTTTCAGTGTTAGTTATAGCTACTCTTATTAGACAGAATTTTTGATATTGATGTGTTGTATTTATACCATTTCCTTTCCGATCTGTGGCCTTGTGACATTCCTCTACGACATCTTCTATCGCAGTTGATGGTAAATCGATCCTTCATCTTTCATTCCTCTCATTCTCTAACAACTCGTCTCCCATCAGCCATAAAATCCTCATGAATTTAGCTTCAAAAATTACCCAGAATCCAACTAAATAGTTCTCACATTATCCATTACCACACTGGTCCGGATCACCATCATCTCTAGCATGGATTACTGAGATAACCTCCTCTCCAGTCCCCTGCTTTCTCTCTCTTAGTCCTTTCATTCCTTCCTCTTTATAGTAGCTAGACTGATTCTGCACACATATACGACAGGTCATATGACGACAATTCTTCTAACAGGTCCCACTAGATTCAGAATAAAAGCCAATGTTTGGACAATATTCTGTAAGTCTCTACCCAACTCCCTTTTCCTAACACCCTCTGATCTACTCTTCCCTCTTTAGCTCTCTGACCCCATCTCCAAAAACTCTCCCCTACTGGCCCACTTTCTGTTTCGGAAGTATGGTAAGCACATTCTAGTTTTGTGACCTTCACAATTGTTCTTTGCTCTTCCAGAAAATCTCTTCCACAGAGTTCATTCTTTCAAATACTGCTTTGATGTCACCTTCTCAGTCAGACATTTGCTAACAACTAGATTTAAAAATAACTTCCTCCTTGGTGGAGGTGGTGCCGTGGTGGCTCCATCACTTAAGCATCTGCCTTGAGCTCAGGTCATGATCTCGGAGCATAATGTAGAAGCAGAGAGTAGAATGGTGGTTACCTGGGGCTGAGGAGTAGGGGAAATAGGGAGATGCTGGTCAAAGAGTACAAGCTTCCAGTTAGAAGATGAATACGTTCTGGGGATCTAAGGTACAGCATAATATATTAGAGTTAACAATGCTGAATTATGTACTTGAAAGTTGCTAAGAGCATAGACCTTAAATGGTCTCCTCACAAAAAAGAAATGGAATTATGTGATGAGTGGAATGTGTTAGCTATAATGCTACGGTGGTAATCATACTGCAACACATCAGTGTTCAAATCAACATATTGTACACCTTAAAACTGTTTCCATGTTATATGTCAACTATAGCTCAATGAAGCTGAGGGAAAAGTTTGTAAAAACAAAACAAAACAAAACAAAGAAGTCTGCGCCTTCCAGCTTGAGCACTGTCACCCTCCGTCTCTTAGATCTCTTATTCTGATGGAATCACCTGCCTCATGAGGCAGCCCTGTGAGGACCCCCCCTTGTAGTCAGGAACTGAAAATCTCCAAACAGTCAAATAAGTAACTTTAGAAACCAAGAGCTCCTTTCCTCATCAGGAAGCCTCCTGAGACCTCAAGCCAGCGGCACGTAGAGAATTTTAAGGATAAAATAATATACTTGTACCAACTACTTTTAGCCACAGTAATGCTGCAGAACAACCCATCATAAAACCCCGTGGCATATGATAATCATTTCTGTAACTCACAAGAATATAAGGTACAGCTAAACTAGGCTGGGCTAAGTTAAACTTAGCTACACTTGTTCATAACTGGGAGTCAGAAGGCTCTGGCTGACCTAGAATTTTTTCATCAGAGCAGACTGGGACGACCCAGCTGTGCTCCATGTAACTAGCCTGCCTGGTCATGTTCTCGCAGCAGAAATCCAGAGTAAGCAAGCCCAAAAGCACTTTGCAAGCCTCTGCTTGTGTCATATTTGCAAATATGTGATTAGCTAAAACAATTCAGAGTTACAACCCCAGAGTCAAAGTGGGAGGGCACGAAAAGAAATGGTTTATTGTTGTCTCCCTTGATTGAAGGCTCCTGATAAATTAACTGGGAAAAAAAATTAATTCACTGGGCACTTAAGAAACCTTGAGTCATCTGCCATAGACTCATTGTATGACCTTGAAAATGGCTTTTGTGCTTTGGGTCTCATTTCCCTCCAGCAATAGTTTTATTTATTACACAGAGAGAATTTCTTAATGTTTTGTACGTGTCTATGTGATGTGATTGTAACATCATGAGGTCAGCAAAGGAGAATGAACATGAAGTTTGTTTACACTAGGAAAGTATTTTAAGAGATCAAATGTAGGATCTGATCTTTTAACTAGGCAGCAATTGGTGACCAAAGGTGACCGAAGGAATAATAGCCTTAGTACTTTTGAACTAATACTACTGAAGTTTATGTCATTTAGAAAGAAAAGCAATTGAGTAAATAAGTATACCAGGTAAGTTTCACTTCCAGTAGGAAGGAGTGCTCTTTTAACAAACAAATCCTCCCAGAAATAATACTGATAAGCCCTGGATGAGTTATTTTAAAAACAACTAATGCTAGAATTATTTTTAAAATAAGTGGTGCTCTGGAGATTTAACAGGGGCAGGCAGAATTTTGGAGGGGAGTCAACACTTGGAGCAAGCGATCGGCATGGAGTGAAATTGTTAGGTGTGTGTATGTATATATGTGTGTGCGCACACAGACACACGCTGTATCCTGAGGGCGGGTACACTGCATGAAACTCCAAAATAAAACATTTCTGTAAGGGAGAAGCATGGGAAGGAGTCTGAGAACATCAAGTTTCTGGATGGTAGAGATCCAGGGAAGGTTTTCTGAAACCTTAAATAAACATGGTATGAACCAGCTCTCCCAGTCCTAGGTATTCACTCGAGAGAATGAAAGCTTAGATACATACAAAGAGCAGTATATAAATGTGGGTAACAGATTTATCTGAAAAGCTTTATTCATAATAACCAAAAAGTGAAAGCAACTCAAATGTTCATCATTTCATTAACGGATAACGAAAATGTGGGATACCCATATAGCGGACTACTGATACACGGATATAGTGGTTACTCCCTTGGCACAGGGCAACACAGATCTGGTGCCATTCCCCCCTGAGAGCTCCGACTGGGATACAGCTGAAGCTGGTCTTCAGCTAAATTCACAACTCAGCTACACTTCATTCCTACCCTAACCTTCTTCCCTCACTTACGTCCCAGTATCTCCCCAAAGCACTCCACCATTAAATCGCTTGCACAAGAATATCCTTCTCATGCTCTCTTCTGAGAAATACATACTAAGACAATTGGTAACATAAGCATGCCTAGGAAGCAGATTCTAAGAATGGGGAGACAGAATTTGGTTACTCCCCGCTGGCTGGCAAATCACTACTTGCAGATTGGGTGTTGGTATTCCCCAGAAAGTTTCGACAATACAGTTGTTATTCACTGTGGTAAACTGAGATGAGATACAGGTAAAAGGAAACAAACTGACCTGTGCAGTATCTCTGGCATTTAAACAAAGACAGGGAAACGGTAATAATAATAATAATAATTGTGAAACTGGTTGGTCATTGCTGGGTGCCAGTGATGCTTTGAAGAGAAAAAAAAACAAGATTCAGTTCAATTAATCATCAATTCAAAGCAAGGTTTAAGTTAGAAGGCTCCTTAGCAGTGTTCAAAGAAACTCATATCTTTTATTACCACAGGTTTGGCTAAGCTAAAGATCAGACAGACCCAAGGCTTAACTGTTCGGGTAGCACAATCTCAGAAAGTGTTGAATGGATTCTCATACTCAGCAAGCATCCTGGGCCAAAGTCAGAGCCTTAAAATGGTTGAAAGTTGGAATATGAGATAGTAATTTTTGCATAAATGCATTTGAGAATCTTGAAGCTCTAGATTTTCTTAAATCCTCTGAGCCTACAGAGAGGGCTTGCTGCTGCTTGACAGAAGAACTTTCTCACTTGCCTTTCTTACCATGCTGAGGAACGTTATACCACATAAAAGACTATAGTAATATGGGCCCTCTTTCTATCTGTGCCCACCAGACTAATATCTATATTCAGATCTCAGTATTACCCCTAGAATTAACAAGTATAACAAGGTAACAGGTTATAAGGCCAACATGTAAAAGTCAATGAAATGCTATATACTGCAAATGTACAGTTGTGAAGTGAAATCTTTTAAAATACCACTTATGATAATACCTCAGTGTTTCCATTTTTTGAGTTAATCTAAGAAAACATGTACTAGAACTGTATGTTGAATACTAAAATAATGATGAAAGAAAAAAAACTACATTAAACAAAGAGACAGTGTTTTAATGGATTGGAAGACTCAAAATAGTAGAATTGATCTATAGATTGAACATGATTCTAACCAAAATCCCAACAAGAGGGGCGCCTGGTGCTCTCAGTCAGTAAAGCATGCAGCTCTTAGTCTCCGAGTGTGAGTTTGAGCCCCATGTTGTGTGCAGACCTTACTTAAAAACAAAAAGACAAAAAACATAAAGACAAAAAACAAGACAAACAAAAAACCAAAATAACAAAACAAAACAAAAAAACACAACCCAACAGGATTTTTATGGATTTAGTGAAACTGATTCTAAACTTTATATGAAAAGGTAAAGGGATCTAGAGTCAATAAAATAATTTCAGAAAAAGAAGAAAGTGGGAAGAACTGTATTAGCCTGTTTTAAGAGATAGGATTTGAGCTATAGTAAGCAAAACATCATAATATTAGCGAAGAAATAGACACATGGATGAATGTAACAAAGGACTTGGAAACCAAAGACGACTGTGACATTCTGACGAAGGTGTAAAATTCACAACCCCAAGATCAAGAGCTAAATGCTCCACCAACTTGAGCCAGCCAGGTTCCCTTTTGCCCATTTTTATTTGAGTTATTTTTATTGCTGATTTGTAAAAATTCATTGTATATTCTGGATGGCAGACCCTTTTCAGCTATGAAAGATCTGCAAGTATTTCCTCTCATTATGTGGGTTGTCTTTTCATTTTCTTAATCGTGCTTTGATGCACAAAATTTCTCAGTTTTGATGAAGTCAAATGTTCTCTTGGTTGCTTGTAATTTGTAAGCATGTAATTTGTAAGCATGGCCATATCCAAAGTCATGAAGGTTTATAGTTAGGTTTTCTTTTAAGGGTTTAATAGTTTTAGCTTTATATTTAGGTCTGTGGCTCATTTTGACTTAATTTTCATATATGATGTAAGATAGGGGTCCAAACTCATTCTTTTGCATATGACTTGACAACAAATGGCAGTAAAATAACTGAAAAGATGGTTGTTTTCACATCAATTGTCTGGTTAAATTTCTTGAAAAAGAGAAATTAACTGACCATAGATGTAGATGTTTATGCTTATACTTTAAATTCTTTTCAATTGATTTCTATGTCTAGATTATGCCAATACTGCACTGGCTTGATTACTGTAGCTTTGTAGCTGAAATTGGAAAGTGTAAGTCCTACTTCATTCTTTTTCAAGATTTTTTTTAGCCATTCTAGGCCTCTTAAGTTTTTTTAAAAATATTTATTTATTTATTTATCCAGACAGAGATCACAAGTAGGCAGAGAGGCAGGGAGAGAGAAGAGGAAGCAGGCTCCCTGCTGAGCAGAGAGCCCGATACGGGGCTCGATCCCAGGACACCGGGATCATGACCCAAGCTGAAGGCAGAGGCTTTAACCCACTGAGCCACCCAGGCACCCCTAGGCCCCTTAAATTTACACAAGCATTTTAGGACCAGCTTGCCAATTTCCGCAAAAATGCCAGCTAGGATTTAGATAATCAGATTGAATCTGTAGATCATTTAGAAGAGTATTGCCATCTTAACAAAATTTAGTTTTCCAATCCATGAAGACAGGGTGTCTTTATTTGGGTCTTTCTTAATTTCTTTCAATAATATTTTGTAAATGTACATGTATAAGTCTTATACTTATTTTTTAAAGTACTCCTAAAGATTTTGGATTTTTTGATGCTACTGCAAATGGAAATTACATAGGTTTATTATTATTATTCCTTGTTAGTTTATGGAAATACAATTGGGAGCACCTGGGTGGCTCAGTTGGTCAAGTTCGGCTCTGGTCGTGATCTCCATGTCATGAGATCAAGCCTTGTCTCAGACTCCATGCTCAGCAAGGAGGCTGCTTCACTCTGCTCCTCCCCCTACATGCACACACATACTCTCTCTCTAAAATAAATAAATATTTTTTAAAAAGAAATACAATTGATATATGTATTTGATCTTCTATCTTGCAACCTGACTTATTTGCTCTAAGTTTGTGTGTGTGTGTGTGTGTGTGTGTATTCCATAGGACTTATTTTATACAATCCCATCTCATCTGTGAATAAGAATAGTTTCATTTCTTCCTTTCCAATCTGGATGGCTTGTTTTTCATAGTCTCACCTAATTGCCCAGGCTAGAACCTTCAGTACAACACTGACTATTAAGGGATAAGGGCAGACATCCTTACTCTTTCTCACCTTAGGGGAAAAGCTTTAAGTCTGGCAATAATCTCTCTGACATAGCTGTAGCAACACATTTCTAGATAGGTCTCCTGAGACAAGGGAAATAAAAGCACAAATAAACTATTGGGGCTACATCAAAATAAAAAGCTTCTGCACAGTGAAGAAAACAATAAAACTAAAAGGCAACCTATTGAATGGGAGAAGATATTTGCAAATGACATATCCAATAAAGCTTTAGTATCCAAAATACATAAAAAACTTAAACAACTCAATACCCAAAAAACAAATAATCCAATTAAAAAATGGGCAGAATACATGAAAAGATATTTCTCCAAAGAAGACAACCAGATGGCCATAAAACAGTCAGGCACTTCAGAAGGTATGGAATGAATAGCACATTTGACCTAAAGAAGTAGAAGCCAGGAAATAATGAAGATAAATGCAGAAGACAATGAAATTGAAAACAGCAGAGCCAATTAACACAAGTGATTTTTGGGAATACCTATAAGGCAGATTTTTTTTAAAGGTTTTATTTATTTATTTGACTGAGAGATAGAGAGAGAGCACAAGCAGAGGGAGCAGCAGGCAGATGGAGAAGGAGAAGCAGGCTCCCTGCTGAGCAAGGACGCCCCCTGACCCCCATGCAAGGCTGGACCCCAGAACCACGGGATCATGACTTGAGCCTAAGGCAGATGCTTTATGACTGAGCCACCCAGGTGCCCCATAAGGTAGACACTTTTGCAATAATGATCAATTACTAAAGAGAAAAGCAGAAACAAACAAGTTAAATAAATCTGTACAAAATTTAGATGAGGAGAGTTTATTATAAGGGAACAGAAGTTCCCCCAGGATAACCAATCTTTGGAACACTGAAAAGAAATAAAATAAAATAAAATAAAATAAAATAGGGGCGCCTGGGTGGCTCAGTGGTTTGGGCTGCTGCCTTCGGCTCGGGTCATGATCTCAGGGTCCTGGGATCGAGTCCCACATCGGGATCCCTGCTCCGCAGGAAGCCTGCTTCTCTCTCTCTCTCTCTCTCTCTCTCTCTCTCTGCCTGCCTCTCTGCCTACTTGTGATCTCTGTCTGTCAAATAAATAAATAAAATCTTTAAATAAAAAAAAGAAATAAAATAAAATAAAATATTTTATTTATTTGTTTGTTAGAGAGAGAGAGAGAGAGCGAACACAAGCAGAAGGAGAAACAGCCTCCCTGCTGAGCAAGGAGCCTGATGTGGGACTCAGTCCCAGGACCCTAGGATCATGATCTGAGCTGAAGGCAGACTCTTAACCAATTGAACTACCCAGGTGTCCCATCAGATAAGACTATTTTGGAGACTACTTCTACCAAATGATCAGGGAAAATTAATTGCCAGCTTTTGTAAACTTTTCCAAAGCAAATTAGAAAGGAGGGGGATATTATTCAACTCATTTTTCCCCAGTCAGCAGCTCTTGATTAAAAAAAATCAAGTGAGGGGGGCGCCTGGGTGGCTCAGTGGGTTAAAGCCTCTGCCTTCAGCTCAGGTCATGATCCCGGGATACTGGGATCGAGCCCTGTTCTCTGCTCGGCAGGGAGCCTGCTTCCTCCTCCCTCTCTCTCTGCCTGCCTCTCTGCCTACTTGTGATCTCTATCTGTCAAATAAAATAAATAAAATCTTAAAAAAAAAATCAAGTAAGGACCTTGCCCCCCCAATCCTACTAACAGAACACTTGAGCCAAGGTCATTCATATGGCAATAAATTTCTTAAATAAAATATAACAGTCAAGAGAGCGTGAATTAAGTGAGCAAACAGGCTGTGTCCAAGGAATGAAAATATGACTTCACACTGAAGACTTTCAACTGTTAATTCCCTACATTGACAAATCAGAGGGGAACATGTGTTATTGCCAGTGAGCATAGAAAAAGCCTTTGAAAGAAATTCAACATGTGTTCATGGTACAAACTCCGGCAAACTAAGAATAGAATGGAGCTCCCTTTTCCTAAATTCTACTGCGTAGAGGAGAAATACTAGGAGCATTCTCCTTAAAGTCAGAAACAAGGCAGATCTATACTCTCATTGTTAGTGTTTAAAACTGCACTGGAACACAAAGCCAGAGATGTGGATGTCAAAATAGAGATATGAATATTGAAGAGAGATACTATTTGTTAACAAGATGACCATTTGCCTAGAAAATTAAAAGGAAGAGGTGTGTGGAATACACTCGGATAAGGGACTTCAGAAAGGCGGTATATCGCAAAATCCAGAGCCTTACCACGCAAAAGCACTAATTACTTAAAAGTATGTAATACATAATATTCCATTCACAATAGGAACAAAATCCAAAAGTTTCCTAAGAAGAACTTCAAATCACAAAAAAGTATGAGATCTTTATAAAGACAAATACAAAATTTAACTGATGGATTCAGACAAAAGGAGTCCCCAATAGAGACATATACCATATTATCTAATGTGAAAAACACAATAAAGATGTTAATTCTCCCTAAATGATTTACAGATGTAGTGCCTTAACTATAGTTAGTGATAATCAAGTTTGTGCTGTTGTCTTCCATTCCCAAAAATCAACCCTGGAAAACTACAGAAGCGAGAATGGGAACCACGAAGTATGAGCTTCCCAGATCTGTTGTATCAAACTGCCACGAACTGGGAGGCTTAAACAGCAGAAATAAACTCTCTTACAGTTCCCGAAGCCAAAAGCCCAAAATCACTTTCACTGACCTGAAATCAAGACGCTGGCAGGGCCACACTCCCTTTGAGGCCCTAGGGTAGAATCCTGTCCTTGCTTCTTGCAGCTTCTGGTAGCTACTGGCTCTCCTGTCTTTGTGGCAACGTAACGGCCATCTTCAAGGTCAACATCTTCAAATCTCCCCCTGCTCTCTCTTCACCTTGTCTTCTCTGACGATCCTTCTGCTTCCCTCTTCTGAAGATACAAGTGATTGCATTTAGGGCGCACCTGGGTAATCATGAAGGATCGAAAGATTCTTAAGTTAACCACAACTGCAAAGACCCTTTTCCCAAAGAAAGCAGCATTTACAGGTTCTAGGGACTGGGAGATGGTTTGTTTGGGGGAACATTTTTCAGCCTATCAACAACAAAATTGAAGCAGACCATGAGAAGTCCCTGTGTTGAACTGGTAGCTGTGTTTGGGGCCTGGGAGGGGGAGGCAGCGGTGAAGCTCAGGAGGGCCCACGGTCTTCAGTAGATGGCAGATGACGGGATAGGGGGAGAAACTTGTTGAAACTTCTGCGCTGTTTCACTGAAGGAATCTGAGACATCATCTCAGAGCACGGAGGCCAATAACCCCGGGGGAGTATCAGGTATCAGGAAAAATTAGGTTGATTGATGATGTATGGCTTCAGACTCCATTAATAATCACCTGAAATCACTTTAGCCAGTGAAGCCCGGCCTTCAAAAAAATATTGTGATAGAATCAAAAGAATGTTCTGAAGAGGGAATAGCAGGTATTAGGGCAACGATGCAATATTGGATAACCTCCAAAGAGCAGGGACTCCCCCAAATCACGCTGCTCAGCCACAGTGGAGTAGGAGATAAACTTTAAGAACAGGACACTGAGCAAGGCTCTGAGGACAAGTAAAGCGCCCCCCTCACTGGCAGTTCTGGGAACTGGGTCGTGCAGCCTTGATTTCAGGGTGTGCGGAGGAAGAGCGCTCGGGCGGTTCCAGGCAGCAAAGCGATGATCCTGAGGAAGGCTCAGCTGACCTCGCACCGCACAGCCCAATGGACCCCAGCCCCAGTGCGCCTGCTTCGACCCAGGGAGGCCCTAGGTGGGGTCCTTGGATTTACTGTTTCCTGACTTTGACCTCTGGAGTCTGAAGAAGAGGCTTCAGCCGGGGTGACTGGACTTGGGTCAGCAAAGGGAGGGATCGCAGGTCCCAGGCCCTGTCAGGTGGGACTAGGACCTCTGCCAGGATCTCCGGGACTGACAACAGGGGTCAGGGCATATTTCTGTGGGGACCCCTCGAGTTCTGAGTTGGGGTAGCTCAGTCATTCTCTAGGTATCAAAGTGAGGGCTCTGAGGAAAAGCAGGGAAACTCGCACTACAGACAGAGGAGGCCCTGGGAGACTGGGGCCATGGCCTGAGGGAAGAATTATTGGGTCGAAGGAATATGGGTGGCCGAAGTCCTGTCAGCCGTAGTTGTGACTACACTGAAGAGGACTGAGAATCCCCCCCCACCCCACCCGCCCTCTCCTGCTGCCAGGCCTGGGAGACCTGAGGCAAAAGTAGCTGGATGTGGCATCTTTTCGTGTCTCAGTCGTCTCAGGGAGGTCTGAGAAAAAGGCATGGCGGGTGTGGGATACACATATAAAGCTGAGTACTCCAAGAGTGGACTGCAGGTACCCCTGTCCCAGAACAGAAGAGCCCAGCCCCTGCTGTCATACCTGGAAGACTCTGATTAGAGGTGGCCAGCGGTCCTGAGCTATCCCTTTCCCCAAGGGGCTGCAGCTGGTAGTTCCTCTCAGAGAGGGAAGCCTTCAATCTGAGGGTGCAAAGTCGGGTCAGCTGAGGTAGAGGATGGAGCAGGCCCCATCGGGAGGAAATATTAATAACATAATGGGCCCTCCCACCACAGATAAAGGAGGCCCCTGCTATAAGCCCTGGGAGACCCTGGGCAATTATACCCGATGTGGTGCCCCTCACTTCTTCCTCAGGAGAAAGTCAGAGGAGTTCAGCAGAGTGGTGGGGCCCAGACCCTGGCAGAAGAAAGATTAGGACTCTGAGCACCAAGAGAACCGTCTACCCCTGAACAGTGGGGAACTCAGAGTCTGGCCCTGGCCCTCCTGTCAGCTCTGGGGACCCAGGACTGAGCCTGTAGTCACACCCTGAGCTGCCCCTTCAATTCTCCTTCTAGGAGCTCTAGAAACTGGAAGGTGAAAGCCTTGGTCTGAGGCCCATGTTGTCAGGTCAGCTCATCATTGAAGGCCTACACAGTGCCAGGAGTCAAGGTGAGGGGCATGCCCTGAATGTCTACCAAGGGCCCCAGAAGATGGGACCCACAGTGCCTGACCGTCCATGGCCTACTCTCAGCCCTAGAAGCCTTAGGCTTCTAGCCTGACCTCAGGCTTCTGACCTGACCGCAGGCTGTGCCAGCTGCTCCCTGAGGAGCTATCTCAATCCCTCTTTCAGTTCTTCAGAAATGAGCCAGTCAGGAGAACAGGAACCCTGTGAGGCCCATGAGCACCACTAAAAAGGAGACCTGGGAGCTGCCTTTACCTGAGCTGTCATGGATGAATTTCTCAGCTGAGGCCACTGATGCTTTCCCTCTCTCTCGCCAACGTCTGGGGATCCCCACTGCCCACCCTCCTGCAAGCTACCCCCAGTATAAGTCATCATGCCTCTGGGCCGGAAGAGGGAGGGCTGCAAACCTGAGGAAGACCTTCAGGCCCCAAGACAGCCCTGGAATCTGTGTGCAGGGTCTCATGTCTCAGGAGGTAGAAGCCACAACCTCCTCCTCTCTCTCCTTTGATCCCGGGCCCCCCAGATGTGGTGCCTGCTGCTGGAAAACCAAGTATTCCCAACGGTTCTCAGAGAGCCAGCCTCCTTCCCACTGCCATCACAGCCACTCCACGGAGTGGCTCTCGATCTGATAAGAGTTCTAGAAGCCAAGAAAAGGGGCTCCACCAGCACCTAAATCTTTGCTCAGGGATGCACTTTACAAAAAGGTGGCCAAACAAGGGTGGTTCCTGAGTGTCAAGTAGATAACAAAGGAGCCTACCACAGAGGCAGAAATGCTGAAGAGTGTCACCAAAGAGCACAAGGGCCACTTCCCTGTGATCTTCAAGAAAGCCTATGAGTGCACGGAGGTTGTCTTTGGCATCGATGTGAAGGAAGTAGACCCCATGCGATGCGATGCTTAGCGGTGAGCAGGGCCCGCCCAAGACCGGGCTCCTGGTGGTGCTCCTGGCGGTGATCCTCCTGGAGGGCGACCGTGCCCCCGAGGAGGTGGTGTGGGAAGCGCTGGGGGTCATGGGGGTGTATGCCGGCGAGGAGCACATCATCTTCGGGGAGCCCCGGGCGCTCCTGACCAACGTCTGGGTGCAGGAAGGGTACCTGGAGTACCGGCAGGTGCCCGGCTGTGACCCTGCCCGCTACGAGTTCCTGTGGGGTCCCAGGGCCCACGCGGAAACCAGCAAGATGGAAGTCTGACAGTTTTCGGCCAAGGTCATTGGCACTGATCCCACTTCCTTCCCATGCTAGTATGAGGAAGTTCTGCAAGATGAGAAAGAGAACCCAGGCCAGAGTTGCTGTCACTGACGGCACTACTGCCATGGCCAGTGAAAGTTCCAGTGTTCCATCCTGCAGCTTCTCCTGCCCTAAGCAAAGTCTGGAGAAGATTCTTCTCTCTTCGTTTGAAGACAATAGCCAAATGTCCAAGTAGCATAGAGCTGGGCCCTACTGAGCAGGGAGACCAACATGGGACTTGATCCAAGGACCCTGAGATCATGACCTGAGCTGAAGGTAGATGCTTAACCTACTGAGCCACCCAAGCACCCTCTCTTTTTTTAAAAAAATAAATTTTCATTTTTATGTAATCTCTACAACCAGTGTGGGACTTAAACTCACAGCCCTGAGATTAAGAGTCACATTTCTACTGACTAAGCAGGCCAGGTGCCCCTCATACAATCTCTTGTAATAGAAAGTTTAATTAGCTTCAGAATCTAACTGTATGAATGACAGTGGTCACACATTCATAGTTGTTCATCAGGTTTAGGAATATGTAGTTGAACGCCATGAATGAACCAGATGTTCCACAAGGATTTCTAGAAAAATAGGGTGATATTCCTTGAAGTGACGCCAAGAAGCCACTAGGAAGGCATCTTTTCCCTGGTCTGTTTTTTTTTTTTTTAAGATTTTATTTATTTATTTGACACAGAGAGAGAAAGCAAGAGCAGGAACACAATCAGGGGAGTGGGAGAGGGAGAAGCAGGCTCCCCATTGAGCTGGGAGCCTGATATGGGGCTCGATCCCAGGACCCTGAGATCATGACCTGGGCCAAAGGCAAACGCTTAATGACTGAGCCACCCAGGTGCCCTTTCCCTGGTCTATTCAAGCTAGACGTGCTCCATTAAAATGCCATTAGGCCCAGGTTACTGTAAGTGGATGTTAGCTCTCTCTAAGCAAGGACTGGCTTTTTGGAGGAGGGGGTGGAATGAACAGAAATAGTGTTTTGGATGGAGGAGCAGCTGGCGGGGACGGAAGGAGCTGGTCTTTGACTTGAGTGAATTCAGGGAGACTTGATAACCAACCAAATGCCCAGAGGAGAGGATGGAAGGCCGTGGGGCGAAGTCACAGTAGGAGCAACGGTCATTTTCAGGAGCTGGGGGGACCAAGAGCTAAGCTGCCAGGTGTCAGAGCTGCTGACTGAAGCCACAAGCCAGACACAGCAGAGCTAAGCCCGATCGCTTCCGGGGCTGCTTTAAGCAAGAGCAAGAACAGGGGAAAGCACATTCCTTCTAGGTCGTTTTCTCCCAGTCACAGTGTCCCAGCCAAGAGTCAGGTGGGCGAGCGCGGGCATGGGGGTCACCTCACTGTCAAAAGAGCCAAAACAAATGCTCAGGGCAGTCGTATGCACCCTGAAGTCAGAGGAAGGCAAGGGGGAGTGGCTAAGGCAGGTGGGAAAAGTGTCTTCAAGGATTCCTCCTCCCTCCCCCCTTACGGAGGGCAAAGTAGAGGCCCAGAAGATCTCTGCCCAAGGCCTCAGATAAAGACACTTGAGAATGAAAGCAGGGGCCAGGAATGTACCTATGAGAAGGGCCGAGTCTGATGTGGATGTGGAGAGGGTCGCTTCTCCCCATGAGGCCTGCCAGGTTATGCCTTTGAAATGGCCTGGGTCAGGCCTGAAAAATCCTACGTTAGGGTTTCTACCCAGGAGGCAGCCTCCTCAGCATTTTATCGGGGTGTGATATATGCTGGTATGACTCACGTCACACACATTCCTGCAGTCCTACAAGAAGGGGCTCGCCCAATTTACCTCGGACATGGCGAGCCGAAGGATCATAGCACTTGATGATTTCCCCAGGTCCATGAGACAGAGCTGGGACTAGACCCGTAGTCTGAATTCATCTGGTGGCCGTGTGGTTCCCACTCCCAGCCCGAGGCATCTTGCATCTCTTAGTTCATTCATTTCTCTTCTCAGTTCTCTAGAATGTCTCTCGGGCCAGAAAAAGAAGGTCTCTGTCCCAAGATACTGAAGGCAGACCTAAGAAGGAAGGTGACAATGCAAATCAAGCAGGACGTCAACGTAGACTCCTCTTCTCCAAATCCCAGGGTCCCCCTCGAGAGCTGACTCTATTTCTGTCTGGTTCCAGCACGTTCCCACATGGCGGTACTGTCCCTTGGTTTTCCCCACTGTGCCCTCCTGTCCAACTCTGGAACCTGATCAGGTCACTAGCTCCCTGCTAAATCATCCTCTGAAGGCTATGCTTGTCTCCCAGTGGAACAGCCTAGAATCGCCTGTTCTTCCCCTGACATAACGCATTGCTGTTCCTTGCAGAACCCCCCATGCCCCCTGTCCCTCACCCTGGCACCTCTGTGATAGCAACAGCCCCTTGGAACTAGATGTTCACTTTGGACATGGTGTTTCGATGCCTAGTCATTCCCCACTGGCCTCCTAAACACACACTCAAAGTGATTTCCAAGTGGGCTGGTGAATAGAGTCCGACTTGACACATAACCTCCTGGTTTGGAGGCTCTAACCCTGAAATTAGAGTTTCCTTTAAAACCACTCTGATAGTTGCAGTAGAATTTTAAATGGATGTCTTTTTGAAACTGGACAGGAAACAGATACCCAGATAAGTCCGCTTACCTAGATTAAAAACATCTACTGAAGGTGAATCCCTAAAACCCAGGAACCCTCCTAGAAGTAAAAATTGGTTCCCTGGTAGACATGCTAACTCTCTCAAAAGAAAAAAAATAATATATCCTCCTATTGCCTGTGTGTCTGTGGACCTTCCACACAGGAAAATCCTGGTTTTCAGTCTGGCTAAGGGCACCTGTGGAGAAGAGAGACTCACAAGTTAAGATTCTGACCAGGCATCAAAAGGAAGGGGGACATTCTCAGCCTACTGACATTACAGCAGTTATGGTGAAGGGCAGGGCTCAAAAGAGCTTGTGAGTGAAGAAGGGTAAATGCTCCCTTCTGACCTTTACAGGAGCCTCTGGAAACCACAAGATCCTGTGTTGGAAAGGAAGTTGTTCTCACAACAAATTTTAATGGTGGGTTTTTATTGAGTACCTACCAATGTGTTGGCCTACGGGAGAGACTAAAGTGTTTATCCACATCTTCTCTTTCTCTCCTTCCTGGACACAGGGTGAAACTACATCGCCAGTCCATATGTCGTTAGGCAGAAGCCAAAGGGCTCCTTCCATGCTCTCTCTCCCACTCAGCAGCAAACATGGTGACCCTGTGTTTCAGGGATGAAGCCAAAAGAGGGAAGGAGCTTGGATCCCTGCGTCACCTGAGAGCAATGGCCCCACCATCTGCCATCAGAATTTATGTGAACAAAAGAAATTTTATTACTAGCATCAGCTAGCAGTTACATTAACTAGTAACATAGAGCTAGTATTTTCTGTGGTGAGGAGTATTTAAATATTTTAATTAAAAAAGTAGTAGTCTTTTGTTTCTTTTTTTTTTCAGCTTGATGGAGGCATAATTGACATGTAAAATTGTAAGATATTTCAAGTGTACATATATCATGGTGATTCGATATACCTACACCCTGTAAAAGGATTCTCTCCATCTAGTTAATTAACACGTCCATTGCCTCACATACTAATTTTGTTTTGTTCTCTTGGTGAGACCATTTAAGTTTATCGTCTCAGCAAATTTCAATTATATAATAGTGTTTCTTATCAACCACAGTCACCATGTTTTCCATTAGATCCTTAGACTTTATTCATCTCTTATCTGAAAGTTTATACCCTTTTACCTGCCTTCCCTATTTCCACCCCCAGCCCAACCACCAGCAACCACTTTTCTACTCTTGTTTCTGTCAGCTTGACTTCTTTTGGCTTTTTGTTTGTTTGTTTGTTTTTTAAAGATTCCACATATGGTCTCCTGGTGTCTCAGTGGGTTAAAGCCTCTGCCTTCAGCTCAGGTCATGATCCCAGGGTCCTGGGAGGGAGCTCCGCATCGGGCTCCTTATTCAGTGGAGAGCCTGCTTCTCCCTCTTCCCTGCTTGTGATATCTCTCTCTCCATCTCTCTCAGATAAATAAATAAAATCTTTTAAAAAATAAAGATTCCACATATAAGTGATACCACACAGTATTTATCTTTCTCTGTCTGGCTTCCTTCACTCAGCCTAACACCTCCAAGGTCCATCCATGTTGTCACAAACGGCAGAATTTCATTCTGTCTCATGGCTGAGGAAAACTCCATTACACACACGTGCCACAACTTTTTATGTATTCACTCTCTGGACTATTGTGAATAATACTGCAAAGAACATGACAGTGTCGCTAGCTTTTCCAGCTGTTTTCATTCCCTTTGCATATATACCCAGAAATGGGATCGCTGGGTCCTCTGGTAGTTCTATTTTCACTCTTCGAGAAAACTCCTTAGGGAGTCCATAGTGGCTGCGCCAATTCCAGCAGTGAACTAGGATTCCTTTTCCTCCACGTCCTCATCAGGGCTTATTATCTCTTTTCTTTTTGATCAGAGCAAAACAGCAGGTGTGAGGTGCTATCTCATTCTGGTTTGGATTTGCATTTCCCTGATGTCGAGCACTTTCTAATGTACCTGTTGGCTATTTGGATGTCTTCTTTGGAAAAAGTGTCTATTCAGTTCCTCTGCCCATTCTAAAATCAGATTGTGTTTTGTTAGTGAGTTGTGTAAGCTTTTCATAAATTTTGGATACTAAGCCCTTATGAAATATATGATTTGAGAATATTTTTGCTCATTCTGTAAATTGTCTTCATTTTGTTGATAGTTTCCTTTGCAGTGCAGAAGCTTTCTAATGTAATGTAGTCACACTTGTTTATTTTTGTTATTGTCTTTACTTCTGGTTTTGAATAGAAAAAAAAAATCCCAAAATCCACCCAACCACAAATGGGAAGCTCACTGTTGAGACCACAACTTTCCTATGAGCTATTAATTTATTTGCTAATGGCAGATTTAAACAGTCATAGAGCCCTATGCCTGTCATAGCTCTTGTGAAAATACATACAAAATGAAAAACTATGACTACTTACAAATGTCTACAGCACAAGATCATTACAGACCGTTAGCCCTTCTCGCTTCTGCGCATGGTGAGAGTGGAGAGAAAACAGGTTTTGGAGTCAGACACAGCTGGATTTGTAACCTGTCTTTCCAAATTACTGACCTTGGCTGGGGAAAATTATTTATACTTCCCAATGTAGCAGAGTAGACTGGTTAAGAAAAAAATTTCCAGATGTTTCTACTCAATAGCTAGGTAACCCTGGGGCATACTGTACGACTCTCTGTATCTCAGATGCCTTTAAAAAAGAATGGGGATATAAATAGTGCTAATCTCCTGGGACTGCTGACAGGATTAATGCATCTATGTAAAGGTTTAGAATAATACTTCACAAATGATAAGCACCATATAAGAATTTGCTGTAATTGATGAAAAAATGTTCATCATCATTGGCCATCAGTGAAATCCAAATCAAAACCACAATGAGATACCACCATACACCAGCCAGAATGGCCAAAATCAACAACACGGTAAACAACAAGTGTTGGAGAGGATGTGGAGAAACGGGAACCCTCTTACCCTGTTGGTGGGAATGCAAGTTGGTGCAGCCACTTTGGAGAACAGTGTGAAGATTCCTTAAGAAATTAAAAATAGAGCTACCCTACGACCCAGCAATTGCACTACTGGGTATTTACACCAAGGATACAGATGTCGCGAAAAGAAGGGCCATCTGTACCCCAATGTTGATAGCAGCAATGGCCATAGTTGCCAAACTTTGGAAAAGACCAAGATACCCTTGAACAGATGAATGGATAAAGAAGATAAAGTCCATATATATAATGGAATATTACGCCTCCATCAGAAAGGATGAATACCTACCATTTGCATCGGCATGGATGGGACTGGTGGGGATTCTGCTGAGTGAAGTAATTCAATCAGAGGAAGACAATGATTATATAGTTTCACTCATATGAGGAACATAAGGAATAGTGTGGAGGACCACAGGGGAAGGGAGGGAAAACTGAATGGGAAGAAATCAGAGAGCGAGACAAACCATGAGAGACTCTGGACTCTGGGAAACAAACTGAGGGTTATAGAAGGGAGGGGGTGGGAGATGGAGTAACTGGGTGATGGGCATTCCGGAGGGCACGCATTGTGATGAGTACTGGGTGTCATATGCAACTAATGAATCGTTGAACACTACATCAAAAACTAATGATGTATTGCATGTTGACTATTTGAACATAAAAAAGAACTTGTTATTATTATATAATAGAGAAAATAATAATACCAATTACATCATTGGGTTATGGGAAGCCTTAAATGAGATGAGTATATCAAGCAATCGCCGAAAACCTCATAGAATAAATATTTGGTTTTCTTCACTTTCCTGAACTTAGCCCAGGGCCCCAACACACTGTCTCACAAATACAAAAATGAGTCTATCAACACACAGTACAGATCATTCTCAATCCACAATGTTTCTAAAGACATCAACCTCATTAATCAACATCTTTTCTGAGCTGGCTATTTTATTTCTTACATGTCTTCATTTGAGGCTCCTTGAAAGCAGAGCAGTCATGAGAATTACAAGTTCAATTTCTTTACTAGTTATAAGGCTATTCAGGCTATCTACTTTATATTGAATAGATTGTGGCAATTTGCATTTTTGGAGGATTGGTTTATTTCATCTAAGTGGTGAAATTTATGTGTGTAGAATTGTTCATACTCAACAGAATATTCGTTAAAGTTAATATGAAAGAATATTTATGAGAAACACCAAGAAATTATTTAAAAAATAATAGCAAGGGAATTAACCTTTACAGGAATTAAAATGCACCATAAAGCAATTTTAATCAAGATTGTGACATTGCAGGAATTAACAGATAACTTAGTGAAACCGAGTTGCAAGCTCAGGGGGAATTTTGAATATACATAGGAAATATATTATGAAAGTGCTTTAGTTTAAACCTCAACTCTTCTACTTCTTAAGGCTATAACCGTGAAAAAAAATGTTAAGTTTTATCCCCTTGAATCATTTGCCACATTATCACCATGTAATGCCTCTCTTTATCCGTGATGGTGTTTCTCATCCTAATTTCTACTTTGATATCAACAGAACTACTCCAAGTTTCATTTCGTTAGTATATGCACTATATAACTTTCTTCATCTTTTTTTACTTGTAGGTAATCTACATCTTTATACATAAAGTGGGGTTCTCAAAGACAGCATCTAGTTCTATCTTACTTTTTTATTCAATTGAACAATCTCTGAATTCCTAGTGATGTGTTTAGACTACTCACATTTAAAATTGCTACCGATTTGGGTGGGTTAAAATCTGTATCTCACTGTTTTCTACTGTTTTCTCCACCTGTCTACCTTCACCTGGATTATTAGTTGAGCATTTTAATTCGATTTTACCTTTTCTATTTGCTCACCGTGTATACCTTTTAAAGAAACTTGTTCACTGTTGCCCTAAGGTTTATAGTTATACACTTTAAAGATATAGTTATTTATTTGAGAGAGAGAGACAGAGATTGAGAGCACAAGCGGAGGGGCAGAGGGAGAGGGAGAAAGAATCCGAAGTGGATTCAGAGCAGAGTGTGGAGCCTGACCTGGGGCTCAATCTCACCACCCTGAGATCAGGACCTGAACCAAAACCAAGACTCCGAGGCTCAACCGACTGAGCTGTCCAGGTGCCCCTACAGTATATGTTTTAATAAATATTGGTCTGCCTTCAAATAAAAGTGTACTACCTTCATCCCATGTTCCCTGGAAATTGAGGATTTCTGGAATGATTCTGCTTTTTCATCCTTTATTTTTCCTCCTAGAGTGAGAACATAATGCCTGGAGATAGAATGGGCATCTTATGGTCACAAGTAACAAAAGCTCTAAATGAAACTGTTATGAATGGGAAGATATCTAAGAATAATTTTTGATGACCTCTTTGAGCATTTATACCAATCTTCTTTTGCCTACCCCTGTCTTTTGATTGTTTGAGTGAAAAAAAAAATCCTACTTATTAAGCAAGTATTTTTCAGGTTCTCTCTCACTTATAGCAGAATGCAAACAACTGTCATACACAGGTACTATTTTTATTACCCCTTTAAAAATGAGGAACTGATCACAAAAAGCTTGTGAAGAATTCTCAAGTGTACATAGAATGTTTACCAAATGAGACCATATTCTGAATCACAAAATAAACCTTAATGTGTTTAAAAGTAGAAAACATATGAATTATGTTCTTGGCCCACAAAGGAATTAAACTAGAAATTAGTAACAAAAACATACCTAGAAAATCTTCAAATACATTAAAATTAAATACCATACACTGAAATCTTAAAGTAAAAGAAATTATTGAAATGAATTATAATATGAAAAATCAAAATTTATGGAATGCATCAAGCAAACTTTTTTTTAAAAAGATTTTATTTATTTATTTGACAGAGAGAGAGAGAGATCACAAATAGGCAGAGAGGCAGCAGAGAGAGAGGGAGAAGCAGGCTCCCCGCTGAGCAGAGAGCCCGATGCGGGGCTCGATCTCAGGACCCTGAGATCATGACCTGAGCCGAAGGCAGAGGCTTAAACCACTGAGCCACCCAGGCACTCCTCATCTAAGCAAAACTTATAAAGAATTTTATAATAGTAAATGTGGGGCACCAGGGTGGTTCAATTAGTTAAACATCTGCCTTTGGCTCAGTTCATGAGCCTGCTTCTCCTTATCCCTCTGCCTCTCCCTCTACTTTGTGTTCTCCCGCTCTTGCTCTCTCTTAAATAAATAAGTAAATAAATAAATAAATAAATAACATCTTTATATAATACTAAATGTTTATGTTTAATGGCATCTATTATATTTAATTAGATATCATATTAAAAGAAGTAATTTTATTTTATTAAGATTTTTTTTTTTTACTTATTCATCTGACAGAGAGAGAGAGAGAGACAGAGAGAGCCCAGGGAGGGGGAGAGGCAGAGGGAGAGGGAGAAGCAGACTCTCCGCTGAGCAGGGAACCCAATGCAGGGCTCGATCCCAGGACCTGGAGACCATGACCTGAGCTGAAGGCGGTTGCCCAACCATCTGAGCCATTTAGGCACCCCTAAAGGAAGAAAATTTTAAAGCCATAAACTAATTTTTAACTTTAAGAAATTATGGGGAAAGAGCAAATTAAATACAAAACAAGTGGAGGGAGGAAATAACACAGATTTGAGCAGGAAAACTAAATAGATAAAAGAAAACAATAGAGGGGCGCCTGGGTGACTCAGTCATTAGGTATCTGCCTTTGTCTCAGGTCATGATCCCAGGGTCCTGGGACCCAGCCCTGCATGGGGCTCCCTGCTCAGCGGAGAGTCTGCTTCTCCCTCTCCCTCTGCCTCACTTCTTTTCCCTCTCTTGCTGTCTCTGTCAAATAAATAAATGAAATCTTTAAAAAAAGATAATAATAAAAAAATCAAATCAAAAGTTGGTTCTTCAAGAAGATCAACAAAACTGGTAAACTTCTAGCCATTCTGACCAAGGTGGGGAAAAAACACACACACAAATTGCCACTATCCACAATGGAAGAGAAGGTATCACTGCTGCCCAGAGAGAAATTAAATAAATAAGGGAATGTTATAAATAACTGTCTGAAAATGTGATAATTTATGTAAAATGTATGATGAATACCTTTACAGCTACTAATTACCAAAACTCACTCTAAATTAAATAGGTTAATCTAAACAATCCTACATCTTTACTAAAGAAATAGAGTTTGTAGTTGAAAAACTTGCCAAAACAGAAATTTCCAAACCTAGATGGTTTCACTGGCAAATTCCACCAAACATTTAAAGAAATACCAATTGTACATGGCATCAACCAGAAAGTAGAAAACACCTCTTTTCCCATTATGATTCCAGCATTATCCCAACAGTAAAAACAGATAATGACATTACTGACCAATATTTGTATAGACCAATAACTCTCATGAACATACATGCAAAACCCTCAACAGAATATTCACAAGCTACTTCTATAAATCCAATCTACTTATACATAATAAAGATAAAACATCGGAAACAAGTTGGGTTTCATTCCAAAAATGAAAGACTGGTTTGACATTTGAAAATCTAGCAATATATTTCAACATGGGGACAGACTCTATAGAGGGAAAAAATCATATGATCACATCAATAGGTTCAGAAAAAACATTCAACAAACTTCAAAAGCAAATTCTAATAAAATGTCTGAAGAAACATGGAGTTGAAGACAACGTGCACAGCCGAATAAAGGTCATATGTAAAAATCCTCCAGCTCACAACATTCTTAATGGTGAGAGTATGAATGCTCTTCCCCTAAGTTCAAGAACAAGGCAAAGATGTCTTCCCTTGAACATCAGGCTTTAAATTTTAAGCTATTTTATAAGTCAAAAAATATCTGGAGTAGAATTCAGACTCTCTTTGGGCACCTAGGTGGCTCAGTCAAACGTCTGCCTTCAGTTCAGGTAATGATCTTGGGATCCTGGAATCTAGCCCCGCATTGCATCAGGTTCCCTGATCAATGCGGAGTCTGCTTCTCCCTCTCCCTCAGCACCCCTTCCCCCAGCCTGTGCTCTCTCTCTTTCTCTCTGTCAAGTGAATAAATACAATCTTAAAAAAAAAAAGCAATTCAAACTGTTTCTATAGCAGAAAACATTATTGCCTATACAGAACACAAGGTCAAATATAAAATAAAGCATGTTCTTTTAACAGCAATGAACAACCAGAGTTTGAAACTAAAAATACAATACCACTGACACCAGCACAAAGATAAAAATCATTAGATATGAATTTTACAAAATATGTGCCAGATCATTGTGCTGCATGCTACAAGACAGAGTGATGAAATGAAAGTAAGACTTAGGTAAGCGGGGAGATTAGAATGATGTACAAATAAAGGCACAGAAACTGGAATATCCAAGACAATTCTGAAAAAGCACAATGTTCAAATACTCCAACTATTCAATCACAAGACATTATAAAGCTACAGTGAGAACCATAGTGTTGGCCCTGGGAGCGACACTTTTATCGCTTGTCTAATGTAACAACAGACTCAAAAAGAGAGACACACAAACACAGATCAGTGATTTTTAATAGCGGTGCAAAAGCAATTCAGATGGTGGTGGAACAATAGAGCTTTGCCAAATCCTGCACAACTTATACTAAAAATAACGAAAAATTTGTGTGACAGGTGTGCCAAAGAGCTTTTAGACAAAACACAAAACAGCATAGCCCTTCAAATAATAAACTGATAAATTGGACTTAATGATAATTTAAAACTTTTGCTCTGCAAAAGACAGTGCTAATGGAATGAAAAGACAAACTGCAGACTAGGAAACATTTTTCAATTTATTTATGTGATTATATATTCTCTATACAATACAATTGAGTTAAAACTCAGTAACAACACAAATAATAAATGGGCCAGAGTTCTGAACAGACATTTCAGCAAAGAATATATAGAGATTGCAAATGAGCATTGGAAAAGCTAGTCAACATCATTATTCATTCGAGAAATGAAAGTTAAAATCACAGTAAGATATCACTACACATTTATTAAAAGACAAAACAAGGAAAAAGGTACTGGTGAGGATGTGGAGTATTTATAACTTTATAACACACAGTTGGAGGGAGTGCAAAATTTGGCCCTTTCTTACGAGGTGAAATTTGCCATACAACCCAGCAATCGCATTCCTAGGCATTTACCCAAGTGAGTCGATAACTTAGGTTCACACAAAAACCTGTATATGAATGTTTATAGTTTTATTCTTAATCGCCAAAATCTGAAAACAAACCAGTTGTCTCTCCCCAAGTTAATATAACCCAAACTAGGGTACCTGGGTGGCTCAGTGGGCTAAGCTGCTGCCTTCAGCTCAGGTCATGATCTCGGGTCCTGAGATCGAGTCCCGCATCGGGCACTCTGCTCAGCAGGGAGCCTGCTTCCTCCTCTCTCTCTCTGCCTGCCTCTATGCCTGCTTGTGATCTCTCTCTGTCAAATAAATAAATAAAATCTTTAAAATATATATATATATAACCCAAACTACAGTACATTCCCAACAAACAATACTCAGAAATCAAAGAGAAGGAGCCATTGATTAATCTATACAATAACATGGATGGTTTTCAAATGTATCTCTCTAACTGAAAGAAGCCTGCCAGAAAAGCTTCATATTATGTTTCTCCATTTATATGACATTCTGGGAAAGGCAAATGTATGGGAATGGAGAACAGGACTGATGGCTTTCAGGCATTGGGGAAAGGAGGTAGGTCACAATAGGTCAGCGCAAGCTAACTTTCATGGTGTTGGACTCCTGTGTGGCTCTATGGAAGTTGATACATGACTCTGCATTTGTCAAAACCCTTAGAACTATACACTACAAAGATTTAATATTAGTAAAAAAAATTTTTAAAGATCAAACAGGATGTCACAGAAGAGATGAAATGCAGACTTGACAAATGAATCTAATGGTAAAACGTAGGTCATAAGCATACTGAAGAGGTGTGGAAGAAGGAAGCTGACGTAAGCAACTTTTGAAAATGTTGTTTTGGGTGCTGAATGGGTCAGTTGGTTAGCGTCTGCCTTTGGCTCAGGTCATGATCCCAGAGTCCTAGGACTGAGCCCCGCACTGGGCTCCCTGCTCAGCGGGGAGTCTGCTTCTCCCTCTCCCTCCGCCCCTCCTCCAGCTTGTGCTTGCACACACACTCTCTCTCTCAAAAATAAATAAATAAAATCTTTAAAAAAAATAAAATGATGCATTTTTTATTATGTTTAGTTAGCCAGCATATAAGTTTTTGAAAATGATGTTCTGTTTAGATATTATAAGGTTAAAGACAAGGAGACTTGTACCCCAGTCTTGCATTCTAATTGTTAAGTTTGATTTTCATAAGACTAAGGGTTAGCAATTCTGAAATCACTATACATGTATTCTAGGTTGTGAAAAATAAGTAAAATATATTGTAGTAACGAGAGCCAAGTTTTTCATTGTCAAAGAAAGAAGTTACAATTAAGCAAAAGGGAATGTTCTAATGAACCTTATGGTAGTGGATTATAGTTGGAAATATCTTAAGAACTCATGTTTATTTTAGTATGTTTATACTCATATAAGTAAACAAGTATAAAGATAATTATACTTATATAAGTATATATTCTGTATACTTAGCTCACATACATTTAATTCATAGCTCTGTCTAGAGGGCCTAGAACCAGTAACAATCCAGTAAGAGCACACACATAACTCCCGGATTTCCATCTTTAAATACTATTTGCTAATAAAAGGAGCCAGGGTGCCTTGGGTGTTGGTTATTTCTAGGCCTCAGTGGTGCACCGAGAACATCTTGTGATGCCAGAAGGCACACAAGTGCAAAAGCGCAGAGAGGAGTGGATAGAAGGAATGCCAAAAGGACATAGGCACCAACCCAAAAGAGATCCAAGTGGTCACAGATAGAGCAATATGAAAAGTAAAAGAAATAATGGTAGTTTCGGATTAAAACCCGAAGAATACAATTAATACCTGTGAGCCCAAACCAATGTAAATAAATGAAGGGAATCCTAAACGAATGGTAGTGGGAATGTGAGAAATAGATATGCGCCATTAGAACATCAGTGATGGGGCACCTGGGTGGCTCAGTTGGTTAAGCGACTGACTCTTGCTTTCGGCTCAAGTCATAATCTCAGGGTTGTGGGATCGAGCCCCACGTTGGGCTCCCTGCTCAGCACAGAGTCAGCTTGTCCCTCTCCCTCTACTCCTCCCCCTATTTGTGCTCTATCTCTCAAATAAATAAATAAATAAATAAATAAAATCTTAAAAAATAAAAGAACATCAGGGATAACTGTGGCAGGCAAGAGACACTGTGAAAAGTAATAACTGTTGGCAAAATTTTAAGAGAAACAGGATACTTGCATAGACTCAAAGTCTCTCCCCCAAAGTTACTGACTTCGGTGGTTTTAACATATATTCCCCAAACTTTCATCATGCCTTGGGAAGTGTAGCTTAATTTTTCTTTTCCTTTTTTTTTTTTTTAAAAATATTTTATTTATTTATTTCAGAGAAAGGGGTGCGGTGGAGAGGGAGAAGCAGACTCCATGCTGAGTGTGGAGCCCAGTGTGTGGCTGATCTCAGGACCCTGAGATCACAACCTGAGCTGAAATCAAGAGTCCAATGTTTAACTGACTGAGCCTCCCAGGTGCTCTGTAGCTTAATTTTTCACACACTTAAGCAGGAACTGGACTTAGTGATAAGCTTCTTAGGTGTAGTACATGGAAAGAAAAAAAAAATAACTTTTAGAGTGCAGAAATGTTGGCAGACACCAACTTCACCTAAGCAACTGAAGTTTACATCTGCATAATGGGAGTTATTCATATCGTGAATGTCCTTCCACGCTGCAAGGTTAGGGGCCCAGAATTTATGTGGTATTCATTCCCAAGTCAAATCAAGGAGAAAATATAATAGGAAAAAACAAATCAGGGGCATTCAACAAACCCCTGACCAGAATTTCAAGGTTACAGAAAGTAAGGAAAGACTGGGGAAGTTTCCGACTGGGGACTAGATAGGAGACTGGGGTCATGGCAACTGAATGAAATGTGGGACCCTGGACTGGATTCTGAAATCAAAAATAGAGATTAGTAGAAAATCTGGTAAAATCTGAATAAAGTCAACAGTTTAGTAAATAGTATTGTATCAACATTAATTTCTTAGTTTTGATAGTTTTATAATGCTTATTATGTAAGACATTAACACCAGGGGAAGATCACTAAGTGGTATCCAGGAACTCTGCACAAAAAGCTTTGGAATTCTTTTAAGTATAAAATTGTTTGACACTGGGGTGCCTGGGTGGCTTAGTGGGTTAAAGCCTCTGCCTTTGGCTTGGGTCATGATCTTAATGCCTCTGCCTTCAGTTTGGGTCATGATCTCAGGGTCCTGGTTTCGAGCCCCACATTGGGCTCTCTGCTCAGCAGGGAGACTGCTTCCCTTCCTCTCTCTCTGCCTGCCTCTCTGCCTGCTTGTGATCTCTCTCTCTCCGTGACTCTCTCTCTCTGTGACACAGTCAACTCTGTGACTTAAGAAAATGAAATTTATGATTTGCATACATTTAATTCATAGCTCTGGTTTAAGAAAATGAAATTTATGAAGTTATAAACAAATACTTGCTCACAATGTTAATAGGTACTATGAGCATGCTTTAAAACACACACACAAAGTTTTGATTTTCTTTACAACATTCTACAGATGTCAGATTTAGACACATTTCAGTTGCTCAACCAAACTGTACTTAAGGCCATTATTTTGTTTTATTCTAAGTCTGTTTACAATATTTTAATGGTCCTTTAGCATAACTACTGATACAAGTAATCAAATGGAAATGCATAACTATAGCTTTCACTCTGTAAATATCTTAACATAGTTTGGTATATCAGATTTATCTCTTAAAATGAATCTTTATCCCTTTTGATTGAAGATATGACAAATCTCATTTATATTAAATATATGCATAAATTCAGCTATTTGGAAGGTAGTAGAAGTCACTGGGCATTGTCTTTGGAACATATATATTAAATACTCTTATAAAAGTTCTGATGATATTGAATTAAAGAAGGTGTGTCAGAACTCTGAGAGTGTCAGCCTTACAACTGAGAGTGGTATTCCAAGGCCAAGTATATAGAATTATGTTTATTCATAATATAAAATTATATAACATATAATTATATATATACACACATAGATATAATTATATTTATGTATCTCTATATAAATTTATAATTGAAGTATAGAAATGCTAGTGTTGAGAAAACAAATTCTAAGATAATGGTTACTAGTAACAGTGAATTAATTTCAGATTTTCTCCTTACATGGCTACTTGTGCTTTGCTTTGGTCTTTGTTAATATTTATTAATGTAAATACTTAATTTGGTTGAGTCAATGATATTTGAAGATGCAAAAATTTTATATACTATCATTTTTTATAATGATCCTATCTGTATACATGCTTTTACTACCAAGGAAATATAGCAGGGGAAAGTGGTTTCATGATAAATGGCTTGTCTTTGGGACTAAGATATAAGTATTAATTCTAGATGCTGATGGAACATTTGACTTTAAGTGGCAGTTTGTCAAACAATGTAAGATGCATAAGTTCTAAGGCATTAGAAAAACATAAAACAAAGAATTTCATCAATTCAACAAGAGTCTGTTTTTAGGAAGCAAAAACATGAAAGCATGGAAAATTGCTTGAAATATATAAAATAAGATAGAAGAGTTAAAATAAAACATTCCAGAAATTGTAACAAATGTTAATACATTAAATTCCCCTATTAAAATTCAGAGAAATTGAAATAGAAGAAAACAAAGCAAAACATACAAAAATAACACAACCATAATCTGTTCACAAGGGTTACTCTTAAAGTGTAATGATACAAAGAACTTAATAATAGAAGATGGGAACAGATTTATTAATGAAGTGCTAAAAGAATCAAAGCAGAGGGGTTATCAGACATATCAGGCAAAATAGGATTCAAGGTTAAAAAAACACTGGAAAGGATAAGCAATGGTATCTTTTTTTTTTTAAAGCTATCTTTATACCCAATACGGGGTTCGAAATCATGACCCCAAGATCAAAAGTCAGATACTCTACTGACTGAGCCAGCCAGGCACCCTAGTATTGATATCTTTTTTGATAAAGAGTATATTGAGATGCAATCATAGTCATCAACTACGTACCTCACTACACAATTTTTAAAAATTAATTTATATTTTTGTTGTGGTAAAATCCCATAACATGTACCTTCTTAGATTTTTTTTAATTTAATTTTTTTAATTTAATTTTTTTCTTATGCTACTTTTTTAAACTTTTTAATCTTTCCCTTTTACCATTTTTTTCTTATTTTTTTCCAATTTATTTATTTTCAGAAAAACAGTATTCGTTATTTTTTCACCACACCCAGTGCTCCATGCAATCCATGCCCTCTATAATACCCACCACCTGGTACCCCAACCTCCCACACCCCCGCCACTTCAAAACAGACACATAGACCAGTGGAACAGAGTAGAGAGCCCAGATATGGACCCTCAACTCTATGGTCAATTAATCTTCGACAAAACAGGAAAAAAATATACAGTGGAAAAAAGACAGTCTCTTCAATAAATGGTGCTGGGAAAACTGGGCAGCTATATGTAGAAGAATGAAACTAGACCATTCTCTTACACCGTACACAAAGATAAACTCAAAATGGATAAAAGACCTCAACGTGAGGCAGGAATCCATCAGAATCCTAGAGGAGAACATAGGCAGTAATCTCTTCGATATCAGCCACAGAAACTTCTTTAAAGATATGTCTCCAAAGACAAAGGAAACAAAAGCGAAAATAAACTTTTGGGACTTCATCAAAATCAAAAGCTTCTGCACAGCAAAGGAAACAGTCAAAAAAACAAAGAGGCAACCCACGGAATGGCAGAAGATATTTGCAAACGACAGTACAGACAAAAGGTTGATATCCAGGATCTATAATGAACTCCTCAAACTCAACACACATGAAACAGGCAAACATATCAAAAAATGGGAAGAAGATATGAACAGACACTTCTCCCATCAAGACATACAAATGGCTATCAGACACATGAAAAAATGTTCATCATCACTAATCATCAGGGAAATTCAAGTTAAAACCACATTGAGATATCACCTTACACCAGTTAGAATGGCCAAAATTAACAAAACAGGAAACAACATGTGTTGGAGATGATGTGGAGAAAGGGGAACCCTCTTACACTGTTGGTGGGAATGCAAGTTGGTGCAGCCTCTTTGGAGAACAGTGTGGAGATTCCTGAAGAAATTAAAAATAGAACTTCCCTATGACCCTGCAATTGCACTCCTGGGTATTTACCCCAAAGATACAGATGCCGTGAAAAGAAGGGCCATCTGTACCCCAATGTTTATAGCAGCAATGGCCACAGTTGCCAAACTATGGAAAGAACCAAGATGCCCTTCAACAGATGAATGGATAGGGAAGATGTGGTCCATATACACTATGGAGTATTGTGCCTCCATCAGAAAGGACGAATACACAACTTTTGTAGCAACATGGACGGGACTGGAAGAGATTATGCTGAGTGAAATAAGTCAAGCAGAGAGAGTCAATTATCATATGGTTTCACTTATTTGTGGAGCATAACAAATATCATGGAGGACAAGCGGTGTTAGAGAGGAGAAGGGAGTTGGGGGAAATTGGAAGGGGAGGTGAATCATGAGAGACTATGGACTCTGAAAAACAACCTTCTTAGATTTTTAAGTGTAAAATACAGTATTGTTATCTATAGGTACAATGTTGTACATCAGATATCTAGAACTTACTCATTTTGCATACATGAAATTGTATACATGCTGATTAGCAATTTCCCATCCCTCACCTCTCCTAGTCCCTGGCAACCAGAATTCTATTCTTCGCATCTATGAGTTTGACTATTTTCAATATTTCATATAAGTGAACTCACGTGGAATTTGTCCTTCTGCAACTGGCTCCTTTCACTTAGCATAATGTCGTCAAGGTTCATACAGGCTATCTCATATTGGAGGGCTTCCTGCCTGTTACAAGGCTGGATAATATTCCACTGTTTGTATATACCACATTTTCATTATCCATTCACCCCCTGATGGATGTTTAGGTTGTATCCACGTCTTGGCTATTGTGAATAGCACTGCAATGAAAATGGGAGTGCTAATACCTCTTCGAGATCCTAATTTCAATCCCTTTGGATAAGTACCCAGAAATGGGATCATATAGTTCCCTTTTTAATTTTCTGAGGAACCTCCATATTGTGTTCCATAATTGCTGCACCACTTTACATTCCCATCAACAATGCACAAGGATTCCCCTTTCTCCACATCCTCTCCAGCACTTATCTCAAATGTTTTGGATTATAGCCATTCCAACAGACGTGAGATGATGCCTCATCGTAGTGTCACACTATTTTTTTTTAGTAGGCTGTAGGCCCGATGTGGGGCTTGAACTCAAACTCCCAGATCAAGAGTCACATGCTCCACCCACTGAGCCAACCAGGCATCCCAGTTACCACTTTGCTTTATTTGAGCCATTCCGATTGGTTTATAGTGATATTTCATTGTGCTCTTAACTTGCATTTCCCTAATGGTAAGTGATACTGATATCTTTTCAAATGTGCTTATTTGTCATTTGTATATCTTCTTTGTTAACAGGTCTTTTCAAACCTTTTGCCCATATTTTAATTAGGTTGGTTGTTTTTCCCGCTGTAGAGCTTGTACTCAGCTTTATATATTCTGAGTACAAGTCCTTTGTCAAATATGCAATTTACAAATTTTCTCCCAGTTTCTATCTTCTCTTTTCATTCTCTTAACAGTGCCTTTCACAGAACAACTTTGTAAATGTTGATTAAGTGCGTACCTAAGTTTTCATTTTCTTTGGAGTGATTGTAAATTGCATTGTATCTTTAATTCTGGTTTCCAAATGTTCATTGCTAACATACAGAAACAATTGATTTCTGTGTGTTAGTTAGCCTTGTATACTATGACACTACTAAACATACTTATTAGTTCTAAGAGACTTGTAGATTCCTTGAGATTTTTTTTACATAAACAATTATGTCCTCTGAAAATAGAAACGATATTATTCCTTTCTTTCCAATCTGTATACTTTTTATTCTTCTTTACTTTTTCTTTTCTTTTTGCCTAGTGCACTGGCTAGAAGTTCTAGTACTATGTTGTGTATCACATTTTGAAATTCCAAGTTATATTTTATCTGTCACTTCACAGGTCAAATTTTTCAACATTATACTCTTGATATTTAGTTACTTCCTTAATCAAATAAAGTAGAATTCAGCACATAAATTTAATATAACAATGAGTCATATTTTTCTCATAAACAACATAATTTATATTATGTCCATCAAATAACTGTGCTTTTATTCAAATGGCAGGATTAGCAGTAATAAGGACACAAGATGGAATTACTAAAATGGAGTCTCTTATGTGATTTACATGACTAGTTTCACTTATGAGGGCAAAGGATATGTTGAAAGTCATTTTCCCATGGTGACAGATGTTTAACTTTCCATAGCAATTGTCCTTAGTGTTCTGGTATTCAGTGGTCATTTTTGTGGCAACGATTCACAGCATAAAAGCTCTTTGAAATACACTGATATTATTTTTCTCTATTAAAGGTAGAGAACTTAGGCAAAGACAGAGTTGATGAATGTTTTCACAGCAGCAGTACCAGAGCAGGTGAAGAATCATGCCTTTGCTTCATGAATAGTTAAGCCAAATAACAGCCACATTTAATGAGAAAAATATCTTCTTGGGCTTCAGGAACTACCGTGATCTTATGATAATTATTCCTTCTATACTCTCCCCGAAAATTTCTTGCATCACTCTTAGCATTACTTGACTCTGCTCTATGTTTTCTAGCTGTTTGTCTCATTGATTTTATTGCAAACTCAAAAAAAAAAAAAAGAGAGAGAAACTGTTTCTGATTTGTCTTTGTTGCACACCAAGAACCCTCAACTCAGTGGCTAGTATATTATCCTCAGAAAAAAATGACTGAACCAATGATTTATTGTTAGTCTCAACACCAAAGAACTAGAACCGTGTTAGCTCAGTACATGCTATCACCTATCTACTGCTTCTGGTTTGTAAATAACCAACAGGTATAACTTAATTACTAAACAAACAGGTCACATTTTCTTCCCCAAGTAGATTCTGCAGTGAGAAAATTGGCTGAGTGTAAAGCTCAGAGATGGGGTGGAGTCTGGGAATCCTATCACTTATTTCAGACCTAGGACCCATTGGTACAATAAAGTCACATTTTCCCCCCAAATGGCTTAACTAAGGGTGTTTATAATGTCTGGATTTATTAGTTAATTGGAAAACCTCCTCTACGTTCTTATTTTAAGGTAGTGTTTGCATTTATCAGATTGTTCAGCTAAAAGGGAAAACGATTAATCATCAATCGTTCCTAGGGTTAAAGCAGGGAGGCCGGCAGGCCAGAAGAAGGGAAGGAGAAAGGGAAGGAAGTAAGAAAACAACAACAACAAAGAAACAGAGAAAATAAAACCTAATAAAAACGTGCTCTCTACCATGCATTTGAAATTAGGCCACCAATTAATTGTTAGTGGGATGTATTTCGTGATGTGTTCCTATAGTTCATGTGAGTTGGTTGTTTGCACCATTAATACCGTAATGGCCCGTTAGTGATGTGGTTGGGTACACTCCTTCACAAAGAAATTGTTTAGACATTCGGGTTTAACCTGTGGCCACGAAAGATCTCCTTGCCACTTACAAAGTGGTATGAACCATGCATTTTTGGTCTCATAATGACAATATATAATACCCCAAGCTAAAATACCAGCGACAGTATCCACCATGATTTCTGAATATCAGAAATTTATTACTTTATCCTTCCTTTTTGTTGGTTTGTGATCTGAAAACCTGTGTCTCAATCAATTTGGAGAGGGATTATACCATATTTATTATATTTAAGATGCTACACCAGAAAGTAAGCTTTCAAAGGAGACAAAAGAACACTGTCACTGCCTTTAAGAGTGTATACTATTGTGGTTAATGGAACTTTAGAATCAGATACTTGCCTAAATATATTAATTATTGTCATTTTTAACACTCTGAGATACAACCGATACATAATAAAATGCACATAACTAAACCATATAATTTGGTAAGATTCAAAATATGTATACACTTATGAAACCATCACCACCATAAAGCTAATGGACATAACCATTATCCTCAAAAGTTCCCTCAAACTCTTTGTAACCCTCCTTCATGCATAACCTAGCTTAACCCCACATATCCAAACACTGAACTTCTCTATGACCCTATAGATTAATTTATGTGTCTAGAAGTTTACACTGATGGACTCACACAGTATGACTCTTCAGTATCACTTTTTTTCACTCTGTATACTTAATTTGAGATTCATTATCATTGCATGTGTCAAATGGTTCATCTTTGTGGCTGGTTATTCACGTGGATAGAAATTTGGGTTGTTTCGCATTTGGGGCTGTTATAAATAAAGTTGCTATCATTATTACTAACTGTAATAAGTCAGACGGAGAAAAACACATACCATATGATTTCATTTATATGTGGAATCTAAAAAAATGCAAAATATATCAAAACAAATAAAAGGCTCACAGGTACAGAGAGGAGACTGGTGGCGGCCTGAGGTCAGGGATAAGGTATGGGTGAAATAGATCAAAATAGGTCAAAAGGTGCAAACGTCCAGTTATAAAACAAGTAAATCATGGGGATGTCATATACGACACGGTGACTACAGTTAATGATACTGTACTGTGTATTTAAAAGTTGCTAAGAGAGTAAATCTTAAAACTTCTCATTACAAGGAAAAAACTATAACTATGTATGGTGATGAATGGTAATTAGACTTATCGCGGTGATGATTTCGGTGTATTCAAATATCCAATCACTATGTTGCAATTATACCTCAATAAAAAATGAAAACAAAGCTTGTGTGTGTGTCTGTGTGTGCGCGTGCGCGCACGCACTTTCATTTAAGTTGAGTAAAGACCTGGGAGCAGAATGGCTGTGTGAAATCGTAAGTGCACGTTCAGCTTTTTAATAAACTGATAGCTTTTTTCCCCAGTGTGACTGTACCATTTTGCCTTCCTTTAGGAACGTGTAAGAGTTACTCTATATGCTACAACCAGTTGGGTACAACAATCTTCTAAATTTCTGCCATTTTAATAGGTGTGTAGCAGTACCTCAGAGTTCGATTTGCATTTCCATAACTAATGATATTAAACATCTTTTCCTGTGTTTGTTTTTGGAGATGCTTTGTCTGAAAATGTTTCGTTCTGTGTATGGCTTCTCATTTCCTTCTCTAGTAGTCTTTTGAAGAACAGGAATTAATTTTAATGAAGCCCAATTCATTAAATTTTTCTGTCCTGGATGTTGATTCTGGTATGCTTTTGTTTCAGAAATAATCTTTCCTTTAATTAAGGTCACACAAGCTTTCTCCTGAAAGTTTTAAAGTTTTAGATTTTACATTTACATCTGTGATGCATTTTGAGTTAATTTTTATATGGGGCTGTGGTTCACTTTTAATGCATCTGGACAGACAATTGTTATGGCACAATTTGCTGAAAGGAATAATTTTATTCATTATATTGCCTTGAAACACTTGTAGAAAATCCATTAGCCATATGCATAAGTTTTCTTCTGGGTTTTCTATTCTGTTCTACTGATCTATGTGTCTATTTTTATATAATCAATACCACAGTGTATCTTTATTTTTTTTTAAGACCTGTCTATTTATTTTAAGGGGAGCAGAGGGAGAGAAAGAAAATCTCAAGCAGACTCCCTGCTGAGTGTGGGGCCGGATTTAGAGCTTGATCTCAAGACCCTGAGATCATGACCTGAGCCGAAACCAAGTTGGAGGCTTAACTGACTGAGTCCCTCAAGCACCCCTGCCATATTGTATCTTTACAATGAATCTTAAAACCAGGTGCAGTGAATATTCTGACTTCATTTTACTTTCACAAAGTTGTTCTGGATATTCTAGGTCCTTCAATTTCCATATGAACTTTAGAACAAGCTTGCAATTTCTGGCCTAAAAAATACACAGCAACCCCCTTCCCCCACCCCCACCCCCACCAACAAGCCTATCTTTTTTTTTACTTTGTTTTTTATTTATTTTCAGCATAACAGTATTCATTATTTTTTCACCACACCCAGTGCTCCATGCAATCCGTGCCCTCTATAATACCCACCACCTGGTACCCCAACCTCCCACACCCCCGCCACTTCAAACCCCTCAGATTGTTTTTCAGAGTCCATAGTCTGTCATGGTTCACCTCCCCTTCCAATTTCCCCCAACTCCCTTCTCCTCTCTAACTCCCCATGTCCTTTGAGTTAGCTTTATTTATTTTCCCCTCCGCATTTTGGGTTGTAATTTTGGACTGGATGCCAAATAATGTGGTTTTTACTGTGAAGATTACTGTACATCCATAAATTACAATTTCCTACCAGATTCCCAGATAATGTTTTTACATTAGATTCATTTTTCCAAATTGCTACTTTATAAAGAAAATTTGATACAAGCACGATGAAACGTTCTTCAATTTTGTTTTGTTTTTCCCAAGTCATCCTTGAACAATCTGGATGTGTCCCACAAACCATCAAATGCAGTAAGTTAAGTGATTTATCTAAAGTCATACAGGTAGCAAAGGGCAGAACACAGTGTAAATCCAGTCAGTCTGACACCGGTAGCTGTGCTTGTAATATTTTTACTTTATGGTCTTTCTAGGGGAAATGGAATCAAAGCTGTGCCTTCGAAAGGACAGGATGACTTGACAGGAATCTTTGAGAAACGAGGAGTAAAGCTTGAGCAAAGTTACAGAAGCTAGAATGTCGCAATTGATTTGGGAGCAAAACCCATATACCGGGAAGGTATCACAAAAGCAGAAGCTGGGAGGGCAGGTTTGTGCAAAATTGTAAAGAACTTTGAATGCCAGATGGGGGAGGTTTATCTTAAAGATTTCTGGGCAGTGGAATGTTATCCTCTACCTGGTTTTAAAGAATGTGTCCCTGGTGTTGTAGGAAAGACAGATGCTTGAGGAGGAAGGTGGTGACGGAAGTCGGAGGTCATTTAGGAGATTTTACCAACAGTCCCGGTTGCAAGTTCCAATATTTTGAAATAGGCCAGTGAGGGGGTAAATGGAAAGGAGAAAAGAACAGGTCGGGGTATGGAGTAAGACAGACGGACGCAGTGATCTGGAAAGAAATATAATGTAAAGTTAAATTTAGGGAAAGAAATTTGGATATTCAAATGAACACAATGCTGCTTGAGTGAAAATGGCCTTCCGTGTTTTTCTGTGAATCTACTATTTTATTGGCTCCTATAAATTTCATTCAGATTCCACTGGAGCCCACAGCCTTTCCACAGTACTGAATTAGTTTTCTAAGGGAAAAATTAACACAACAATGAAAGGGTAATCATAGAGATTTTAGAGTATCATCCTCCCCAAAAGTTAGAAGTAATAAAATAATATAAACTACATACTGGAACTATAACTGTTTCTTTTTTAATGGAACAACAAAAATGCATAGAAATGAGATGATAATCAGTATAGAGAATGTGGTACTGGCTACTTGAATATGCTAAAAATTTGCCAGATATCTGGTTTTCATTTAAAGTCATTTAAATTGGGGCACCTGGGTGGCTCAGTGGGTTAAACGTCTGCCTTCAGTTCAGGTCATGATCTCAGGGTCCTGGGATCGAGCCCTGCGTCGGGCTCTCTGCTCAATGGGGAACCTGCTTCCCCCGCCTCTCTGCCTGCCTCTCTGCCTACTTGTGATCTCTGTCTTTTAAATAAATAAATAAAATCTTTTAAAAAATGAAAAAGTCATTTAAATTGTGTGTAATAAACTTAAACCCACTTAAAAATTACGTCAATGACAAATTTTCAATTCTGTTTGGTGAAACCCATAAAAGCATAGCAAATATAATGTACTACCATAGTTCAAGGAATTTCAAAACCAAATGATAATTTTATTATAGATGCAACTAAAATAAAATACTTGGAATATGTAATTCATATCAAACCATAAAATTTAATGATTTCTAGGGATGTAGAAGTGGCCAAGGTGTCCTTCAAGCTTAAGGTGATTAAATCAATGAGAGCAAATGCTTGTTTCTTTTTTCGCTATAAAGTGTTATTGGACACAGAAAATATGAATAATTTAAATGTGACAAGTAAAATGTGAGTTTGCAGAAAGTGATGGCCTGCTGTTATGTGATTTTCCAAAGGATAGATGTAGAACCACTATTAGAAGCTATAGCTTAAATCAACAAAGAAATAACAAACAAGCAAACAAGGTCAGGAACCAGAAGTACAAAATAGACAAGGCCAGCCAAAGACAGACTGGTCCGCTCAGGAAGTAGTTTCTTAGCATTTAATCACTGCAGGTATTTGAGCACAGGTTAAGGACTATCTTGTAGTACTAATGCCTTCCAATCTGCAGAGAAATGCAAGCATATTAGACATATATTTCTTTAACTTCTTATCCAAATACCTACGAATTTCCCCAACTTCAGAGGATGAGGTTCCCATTCCCTTGTTTTGAGAAAATTCACCGATCAGTATTGTTCCGTCTCTTCCAGGAGTCTTTGTGACTTCCATCATGTATTTTCAAATTCTCCTTTCAGTTACCTTTTCCCTATAAAAGCTAAACATGCTCTAAGAACCGCCTATTGTGAAAAAACAAAACATAAAACAAGACTTGTAGGACTACATGGCCCTGGAAATTGTTGTTCTCCTCTCTTCTTTTGTTTCATAGCCAATGTCCTCAAAAGAATATATCTTTTGGGGTGCCTGGGTGGCTCAGTCAGTTAAGTGTCTGTCTTGGGTTGGGGTCATGATCCTAGTATCCTGGGATCAAGCTCTGCGATGGGCTCCCTGTACGGGAGGAACGTGCTTCTCCCTCTGCCCCTCCCTACTGCTCTCTCTCTCTCCCAAAAAGAGATTATTATGCTGAGTGAAATAAGTCAAGCAGAGAGAGTCAATTATCATATGGTTTCACTTATTTGTGGAGCATAACAAATAGCATGGAGGACATGGGGAGTTAGAGAGGAGAAGGGAGTTGGGGGAAATTGGAAGGGGAGGTGAACCATGAGAGACTATGGACTCTGAAAAACAATCTGAGGGTTTTGAAGGGGTGGGGGGTGGGAGGTTGGGGTACTAGGTGGTGGGTATTATAAAGGGCACGAATTGCATGGAGCACTGGGTGTGGTGAAAAATAATGAATACTGTTATGCTGAAAATAAAAAATAAATTTAAAAAAAATAAATAAATAAATAAATAAATAAACAAAATCTTTTTAAAAAAGAATAGATATTTTGGAGGGAGTCAGCATGGTGCAATGAGTTAAGTGTCCGGCTCAGGTCATGATCTTAGGGTCATGAGATCCAGTCCTGCATTGGGCTCCCATGGTCAGTGTGAGTTTATCTGTCCATCTCCTCCCTCTTCCCCTGTCACGCCCCAGCTCTCTCTCTCTCTTTCTCTCTCTCTCTCTCTCTCAAATAGATAAATCTTTTTAAAAAAGAATATATACTTTTAAGTAAGCTCTACACCCAAGGTGGGGCCTGAACTCACAACCCTGAAACTGAGTCATGCTCTACAGACTGAGCCAAAAAAATACTTTAAAAATGATATATCAACTTCCTCAGCACAATTTGGTTTTAAAACATTATTATGGGGCGCCTGGGTGGCTCAGTGGGTTAAGCCGCTGCCTTCGGCTCAGGTCATGATCTCAGGGTCCTGGGATCGAGTCCCGCATCGGGCTCTCTGCTCAGCAGGGAGCCTGCTTCCTTCTCTCTCTCTCTGCCTGCCTCTCAGTGTACTTGTAATTTCTCTCTGTCAAATAAATAAATAAAATCTTTAAAAAAAAAGATTTATTAAAACATTATTATGAAATATTTTATTTGCAAAAAAAGGAATATTTTATTTTCAAAAAAGCCTACGAAAATAATAAAATATACACTACAAAAAAATAATAAAATACACATGCCTATACCCATCAACGAGACTAAGAAATAAACTCTCAGCCAGTTGAAGTGTGCTATGGGTAGCAGCCTAATCACATGGCTTCCCCCCCACCCCCCCGCAGGGCCAACCTCTATGCTAATTAAGGTGTTGATGATTGCCAAAAACAAAGTCTTCACCTTGTACAAAAGAAGTAAAATACATAGTACAAAGTCTGGAAAGGTAGTAGGAGACAGACATTACCTGTTTCTTTCGGAAAGAAAATACTCTTTCTGAATATTTTATTGCAATTGCCAGTGAGGCCACCAAAGTCTATTTGTGGGTTCTCGTGTGGTAGTTAAGAATAGATTTTAACTAAGGAGTCAGTTTCTTTAATGGTTTCTTCGTTCAGGGCTTCTGACACTTCACTTTCTCACTTTACGGAATCTTGGATCTCTCCCTTGGACAACACTTAACTCATACATGTTTTTCCCATAGCCCTACTATTAGGCCTAAAGATGTTTCTAGATTATTCTTCCACCCACTTCCCTAAAACACCCAATTTTGAATCAGATATTTTTAGGATATGCCACCCACTCTTCCTTCCCATGGCAATAATCTACATCTCCCTGGGCAGCCACTCACTGACACGCACTCTAACACTATCCTTGTCATGAATAGTGATTATTTCATCAACATCATCTTATCCCACTCCTTCAAGAGTCATTCTCATCTTAATTAATGACAAATCTATGCATGTAGTGCTCAAGTACAAACATTTTGGTATCATCCTTTGTTCCTTTTTCCTTCTTGTTCTCTACGTCCCCCATGTCCAAACACCTTGTTGGCTTTATCTTGTATTTATATCCCATCATTTCTAACTTCCACAATGCTCTCACCCACGTCCAATACACCACCACCTCTTGCCTGGATTTCTTCTGTAGCCTGTATTTCTATAATAACCTCTTTTTAAAATTCTCCCTGCTTTTTTCCTTGCCAAACAATGGTATAGGCAGCTTGAAAGAGAACAGAGAAAAAGAAAGCTAAATTATGAATGGCAGAACCAGGAAACCCCTCAAGTAGAATATGACATCTCAGCTCCATATCTCAGCTACACAGTCTCCTTATTGTGACTTCGTGCAAGTTACTTAATCACTCAATGCTTGCCTCCTCATCTATAAAATATGGATAATAGTAAGATCTACTTTGCAAGGTGAACCATGAGAGACTATGGACTCTGAAAAACAATCTGAGGGTTTTGAAGGGGCGGGGGGTGGGAGGTTGGGGTACCAGGTGGTGGGTATTATGGATGGCACGGATTGCATGGAGCACTGGGTGCGGTGCAAAAATAATGAATACTGTTATGCTGAAAAAAAAAATCTACTTTGCAGGGTCATTCTGAGTATTGCATAAATTAATGTATGTAAAGTGAGTAGAAGAGTTACTGACACATACCAATCATCATGTACTTGTTAGTATTATGGGATGAGCAATGAAATACCAGTAGATTATATATAGGTTTTATATATTTATATATATATATATATATATAAAATCTGTTTATAGATAATATATAATATAGATTATAGATAATAGATAGATTATATATAATCTATAAACAGATTATATATAGGGATGGTTTTCTTTATGTAATAAGGATCTTTTGAAAAATTTAAATGATTATACAACAAACCTTGCTATATTTCATCTCTATGTTTTACAATCAGTGAGAATTTTGATTGAGGCTGTATTTACATTTATCTTTTGTGATAAATGAAAAGTGTTTCTTACAATATAGATTACGTACTCTACAGTTTGTATAGAAGTTATTCTGTTCAATTCATTCAGTATACTGAATAGTTAATTATATTTCTGTTACCCTAATGATAATTACATACTCGAAGTATTAATGCATAAGCATTATAGAAAGAAGACAGACTTTCTTGACTGTTAATTTTATTAAAGTTTGGGAATAGCATAAAACTGTTTAAATAGAAAACAGCTGCTATGGCATTTTACTATGTATGTTAAGAACAGCTTGAGTAGAAGTAGGTTTGTGACATCTTGTTTCTTCCTTTCTTATTATATTCATTACCATCTAAATCAATTTTCAATACATTAATTTACTGAATAACCTATTTTCAGGTCCCCTCTCCCAAGAGAATGTAATGTCCCTCAACTCTCTTGTTCTCCAGTTTATGCTCAGCACCTACAACAGCACCTGGAATTTATAGGAACTCAATAAATACCTATTGGAAGACACTTTGAATGGATGCATAGGTACATGCAGGAACTAATAATCCTGAAATTCAGGTGAAGCAGGAGGAAGACTGAGGGCCTTGGTAACAATGAACTTAATGCAACTCATTGAAAGCAATGGGTCCAATGATTCTAAGTCCAATATTAATATAAAGTCAGGACCGTTTTTATCTTAGGATGTGGGACTCATCCAGACTCCTGTCTCACCTGAAACACGTCATCATGGATCAAGGAAGTACTTTTCAACATTACACCTATCCTTTCCAAAAGACCTTACATCTCAAAAACACCTTTTAAAAATATTTTATTTATTTATTTGAGAGAGCAAGAGCGAGAGAGCGAGAGAGAACACAAACAGGGTGAGGGTCAGAGGGAGACTCCCCCTGAGGAATCTCCCAGCTGAGCAGGGAGCATGATGTGGTACTTGATCCCAAGACTCTGGGATCACAACCTGAGCTGAAGGCAGATGCTTAATGACTGAGCCACCCAGACACCCTCTAAAACTTTTTTAAAAATTTATGCCTCGGGCAGGATTATTTCCACAAAACAGCAAACCACTGAACCATCTCCATGCTTAAAAGTAACATTTCAGGGGCACCTGAGTGGCTCAGTGGGTTAAAGCCTCTGCCTTTGGCTCAGGTCATGGTACTGGGGTCCTGGGTCCTGGGATCGAGCCCCACATTGGGCTCTCTGTGCAGCAGGGAGCCTGCTTCCCCCTCTCTCTTTGCCTGCCTTTATGCCTACTTGTGATCTCTGTCTGTCAAATAAATAAATAAAATCTTTTAAAAAAAGTAACATTTCAGAAGAATAGTGCCTATTGATTGTTAGAAAATTTGGTATGTTGGGACACCTGGGTGGCTCATTCTGTTAAGTGACCAACTGTTGGTTTCAGCTCAAGTTGTGGGGTCAAATTCTGCATCAGGCTCCCTACTCGGCCGGGAGTCTGCTTGAGATTTTCTCTCTTCCTCTGCCCCTCCTCCTCCACAGTGGCACTTGCTCTCTCTCTCTAAAAATAAATAAATAAATCTTTAAATAAAGAAAATTTGATTTAAGAAATGCTAAAACATTTCTTAGCATAGATGGATGGCTTCTGAAGTAATATTTTTGAAATGCCTGTTTTTTCTTTTTTAGAAACAAGTCTTTTTTCTTAAAGATTTATTTACTTGCTTTAGAAAGAGGGGGGGAGGGTACATGAATATGGGGAGTGGCAGTCTTTAAGCAGACTCCCTGCTGAACATGGCGGGGCAGGGGGAGGCTCATGGGGGCCTTGATCTTACAACCCACGAAATCATGAGCTGAGCCAAAACCAAGAATCAGTCACTCAAATGACTGAGCCACCCAGGCGCAATATAAAGTCACCCCAAAACAAATCTTGATATTAAGCAATTTTACTCAGTGATGCCTTATATATACAAATACACATATACGATCCCAGAAAATGATAATAAAAAAGGATTTATTTGTAGATGAGCTTATACATCAAGATATACTGAGCTATTATCCAGTTATTTAAGATTGATTAGGTATTAGAAAAACACAATGAAAAATGGTGAGGAAGTAAATAAGAAGAAAAGAAAAAATGAAAGATACAACGTTTCATTCAATTTCAGAATACATTAACGATGTTATTTAAAAGAAGAAGAATAAGAAAGAAGTGATATTATTTAGAGGGGGATTTTTGAAAGAGATATTTAGCTCCATGTAGGAGTATGTCCTATAGTATACATCAGAAGAATTCTGTTTAATGCCATTACCATTTTCTCAAATATTGACCCACTTATCACTGCCACAAATTTATTTCTGCTTTTACCATTGGTGAAAAGTTTGAATAAGAGGAAACTGCAGTGTAGATCGGTTTTCAGTGAAGGGGGTCAGACAAATAGGAAACATAGTGTGAAACAATAAACATTAATTGACAAAGGCCTTTAATTGACTGAATTCATCAAGAGATAACAAGAAGACATTTTTTCCTTTTTCAAATTAATGAGTATATTCTATTCTTATTTGTTATTATATATAAATAATGAATGTTTCTAGCAAAAATTATCAAAGTGCTATATTTAAATGCCTAGCATCTTTATGAATATTGAATATCTTATTATATATCATTGTTATTCATTGTTGATCAAAGTGCCATAAATTTACATACATCATGTTCTCAACTTTACAAAATTAAATACAGAACAAGAAAAATTCATTCTCTAAAATCTACTCCAGAATAAACTAACTCTATTTTCTGTTAATACATTTAAAAATATCAGCATAGGAGGCTAAAAAGAAGTATGTGGTCAAATCATTTTTGTTTAATGTGTAAATAAGAAAAAGAAAACTTACTTTTTATTCTTCCAGTAAATTAAAAGGACTTTGATTGAATCCATTGGCAATGGTGCCATATAGAGAAGGATCAACCTAAAATTAAGAGAATAAGAAAAAATTCAAAGCACTGTAGATTAAAATAAAATTTGCTTTGACAGGGCATATAAAGTAATCAAAAGCATGAGCATTGTACTAACGAAAACTCCTCAGGATTATACACTTTGATCTTCTACCACGCTAACAAGATGGAGCCAAAAAGGGAGCACACTGATACATATGGAAAAAGTATATATAAATGACCAAAACATGTACTTTAAAGCATTTAGCAAATGCAAACCCTGTGAAATTATCTGCCAGATTCTCTATCAAATTTACAAGTCAATATTAATTTAATTTATAGTTAAAGATAAGTGACTTTGTCTTAAAAATATTTAATCTCCAGGGGCACCTGGCTGGCTGAGTCAGTAAAGTATGTGACTCTTGACCTTGGGGTCATAAGCTAGAGCCCCACATTGGGCATAGAGTTTACTTTAAAAAGTGTTTTTAAAAATCTGATCTTTAACGTGTATGGGTCCAAAAAACTTTGGCCATTTCCTTGAAATAGTAAACATACACCTACTATAGGTTTCAGCAATTTCACTTCTGACTGTATGCCTAAGAGAACTGCAACATATATTCACACAGAAACTCACACATGAATGTTCACAGCAGCATAATTTAACATGACTCCAGAGTGGAAACAATTCAAATGCCCATCAAAAGATAAGTGGATACAGTAGCCAAACTATGGAAAGAACCTAGATGTCCATCAACAAATGAATGGATAAAGAAGATGTGGTATAGGGGTGCCTGGGTGGCTCAGTGGGTTAAAGCTTCTGCCTTTGGCTCAGGTCATGATCCCAGGGTCCTGAGATCAAGCTGCACATCCCGCTCTCTGCTCGGCAGGGGGCTTGCTTCCCCCTCTCTCTCTGCCTGCCTCTCTGCCTACTTGTGATCTCCATCTGTCAAATGAATAAATAAAATCTTAAAAAAAAAAAAGAAAATGTGGTATACACACACACACACACACAGGAATACTATGCAGCCACCAAAAGAAATGAAATCTTGCCATTTGCGATGATGTGGATGGAACTAGAAGGTATCATGCTTAGCAAAATAAGTCAAAGAAAGACAATCATCATATGATCTCCCTGATATGAGGAAGTGGAGATGCAACATGAGGGGTTTGGGGGGTAGGAAAAGAATAAATGAAACAAGATGGGATCGGGAAGGAGACAAACCATAAGAGACTCTTAGTCTCACAAAACAAACTGAGGGTTGCTGGGGGGAGGGGTGCAGGGAGAGGGTGCTTGGGTTATTGACATTGGGGAGAGTACGTGCTATGGTGACTATTATGGATTGTGTAAGATTGATGAATCACAGACCTGTACCCCTGAGCTAAATAATACATTATATGTTAATAAAAAATTTAAAAAATTTTTAAAAATGATAAGTGGATAGATAAAATGTGGTATATCCATACAGCAGAGCAGTACTCTGCAGTAAGAATGGAATTACATACTGATGCACGCTACAATATGGATCAATCTTGAAAATACTTATTAGTGAAATAAGTGAGTCCAAAAGACCCACATCCTAAAACAAAACAAAACAAAAAAACCCCACATTTTCTGTGATTCCATTAACACAGTAGCAGTTAGTCTACAGCTGGATGAATGGCGAGATGGGATAACTGCTAAGAGGTATGGGCTTTCTTTTGGTGATGATGAAAATATTCTGGAATTAAATTTGGTAATGGTTGCACAACTCTGTAAAATACATTAAAAACCTCTGAGTTATATACTTTAAAATGGTGAGTTTATCCTCAGTAACAATAATTTAGCAGCCATTCATTGACAAAAGTGCCTTTATGGGAACCTGGGGATCCGTAGGAAGTTGTGAATCCCTGTTGAAGTTCAAGACCAAGGAAAGCCATTTGAGAAGGCAGGCCCACCCCCAGGTGGCTGATGTGCTGATGTGGTCCTGGCTACAGATCCAGAACCAGCTCTATACCTGTTGTGGGTTCAGCCCCATTTGTCCTTGGTTCTGCCAACAGCACCATACACCAAGGAACCTATGAGGAGTCACATCCATTGGTTTCTCAGGTGAAAGGCCCACAGACCTGGTCCTGGCCGTGGACATTTAAGTGGCCTATGACTGAACTCCAGCCTCGGAGCCCTTGGAGGCAAGCCAGCCAAACCTGGTCTAACTGTAGGTGATGGAACAGCTCCGTAGCTAGGCTCTGGCTCATCCCAGCTGCAGGCCATAAGGTGACCCAGGGTTCTGCAGGAGACAATCCTATCTGTGCCACCGGAGATCCTAACAGTGCCGTATACCCACCTTCAGCTCCTTCTAGAAGCAGTCTACAGACATCCAGTGGTGGTGTCCCTGCAGATCCTATTTTTAATGGCCCTATAACTAGGCCACGGCCTTTCCAGCCATAGTCTGCAAAAAAATTCTCCCTGCCCAGGGACTCACACAGCGACCCAGGAAAAGCACACCCAGGGACCTTGCAGGAGCCTCTCCCATCTATACAACTGGTAACGGGTTCACTGTCTGAGGACCCAACTGTGAACACTGAAGCTGACCATTGTCCTAGTACCACCCTACTGAACAAGATCCTATCCGCCATTCCATCTACCCAAAGAACAGACGGGTCTTTGCCTGCCAGAACCACTAACAATAAGCCAACCACGGAGTCCACTGTGGGCCCAACAACAGCCTTATGATCTGGCTCCAGCCCAGGAAAACTGTGATTCCAGAGGTAATACCATCTACTTGGGGGTGCAAGAGTAGAAGGCATATACCTGCTATATACCTATACTATATATAGAGTAATCAAGATAATGTGGCATTGGGGTGTGTGGCTGTCTCAGACAGCTCAGTGTCTGCCTTTGGTTCAGGTCATGATCTCAGGGTCCTAGGATCAAGCCCCATGTTGGGCTCCTTGCTCAGTGGGGAGCCTCCTTGCTCCTCTGCCCCTCACCTGCTTAAGCTCTCACTCTCTCTCAAATAAATAAATTTTTTGAATCTTTTAAAAAAAGACAATGTGGCATTGGCAAAAGAATAGACAAATAGATCAATGGAATCAAATAGAGTCCAGAAATAGGCCCATATCAGTATAGTCTACTAACCCTTGACAAAGGAGAAAAAGCAACACAATGGAGCAAATATAGTCTTTTCAACAAATAGTGCAGAAATAACTGGACTTCCATGTGCAAAACATGAATCTAGACATAGAACTTATTCCCTTCATAAAACTTAACTCAGAATCAGTCACAGACTTAAATGTAGAACACAAAATTATAAAACTTCTACAGGATAACATAGAAGAAAACCTAAATGACTTTGGGCATGACAATGATTTTCAGATACAACATCAAAGGCACAATCCATGAAATAAGGAATTGATAAGCTAGACCTCACTAAAATTATAATTTTCTGCTGAGAAGAGGACACTGTCAACAGAAAATGAGAAGCTGGGGCACCTGGGTAGCTTAGTGGGTTAAGCCTCTGCCTTTGGCTCAGGTCATGATCTCAGGGTCCTGGGATGGAGCCCCGCATCGGGCTCTCTGCTCAGTAGGGAGCTTGCTTCCCCCTCTCTCTCTGCCTGCCTCTCTGCCTACTTGTGATCTCTCTGTCAAATAAATAAATAAAAATCTTTAAAAAAAGAAGATGACAAGCTAGAGACTGGGGAGAAAATATTTTCATAAGACATATCTGATAAAGAATATTATCTAAAATATACCAAGAACTCTTAAAACTCAATAAGAAAGCACACAACCCAACTTAAAAAGGGACCAATGCCCGTAACAGGTGCCTCACTGAAAAAGATACAAAAATGGCAAATAAGTACATGAAAACCTGTATCACATCATATATCATCATATGTCACCAGGGAAATGCAAATTTAAACCATGAGATACCACCATCTATATCCCTATTAAATGACTAAAACCTGGGACACTGACTACAGCAAATACTGACAGGGATGTGGAACCACAAGAATTCTCTTTCATTGTTGGTGGGAATGCAAAATGGCCCAGCCACTTTGGAAGACAGTTTGGCAGTTTCTTACAAAACTAGACGTACATTTACCATTTGATCCAGCAATTCTGCTCCTTGGTGTTTACCCAAAGGAGCTGAAAATTTATGTCTGAATAAAAACCTACACACAGATATTTAAGTAGCTTTATTCATAACTGCCAAAACTTGGAAGCAACCAAGATGTCCTTCAGTAGGTGAATGGATAAACAATCTGTGGTCCATCCAGACAATGCATTATTATTAAGCAGTAAAAAGAAATAAGCTTATCAAGCCATGAAAAGGCAAGGTATCTTAAGTGCATATTACTATGTGAAAAAGCTACACACTGTGGGATTCCAAATATATGACTTTCTGGAAAAGGTAAAACCGAGACCATAAAAAGATTAGTCGTTGCAATAGGTTGCAACCTTCAGTCTTTGAAGATTGTCAGGGTAGGATAGTCAATCTACTCTGAGTGATATTCTAATGGTAGATGTCATGTCATTATCAATCTGTCCTAACCCACAGAATGTGCAATGCCACAAGCGAAATCTAATGTCAGTTTCTTCTATGTTATCCTGACATAAAACTCTGGGGGATAACGATATGCCATTGTAGACCATCCAATTGTAATAAACGTACCACTCCAGTGAGGATGTTGATAATGGGAGAGGCAATGCATGTGTGGGACAGAGGGTATATAGGAAATGTCCATACCTTCTGCTTCACTTTGTGGTGAACCTAAAACTCTTCTAAAAAAATAAAATCTCAGCAGTGTCTGGGTGGCTCAGTGGGTTAAGCATCTGCCTTTGGCTCAGATCATGATCTCAGGGTCCTGGAATCGAGCCCTGTGTCGGGCTCCCTGCTCAGTGGGGCTCTGCTTCCTTGCCTCCCTCTGTGTGTGCTCTCTGTCACTATCTTTGTCTCTCTCTTTCAAATAAATAACATCTTTAAGAAAGATAAAAAGTAAAGTCCCTTATCAAAACTAAGGGAAAACATAGCCATGGTAAATGGTATGCATCCTGACCATTCAAAATGTAACTGGGTGAGTACCAACACAACTGTTACTAAATCCTTAAGGGTGCTGTGTTCTTGGCCTCATGAGAAAAAGACTCAAAAACAAGAATAAGAGGGAATTTCCTCATCATGATAAACAACAACATTGTATTAGTTTGCTAAGGCTGCCTTAACAAAATACTGTAAACTGAGTAGCTTAAACCACAGAAACTTGGTGTCTCCAGTTCTGGAGGCCATTAGTCCAAGATCAAGGTGTTACAGAATTGGTTTTCTCTCTCTCTCTCTCTCGTTTTTGTTGTTTAGAAACCTCTTTATCATTAGAGCATTATACCTTTTTCAGAACAAGTATAATTTATAGAAATCGCACAAGGCAACTTTTTATCACATATCAATAATTTGCAATGTTTTGTTCAATTGAAATGTTATTTCATTTGTATAAACCACCTCTGATTACAAAAAATAATCAAAAACCTACACATACAATATATTAGTACATTTAAATAAGGGATGTGTAAGTAATTCAAAAATAAACGAATGCAAACTATAAGAAGTCAGAGTGATAAGTGCTCTGAAGAAAACCAAAGCAGAATAATGAGGATAGGAGCATCTATAGGGACCACTATTTTTCATGAGGTGGATAAAGACTCTCTGGTAAGATAATATTTGATAAGAGACCTCAATACACTGATAGTTTAATCTTTGCAAATATTCTGAGGAAAAGCTTTCCGGATAAAAATAAATGTAATGCAAAATCTTTGGGAAAGGAAATCGGTAGGCAAGTTTGAGGAATAGGAAGGAAGTCACAGCAGTGGGAGTGAAATGAACAAGAGGGACAGTGGTAAGAGACCAGGTCAGAGAGGTCATCGGGGACCAGATACCATGACACGAGGAGAATGTACCATGAGATACTCTGAGAACACGGTCAGGACATCAGGGTTTGTTCTGAATGAGACAGGAAGCTGTTGGAGAATTGAAAGTAAAGATGTGGCGTGAGCTGTTTTATATTTTAAAAGGATTACTTTCTCTGTTCTGTGGGATGAGAATAGGAGAAAATGCTATTAGGTAGTTACCACACATCATACAGATAAGTGGTTATCTAGACAAGGATGTCACTGGTGTAGTTGGTGAGAAGTGGTCAGAATCCAGATTTATTCTGAATGTATAGGTGGTAAATACGTCTGATTTATTATGAGGTGTGAGAGAATGAGAGAAACCAAGAATGACACCAATATTTTTCTGCCTAAGCACCTGAAAACATGGAGTTGGTATTTAATGAGTTAGAGAGGGCTGACAGAAGCAATTGGAAGCTTAGTTTTGGATACATGTTTGAGATCCCAATTAGACATCTATGTTGAGATGTGGACTAGACCTTTGTACATAAACATCTGGATTCAGGAGAGAACTCAGGTGACGGATGCACACATTGTGGAGACCTAAGTTTATAGATATAATTTCAAACATGGGAGTAAAACAACTTCAAGAAGGTGGGAAAAAGCAAATTGCATAAAACAGACCTAGCAAACCAGGTCTAGAGGTTATTTCTCCCAGTATACACAACTACCCTATGGCGAAAAACAAATGCATTCTTTCATTGATAACTCCAAAGCTATCAGGTAGTAAATTCCAGTAGGTGCATTATGCCTACTGTCATGATTCTGACCAAACAGAAATGGTACGAAAAATGGGATCAACCTGTTTCATTTGGAATCATCTTTTATAGGTTCCCTTTCCATAGGGCTGACCTGTAGGCTTCATGGTGAACTATCAACCAGAGGAGCAAACTGTCACCAGTCAGCCAATAGACCTTTGCTTTGCTAGATGACCTGGTTATAATAATATTTAGATAGGACTTACTATCTTTCACACACTATTTTAATCACTTCATGCCAAGTAACTCAATCCCTCTATAGCCTAACTTTAGGATAGGTGCTACTTGGCTCAAATATATGAAGTTGCTGAACATAATATTTTAGAGATTTAAGAAGACCTGAACACGGAAAGGCTAAGTTAAATACCTAGTACACACAAAACAGCCATTATACCAACACCTAGCTCCAGAGTTCATACACTTTTCCATTGTTCTTTTCATTGTTTGAACCTTGAAGTTCACTGTCCTGTGACCATCCTAACCTCCACATTCATTACAAACCTTTTCTCCTACCTTCAAGTTTCCTGAATAGAAGTAAATGTCACATTTTCAGGTCATGTTACTCAAGGGGAGCAAAATTTGCCACTACAGGGGGCACCTGGGTGGCTCACTGGGTTAAGCTTCTGCTTTCAGCTCAGGTCATGATCTCAGGGTCCTGGGATCAAGCCCCGCTTTGGGCTCTCTGCTCAGTGGGAAGCCTGTTTTCCCCTCTCTGTCTGCCTGTCTCTCTGCCTACTTGTGATCTCTCTCTGTCAAATAAATAGATAAAATCTTTAAAAAATTTACCACTACAAAACATTCCTCTTTGGCATAAAAAGATTATTTTAGGCTGGCTAATATTTTTTTTTTTTGAAGTAGGCTCCACTCCCAGTGTAGAGTCCAGCATGAGATCAAGACCTGAGCTGAGAACAAGAGTTGGATGCTCAACTGACTGAGCCACTCAGGTGCCCAAGACTGTTTTTTTTTTTTTTTTAAGATTTATTTATTTACTTGACAGAGAGAAAGAGAGGGAAAGAGAGAAAGAACAGGGGGAGGAGTAGAGGGTGGAGACAAGCAGATGCCCTGCTGAGAACAGAGCCTGATGTAGGGCGCATTCCCAGGACCCTGAGATCATGACCTGAGCCAAAATCAAGAGTCAGACACTTAACCTACTGAGCCACTCAGGTACCCCCAGGCTGGTTATTTTTAAAAAGCAGACACAGGAGACACTCAGAAAACCAAGTAGAAGTTAACCTTTTGTAGAAGACGCGTGCATGTATAAGGGAAATCTCCATTTGTAAGGCTGTCTCCCTCTCTGCACTAGGAGGAAGAGGTTGACTGTAAATCTCTGGAAACTGTCATCAATGGAGAAGACAACAACTTAAATCTATTTGACAACTGTACCCTTGTTTATTGGGCTTTTTCTGATATCTTCTCATAACTGCTCCCTTTCATTTGTCTTTGGTTGGAGATGGTATTTAAGTGATGGCTTGAGCAAATTCAAGGATTTAGTCAGTTTTCCTGGGTCTCTCCCATGTATACAGGATATACACATGTTATTAAACTTTACTTTGTTTTTCCTGCATTAATCTGCCTTTTATTATCATGGGGGAGGGGTTCATTCAAGAATCTAGAAGGGTAGAAGGAAAATTATTTTTCTGCCTACACTACCAAGACAAATGCCAAGTATTTAGAAACACCTAAAATTTTGGAAAACTTCAGAGAAAAATCCTACATCTAAATCACTGTGAGAATTCTCCAGGGAAAATCTGGTTCCCTAAATTATGTGTCTCCTTGGACATGGATGCATTATTACTGTTTACTATATCAATTTTCAGACTGGAAATGTTTCTATTGGATTCATTTTCTACTCATAATTATGTTTGACTATTTTGTTTCTTGTAACATTTCAATTTCTTTTTTCTGTTGGCATTGAGCGAGATAACTCCAGCATTTAGAACAAAAACTATGTGTTCATTTTATTATCCTAGATTGATTCTGCAAATGTCTATTTATAGCTAGGTCATGTTTCAATCGCTTTAAAGCCATGCTTGTGTTTCAGGCTGTCTATCTCATCGAAACTTTTTTTAAAAGGCTTTCTATTTATTGCTCCTTTTGCCATTATTCCATAGAAAACAATGAACTTAAGGGAGCTGGCTGACAAGTCTAATCCACTCATTAAGTTCCATTACCTAGACAGACAGTGTAACTGATTATGGGAGATAACAATTTTAATGCTTCTTAACAACCTGGCAGCTTTCAAATACAGAAGCCAAGGGAGAAAGTTAACTGAAAAGTTAACTATATGTCAGAGGGAAAATAAAGAAAACAATAACTCACATTAATTCACTTTAGGAAACACTTGAGCTCAGATGACTATTACTAAAAGTGTCTCATTTTTAATAAAGCTACCATTTATTAATCATTTATTGGGTGACAGGTACTTTATTAATGTCTTCTCATTTAATCTTAAAAATAACTCTGCTAGGTAGCTATTATCCTCCAGTTACAATGAAAATGAAAAAACAGTAATTTGAAAGGATATATACACCCCTACGTTTATTGCAACATTATTTACAATAGCTAAGATACAGAAGCAACTTCAGAGTCGATCAATAGAGGAATGGGTAAGGACGATGTGGTACACTTATACAATGGAATAGTATACAACCATAAAAAGTATGAGATCATGCGATTTTTGGCAACGTGGTAGACCTCGAAGATACTAAGCTAAGTGAAATAAGTCAGACTAAGAATGTCAAATACCACAGGATTTCACTCACATATGAATCTTATAAAAAATGAATAAACAAACAAAAAGCAGAATCAGACTTGTAAACACAGAGAACAAACTAATGGTTGCCAGAGGGGAGGTAGGTAGATGGGCAAAATGGGTGAAAGACAGTGGGAGATAAAGGCTTCCTGTAATGGAATGAATAAGTCATGGGAATGAAAGGCACAGCATAAGGAGTGTCATCAATGGTATTGTCATAGAGACATACAGAGACAGATGGAAGCTATGCTTGTGGTGAAATAGTATAATGTTTAAACTTGTGGAATCACTATGCTGTACGCCTGAAACTAATGTAACACTGTGTGTCAACTACACTTAAGTAAAAAATTAATTTAAAAAATGAGAAAAGTGAGGCTCAGAGAAGTTAACACTCTCAAGAGTACACAGCTAGGGGCACCTGGCTGGCCCAGTCGGTTACTGACTCTTGATTTCAGCTCAGGTCATGATCTCAAGGCCATGGGATCAAGCCCTATATCTGTATCTGCTCAACCTCTGCTCCTCTCCTGGCTCTCTCTCTCTCTCTTACTCTCTATCTCTCAGATAAATAAATAAATCTGAAAAAAAGAAAACCCAGCAAGAATACATAGCTAATTTTGGCCATTTTAACTGGTGTAAGGTGATATCTCAATGTGGTTTTAATTTGAATCTCCCTGAGGGCTAGTGATGATGAACAGTTTTTCATGTGTCTGATAGCCATTTGTATGTCTTCATTGGAGAAGTGTCTGTCCATATCTTCTGCCCATTTTTTGATGATTGTCTGTTTTGTGTATGTTGAATTTGAGGAGTTCTTTATAGATCCTGGATATCAAACTATTGTCTGTACTGTCATTTGCAAATATCTTCTCCCATTCTGTGGGTTGCCTCTTTGTTTTCTTGACTGTTTCCTTTGCTGTGCAGAAGCTTTTGATTTTGATGAAGTCCCAAAAGTTCATCTTCGCTTTGGTTTCCTTTGCCTTTGGAGACATATCTTGAAAGAAGTTGCTGTGGCTGATATCGAAGAGGTTACTGCCTATGTTCTCCTCTAGGATTCTGATGGATTCCTGTCTCGCATTGAGGTCTTTTATCCATTTTGAGTTTATCTTTGTGTATAGTGTAAGAGAATGGTCAAGTTTCATTCTTCTACATATAGCTGCCCAGTTTTCCCAGCACCATTTATTGAAGAGACTTTTTTCCACTGTATATTTTTTCCTGTTTTGTTGAAGATTATTTGCCCATTGAGTTGAAGGTCCATATCTGGGCTCTCCACTGGTCTATGTGTCTGTTTTTATGCCAGTACCATGCTGTCTTGGTGATCACAGCTTTGTATTAAAGCTTGAAATCAGGTAGCGTGATGCCCTCAGTTTTATTTTTGTTTTTCAACATTTCCTTACCGATTCGGGGTCTCTTCTGATTCCATACAAATTTTTGGATTAACAACATGTGTTGGAGGGGATGTGGAGAAAGGGGAACCCTCTTACATTGTTGGTGGAAATGTAAGTTGGTGCAGCCTCTTTGGAGAACAGTGTGGAGACTCCTCAAGAAATCAAAAATAGAACTTCCCTATGACTCTGCAATTGCACTCCTGGGTATTTACCCCAAAGATACACATGTAGTGAAAAGAAGGGCCATCTGTACCCCAATGTTTATAGCATCAATGGCCATGGTTGCCAAACTATGGAAAGAACCAAGATGCCCTTCAACGGATAAATGGATAAGGAAGATGTGGTCCATATACACTATGGAGTATTATGCCTCCACCAGAAAGGACGAATACCCAACTTTTGTAGCAACATGGACTGGACTGGAAGAGATTATGCTGAGTGAAATAAGTCAAGCAGAGAGAGTCAATTATCATATGGTTTCACTTATTTGTGGAGCATAACAAATAGCATGGAGGACATGGGGAGTTAGAGAGGAGAAGGGAGTTGGGGGAAAATGGAAGGGGAGGTGAACCATGAGAGACTATGGACTCTGAAAAACAATCTGAGGGGTTTGAAGTGGAAGGGGGGTGGGAGGTTGCGGTACCAGGTGGTGGGTATTAGAGAGGGCACGGATTGCATGGAGCACTGGGTGTGGTGCAAAAATAATGAATATTGTTATGCTGCAAATAAGTAAAAAATAAATTTATAAATACATAAATAATCTCTTAGAAAAAAAAAGAATACACAGCTAAATAAGAGGTGACAAGTTATCCTCACCTTTTTATGACTAATCAGATAATACCTCCTCGGTGAGGCCTTCACTACCACTCTATTTAAATTTGTGACCACTACCCCTCAGCACACCTTTTCCCTTCCACTGATTTATTTTTATCCTTAGAACTTATTAGCATCAAAATTGCTATAATTTATTCATTTATTCCATTTGTTATCTGTCTCCCTTCTCTATAAGGTCAGGTCCAGAAGGTCAGAGATTTCTGTCAATTTTGTGAACTACCTAGCCCCAGCGTCAAGTACAGCACCTGACTCACAGAAGGCTCTAAAATATTCATGAACCAGGAAGGAAATGAGGGGCAGTAAAAGTCAGTCTGTATATTTAATGACCATCTTCTTAGGCATATTGGATTTTAAACGTGGGGGGTGTGGTAGTTATTGCCCCGCACATTAGTATCTAAACATAAGGAATTATTTTCATTTTTCCATCCTCTGGACACTTCCTTTGCCTATTGAATCAGCTACCCTAACATGGTAAAAACAGTACTACTTCGTAACCCTGGAGCAGAGAGCCTTCTTTCACAAACATGTTTTAGAGAATAAAGAGGGAAGAAAAATAGTGTCTGTTCCTTGACAACTACCAAAAAGTCCGAGAGAATGGGGACGCTCTGTCTTTCCTGGGATACATTTACAGGAATTATTTGATTTTGAGGCAAACGTAACAGAGGATCCCAGACAGAAACGTCCTACACATTGGTCTAACTGCAAGGTCGAAGTACACGCTTCCACAAAGCATAGGCTATTGGGTTAACATATTAGGAAAGACAAATAACATTTTCTCAATGACACACTTTTTATAAAGAGAATGAAATCCAGCAACTGAAATCAGGAGCCAAGCGAAGACGGAGTTCCTTTCTTGACCACCATGCTACCCTCCTGCCATTACAAGGCTTTGCCCAAAGAACACTAAATGTTTGCATTGCACGTGGATCCAGGAGTGTGATACCGTGAACCAGACTTGGCTAACTTTCCTGACCGATAGCGGCCCATGAAAGAGCCTTCACCAATATGTTCGCCAGAAATACATTTTGTCAGAAATAAATCAAAAGGGCAAAATACAATAATAAAAGGTCATAGTTAACACAACAGAAGATTTAGACTCAGAAGTCTTCCCTCTAAGGTGAGATAGTCAGGAAAAGACAAATCAAATACAAGCATGGGGTCATCCTTAGAACAGAAAATGAACTCATTTTTCTGATGTAGAACGGAGAGGGTTAGGGGGCATTTTGGGGTGGGAAATAAGGAATCTGACAGTCCACATCCATATGATTCAATCCCCTTTGGAAGTGGCTGAGGACATCATTTGGTGAAAAGCTAAGGAAGAACAGGTTTCTGGCTATTCCCTTTGCCTCTTTCCTCATGTGTAATAAGCAGTTGATGACTTTGCCACGCCTCAGTCCCAGGCTTTTTATGAGGCTCGAAGACCGCACTGCCTAAAGAATTTTGTTAACAGGTTAATTTGTATTTCACATGAAGGTAATGGATAGTCTATTCTCCAGGAGCAGCATAGGAAATATTGAATGTCTCAAAAGAGTAATTCCTCATTCAACGACTGTAGACTCCAAATGCGGAGGCAGGCAGGTCCCAGGACCCTGCGTGACAGACACGCATGTCCAAGACAGGATCTGAGCCCTGCCCAGGCACTTTCATCACCCCATCTCTAGAAATTTGGGGGAGGATGAATACCCAATGAAGGGCTGGTGGCCACCACCTGCAGAGCAACTGTCCTGTCCCTGTGGGGACGGTTGGTTGTGCTACAGATGGGGGAGGGTATGCCTCAGCAGGCATGGCTAAGAGGCATGGAGTCCTTGCCCGCCACTCACCCAGAACTCGTCTCTCGGGTGTCATGAAAGCCGAATGGGGCTTAACAAACACGAAAAAGGTCTGGTAGGTGTGAAGTGCAAATAAAATAGCCACTAGCTATTTTTAGACAGAAGTTATATTTGAGAAAACACCGATCCCTCTTTTGTTTTTGCAAACAACCTGCTTCATCCGGCCAAGGTTGAAACCTGTGCTTAAGTCACGTAAGAACAACTAAAAAGGAGAGATGCTTTTGTGCACCATTTCGATTTCCTGAGGAAGGAAGGTGCAGTGTAGTGAGAAACTATTTTAGAGAGAGCAATCATAGGTTAAAATAGGTTCCCAAGTCTACTTTTTACTTTCTTTCTCCTGATGTTTTTAGAGAAGACTATTGAGGGCATCTGGAAGATTCACTACACACTTTGCAGCACAGATGTTGGGGTCTAATGTGTTAGTCCATTTCATAAATTCTCCAGACTCTGCTCTAAGATGCATCTCAGCATTATTCTCAGGACTTTTTACTTGTGTTTTCCTTTGGACTTATAGTTTCTTGAGGTCAAGGCTCATATAGACTAAGTGCTTGATGAATCAAATAAAACTGAGAGACAAGCCATTAGATTAACCAGAAGTAAAGGAAAACCAGAAAGTAGTGTCAAGCCTGGATCAGTTCATGACCAAGGGAAGGAGTGAAATGGATTCATATAAAGGGATCCTACATGGAAACAAACAAACAAACAAATAAACAAAAAAAGAGAAGTCATTGTTTAGCGGTACTTAGTACAAAAGCAGGCACAATTCCTCCTCTTATTGGGTAACCAGTACAGAGTATAAGACAGGCATTTACACGGCCCCTTAAAATAATGATTCTTCTATTAAAGACTAAGAAGAAATTTGTGGGGCTGTATGAATTTTAAGCAGAAGGACTTGGCCCAGTCACAAGAATGAGGGATGTCTTCGCAGAGAAATTTTTTTCAGCAGAAAATTGACAGAGTTGAGTTGTAGCCGACCAGTTGATGAGACCCATAAGACAGGGGATGAGGAACCAAGGAACGTTTCCCCAAAACTTAAAATCGTGGTGTGGGAAAGCATGAGAGGGCTGCAAACAAAACTCTGAAGATACCCCTGAGAAGCAGACTGATCGACAAGGAAGTCATGGTGCGAGCTTGAAGGGCACACAGTCCCTGGCAAGCTGTTTCCCTGCTCTTATTGGCACAATGAAGGGGCAGCCTGTTGGCCAAGAGTGTGGATTCCAGACTCACCATGAGCCGTGAAACCTTGCAGAAGTCACTTAACCCTTCCTCCTCCGTTGCTGTGCACATGACATACATTACTACCTCACGAGCACGTAGAACAGTGCCTGGAACATTCTAAATGCTGAGGAAAGGTTAGCTGTTGCTATTTTTGCTACCATTGTTATCTTCTATGTTAAAAGCCAAAGATTACATTAGGATTAAGTTAGTGATAGTGTTAAAAAGCACTTACAAATTTGTCCACAGCAAACTGTCTGGCGTGTTGCTTGTATGTACGAGGAAGGAGCTTCAGTGTGCAGAGATCCTAGTGCCATGAGATGCAAAAGAAAACTTCCCGGTAGAGACAGAGAGCTGAGTGGTGATTGCCAGGGACTTGGGGACAGGGAAATGTCCGAAGTGCCAAGTACTACGGTGCCAAGTACTACAGTAAGAAGTATCTCCCCAGCAACAGATAAAGTGAGAGCAAAAGGGGCGCCTGGGTGGCTCAGTGGGTTAAGCCTCTGCCTTCGGCTCAGGTCGTGATCCCAGGGTCCTGGGATGGAGCCCCACATTGGGCTCTCTGCTCAGCAGGGAGCCTGCTTCCTCTACTCTCTCTGCCTGCCTCTCTGCCTGCTTGTGAACTTGGTCTGTCCTGAGGATTCCTAAAAAAATAAAAATAGAACCATCATATCATCCATTAATCTCCCTTTTGAGTATATATACATAGGAAATGAAATAAGTATCTCTACACTTATTTTTTTTTTCTTATGAATATAGTATTTGTCTTCCCTCTGTCAAACCCCGAGCCAGCCACTTTCCCTAGGCTGCCTGAGGAGGTATAGGAAAAGGAACATACAGGGCACAAGAAACACAGGAGAAAGACGTATGGGAGGTGGAGACGGCTCCCTCCCATGGCAAAGAGGATGTAAAAGGCCACCAGCAGCCATAAGAGCCCCATGGCCTCGGAGGAGGCAAAGCCCAGAATGGCGTAGAAGAAGAGCTGTTGCTTCAGAGAGGAGTTCCTGGTATAATCAACAATGAGGCTCCCAAACACGGTCCCAATTCCAGCCTCAGAGCCAGCCACCCGTGATTGAGCCTCAGCCTCAAGGAACATGGCTGCTACTTCAATGGCCCATGAAACGGCGCTGATCAAAACCTGTGGTAGGAATAAGTGACGTCAGGGGATGTGGGGCTGCCAAACTGTTGAGGCTCGCACCTGTCAGTGTCTTGGGTGGTTTTAGCAGACTGCAGTGATTGGCTTAACAGCTGACAGGTGCTCCTAGCCAAAAAGGGGGTGGAGACAAATGTTGCGCAGGTGTACAGTTTCAGGGGACGAGGGGCTGTGGAGAGCTGCTCCCAGGACAAAGAGACAGAGAGTGAGATATCTGCACTTCCATGTTCATCGCAGCATTGTTCACAATAGCCAAGACTTGAAAACAACCTAAGTGTCTGTTGACAGATGAATGGATAAAGGTGCAATATATGGAGGAGGGAAATCCCACCATTTGCAACAACATGGATGAGTCCTGAGTGCCCTCTGCTGAGTGAAGTAAGTCTGGCAGAGAAAGACAAACACTGTATGATCTCACTCATATGTGGAATCCTAAAAAGTTGAACTCAGAGTAAATTGGTGGTTGCTAGGAGTTGGTGGGTGAGGGAAATGGGGAAATGTTAATGAACGTCTGGGTGGCTCAGTTGGTTAAGCGCCCGTCTCTTGATTTCAGCTCAAGGATCTCCGGGTCTTGAGATCGAGCCCCACATCAGGCTCCACATTCAGCTCAGAGGCTGCTTGAGGTTCTCTCTCTCCCTCTACTCCTCCCCCAATTTGTGCTAAATAAATAATTAAATAAAATCTTTCTTTTTAGATGGGGAAATGTTGATTCAAAGTATACAAACATTCAGTTGTAAGATAAATAAGTTCTAAAATCTAATGTACAGCATGGTGACTATAGTTAATGATACTATATTGTACACTTGAAATTTGCTAAGAGAACAGATCTTAAATATTCTCAACACAAAAATAAAATGGTAACTACATGAGGTGATGGATGTGTTAAACAACCTTGTAGTAATTTCACAATATATATATATACACACAGACACACACACATATATACACACACATATGTCAAATCATCCCACTGCACACCTTAAGATTCCACAATGTTATTTGTAAAATATATATCAATAAAGTTGGAAATCCAAAGTTTATGTCTTGGTGCAAGAAGAAAAAAAAACCATTTAGATTCATAAATTTTAAATATAAAAGATAAAGTCTTTTACATTTCCAACTAAAATGAAAAATAAAAAATAAAACTGAGGAATAGACTTCATGGCAAAATAATGTCTTATTCAAACTGGCAGCCAATCAAGCTATTTGCCAAGGATGAGTACCATATTTCATTTATTTTGTGTATGTACATACATGCTTATGAATAGAGGCATTATTAAAATCTAACAAAACCCACTATTCTGTAATTATTGAAAAATTTTGGTTGTTCTGGACAACAATGTAGCCTTTCAGCTAACCAAGCTGTAATCTGTTAATTCGGTGGTATTCCAATTGTTGGAATGTAATCAACAATCCTAGCCACAGTATTAAAGACAAAGCTTTAAAGATTTTTTTTTTTATTATTTATTTGTCAGAGAGAGAGAGAGCATGTGCACAAAGGCAGGGAAAGCAGCAGGTAGAGCAGGTAGAGAGAGAAGCAGACTCCCCACTGAGCAAGGAGCTCAATGCAGGACTCTATCCTAAGACTCTGGGACCATGACCTGAGCCAAAGACAGATACTTAACAACTGAGCCACCCAGGTGTCCCAAAGGCAAAGCTTTAAATGCAATGAATAACCTAAATGTGAATGTGAAAAATCAGAGTAAGTTAAAGATATTCATCAAGTCTATGAGAATTTTTTCTGTGGTTCCCTTAATTCCACTATGCAACTGGTTGGGCCAGATTGTTAACAAACATGACTATTACCAATGACCACATACTTAACATTTATACTACATACCTTTTCAATGTGTTACTTGTGGGAAATGGAATGGAAATACCAAAGTTCAAGTTTTGAAACTGCTTTTGAATTTGTCTGGAAATTGAGCCAAAGCAGGAGGACTACTTAGTACCTAAGGATTCATTATTCCTTTCCCTTTATAATAGCCACCGAGCAAAGAAGATTCTTCTTTGAGTACTTTTTAAAAATATTTATTTATTTTATTTATTTTAGAGAGGGGTTGAAGGAGAGGGAGAGAAAGTCTCAAGCAGAATCCCCATTGAGTGTGGAGCCCGACTCAGGGTTCAATTACCACCCAGAGAGCACGACCCAAGCTCAAACCAAAGTTAGAAACTTGACCACGGGTGCCAGCGAGGCACCCCTCTTCTTTGAGTATTTCTACCAGAATGTAAATAACTGCCTCAACACCAAAGGCCATTTAGCTTCTCAACTTACTTTCACTAAAGTTTCATTGTTCTTTCTCTTCCATGGAGAAGAACATGCTCAGAAACTAAAAGCTTTAAAAAAAGAAAAGAAAAGAAAAGAAGTGGTGGCTGTATGGCTCAGTCAGCTGAGTGTCCAACTCTTGATTTCCGCTCAGGTCATGATCTTGGGGTTTTAAGATCAAGCCCCATGCTGGGCTCCACACTCAGCCCTAAGTCAGCATGTCCCTCTCACTCCCCTTGGCTTGTTCTCTCTCTCTTTCTCTCCAAGTAAAAAAAAAATATATAGTCTTAAAAAAAAAAGAAAAGAAGAGCTTTAGTTTATCATTATGGTGTGGACATAGAGTAAAAAGATGTAACATTAACAAAATTTTGATTAGTCATGTGTGTCCAAAAAGTAACGCAGTCTGCAAGTTGTACATTATAAATTTCTCACTTTCCATCGTTCTTGTAAAGGAATTCTTTGAGCAGCTGAATTTAAACAGTAAATGTCATGTCTCATCAATACAGCTAAAAATTGCTGTGGTCTTCAAGATTATTTTGGACCATTGTATTGACACCAAATGAATATTGGAACCTATACTGAAAACATTTATTTATTTTGCTGTCTACATTGAGATATTTTGGTTATTTCCTCTACATGAAGTGACAGTGACCTTTGTACACATAAGCTACACTTTCACCATTTGAAGTGATCCAAGACCACATTAGCATGTCATGAATTCATTGGTTTAGAACTGTCATGGGAATGGCACCATTCTTCTAGTACTGATGAGATCATGGGTGCTCAGTTTCAACTGCCAACCCAGCCAGAGAACATTAAAAAATCCAATCATCTGTACTTCTAGTCAATGAAAATGTAAACTTTAGAAGGCGCTCCAGAGTACTCACGCACTGCCATACAACGAGCAAGTACAGAAAGATATTATGAATAAAATACTGGGTTTAATCCAAATGTCCATTGATAGACAATTGAGTCAGTCAATTATCCCGTCTTTGAAATGATGAAGAAGATGATGATGAAGATGTGGGGAAATATCCATTTGCAACAACATGGATGGAACCAGAGTGTATTACACTAGGTGAAATAAGTCAGTCAGAGAAAGACAAATACCATATGATTTCACTCATACGTGGAATTTAAGAAACAAAACAAATGAACATAGGGGAAGGGAAGGAAAAACAAAATAAGATACAAACAGAGAGAGGCAAACCACGAGAGACTCTTAACTATAAGGAACAAACTGAGGATTCCTGGAGGGGAGGTGGGTTGGGGGGGAAGGGGTCATTAATTGGATGAAGCGCATTAAGGAGGGTGCGCATGTAATGAATACTTGGTGTTATATGCAAATGGTGAGTCACTAAATTCTACCATGAAACTAATAATAAAATAAAATAAAGTAAAATAAAATGAAATATAAAATAAAATAAAATGTTAACCGTAGGAGAAAAAAGGAAAAAAAGATGAAGAAAGTCTGTATGTGGTAATGTGGGAAAATATCCACGAAATATTATTTTTAAACACACTCTGTTAGAAGAATATGCCTAATGTGACCCTATGTATATTTTTTAAATGAAAAATACTTAAATGATTATAAATACATTGACATTTCTGGAATGATACACACACTACAGTAGGACTGGAGAGTGGAAAAATGACTTTTCTATGTATACCCTATTCTACAGTTTGAATTTGTACTATGAGAATATATTTTATAACTTTTTAGTAAAAACAATTTTTTTAAAACTCACATTTCTAAACTCATTTAGATAATAAATGGCAGAGTCGGTAGATGAGTCTGTGCCTTCAGAATCCACATACACTGATCTTTCCACTGTTACATGGTAAGTAAACGAAACACTATCAGGGAGTAGAATGACCTTGCCAGTTGACTTCCACTCTGGGAGTGTTGTAATGCACAATTTCAGTTTTCAAAAGAATGGGAACTAAATTTTCAAATTCTCCAGGCAAGGCTTAACTCCTTATAGGTCAAGGTCCATGTTTTTAAAGCTTAGAAATGTTTACAAAGTGAAGTTATTTTTCTATTATTTATACGTTTTCAGCATCAATTCCAAGGACTCTTGATTTTCTTCACCAGTACTTTACCCGAGCGTTGGTATGCCTATGAAACCCTCCTTGCTTCCATCCATTCAGCTTTATTTCTAATTGAGAGGATTCAAAAAGCTGTAAAAATATGATCCTTGGCAGGATTCTGCTCCAACAAGAAATCCTCTGAGTACTCTTCTCAACCAAACAATACTCACCCATTGGAGCAGGAAGACTATTCAGTAAGGTGGCTGGGGAGAGGCCGTTCAGCATTTAATTCCTAGCATGAAAGAATGATGAATGTGCGTGGCCATGCTGTGTTTGCGATCATCTCCACAACTCGCTGCCCCTTCCTGTGAAATAAAAAGAAGTTTGGCTCAAACCAGTGGATGTTACCAAGTTTCCCTTTCCACACCTTATCATCTTAAACAGCAGTTGACTCTTTGATGTTTGTAAGAGAAGAGAAGAACAAAGCATAGGAAACTGTTGAAATTACTTTTAGGCTGTGTTTTGTTTTTTCCTTTATTTGCTTTCTGTCCCTCTTCCAAGGATGGTGTTGCTTCCTAATGTGAAATCTAGAGAGATCATCACACCTAAACAGTAACTGTCAGCCAGTAGCATTCAAAAGAGTGGGCTCATTTCATATCTGTGGAGTGTATCTTTAACTCTGAGTAGGAATGAGTAAATTATAGGATTTTTTTCTCCATTTTTGCAGGGAGAGGGAATAATTAGTTTGCTTTTATGAAATAAATTGCTTGTGTTTATAAAATAAAAACTTCAATACATAATAGTGAAATGCTATAAAATTAGCTCCATTTCTATGCATTCGGAATGTTTTCATTTTCAATGGATCTCATTTTTTCCTATTAAGAAATATTGTTGTACATGGGAATTTATTACATAATTATGATTTTCTGAGAAAATGTTGCTGCAATGAGATCATTCCAACCTTTGTTTCTCCTTCAGCTGTAAGATTTTGTCTTATTGTCCTCTTGATTAAGAAATCAGCAGGTTACCCCAATCAAACATTTATTATCGTCTATTCAAATCCATTCATACATATCACAATTTTCTCCACTAATATCTCAGTTAAGGAAATATATAGAAAACAACTGTTGCCTTAAGACGCTGTCATCCACCACGCTGCTGGAAACATACAAATATGCTCCATTAGACAGGATCCCGTGGCACCCACTTACCATGTTCTTAAACCATTCCTCCTTTCATTCCCCAAATCCAAAGGTCTCTAAACGTTTAGCATTTCTCAGAAACACGGTGTACTCGTGAGATTATTTCTGTCTCTATGTCCTCTCCACACAGTACTAACAAAGTAGAAATACAATATGCCTAAACATTCAGGCATGATAGCAAGAATATTCTTGGAGCCATAGTCAGTAAATTCAACTAATTCCATTCCCGTTATTTCTTTTTAAAAAAGATTTGTTTACTTATCTTAGAGAGCAAGTGAGCGAGGGGGTGAGGGGTAGAAGGAGAAAGAGAGTCCTGAAGTAGACTTCTCACTGAGCATGGAGCCAAGGCAGGGCTCGATCCCAAGACCCTGAGATCATGACCTGAGCCGAAATCAAGAGTCAGCTGCTTAACGGACTAAGCCACCCAGGTGCCCTACCATTCCCATTATTTCAATGACGTCTCCCTGCAAAATGCTGAAGGCCCGAATACAAACCCCAACATTAGACATGAAAATACATCTTTAAAGAATACTCAAGTCAAAACTGAGGACACTTTCCTTCAGTTCCGGCTCCAACTTTTGCATCATTTACCCTTCCTCTTCTTTTATCATTCTTTTTTTTTTTCATTTATTTCTTTTCAGCATAACAGTATTCATTGTTTTTGCACCGCACCCAGTGCTCCATGCAGTCCGTGCCCTCTCCAATACCCACCACCTGGTACCCCGACCTCCCCCCCACCCCCGCGACTTCTTTTATCGTTCTTGATGCCTCATCATTAATGCAAGCTGGTAGAATCAACTTAAGTGGCGCGCTCTGCAGCTCTGCCCTCCTTCCCCTTTCTCTTACTACCCCTATCACACTCCTATTAATATCCTCTCTGCAGAAAGATGGCAAGTTTTAAAACTCAGTTTCCCAATCTTGCTTCTCTGGAACACTGGGTTCCATGGAGTAGATGACATTCAAAAGGAGTTCCCCGTGAGAAACATGAGCCTAAATATTGGTGGGTTTTTAACTGCAGTATTTCTCAGAACCTTTAAATTGCTAATTTTATTGACTGGGTAATCTATGTTTCAGGCTTTCTGCTAGATCTTCTTATATTATTCCTTCTGACAATTAATGTTGTTGTTATTATCTGTTTTATAGATCACACAGCTCCTAAGCACTCAAGCCAGTCTTTCTCACTCCCAAATCCCTTTCTCATTCCAAGGAGTCTTTCTCATTCCAAAATCCCTGCTCTTGGGGCACCTGGGTGGCTCAGTCAGTTAAGCATCTGCCTTCAGCTCAGGTCATGATCCCAGGGTCCTGGGATTGAGCCCCATATAGGGCTCCCTGTTCAGTGGAGACCCTGCTTCTCCCTCTCCCTCTGCCTGCCACTCCCCTTGCTTGTGTGCTCACTCACACACTCTCTTTCTCTGTCCAATAAATAAAAAAAATCTTTAAACAAACCACCAAAATCCCTGTTCTTTTCACATTTCCCTCTTCATACTGAAACATCATACCATTTCCTTAAAGGTCACCATATACTCATCGGCTACATGTTTCTTTCTCTTAATAAAAAAAAAATCTTGATACTTTTAATAGAAAATTAATTTTGCTTTGTGATGGAGTTAATACTGTAAAGGTTAATGGCATACATCTTTGTGTCAGACAATATTATGCAAGTTTTGGTTCTGCAAATCACTAGCTATGTAACAAAGGATAAGTCCTTTAATCACTTAAAACCTATTTCTTCATCTGTACTATGGGAAAATATTTATTTCAGGAAGATATTTGTGAGGCTTGAATGTGATTATGCAAATAAAACACTTGAAGCAATCGGACACACAGTAAGTACTGGATTATAATATTACCATCAATAAATAATGATAACATCATGATGTCCCTAGACTCACTTGCTTGAGTTTCTTAATCAAAACTGGATTGCCTATTCTAATTCAGTTAGATTTTATTTGAAAATTTTATAATAAATTGATAAATGATTTATAATGCTATTGAAACAGAACAATTTAAATTAATAATACACTAAGTGATAAATTTCCCATACTCAACTTTGATCCTAAATCTAGCATTGGAATTTGTCCAGACTGTGCTTCAGGTGTCTGAACTGAAGGCTATTTTAGTTTTGCAACTGGGTAGCCCCTAAACAGTAAGATTCAATTTCTTTTTTTTTTTTTAAGTAAGATTCAATTTCAATCTGGATCTTACTAATTGAGACGATCTAGCACAGCCCACCAGCTTGCCCTTACCAAATTAAGACATTCAGGATGTTGACTTTCCTTTCTGTAAACATTTTTATAAGAAAACTGCAAAACGATCTTATTTTCTGTACTTTGTTATCAATCTTCAAAGAGATTTTGAAAAAATACAATTTTTGAAAATCAAAATTTAGAAAATTCTTAAATATATTGATTGAAAGAAGAAAAGGCCCCACACTTTTTGAGAACAATTTAATAACCAATTTTAACAAAACCCCATCAAATTGAGCTTTACTTATTTGGAATTTATAATTCTCTGAGACAAAGACCAGCATAACACTTTAAAATAACCTCATGAGGGGTGCCTGGTTGGGTCAGTCAGTGAAGCAGGTGACTCCTGATCTTGGGTTTTTAAGTCTGAGCCCTACGTTGGACATAGAGATTATTTAAAAATAAAATCTTTAAAAAAACACAAGAACCAAAAAAACCTCATAAGGATTCACTGTTATTTGGTCTATGATTTTCAGGGTAGTAATTATCATAATAGCAGGGATTAGGGTACGATATAAACCAGGAATGCTCTGTTATACATATGTTAACTAATTGAATCTTCAAAAACATCTTACAAAGTGGATACTAGTGTTACCTCACTTTACATATGAACCAACTGAAGGAAAGAAAGACTGTTACTTATCCAACACCCTACAACTTTTAACAGCAGAACTGGGGTCTTTTATTTTATTTTTTATTTAGATAAACTATTGGCCACACTAATCCAAAAGAAAAGACAGAAAGCCCAAATTAATAAAGTTATGAATGAAAAGGGAGAGATCACAACTAACACCAAGGAAGTAGAAACAATCATCAGAAGTTATTATCAACAGTTATAAAGAATTTTTTAAATTTATTTGTTGGAGAGAGAGAAAGTGAGTACAAGCAGGGGGAGGGGTCAAGGCAGAGGGAGAAGCAGGCCTCCCGCTGAGCAAGGAGTACTCATCCCAGGACTCGGGGATCATGACCTGAACCAGGTGCCCCAAAACTGGGGTCTTTTACTCCAGAGAAGCTAGCTCCAGTATTTGCACCTTTATCCACTGCACATTGATTGCCTTTATTCTCATAGTTTTACAGACATTAAACCTACTTAAAATGTTTAAACCTTGATATTGGTCAAATTCAGAATACCACCTTCATTAGTCCCAATATTTTACTACTCAATGTTCATTAGTTATATTTTAAGAACACAATTCTTTCGTCTACATTCTGGAAAACCTCATCAGAAATACTGCTGACATTTCTATGGACACGAGTCTCAATAGTCAGCTCATCTCAATTCCGATTTTTATCAAGAACCTTCTGGAGACAAGCATAAAACAGCATGTGTCCAATGCCAATACATGTTTTAAGATTGAAGCAATCTGTTTTCTCTAAAATACACCTGGAAAGATAGGTACTGTCTCTTATCATGGGAAAAGTAGCTTATCGTTTGTTCGCCAGAACTCCAAGTAATAGTAAGTCAAGAAGCTGAGAGTTGATATAAACAAGGCAAAATATTGGCAAGGAAGAATTTGTATCTGGGAGTCTGGGCTGAACATTTTACTTGCATGTATATTTCAGACCCAATGTCGGTATATGTGAGTCAATATCACTACTTTCTCAAAAACAGTCACACCCCACTTCCCAAAAAGCAACCATAATTTATTCTCTTTCTCCTTGGAATCAAAATTCTTGATCTTGCTTTCACTAGATCCTAAGGAAGCATTTATTAAAGTGTATTCTATGGAATATTGATAAGTTTTAAGGGCAGAAACGTGTTCTGTAGTCAAGTAAGATTGGGAGAAACTAGTTTAAATGAAGTTAACCAGGCTTGTGTACTGTGGGATTTGCAGAGCCTTTAGATGCTAATACCTAACAATCTCCAGGAGCAGAATAAAATATGAGGAAACCTTCAAAATTTCTGGCCACACACTTGTTTGGGAGCATGCCAATGTGGGAAAATTACTGCACAAACATGTTTTGGAAATCAATGATGTGATGCCATAAGTCATTAAAATTGGCAGAGGGTTAAGAAAAACCTCAAATGCTGGTTTATAGACTTGCTGTGTTAGGAAGTCATTTTGGGGAGGAGATGTAGGAAGATTTCTCGGGAATACATTTTCCAAGGTTCTACACCTACAAATCTAGGATAGGGTCCAGGATCATATATTTGGTATGAGAGAGGGGTCTTTCTTACTGTTTGTGCGGCAGAGCTAGGCTTTAGAACCATTGTATAATGGAAATACCATTGCTTCATAGCCTAAAGCATATTTATATCACCTCCCCCCAATTTTATATATACTATGATAAACACAACAATGCCCCCCTCCAAGATGACTATGTCTTAATCCCCCACACCTTTGAATATGTTAACTTACATAGCAAAAAAAAACAACAAAAAAAAGACTTTTCAGATATGATAAAGTTAAAGATCTTGAGATAAGATTATCCTGGGTTATCAGGTTGGGCCTAATGGAATCACAAGGTCCTCTTAAGTAGAAACTAGAGAGTCATAGCCAGAGAGAGAGAGAGATTTAAAGATGCCACACCTGTGACTTCGGTGATGCAAGAAGGAGCCATGAACCAAGGACTGCACGGAGCCTCTTAGAACCTGGAAAAGGCCAAGGAATGGACCTCTTCCTAGAGCCTCCAGAAGAAACACATCATGTTGCCCCCTTTATTTTAGCCCAGCAAGAAACAGTTTGGACTTCTGATCCCCCAGAATTACAGGATAATAAGTGCTTATTGTCCTAAGCCACTACGTTTGTGGTAATGTTAACAGCAGCCACAGAAGATAATGTGTATACTCATATAATTGAATGCAACACCTTTTAGCCATGGGAAGCCAAACTATTGTTTTGCTATAACATAAATTTTGCCAATTTACAATCTGGCCACCCTTAATAGTAAGAACAGAGGGGAGAGACTAGCTAACCATGTTATGACACAGAAGCTGAATATTTAAGTTACTTGACGAGGTTCCCAAAGCTAGTAAGCGGCAGAATGTGGTTTGAAATGCCGGTCTGGTGGAGTCCGAAATTCAGGCTCTTTTATCCACATCAATGAACCTCTCTGAGCATCCTGCATTAACTATCACCATGCTTAGTTTCCTGTCTTATAATAATTACAATATAGGGGTGAGAGTGAAAATGCAGAAATGGTTCAGCCTGAAACGTATTATCATCGACAAGAATAATACAGTATAGTACTAGAACTTGAGGGAAACGATAAGAATGCTATTTCTAGAAGAAGGACATGAATGACTATTAGAACCAGCATTACATCTGGTGGTGAGGCAGAAACACGTGTAAAGGTCCCACATATGAAATCACCTTACACAGTGCCCGAGATCAAGGCTTACTCAGAACTTCAAAATAGACCTCCTTTACCCCACCCCAAAGCTAAGAAGCAATAAGTAAAAACAACACTGAAACACAGCTGATAGAACTATGGGAACTGCATACTCTCTGGGGAGCTATGGCAGAAAGAGAAGATTCAAACCCAAGCAGCAAGCAAACATCAACCAACTCAGTCTTTTCTTCGAGTGGATTCACGCAAGACTCTACACCAAAGGCATAACACAGGAAAGGCATGCTCACATCCAAATATAAGTGGGAAACAATTTACCCTAGTATAGATTGTCCTATACAAAATATCAAGAGTTCAACAACAACAACAACAACAAAAAATTACAGGATGCATCAAAAAAACAGGGAAAAAACACAGTCTGAATGGAAACTTGATCATCAATCAAAATAAAACTCAAATATGACACAGATATTGGCATTATCAGTGAATTTTACATAATCATGATTAATATATTAAAAGAGACAATGGAAGTGAGAAAATAAGTAATTTCAGCAAAGAGATGGAAACCATAATAAAATGAAAGTGCTAAAAATGAAAAACTCAGTAACACAGATGAAGAATTCCTTGGAGGGACTTATCAGTAAAGACAACCAAAGAAATACTCAGTGAGCTTGAAGGTAGGTAATAGAAATTATCAAAAAATGGGGGAAAAAGAAGAGCATCTATAAGTTGTTGGGCAATATCAAATGGTCTAATAAATGAATAATGAGAATTTCAGTAGAAGAAAGAAAGAACAAGGCAGAAGAAATATTTGAAGAAATAAAAGTGAAGAATTTTCCAAAATTATTAATAGATAACAAAATTAAAGACCCAAGAAATATGGAAAATTGTGAGCAGGATAAATATAAAAATATTCATGTATATAATATTCAAACTTCTGAATACTAAAGAAAAAGGTAGAATTGAAGGCAGCCAGAGAAGAGTACTGAGAAACAGAGATGGTAATTATAGCAAACATTGAATCAGAAAACATACTACAAAGAAATCAATAAAGTAACTCCTTTGAAGTGCTTAAACACAGACGGGGGCACCTGGCTAGCTCAGTTCGTAGAGCATATGACTCTTGAACTCAAGGTTCTGAGTTTGAGCCACATGTTGGGTGTAGAGATTACTTTAAAATAAAATTGTTAAAAATAAATAGGAGCATCTGGGTGGCTCAGTTGGTTAAGTGTCTGACTCCTGATTTCAGCGCAAGTCATGATCTCAATGTTGTGAGATCGAGCCCTGTGTGGGGCTCTGCACTGAGCTTGGAGTCTGCTTGTCCCTCTCCCTCTGCTCCTCCCCACCCCCCAGTCTCTCGTTCTCTCTCTCTCAAGTAAATAAATAAATAAAATCTTTTGAAAAATATTATAAAAAATAAAAATAAAACGCTTAAACAAAAAAACCCATATTCTCAACAGTCTGAGAACACTAATCAGAATACCAAAAGAAAAAAAAATTTTGTCAGACATATGCATGCTTTGCAAATTTTTTCCCTCTAGCTTGTCTTTTTATTCTCTCAGTTTGTCTCATTATTAGTTATTTTTTTAAAGCAAGCTCTACACTCAGTGTGGGGCTTGAACTCATGATCCCGAGATCAAAGTCACATGCTCTACTTAGTGAGCCAGCCAACTGCCTCCAAAATTTTTAGTTTTGATGAAGTCCAGTTTATTAGTATGGCCTTTGTCTTTGATTTGTTTCACTTAAGATAATATCCTCTAGTTCTATGTTGTCACAAATGGCATGGCAAGATGTTCTTTTTCATTGCCAAGTAGTTTTCCACTGTGTGTGTGTGTGTGCGCACACGCATGCGCGCGTGCATACCACATCTTCTTTATCCATTCATCCACTGATGGACACTTAGGTTGTTTCTGTATCTTGGTTATTGTAAATAATTCTGCAATGAGGGGCGCCTGAGTGTCTCAGTGGATTAAGCATCTTCCTTTGGCTCAGGTCATGACCCCGGGGTCCTGGGATCGAGTTCTGCATCAGGCTCCCGGCTCAGAGGGGAGGCCTGCTTCTCCCACTCCCTCTCTCCCTCTGTCTCATATAAATAAATACGGTCTTTAAAAAAATAAACAACACTGCAATGAACATGGGGGTCCATATGTCTTTTCAAATCAGTGTTTGTTTTCATCTTTTTTGGATAAATACCCAGAAGCAGAATTGCTGGATCATAGGATAGGTCTATTTTTAATTTTTTAAAAAGATTTTATTTATTTATTTGACACAGAGAGAGAGGGAACACAAGCAGGGAGAGAAAACAACACAGTCTACGGTAATATTGGCAGAATGCTCAGCTATTTTGCATGAGCCAAGGATTATGGGGATTGCCTATAAAAAGACACAGTGGACTATTTGGGGATTGCTGTAAATATTGTGTATTTTTCTTATGATGGTAGTTACTGACCAAGATTCTCTTTGACCAGACTCTAATCAGGCTCTGCTATGAAGTTTTCCATGTAGGCTTCTACTTTTGAACTTCTGTGGTCATCTCTGCATGGTGCTATCTTAGCAAGAGTCCTAAGCCAGTTTAGCCAGAATCCCTCATTCTTCCTATCTAATCACCCTTGAAATCTGATCAAGTTCCTTACCTCCTACTATGACCCCGTGGGAATGACCTGTCTTCAGCAAGACTCCTGTTAGGTTGGTTTAGCCAGAATCCACCCCCCCTTCCTAATGTTTTTGCTTAGTAGTTTTCCATCCATGGAACCCTACCCTACTCCTTGACTACAAATTCGCACTTTTCCTTGTATTCAGAGTTGAACCCAATCTCTCTCCCCCACAGCAAGACCCCATTGCAGTGGTCCCTGCACCCATCGTGACAGTCCTGAATAAAGACTGCCTTACTGGGGATGCCCGGGTGGCTCAATCAGTTAAGCGCCTGCCTTCAGCTTGGGTCGTGATCTCAGGGTCCTGGTATCCAGCACCACATCAGGCTCCTTGCTCAGCAGGGAGCCGACTTCTCCCTCTGCCTGCCATTCTGCCCACTTGTTCTCTCTCTCACACTGACAAATAAATAAAATCTTTGAAAAAAGACTGCCTTACTGTTCTTTTATAAGTGTTAGGAATAATTTTTCCTATAATACTTGTTATATAAATTTATCATAATTCATCACAATGTACACTTAAAATGGATGCATTTTAAGTTAATTAGTCTTCAAATAGTTTTTTTTTAAATGAGAGAGAAAAAAAAATCCAGAATGAGAAAAAATCTTTTGAAGGACAAAAGAAGATTAACTCTAATTTTTCCCTAAGGCCCTAGGCCCCAAACACTTACAGGAACCTCTTTTGATTCTAAGTACAAAAAACTAGGCATTATTGGGCATTCTCTAGAATGGTAAAAACTAAGTATATTGTAGATGGAAAGAGACTTATTCAGCGAATATGGATACAGTTGAACAACAACCAAATATAAACTTAGCTATAGATGAAGCCATTTTTCTTGCAAAATAAACTTAGTAATCTCAAAATGATTCTGTATGTTTGCATATCCACAAAATGAAAAATGAATGGACTATTATAATGTAATTAATCATGTACTTTAGTATTGCATTTTCAATGATAAATTCAAATCTATTGAAGGAAATTATATAAAATATATTACTGAATTATATATATGTAAACTCTATAATAGAAATGCAGCATTTTTATTAATATTTATATTTTTTAAACAGAATCTTATTTAACTTAGTTGCTTATTATTATACTTGATTTATACAGAAACTAGAAGTTCTTGTTTTGACCACTAGATAGAGCTTTGATATTAATGTTGTAAATAAGACCCACTAAATCTACTGAAAACATTAAAGTTGTTTTATATACATGCACTGCTTTGCCTCTAAACATTTTGCTTCCAGATCTATTTAAGAACATTCTTGGGGCGTCTGGGTGGCTCAGTGGGTAAAGCTTCTGCCTTCATCTTGAGTTATGGTCCTGGGGTCCTGGGATTGAGCCCCGCATCCGGCTCTCTGCTCAGCAGGGATCCTGCTTCCCCCTCTCTCTCTCTGCCTGCCTCTCTGCCTACTTGTGATCTCTCTCTCTGTGTCAAATAAATAAATAAATTTTTTTAAATTTATTTTTTATTTTCAGCATAACAGTATTCATTATTTTTGCACCACACCCAGTGCTCCATGCAATCCGTGCCCTCTATAATACCCATAACCTGGTACCCCGACCTCCCACCCCCCATATTTTTAAAAAGGACGTTCTTAAAAGACATTTTTCTCCACTGTCAGCCATAGCAGGAGTTAGAAATTTCCTTACAAGGCATACTACTTAGTGTTTAGTCCAGAACTTACTGAGGGAATGAGATGAGATTCGATTTGTTGTCCTCTAAGAAGCTCTTATATCAAAGAAGTAACGTTGGTCCAATTTAAAGAATAATTAATAATTCCTAATTGTGTCATGGCCACATTTATTAGACTAATTGAGATGAAACCGATTCCATAGAATTATAATCTGAGACAATTCAATTGGAACCTTACTAGTGTTGACTTTAAGCATCTTATGCTTCTGGGGTATTAGTTCAGTCTTTGCCGAGGGTATCAATTCCATCATGCATGTGCAGGAACTAGGGGGAAAGGCCCAAATATGTCATCTCATAGAAGAATTGACAAGTTCTCTTGGCTAAGAACCTGTATGTCTGAAATGACTTCAGCACTGGGGCTGAAGAATCAAATAAACTCTCATATCTGGCCTAATCATTCTCTCTGACTGGGGGGAATTTCCAGTTTCTACTACTCAAAATATAAAAACCCCAAAATACAGAAAAATTATTTCCTACTTTTGCAAAAATAAGACAATGTATAGCTTTCCCTCCGAAATTATATTCTGAAATTGGCAAAAGGTATGAGTCAATAATCGCAGTACCTAGAAATAATGGCAAGACACCAAATGTTATATAACATCAATCACAAACACATTTCAACGTAAAGACATGATTATATAATATTAATTGGGTTGTCTTTGGGTGTTTGGGACTATGGGTGTGTTTATTTTTCACTTACTATTTGCTGTCTTTTAAAATATGAGTTTATAATTTTAAATTGGAAGAAATATACTTTAAGTAATACAGGAAAACGGGATAAGGGAAAATTTATATATTTATATATGCAATATAAATTATATAGTTATATATACAAAATTAATTTATATATATAAATTTATATTTATATATATTAATTTATGTGTGCAAAAATTAGCTACATTATTATTAGGTCACTTTCTTCCTTATATTGAAGACAAATAGTATTGTTAAACATTCAAAAGCAAAAATAAGAGACATCTTTGTCCTTGGAATTACTATAATGTTTAAAATAGACAGAGACTGTTTGCTGCTGGACCCCCTCACTGGTTTTCATCTGGAGACCAAAGGAATACATTCTTGTCCACTCTTTTAGTACTTAGGTAGTTGGACATAGACTGAACACTGGCATGGACTTGGAAAGAAAACATTCACCTAATCCTATGGACATATCCATGCATGCACACAACACACAACACACACACACACACACACACACACACACGCTAAATGGCAAGCTTATTCAAATTACTAAAGCTGGCATTAATCCTGAGCTAAGATAGCAGTAGGAGCATAAGCATAATCACACAATTCCCACATAATCACACAATTCCCTACTCCTAAATTATCATTGATCAGCTAAAGAAATATATAAATAGGAAAAACAACTTTCATCAGCAATGAAAACAGACTAGGTAGTTCATACCACAAAATTCCAAGAGCCTCGGGGTATATTGAAGGAACCCAGAGAAGAAACTCATTTTGACAGACTGTGATCTTTCTAAAAAGCTGTAGGAGACTTGTTTAGAACTGACACTGATATTTTGTAACTTGGACTTATGGCTGACTTTATATGTGACTGACTATAATAAAGACAGAATGGGAGCTGTTAAAGATACAGCTAGGTTTCTTCTCACTTCTGGCAATGGGTATCTTTGAGCTTCTGTCCTGATGCAAGGCTGCACTGAGATGTTCTACAAAATCAAAGTAACAGGCGAAGTGGAAAACAAGACTTACTTGGGGAGGAATTAGGGAGACTCTGGCCCTACAGAGCAGAAGCTTTTAGATGACCGTGTTTCTTTTTTTAATTTTAATGTTTATTTATTTCTTTTATTTATTTGTCAGAAAGGAAGAGAGAGAGAGAGAGAGCTCAAGCAGGGGGTGCGGCAGACAGAGGGAGAAGCAGGCTCCCCGCTGAGCAAGGACCCTGATGCGGGACTTGATCCCAGGACCCTGGGATCATGACCTGAGCCGAAGGCAGACGGTTCACTGACTGAGCCACCCAGGCATCCCTTGATAGCTGTATCCCTTGTTGCTGATACAAGGTTTTGTATCAGCATCAACTGACTTTGTTCCTTTTTCTTTCATGACGTCATAGGTGTGGGCTAGCAGAGAGAGGGCAGTATACTCAGTAGGTACCAGGGACATTTGGTTCATTTCTTTATGTAACTTCCTTGTGCCTTCCCAGCCCGCTCAGGCACAATCATGGAGATTCCACTCCACTGAATGATGGAGCGCTGCTGGGTTTGCTCCATGTTATAGCCTGGCAGTTCAGCAAACCTGCAGCTCGTGATGTGAGGTCAGACAGCAGCATAAATTGGTGTCCCATGGTCAAGGGTTCAGTCTCTACATAGGCCTAGTAGATGACCAAAAGCTAGTTCTTAAAGGAGAGTAGGTACCCGAGGGTGATGATCGGGCCTTGCTCCCAAATCCTAAAGGCCTGCGCTGTGACTCACCTACAGCGGCTCTAACCACACTGACGCTTCAAGTGCCATCGGATCCGACCGATCATGTGGTCCACATGACAGAGCAGCTTTCACAGCAAACTGGATGCCTTGCAGAGCCTTCTCTTGTTCTGGGCCCCATTCGAAATAAGCAGCTCTTCTGGTCACTCAGTAATAGAACCAAGTAACATGCCCAGACGAGGACGATGTTGCCTCCGAATCCACGGAGGCCCCCTAGGCCTTGCGCCTCTTTCATGTTTATATGAGGCACAAGATACAACAACTTCTCCTTTACCTTAGAAGGGATTCCACCATATGCTCCAGGCCACTGGAGCCCTAGAAATCTCACTGAAGTAGAAGGCCCTTAATTTTAGTCTGATTTATATCCCACTTGCTGACGTGCGGGTGTCTGACCATAAGCTAGAGCAGCCGCCCTTTCTCGCTCACTAGGTACAATCAGCATAAGGTCAGCAATGGAACAGCCAGCGTGATGTGTTCTGGTTGGTGGGGGGGGAGGATGATCAAGATCCCTGGGAACTAGAGAGGGATGCCACCAAAGCGGAAGCATAGAAGACACCAGAATCCATCCATCCACAAGGATCAACAATGACAAAGCTAGCTACGAACAGAAGCACACCTGAGAAAGATCAGGAGTTTACTTGAGCTGCGGCAACGCAGAACAAAAAACCTGAGAACGACTGCGTAGTAAAGGCTAAGAAAGAACAGCTTCCACGGGCCCACAACTTCCAGTCCCCTGGTGGCACTGCTCTGGACCAAGAGGGAGCACCCAGGGTCAGCAACGCACAGAGGACTCACCCAGGTTTCGGCAGCCCGTGCTGCTTAGGACCTCAACGACCCTCGTGGGTACTGCAGACCCCCTCAGCTTTCATCCCCGAGGCCTGAATCGCAGACCCCAGCAAACCGTTAGGCAAACACTAGCCTTCAGAGTCGCTCCCTGCCCCGAGCCCACCCCTCCTGCAGAAGCCCAGGAGCCACACTGGCAGCCGGGCCCAGGCTCTGCAGCTGCGGGCAGGCGAAAGGCCAGCCCTGGCCCGCCTGGCAGAGCCCCGGCACTGTGCGTGCTCTCACCGCTAGCCCTTGGAGTGACCTGCCCGCATGCTGCCAGCCTGACTCCTGTCACTGGCCTCCACGGCCACGCACACATCTGCTGCGAGACCTCGCAGCCACAGAAGCCAAGAGCCAAGGCCACCTAATGGCTGGTGGACCTGGATCCTGCCCCGTCTCCTGTCACTGGCCTGCCCCGCTGGGCTCGCCAGAGCTAACGGCTGCAGCTGCACACCTGGACGATTCCAGCTCAGGTCCTGTCACCAGCCTCCACGGCCATGTGTGGGCCGGGGGCGAGGCCCCGAGCTGCACCGGTGTGCCTCACAGACAGGCCCCTGCAGCCGCAGTGTGCCTGCCCTTGAACCCAGCCCAGCTGCTGGCCCAGCCCCGCCCCTCACCTGTGTTGCATACGGAGACTCCGCCGCCCCTACCGCCACACAAGCACACACCACCAGCCCCCCCCCCTGCTGTGGTCAAGTGTGTGCACATGTCCGGATCGGGCCACCGCCTCTCCTGGTCCCTAGTCATCGGACCTGGAAGCACTTCTAAAGACCCCAATGACACTCGCAGCCACCAGGAACCATCTGGTTCAAGCAGTAGGTAATGTCAGTGGACCCCAGCGCCTAAGCAGTTGAGCCACGTGCAAACAGGGAGCCGCCGATGCTTCGATATTGGGTGCCACCAGACATGGACTCACGGCACGGCCCAGAGTGGCTCCACACACAGGTGAAGGACTTTGCTGCCCGAAGTCAAATACTTTTGAACCTCATTTGAGGGTAAGATGAATTACAGATGCACGTTTTAAACTCAGGGCAATGACTCAGTAGTGCATGGGTTTGCAAATGTCCTTTGCACTTTTCTGGTTTATGTGTGTAAAGTAATGGGCTTAGCTGTGCTCTGATAAAAATTTTTTTCATATAGGGGTGCCTGGGCTGCCCAGTTGGTTAAGCATCTGCCTTTGGCTCACATCATAAATGTCAAGGTTCTGGGATACAGCCCCATGCCAGACTTCCTACTCTGCAGGGAGTCCGCTTCTCCCTCTTTCTCTGCCCCTATCCCCACCCCCAACTTGTGCACACACACTCTCTCTCTAATAAATAAATATCTTTTTAAAAAAATGTTTTAATATTTTTATTTTTATTTTTTTATTCATCGCTTGTTGACCCCTGCTTAATGGTGGAGATTAAATGGAATAAAAATATGCAGCCAAAAAGAAAACATAGAAAGAGAGAAAAATATACATAGAGCAAATGTTATAAACAATGGCTAGCAAGATGGTAGATTTTAATCCAACCATAAATATAATTTCATTAAGTATCAAGTTCCTAAGATACAAAGTTAAGTACATGTTGGATTTAAAAAGGCAAGAACAAATAGAGGTTGTATATAAGAAGTCATTTTTAAACAATAAGAAATAGATACAGGGGTGCCTGGGTGGCTCAGTGGGTTAAGCCTCTGCCTTCAGCTCAGGTCATGATCCCAGGGTTCTGGGATAGAGCCCTGCATCAGGTTCTCTGCTCAGTGGGAAGCCTGCTTACCCCTTTTTCTCTGCCTGACTCTCTGCCTGCTTGTGATCTCTCCCTCTGTCAAATAAATAAAATCTTTTAAAAAAAGGATAGAAAAATAGATAACATAAAAACAAAAATAGAAAGAAAGGTGGAGTAGCTACCTTAATATCAGATAAACTAGACTTCAGAATGAGTAATATTACCACAGATAAAGAGGGACATTGACTATTTATAGAGGCTGGTTCTCCAAGACAACAGAACAAGGCTGTGTGCATACACACCCAACAATAGGGCTTCAAATAATAGACCTAAAAGAATGAATAGACAAGACTATAATTATATTTGGAGACTTCAACACTCCTCTGTAGTTACAGATGCAATAATTAGAAAGAATAATGAGAAAGCAAATCAGTAAAGAGATAGAAGACCTAAACAATACTCAACTACCTTCCTCTAATTGATATTTATAGAACATTCCACTCAACATCAGAATACACGTTTATTCAATTGAACATACGAAATTTATCAGTAGAGCATATATTCTGGGCCATAAGGAAAGTTTGATGAATTTAAAAGAATTCAAATCATGCCAAATATCATTTCTGACAACAAAGGAATGAAATTAAAATTCCAAAATGGGCAAGAATCAGGAAAATACACAAATATTTGGAAACTGAAAAATATACCTCAAAATAACCCATGGGTCAAAGAAGAATCATCAAGAAAATTAGAAAGCATTGTGAAATGAATGAAAATGAAAACATAACATATGAACATTTGTGAGATACAGCCAAAGCAGTGATTAAATAAAAATTTAGAGCATTAGACTCTCAACAGGGAGTCTGCTTCTCCCTCTCTCTCTGCTCCTCCCCACCACTCATGCTCTCTCTCTCTCTCTCCGTCTCAAATACGTTAATAAAATCATTAAAAAATAAACAAAATAAAATATATGTTTGAGAACAATGTACTGGAACACTGGCTTCTCAGCTTTAGAAGAAAAGTGGAACACTATTTCCTAAGAAAGTTTCTCCCCAAAAGTACTTTCTCATAGATTTGCATGAAAAGACACTTATGGTTACATATGGTTAAAAAAATGTATGTGAAAAACACCACTAAACCAGTTTCAGATATTATGGAAATTGCCGCCAACGTTTCCAAAGTGCTGGATTCTATAAATGGAACCATGAGATCACAGCAAACTGTTCTAGAATTTCAGGTGTATGTTTGATTTTCAAGGAGACAACTAATGTCCTTAAAACTCTAATAAATTAAAAAATGCTGTTACCTCTTTTTTAATTAATGTTTTAATTTGCACAACTGTCAGTGAAGGGGAAAATAGAAATCATGCTAATGAAAGCAAATGAGTATATTTCAATAATAAAAGAGAAAGCATTAATATTTGTGACTTTAATACATTGCAAACTATAATTAGTTGTTCTCCCCCAAACTATGCCAAAAATTGCATACAAACTAAACCATTTGCAGATGATGCCTACAGCAAGTATGCATTCTTCCGTTAATGTTGTTTGAAAAATTATCTCAAATATTATAATAGCTTTCAAGATTGTATGATTTTTAAGAGTTTGCAAACCACAATATATAACATTCGCTAGCATAAAATTTTCTCAGTTTTCATTAAAATATAAAACATGTTAAGTAGGTGTAAGTAAACTTGCATAACTCTGCCTTGAAAACACCAAGGGAAATTATTATTGAAATATACTCATTTGCTTTGACTCTTCCTGACTGCTTCTAGCAAAAGTTGACAAGATAGCAATGACTTAAGGATGGAATCGGTAAGCAAAAATGAAGCTCAATGTAAAGATTTGGGAAAAATTCTCAGCCTATCTGTATTGCAAAAAAATGAGAACACTAAGCATGTGGCCAAGTGACCATCGGATAGGAAATCAGTGTGAATGTGAACCACTTACTTACAGGCACCCCCGTAGGAAAAGTGCCATTCTGAACTGAAGGGGAAGGAGATGAAAACGAAAGAAGACTGTCGAGCTTATTAGATTACACACATGGGACTCCGGAACTGTATGGCTGAGAACATGCACTATTCTGAAAAACAAGAAATGACCCTGAAGGTGATTCAGATATTATCATGACTGCCTCATCAGTTTCAAAGGGGTGGGGGCCAGCGCTATACTTTCAATAAGCCGGTGTCCCAGAGGCATGGGAGTAGGGCTGCTTCAAGCTGTAGGGAGGGCCCCAGGGCAGAGTCCTTGAGCAAGGTACAATCCATGCCCAGTAGACTAGAAGTTCAGAGGTAATACTTCTGCCCCAGAGGTAATACTTCTGCCCCAGTGAATTCAGAAGATGAGACCTCCACGCCAGGGATCTGGAAGGACAGACAATTACCCCAGTGGATCCAGAAGGTTGAATTGTTGCTCTCGTGAGCCTGATGGACAGAACATGGAGCCAGAGACTTATTCTAGAAACAGGATTTCACAGAGTCTGCCTTCCTAAATTTTGGACTTGCCTGGGACCCATCACTCTTTCTTGCTTTCCCTATGTCTCCTTTTGGAACTGGACCATCTCTCTTATGCCTGTCTCACTATTGTGTTTTGGAAGAATATAAATTGTTTGGTTTCATGTAGTCACAGCCAGAGGAGGGTTTTATCTCAGGGTAAATCCTAACTTGGATCTCACTTACATGTGATGTAGGTGACACTTAGATGAGACTTTGAACTTTAGGCTTTAGAATGAGTTAAGACTTTTGGAGTCGGAGGGTAGAATCAACATATTTTGCATGTCAGAAGGACATGAATTTTGAGGAGTTACAGGGGGAATATTAAAGAGTAAATGCGTTTTCCCTAAATTCATATATTGAAGCCCTATACCCTGATGTTATGATATTACGAGGTGAGGCCTTTGGGATGTAATGAGTATGAGGGTGGGGTGCCTGGCTGGCTCAGCTGGCATACAACTCTTTATCTCGGGGCTGTGAGTTCAAGCCCCACATTAGGGGGAGCGATTAACTGAAATAATATCTGTAAATCACAAAGCACAAAGCACAATGCCTGGCACATAACAAATGATCGATCCATGGCAACTAAATTTAGCATCTACATTTCTTTTTTAGTGCTGTATACAAGCACACTGTAGATAGATATGCGGGGATTATATTTAATCAGTCTCACTTCTTTACTTTAAAATTTTTAATATTGAAGAAAATACAGTCCTGACCATCCCTGCACATAATTTTTGGACATGTGCACAATTATTTCCTTAAAAAATATCTAGAAGTAAAGTAACTCAAAAAATGCACATTTTCCCGCTGACATATAATTCACACACCATAGAATTTATCCTTTTACAGGGTACAATCGTATGGGTTTTGGTGAGTTCACAAACTTGTGCCCTCATTATCACTACTTTTTTTTTTAGATTTTACTTATTTGACAGACAGAGATCACAAGCAGGCAGAGAGGCAGGCAGAGACAGAGAGAGGAAGCAGGCTCCCCGCAGAGCAGAGAGCACGATGTGGGGCTCGATCCCAGGATTCCAGGATCATGACCTGAGCCAAAGGCAGAGGCTTTAACCCACTGAGCCACCCAAGTACCCTCATCATCACTATTTAATGGCAGAACATTTTCAACACTCCAAAAACAAACTGTATGCCTATTAGCACTCATTATTTATGACAGCCAAACATTCCATATTTTTTCTTTTTTTTTTTTTGTCAAAAAGAAGAAACAAGGCAAATATTCATTAACAGATGGTCAATATCCCTCCAGTGGAATTCTCAGCAGTTAAAAAGAATTAAGTCACAGGGATGAAAGGTATAGCAAGGGGAAACCAGTGCTATTGTAATAACATTATATGGCTACGAACCGCAGCTACACCTATGATGAGCATAGCACAACGTACAGAGAAGCTGAAATCACTCTGCTGTACACCTGGAACAAATGTAACAAAAAAAGTCATGAACCATTGATACCCTCCCATGTGGAGGAATTTCAAGAGAATCACATCGAGTGAAAAAAGCCAGCCCCAAATAGTGAACACTTTAAGATTCCATTTAAAGAAAATTATTTTATTTTATTTTTTTAAAGCTTTTATTTATTTATTTGATAGGCAGAGATCACAAGTAGGCAGAGAGGCATCAGAGAGAGAGGCGGAAGCAGGTTCCCGGCTGAGCAGGGAGCCTGATGCGGGGCTTGATTCCAGGACCCCGAGATCACAACCCAAGCTGAAGGCAGAGGCTTCAACCCACTGAGCCACCCAGGTGCCCCCAAAGAAAATTATTTTAAATGAAAACTATTATATGGTGGCAGAAAGCAGAATACTGGTTGCGTCTAGATGAAATTGCAGAGAAAGGAGGAAGCCAAGTATTACCAAGAGGCATGAATAAACTGCCCAAGTGTTTACTTTTTCCCCTAAGCAAAACAAATTCAGATTTAGTGGTCTTAAATGCAAAATGAAACAAAAAAAATCAAAATAAAATTAATAGAACAACCAAAACATCAAGGCAGTGATGAAGAAAACTTTGATAGTTAACCTTTAGAACTACAAATCAGGGGATGCCTGGGTGGCTCAGTCGGTTAAGTGTCTGCACATTCAGCTCAGGTCATGATCCCAGGGTCCTGGGACGGAGCCCCACATCGAGCCCTACATCAGGACCCTGCTTCTCCCTCTCCCTCTCCCTCTGCTGTCCCCCTCCCGCTGTGCTCTCTCACTTTTTCTCTCAATAAATAAAATGTAAAAAAGAACAAAAAACAATAAAACTACAAATCAAAGTCTTTTGTTAATAGTGAACTAATCAAGTGTTTTTCAGCTGCTTGTTCACACGAAAGCAAAATTTCAAAGCAAAACTTGACTAAAACATATAATTCTAGTGCAAGAAATACAAAGCTCCAATGTTTGTCTTTTTTAAAAGATTTTATTTATTTATTTGACAGACAGAGTGAGCACAAGCAGGGGGAGTAGCAGGAAGAGGGAGAGGGAGAAGCAGGCTTCCCACAGAGCAGGGAGCCCGATGTGGAACTTGATTCCAGGACCCCAGGATCGTGACCTGAGCCAAAGCCAGTCGCTTAACCGACTGGGCCACCCAGGTACTCCGTTTATGTGTCTTAATAAACAATGGAAGTATCTTATGCATTCAAGCTATGTCAAATGCTCTTGGAAGCCGGAGACATGATCAGGAACAGCAGGGCTGGATGCGTGGGGTACCATGCATGCAATGTTTGGAGAGAAATTTAAGATGCCAGAGTAGCAATACATCTTCAGGCATGCTTGCAGCTTAGGTCTGAGTCTAGAACATACTGGAGTTGCCCTGAAACTCTTTGATCTGTTCCTAGGTTTCTGCACCTACGTTTATGAAACCCATTTGTGTCATTATCTGGAGGACCCAGTTATGTTCACTTTTTAGAAGTGGGTGATGATTTCACTGGTGAATACGTAGGTCAAAATTAATGAAACCAAGTGTCGTTTCTTGCATGCCATTTACATCTTAATAAAGCTGTTGATTAAAATAGTATTTTCTATGAGAAACACAAAACCACTTTGGAGAAGATTTTGGGGAATAGTAAATTATTTTCTCACTGGCATTATTTAGAAATTCTGTAGCATGGTGATAATTTTTATAAAAAGACTGACATTTACTCAATTTTATTCTTGCTTTAAAATTCTCTACAGACAGTGCTCCCCTTTATAGCCTGCCTGGGGAGTTGGACCTCTCCCACTCCTCATGCTCAGAAGGCCAATGCTCTACCCCAAGCTTCTTACCAAGAAAGCAGTCTACTCAGTGTTGGGTTTGTGCTGCCGGTAGTTCCTATACAAAGGAAAATTTTATTCTGTAGGGAAGTTTTCTATACAAAGGAAAGAATACTCAATGGAGAAAACTGCGTGCTTTCCCCCCTAAGGTCAGGAACGAGATAAGGATGTTCACTTTCATCATTTTTATTCAATATAGTACTAGAAGGCCTTGCCACAGCAATTAGATAACAAAAAGAAATAAAACGCATCCAAAAATGGTAAAGAAGTAAAGCTGTCACTATTTGCAGATGACATATTATAGATAGAAAACTCTCAAGATTTCGCCAAAAAACTACTAGGACTGGTAAATGAAATGAATAAAGTCACAGGATATAAAATCAATGTGCAGAAATATGTTGCCTTTCTATGCATTAATAATGAAGCAGCAGAAAGAGAAATTAAGAAAAAAATCTCATTTACAATTGCACCAAAATTAATCAGATACCCAGGAATAAACGTAACCAAAGCGGTGAAAGACTTGTTCTCTGAAAACTATAAAACACCGATGAAAGAGGGGTATCTGGCAAGCTCGGTCAGTAAGGTGTGCGACTCTTGATCTTGAGGTTGTAAGTTCAAGCCCCACATTGGGTGTAGAGATTCGATTAGAAGAACAAATACTGTTAAAATGTCTGTACTACCCAAAACAATCTACATATTTAATGCAATCTCTATCAAAATACCAACAGTATTTTCTACAAAATTAGATCCAAAAAGTCCTAAAATTTGTATGGAACCAAAAAAGACCCTGAATAGCCAAACGAATTTTGAAGAAAAGCAAAGCTGGAGGTACCACAATCTCAGACTTCGAGTTATATTACAAAGCTGCAGTCATCAAAACAGTATGGTATTTGTGCAAAAATACAGACACATAGATCAATAGAACAGAATAGAAAATCCAGAAGTAAATCCACAATTATATGATCAATTAACCTTCCACAAATCAGGAAGACTATCCAACAGGAAAGAGACGGTGTCTTCTTCAACAAATTGTATTGCGAGAACTGGCCGGCTACATGCAAAAGCCTAACACTGGGCCACCTGCTTTCACCAGACACAAGAAGAAATTCAAAATGGATTAAAGGCCTAAATGTGAAATCTGAAACCATAAAAATCCAGGAAGAGAGCACAAGCAGTAACTTCTTTGACATTGCCCATGCAAAATTCCCTCTAGATATGTCTCCTGAGGCAAGGGAAACAAAAGCAAAAATAAACTATTGGGGGGTTCCTGAGAGGCTCAGTCAGCTGAGTGGTTTCAGCTCCAGTCGTGATCTCAGGGTCATGGGATCCATCCAGCCCAACATCGGGCTCCCTGCTAGGCAGTAAGACCGCTTACTGGGAGGGATTCTCTCCTCCCTTTGTTCCTCCCCCTGTTCTTGTTCTTACTCTCACTCTCGCTCTCTCTCATAAATAAAATCTTTAAAACAAAAATAAAGAAGTGACTGGGACTACATCAAAATAAAAAGCTTCTGCACATTGAAGGAAATGACAAAATTAAAAGGCAACCTACCAACGGGGAGAAGATATTTGCAAATGACATATACAATAAAGGATTAGTAACTAAAAACATATAAATAACTGATACAACTCAACACCTAAAAGCAAATAACCCAATTAAAAATGGGCAGAGGACATGAGTGGACATTTCTCTGAAGAAGACATCCCGATGGCCAACAGACCCATGAAAAGTTGCTCGACATCACTCATCCTCAGAATGCAAATCAAAACTACAATGCGGGGCACCTGGGTGGCTGAGTGGGTTAAACCGCTGCCTTCGGCTCAGGTCATGATCTCAGCGTCCTGGGATCGAGTCCCGCATCGGGCTCTCTGTTCGGCAGGGAGCCTGCTTCCCTCTCTCTCTCTCTCTGCTTGCCTCTCCATCTACTTGTGATTTCTCTCTGTCAAATAAATAAATAAAATCTTAAAAAAAAAAAACTACAATGAGATACCACCTCACACCTGTCAGAATGGCCAAAATCAGCAGCGCAAGAATCAAGTGTTGGTGAGGAAGTAGAGAAAAAAGATCCCTCTTGCTTCCTTGCTGGGAATGCAAATGCGTACATCCACTGTGGGAAACAGTATGGAGATTCCTCAAAAAGTTCAAAATAGAACCACCCTATGATGCAGGAATCACACTACTGAGTATTTAACCAAAAACTAAATCAAAGGGATACACGTACCCTATGTTGTGTGCAGCACGAGTGTCCATTGATTGACGAATGCATAAAGAAGACATGGTGTAGGGGCACCTGGGTGACTCAGTGGGTTAAAGCCTCTGCCTTTGGCTCAGGTCATGGTCTCAGGGCCCTGGGATAGAGCCCAGCATCGGGCTCTCTGCTCGGCGGGGAGCCTGCTTCCTCCTCTCTCTCTGCCTACCTCTTTGTCTACTTGTGATCTCTCTCTCTCTCTGTGTCAAATAAATAAATAGATGTTTTTAAAAAAAGAACAAGACACTGTATATACATATATATACAATGGAATATTATTCAGCCAAAAAAGAATGAAATCTTGCCATCTGCAACAATACACATGGAATTAGTATAAAATAAAATAAATCAGATAAAGACAAATACCCTCTAATCTCACTTGTATGTGAAGTTTAAGAAACAACAACAACAAAAGGAGCCAAGTATAAGGAGAGAGAAACCAAGAAACAGACTTTGAACTACAGAGAACAAACTGATGGTTACCAGAGAGGAGGTGGACGGACTGGATTAAACCACTGGTGGGGATTAAGGAGCGCACTTGTTGAGGTGAGCACTGGGTGACATATGGAAGTGCTGAATCCCTAAATTGCATGCCCGAAACTAATATAACACTGTATGTTAACTATCCTGCAATTTAAAATTTAATTAAAGAAAAATGCTATAGTATAGTGAAGATTTTAATTAGCAATAATTGCACCTTGGACAAACCTCATTGGCTACGATACTGCCACTGTGCAAAGCTTAGCATAGTGAAGATTTTAAAAAGGAAGACTCATATGTCATTTTATTCTTGCTTTAAAATTCTCTATAGACAATGCCCTCTTTATTGCCAGCATGGGGGAGTAGAGCACTCCCACTCCTCACCCTTGAGAGGCCACTGGTCCACCCCAAGTTTCTGAGGAAGAAAGGAGTTTAATCAGACCACTAGGTGGGGTCTGTGACATTGGTATCAGTTTCCTATACGAAGGTAAGGAAACACATCAAATACTTTAGGATTATGAGTAACTTCAACTCTACACTTGCCAAAACTTCTTCACCACCATTCACCCAAAATAACAAACCAAGGAGGAAGACTACTGACAACTGTTACTATTTAGAAATGTTATAGGACAGAGGCGATGATAAAAACAGTACCAGCTTTTTCTTGGTTTTATTCTTGTATTAAAATTCTCTGTAGGGGCGCCTGGGTGGCTCAGTGGGTTAAAGCCTCTGCCTCCGGCTCAGGTCATGATCCCAGGGTCCTGGGATCCAGCCCCGCATTGGTCTCTCTGCTCAGCGGAGAGCCTGCTTCCCTTCCTCTCTCTCTCTGCCTGCCTCTCTGCCTGCTTGTGAACTTGGTCTGTCAAATAAATAAATAAAATCTTGAAAAAAAAATCTTTGCAGACTGTTCCCTGCTCCCCAGGCCAACGACGGCCCTGTCCTCAGTCCACTCAGATCACCCCAAGCCCCCTAGCAAGAAAGCAGCATAATCAGTGTTGGGTTTGTGGCCTCCAAACATCTTCAATGAAAGTGGTGTAAGGTTGATAAGTTTCAGCAGGATGTTTTCTTGCTTCCAGCTTAGGGTGAAGAGCATCAGACACCATTATGAGGTGGTCAGGAGACAAATCACCTTTAGTGGACGGGAATGCCATTCCACGTGCATCACACCGTCCTCATCCGGGTTATGGTGATCTAAACTCGGACACTCTCCAACCCTCCATCCCATACACTATCTGCAACTCCCCCTTCCCCACCCCAACACACTCATGCAAACACCAAATTATTTTCCTCCTCGCCAGTGGTATAAGGTGTTAGAGGTAAACTTGTCCAGTTTTCAGTGCTGCTCCAGGACTTACCCTCCAGTGTCCCTCTGACGGTGGACCCGTTGATTGGTCCGGCCCCTTTCCCTGCGGGACGTTCCCACCCTTCTAACACACACGCCTCGCCCTCCCCGCCCTCCCCACCCCCTCCCCACCGCCACAGAACTCACAGAGATACACGCATCTTTTTATATCTTGTTGCTTTGAATCATCGCATTTTAATCATGTTGCATTTTAAATGAAAAATGCAAAAGTGTTGCATTTTAATCATCTGTGTAGCCCACTGGTATAACATTTGCTCTCTACATGATTGGCCATTTCTCCACAGACTTCTCTGGAAATTACAGTTCCAAGTCTTGAGGGCTCTGTATACTCGATGTATTACTTGGATCAGCGGCGTTCTCCTGAGTTTCTTTATTCTGCTTTAGCTGAAGCTGTGGTCTCTTATTTTGATTCAGTCTCTTCATCGGTAACAAATATCATTGGTCTTGTTTCTCTCTTGTTCTTTCCTGAACACGAGATCGAGGTTTCAAAGGATCTTCTGGTAGCATGTGCTTGCTTGCAGGGACATTTCTACCTGCTTGGCTGTCTTCTGCACTTGGAAGCGCAACAGGGTGAACACAGAGGGCATTCATTTGGGGGAAGAGGATAGAGACTGGATGGGAAGGGGACTTCCTAAGAAGGGGTGCAGGTTCAGGGGGAGTTGGTGCCGTGCAGGACAGGGCAGGGTTCTTGGGTGGAGGACTGGTAGAGAGGAGGATGAGCATGGGTAGGGTTATCTGACCTTGGCACTAGCTCTGCACTTGCACTGGCAGAGGTCATCCTCGTCTTTCTTTCTCGAGCTTTTCTCAATGGCTGTTCCACACTTATGGCCTGCCTCTGGCCCTCAACCATGAAAAACCCTACCTCCATTCCTTCCCCCTCATCTGCCTCTTCCCTTCCTCCCTCCACATCATCAGAAAACTTGCAAAAACACTCATTCATTCCCTGGATGGAGCCTTTCACATACTGTTGATTTCATTTTCACCATTCCTGTTTATGTAAGATTTACTCTCCCCCTGGTTTACCATAACTCACTAGGTGGGCTACCCGAGATACAGCAAGTGTTTCTGAGGCCTCTACGTTTGCTGCACAGTAAATAGCTCTACCCATCTTTACTTGGGATGGTAGATTTCTTTTGGTCCTGCTCTAGGTGATTCTACTCATTTTCTTTTTTTGAATTATTTTTATTAACATGTAATGTATTATTTGCCCCTGGGGTATAGGTCTGTGAATCATCAGGCTTACACATGATTCATTTTCTTATTCAGGTTCTAGTGCAAGATTAATATTGTTGGTGTTTTGCTCTCTTAGGTTTTCTCAAATCCCCTTGAAGGGGATCTTTTTACCTCCATGGTTTCCTTCTACACCTAGACCGGGAGCAGGATGAGCCCCGAATGGCACTGCTTTGGGAAAGAGGATAGAGAATGAATGGGAACAGAGCTTTATAAGAAGGGGTGTGGGTTTACAAGGTTACTTGGGCCTGGTAAGGACATGGTGGGAAACTTTCAGAGAGAATCTTTAGGGAAAAAAGGAGCATGAGTAGGACCATTTGACACTGTAACTTGTCTGATCTTGGGATGACAGGGCATCTTCTTTTCCATCCTTCTTGAAGCTTGGACTTACCTGTTCTACACGGGTGACTGCCTCCTGTGATGTGGGTCTCAGTCACAGCAAAGTCTCCTACGCGTCTACCACAGGGAGCCTGCGCTTATGTGTGCCATTTGCCTGGCCAGTGAGGACCCACACCCTTTGCTTTGTTAGGTCAGCAAGCACTGCCCCGGGCAGGAGAGGCTAAGGGTAAGCCTCAGCCTCCAGAAAGTACCACTCCTGACACATGTCCATGGTGGTCGCAGCCAAGACACTGTAGTGGAAGAAAGGGAGGGTTTCCTCAACACCCTCTAAAGATGTGTCCCAACCTGACCTGCCGCCCTTTCTCATCTCCCCATGGTCAGTTTTTGTGGTGCACACTGCAGGCAAAAGGTGATTCTTCCAAGCCATTTCCTACGGCCACCCCTAGTCTGCGGTTCATGCTGTCCTCTCCCAAGCCTCACCATCACCCAGTGTTTTGTACAGTTTACCTAGCGGGTGCCTGGGTGGCCCATCTTAAAAAAAATAAAATAAGCGATGACTTGGTGGCTCACTTGTTAAGCATCTGCCTTCAGCTTGGGTCATGATCCTGGGTCCTAAGATTGAGCCCCGCATCAGGCTCCCTGCTCCATGGGGAGCCTGCTTCTTCCTCTCCCACGGCCCTTGCTTGTGTTCCCTCTCTCACTGTGTCTCTGTCAAATAAATAAAATCTTAGTAAAATAAAATAAAATAAAATAAATAAAACACCTCCAAGCCAATGCGGCCTTACTTCAGTTTTGATGGAGATCTGAACTCAACCATTTCCTGCCTACAAATCCTTCTTATGCTCACTGCAGACCATTTACTTCTTAGAGTCTGTGAGATAACTCATCCATCCTACCTCCTTTTCCACAAGATCCATGTAGATCTCAGGTTTCTGTCTTCCAGTCTGAGCTCACTGCCTGCGTGCTGCCAAGGCTCCAATGGATAAATGTGCGCCCAGCCTTCACCTCACCTTGGGGCGTCCCAGTAGCCAAGCCCAGCGGACTCCCAAGGGTCCAGGAATGATCTAATCCATAGGAAACCGCTTCCCTGGATGAGAGCAGGGTCGGAAGAGTGGGGAGAGGGTCTGGAGGGGCAAAGAGCCGGTGTGAGCCGAGCAGCAAGATGCGCAGCATTGCCAGGAGGCGCCCCCATCCTCGCTCGGAGGGCAGAAGAGGGCACACAGGCCCTGAGAATCATTCGTACGACACCGTGAAACACGAGTTCGAACTCCTGCTCTTCGGGTCCCAAGTCGCGCGTGCTTTCTGGGACTCTGGGTAAACAGTACGTACCCCGCCTCGTCTTCAATCTGTCCTCTACAAAATGAGGAAATTGGAGTCACGGATGTAACTTTTAAAAACAGGCTATCCTCCCGTAATTCTCCCTTTTAGTCCTATTAGAATTCCTTGAAGCTTCAGACCCTATTAGGATTCCGACCTACCTGCCTGCAACCCCAGCGTGTAAAACTCTGTGTGGGGCTCCCGTGGCTCGAACTACACTCCGGCTCTTCCTGATTCAGTCCTTCGTGGAAGGACGCCGGACCCTGGTGGCCCCTAAGAGCCGAGCCCTCGGTTCAATCTGGAGGATGAGTTCAGCGACGGGGGCTTGCGACGGGAGGACACCACAGAGCCAAGACCATTCACTGAGTCACCCCGAGGAAGCACAGGGGGTGTGTGGACGGCCGCGCTGCGCACCGGGAGGGACAGACTGACAGGACAGGGGCCCTGCCATGCCCTATTTGAAAGTCTGTCTGCCCTCGGCCTTCCCAGTGTAGACTTCCTGGCAGAGTGAAAAGTCACTTCCATCCTATTGGAAAATAAACCTCAACCCTTACTATCAGGCATTCTGAATTTCCAAACATTCTCTACAATGCTCAACATTTTCAGCTTTTATTCCTCTCAGATACTTGAGGCTAAGGAGTGAGATCCTTTATCTATGCCAAATGCGAAAAATGCTTTAATGCCACATGATAAATGGAAATATTAGTTTGCAATAAGGAACACCTTCAATTGCACACATCAAGGAGAGAGAAAAAAAGTACGATGATTTTTTTTTTTTTCTTTTTACCCCATGGCCCGACAACTTGAAAGGACATCCTTTTATTTCATAAAAGCTATGCGGGAGACTTTTCCGGGAAACAACGGTAGATATTCAGGTATTTTGAGGGAGAAAAATAAAAAATGCGCTATTAAAAAGTTTGTTGTGGGGGCGCCTGGGTGGCTCAGTCATTAAGCACCTGCCTTTGGATCAGGTCATGATCCCAGGGTCCTGGGATGGAGCCCGGCATCGGGCTCCCTGCTCGGCAGGAAACCTGCTTCTCCCTCTCCCACTCCCCCTGCTTGTGTTCCCTCCCTCGCTGGGTCTCTCTCTGTCCAATAAATAAAATCTTTAAAAACAGTTTGCTGTGTGTCAATTTCAATAAACATTACTCCAACGACAACAGTTTTCTGTGTCTATAGAGGTAGCATACTCTATTTTCTATTTTAATTTTGTCCTCTTACCAGGGACAACGAGGACCCTAACACAGTACAACCAGAAATCATTAGAATGCACCATTTGCCCTCCGGTTTTCTTTACCCCCACACCCGTCCGGATGAGAAGAGCTTCCTGTTCTACCCATGTGTTAGCGTCAGTGACTTTCCCCAGGTCTTCTGAACTCGAGTATGGGTGCTGCCCAAGCAAGCACAGGTCTTCCGAACTCTAAATGCACAGACACAGCGGGAAGGTCAGTTCTGAGCCCGAGAAGCTGAGGCACACCGTCCGCACTTTCCGTCCGGGTGAGCTCCGGCAGTGTCTCTCCCTTGCACTGACGATGTGTATCCAACCAGACAGGTTTTTTTGAAACTATGAAGATTAAACTGTTTGACATTTAAAAAGTCATTCTATCAATTTCTATAGCCTTCATTAAATTGTGAATTTCAGGAAATGATAATACCAAGCAGAAATATCATAAAGCCAGCAGCGCCCAGGCTGGCATAAAAGGTGACCCACCGCTGCCCGCAGCACTACGGCGCTGCCCACGTTCAGCCTGAAACAAAGCTCCGCGGACCGACCACGGTTTACTTGCCTCTTCCCAGCGAACGGCTATTTTGAATACGCGCCCTTTGCAGATCCCAACACATCTGTCAGGCATACTTCCCATGGTTAAAGACCCTTGAGTTCACTACCTCGGGACATTTGCAGAAGCATCAAAACTTTGCTTTAGAACTGCCTTTCCATCATTACACAACACACAACTTTCTCCTGCGATTTGCTGTCCTTGACGGTTTTGTTTTGCGGGTTTTTTTTCTATGTAGAGGCCATTTGCACTTGATAAAACATACCTTCCTAACACAGCCCCACATAGGGACAGGAAGAAAGGAGGTGGCGGTCTCTCCCCCACGGACATCCAGCACACCAGCCAGCTGCACCGTGCCGCCGCATGAACATACACAGACCTCCATCTCCAACGGAGCCGTTTTGTTCCTCCCACGGACGACACGATCCATCGCTCACGTGGGACTCACACTCCCGCTGAAGCCCGTTCAGTTCAATCGCTACCAAGAGCTATGGTTGGCGAAAGCTGCCAGGACGTCATACGGTGGGACATGGACACCACATGCTCTGCTGGGAGACGCCAGGAGAAGGAAGCAAGTCAAGGCAGAGAGAGCTCCAGATTTCCAAACACTGGGCTTACAATCAGCAAAGTTCTCACCTGGCCAGCTTGGCTCTGGGATGAATGATAACTAACCATGGGCGATGACAGAGGAAAATAAGATTTTCACTAATACTGACTTGTTTGAACAAAAGCCTGCAGTTAATTTATTCTGTCCTTATGTGCTATGGTGAGTGCTCCGAAGTGTGTAAGCCTGACCACTCATAGACCTGTACCCCTGGGGTACAGAGCGTGGAGGGAGGAATGCGGCCGATGGGGAGGGACAGGGACCAGCAGACTCCAAGCGCAGCACAGAACTCCACCTCATGACCCCGAGGTGGTGACCTGAACACAAAGCAGGAGTCGGACACTCAACGGACGAGCCGCTCAGGCGCTCCGCTGGAAAGGACTTGCATGGGTGCAGGAGATACGCTGCAGGGGGGAAATAAGGACACAGTCCAGAAGGGGCAGCTTCGGGGAAGGGCAGGGTCCATTTGACTCTCTCCCACGCCCTCACAGCACTGCATGTTTTTGTGCGTTTCTCACCCCTGTATCTCCTGCACTCGCTCGTCCGTCTCCGTCCCGGGGCCGGGAAGCCATGAGAACATGGACCACCATGGGTTCATGCCCGATCCCCACCTCCAGCCTAAAGCAGAATGTGGCACCGGTACCAAGATACTCATCACCCATAGCGACACGGGGCAAGCAGGGAAAGTCCAAGAGATCAAGGGAGATACGAGATAAAGGCTGCACACACACTTAGGAGGAGCAGAGCTGGGAGTCAAACACGCGTTCCACTAACTCCAGACAGGCGGATGGAAAACACTGGCTCATGCTAGACCGAGATGACCAGAGCAGATGGGGGTGGGGGACAAAGGACTGCCTCTCTGTGTGTCACAGGAATCTCAAACGTCCCACCACGACGACGTTCACTGTTTCCTTATTATGGGGCAGGAGACAAGGGATGTGGTAACTGTGACGGCTGTGGGCGGTGGGGAGGCTTCCCGACGCAGCCAAGTCCATCAGTCCCCGTGCTGTCCATCGGACGGGACGATGCTACCCTGGGAAAATGTGGTTGCAACCTGACCACGAGCGTGAAATCAGGGCTGGGCTCTGAAGTCCACAGACCTAGGCTCAAATTCCTGCCAGGCCCCTTGCCGACCGTGCCTGGGGACACACGCACTAAGCTCTAGGCCTCTGCTTCCACCGGGGCCAAGGTCTGCGACACCCGCGGTGCGCAGCTGGAGGCGGCGCCGACACCCGCTGGGACGCGCTTCGAGGGGCCGGGACCAAGGCGCACGGCCTTCCTGGGCCGCGGTTCAGGTTGGGAAGGACGACCGCGACACAGATCCCCAGGCAGGAGCCGCCGAGGTGAGCCAGCTCTCCGGGTCTGCAGGGCCGTTCATCAGACGTGCCGCGGGGACGGATCACGTTCGGAGCCGATCTGAGGGTCACAGGTGTGGGGACCTGCACCCCGGGAGCGCGAGGCCTCGAGCGGAAGCCTGGAAGCGGCAAGCGCGTGTCGGAGCCGGGGTGGCTTGTCCACAGCGGGGCTCGGTCAGGCAGGCCGCTCTTCGAGGGGGCGAGCCCACCTGGCCTGACCCGGAGCGGCAGCCAGGGCCAGCCGTCCCAGGTGTCCGGTATCGGTCCATTCGCTCCAAGTTTTACAACCTGCACCTGTGCTCGGACAGGCAAAGGGCCTGGAGGGCCACCCAACGGGCAGCGAGGGTCCCCAAGCACCCCACAGATGCACAAGCTGGGCGTGCGGTGCTGCTTCAGGGAGCTGATCACAAGACCCTCCGAGTCTCCGGTGAAACCTGACCTCGGGCTCCTTCCCCTGGGCGACCCATGCTCTGGGGCTTTCCCAAAAGGCCAGTGGCCCAGCAGAGACTGGGTTCTTCTAACCACAACGATGGCAACTCTTGTGTCCTTCTGGGGCCTTCCTTTGTGCAGCCACGCTTTCAAGGCTTGGAACTCCTCTGGCGCCGCCCATAATGCCTTGGAGGTGGCCCTGCCAGTCTCCCCGTATTACAGATGAGGACGCACGCTCAGAAGGGAGACAGCGATGCCGATCAAAAGGACAGTGACACATGCCCTCAGACCTGCCAGCGTGGCTGGTAGGAGACAATTCAAGAAACAACAAGTGTTGACATGGCTGTGGCAAGGGAAGGCCTGTGCAGGGCGGGGGTGCAGACTGCTACAGCCGCTGTGGAAACAGGAAGGAGGTTCTTCAAAACGTTTCAAAAGGCGGCGGGCAGGTCTACTTTACATTTGGTACCGAGGGCAGAAGTGCATAAACCCTTTATATTTGGAGAGACAAGTTCAAGCAGAACCAGTGCTCCAGCACGTGCACATCTGGTATTTATCCAGAGGAAAGGAAAACACTAGCTCAGATATATGCCCCCGCACCCCGTCATTCGCTGCAGCATCATTTACCGCAGCCGAGACCGGGAAACAACCCAAGTGTCCGCCCACAGATGAATGGGTTAATAAAAGGAAACAGGGACGATGACCGGCCATGAAAAACAATGAGCTCCTGCCCTCCGCAACAACACGATGGACCTTGAGGGCATTATGCCAAGTGCAGGAAGTCCGAGCAAGACAGAGACCCTAGGATCTCCCTCAGACGTGGCACCTTCACCACCACCACCAAAACCGAAGGAGCTCACAGACGCACAGAACCAATGGTGGCTGCCTGCGGTGAAGGGGGGCAAAATGGTGAAGGGGCCCAAAGGTGCCAACTTGCAGTTACCAGATGAAGACGCCCCGGAGATGTCCTGCCCAGCCCGGCGACGACAGCCAAGAACACCGTGTTCCCGATCTGAAAGCTGCCAAGGCCATCCATCTTCGCGGGGCTCATCCCCAGAAGACAAAGTGGCAGCTGCATGCGGCGACAGAGACTCAGCGAGACTCACGGAGGTGACCACGAATCGTGTGTCCTTGTGTGGCACCCAGGAAGCTAATATAACGCCACCCACCGGGGATAGCTCAGTCCCCCCTGTAACCCTTCCAGAAACCCTTCTGTCCTCTGGCGGCCCGCACTGGGGATGCGGGAAGCGCTGGGGGAACCGCCCGCAGCTGGAGGCGCGGCTCTGGGCCGGAGGGACCCCGGCTCCCCAGCCTCCGCCGCCGGGTCTCTAAGCAGCCGGGAGGTGCCCCTGCGGCCGCCAGGGGGGCTCTGCAATGCGGGGAGCCTTTGCGTCCTCCTTGCTCTGGTCCCAGGCTCTCACCGCTCCCGTCTCCCCCACGCCCTCCCGGGGCAACACAGACACCACGAGACCCGAACCCCCCCCCCCCCACGACCCTCGAAGGGGCTCCGCGCTGGGGCTCCGAGCGCTTTCCGGGGCGACCTCTGAGCCCGCCCCACACCCCGCCCGGCCCGGGCTCCGGGCCCAGGAGCTGGCCGCTGCCTCTCTCGCGAACCTTCGGGGACCTCCTCGCTCCCTGCTTCTGCGCACGCGTCCTCCAGCCCGCACGGCCTCGGCCCCTCCGCGACCCCGTCTTCTCCCTCGAAAGCCCATCAGAGCCTCCTCCGCCAACGGAGACCTTCTCTGACCCCCGGGAAGGGAGTCCTCGGTTCCTCCTCCGAAGGCCCCGAACGCTTTCGGTTCATTCTTCTCTCGTGCCATTAGGAGGTGGCATCCCGCAGGAGGAAACGGGGGTCACGGAGGTTTTGCTGAAAATCCTACGTCTATTTAGGAGTCTGACTTCGGGCTTGTCCTCTCACCTCGCCGTGCCTTACTTTCCTTATAACAAAAGGGACGGGGGTGACAGGACCGCTTCAAGATCTTGTCCCTTGTTCCTTCCCGGCAGGTTGCATGTGCCCCTGTGCACGCACGTGCTCTCTCCACACACCCCTATATGCATATGTGTGATATATGCAGGCGCAGTCCAGGGACTCAATAAATATTTGTGGAGCGAACAGAAAGTTAGTAAATTCTTAACGAAGGCTTCTCACTTGAGCTGCTGAATTCCATTCAGCCGTCTGTACTCTGATCTCAGGAGCCGGCAAAGAAAGAAAGGTCAGCAGCTCCTGCTTCCTGTCCCGCATTGGCCAACGTGATCCCTGTCATGGCGGCCACCGTTTGCGCCCTGCTGCACTCTCCTTCCCATGCAACCTTGACTCCAAAGAGATGAAAGCATATAAGTACCTTTGCAATTGCAACTAGCATGGCTATATTAGCAAGAGATAAAATAAAATTTATAGCACTATTAATTAGTAGAGGTAAGGACTTTAACTTCATAGTTATGAAACCCTTAATCCATCAGGAATATGTAATTGCTGTCTGTCATTTTGTTTGTGCTGAGAATATGGCCACAATGTATAAAAAACTTAATTAGTAAAATGATAGTGAAAAATTTAAAAATTGGCAAACATAGCATATGGGTCTTGGTAATGGATTAGTCAAGCAGATAAAAATATTAGTAAAGATACTGACAATTAGAATTAAACCATTAACAATTTAAACATCATAACTGCTGCATTTTTGAAAAATACAAATTCTTGGGGCGCCTGGGTGGCTCAGTGGGTTAAGCCGCTGCCTTCGGCTTGGGTCATGATCCCAGGGTCCTGGGATCGAGCCCCCCATCGGGCTCTCTGCTCAGCAGGGAGCCTGCTTCCTCCTCTCTCTCTGCCTGCCTCTCTGCCTGCTTGTGATCTCTCTCTGTCAAATAAATAAATAAAATCTTTAAAAAAAAAAAAAGAAAAATACAAATTCTTTTCTTTTCTTAAAAAATATTTTATTTATTTACTTGACAGAGATCACAAGTAGGCAGAGAGGCAGGCAGAGAGAGAGACAGGCCGGAAGAGAGAGATGAGGAAGCAGGCTCCCTGCTGAGCAGAAAGTCCGATGTGGGGCTCGATCCCAGGACCCTGGGATCATGACCCAAGCCGAAGGCAGCGGCTTAACCCACTGAGCCACCCAGGCGCCCCAGAATACAAATTCTAATAACAGCACACTGAACACTTATAAAGAGGGACTATATCTTTGGCCACAAGCTAGCCTCAGTAAAAATAAAATGACTTCAATTATGGAATATTTCTGTGATTACAAAGTTATATCAGAAATCAATTTCAAAAATTTAAAATGAAAATTCTCATGTCTTTAGAAAATAAAAAGTGCACTTTAAAAATCTTTGGGTAAGGGGTGGCTCAGTGGGTAAAGCCTCTGCCTTCAGCTCAGGTCATGATCTCAGGGTCCTGGGATCGAGCCCTGGGTCAGGTTCTCTGCTCAGTGGGGAGCCTGCTTCCTTCTTTCTCTCTGCCTGCCTCTCTGCCTACTTGTGATCTCTGTCTGTCAAATAAATAAAATAAAATCTTTTTTAAAAAGTGTATGTATACATCTACTTCAATAAGTTTAGAAAATAAATGGAAAAATAAACCTCAAAAGCATAAGTGGAAGACAATATTAAAGATGAAAGTCAAATTAATAAAACAGCAAACAGAGTGCACCTGGCTGGCTCAGTTGGGGGAACGTGTAACTCTTCATCTCGGGGTTGTAGGTTTGAGCCCCACGTTGAAAGCAGAGATTACTTAAAAATAAAATCTTTTGGGGGAGCCTGGAGGGTTCAGTCAATTAAGCAACTCCCCTTCAGCTCATGTCATGATCTCTGGGTACTAGGTCCCAGATGTGGGGGGGTCCCCTGCTCAGCAGGGAGTCTGCTTTTCTCTCTCCCTCTGCCCCTCTCCCTCCACTTGTGCTCTCTCTCTCAAATAAATAAATAAAATCTTTTTTAAAAATAGAAGATAAATACACAAGAAAAGAGCCCCCAAAACACAAAAGTTAGTCCTTTGCCATAAATAATAAAATTGATAGATTTCTGATTTCACTACTGATGTGAAAAGGACTTAAAGCTTGCCATTTCCTTTCTTTTTTTTTTTAAGATTTCATTTTTCAGTAATCTCTGCACCTAACATTGAGCTCAAATCTACAACCCTGCAATCAAGGGTCACATGCTCCACTGACTGAGTCAGCCTGGCGCTCCACCATTTCCATTCTTAGAAAAAGAACAAAGCTGAACAAATTGAAAATCAACAACTTTGCTTGGGTCCTTCAGAGAACTGAGATATCAGGGCAAACCTCCACCCCCAAATCTGCTAACCTGTAGCAGAAGCCACTGGAACCATAAACTGATGAGAAAAACTGAATGGATGGGGCGCCTGGGTGGCTCAGTGGGTTAAGCCGCTGCCTTCGGCTCAGGTCATGATCTCAGGGTCCTGGGATCGAGTCCCACTTCAGGCTCCATAAGTCTGCTGTTTTAAAGGCTAATCACATCTAAAAAATACCTCCACAGACTGGTGTTTGACCGAATACTGAAGCACTACAGCCTAGCCAAGTTGTCACTTAAAATTAATCACCACAAAGGTACATTACCTAGTGGTGAAGAATTAAATTCTCTAAAAAGACATAATGATCCTAAATGTGTATATCGCTAACAAGATTGCCAAAATACATGGGAAAAATTGATCAAAATATAGGAAGAAATAGACAAATCATGTATTGGAGTTGGATACGCCTGTCAAATAAAAACAAATCTGGACTTAGATAAGGAGAGACTTTATTCAGAAGAAAACCTATTGCAATAGGGACATCTACCCCTATTTCAGAAACCTGCAAGTATCTCAAAATCAAACATACATTGAGCAAATGAGAAGGGAAGTCTAGCAAGTTTGACAAGAGAAGTATCTCACTGTGGTCAGCCAAATCACAAAATAAACTGATAAGAGATGCTCTGCATTTTAGTCCTTGATCAAGCTTGGGGATGAGCAAAGTTCAGGGGCCCTAGGGAGGAGAGAAGCCTGACTAAATTTTGGTCAAGATAAAGCAAAGAATAAGAAATAGGCAACTGTAAATCCTCGGTTTCTTCAAAACTCCATTTTGGCAACTGATAGATCAACAAGGCAGAAATTCAGTAAATGACCTAAACAGCACCATCAGCCAACTTGAGCTAACTGAGATTTATAAAATAATCAACAATAACAGCATCCACCTTCTTCTCAAGTTACCCGCACAATTCTCCAAGATAAACAACATTCAGGGCCATAATACACACTGTATCCCCTTTCTAAAAAATCATATGGAGTGACATCAGCTAGATATTAAAGTAGGAAACCCCCACACATACCAATTCAGCAATAAGTCACAGAAAAATTCCCTTTGTGAGAAATCTAGAAACTAACTGAAAGTCTCCTGAACTCAGGAGAAGGCAGAATAAGACTTCCTGAAGCCAGTAGGAAGGTTTGGAACACTCTCTCACTGGAGTTCTGACTCAGTCCCACCAATGTACCAGGCACGAACAGAACCCTTAGCTCCCAGTTCAGCCAGGGGAGGGAAGGAGTTGGTTCACACAACCAGCTACCCAGCCATTTTCAAGGTGGCTCCCTAGAGAGGACTGGTTGGTCTTGCTAGTCCTACAGTTCTAACACATCCTGCAATTCTTTTTTTTTTTTTTTAAGATTTCATTTATTTGAGAAAGAAAGCAGGGGGTAGGGCATGGGGGAGAGAGGGGGGAAAAAGAACGTATAAGTCTAAAACTAGCATGAAAATAGAAATAAATATTAGAGCAGAAATCAATGAAATTGAAAACAGGGAAAATGGAAAAAAAATCAAAGGAATCTAGGGGCACCTGGGTGGCTCAGTCTGTTAGGCATCTGCCTTCTGCTCTGGTCATGATCTTGGTATTGATCTCAGAGTCCTGAGATCAAGCCTTACATTATTGGGTTCCCTGCTCAGTGGGGAGCCTGCTTCTCCCTCTCTGCCACTTCTCCTGCTTGTGTTCGCTCTCTTTCTCTCAAATAAATAAATAAAATCTTTATTAAAAAATCAAAGAAACCTAAATCAGTTTCTTTAAAAAGATAAAAATAGTGTTGTGCCCAAGTTTTCGTGTCCAAGAGACCACCAAGGAGCCAACACCGATGCAATCACACAAGGGTTTATTTGACAAGCTTAAGCTTGGGCCCAAGTATACCCGACACAGCAGAATAGGGACTTGGACCCCGAACCAGATTACAGTCAGAGTTTTTAAAGGTAGAGTAGGGGTGGACTCAGCAGTAGGTGATTGGGCCATGACTGCTGGCTCAGCAGTAGGTGATTGGGCTATGACTGCTAGCCCTATGTTCCTGTTTCTTTTTTTTTTTTTCTGACATGATTTATTACAATGTTAAGATATCCTATTCCTGATTGATCTTTGGTATGGCATGTTGTTTTTGAAACCTTTGGTCAGTCTTCCTGGAACCAGGGGTCATTTACTGGTCGTGGAGACGAAACCTATGGTCAGTCTTCCAGGGGTCATTTACCAGTCACAGAGACCTAAGAAGGCTGCCGGGGCCAAGATGGCTGCACTTATATCAAGGCTAGACTTGAGGTGGGTACAGCCTTGTTTTTCTTGGCCTCCACAAATAGGGGTATCTGGCTGGCCCATTCAGTAGAACATGCAACTCTTGATCTTGGAGTCCTGAATTCAAACCCCACCTTAGGGATAAAGCTCAGTGTAAGAAAGAAAGCAAGAAAGGGAGAAAGAAAGAAAGAAAGAAAGAAAGAAGAAAAGAAAAGAAAGAACTCATCACCAAAGCACATTCACACATACTCACACCTGCACACACAATGATGAGGGATGTCAAAGGGACAGATAAGTCAACTGAAAAAGTTTCCAGTGGTCAAAACTGGAACAATTTGGGCAACAAAGTAAAGTAGTATTGGATTACAATCCAAATTATAATATAAATATCCATGAGTCCTGATATTTTAAAAAATGATTGAATAAATGCCTAAATGTAGAGGAGACAGATCTCTGTGGAAGAATTCTAAATAACTTATGTAGATTTACATCCTACCTAAGGGTGAGCATAACTTCCTGTTCCTTGGTGTGGTCTGCACATAGTGACTTCCTTACAAAGAGCACAGTTATAGAAGAGGAAGAGTAGCTCTGCCACACAGAATGCTCAAAAACCCTACCATGGCCAAGGGATCAAGTCATCAAAAGTCATGCATCAGGGACGCCTGGGTGGCTCAGTTGGTTCTATAGATGACTGCCTTCGGCTCAGGTCATGATCCTGGAGTCCTGGGATCGAGTCCCGCATCGGACTCCCAGCTCCATGGGGAGTCTGCTTCTCTCTCTGACCTTCTCCTCGTTCATGCTCTCTCTCACTATCTGCCTCTCAAGTAAATAAATAAAATCTTAAAAAAAAAAAAGTCATGCATCATATTGATAGCAATTCACTAACTGCAGTCTAATTATAAGGTAAGCTCTGACAAATCCCAATTTAAGGATGTTCTATAAAATACCTGACCACCACCACCACCACCAACAAAACCAAACCTGACCAATAAGCCTAAAAAATGTTGGCACAAAAACGGCAAAGAAAGTCTGAAAAATTATCACTGCCTAGATGACCCTCAGGCATCTAAAATGTAATATGGGATCCAAGATGGGATCCTGGAACAAAAAAAGGACATTATGTGAAAAGTAAGAAAAACTAAGTCAAGTACAGACTTTCGTTAATAATAGTATCTCAGTGGGGCAACCTGGCTGGCTCATTCTGTAGAGCATATGACTCTTGTTTTATTTTATGTTTTTTTTTTAAGATTTTATTTATTTATTCGACAGACAGAGATCACAAGCAGGCAGAGAGGCAGGCAGAGAGAGAAAGAGGGGAAGCAGGCTCCCTGCTAAGCAGAAAGCCCGATACGGGGCTCAATCCCAGGACTCAGGACCATGACCCAAGATGAAGGCAGAGGCTTTAAACCACTGAGCCATCCAGGAGCCCTTGTTTTGTTTTTAAAAGATTTTATTTATTAGACAGAGAGAGAGAGAGAGTCCGTGAGAGAGGGAACACATGCAGGGGGAATGGGAGAGGGAGAAGCAGGCTTCCCACCCAGCAGGGAGTCTGATGCAGCACCCCAGCAACTCTTTAATTATCATTTAAGAGCCCCACGTTGGGCATGATGCTGACTTAAAAAAAAAAAAAAAAAAAGGATAGGGCCGCCTGGGTGGCTCAGTAGGTGAAGTGTCTACCTTTGGGTCAGGTCATAATCCCAGGGTCATGGGACTGAGCCCCTAAGTCAGGATTCCCTGCTCAGCACGGAGTCTGCTTCTCCCTCTCCCTCTGCCTGTACCCTCCCCTTCCTGGTGCCTGCAGCCACACACACTCTTTCTCTCAAATAAATAAATAAAATCTTATTTAAAAGGGATTAAAAAATTGGGGCTCCTGGCTCAGTAGTTAAGCATCTCCCTTCAGCTCAGGTCATGATCCCGGGGTCCTGGGATCGAGCCCTGCATCAGGCTCCCTGCTCAGCAGGAAGCCTACTTCTCTCCCTCCCACTCCCGCTTGCCCTGCTTGTGTTCCCTCTCTCACTCTGTCTCTCTCTGTCAAACAAATGAATAAAATATTTTTTTTAAAAAAGATAAAAATAATAGTGTATCAATATTTGTGCCTTATTTTTACCAAAGGTGTGATACTTCTGTAATATGTTAATAAAAAGGGAAACTGCATGCAGAGTATACGAGAACTCTCTGTACTATCTTTGCCATTTTTCTGTAACTAAAACTGCTCTACAATTCAGGTTTATTCTAAAAGTTCAAAAACTTTATTCTGTCTTTCCATGACAGAACAGTGAGAAGGAACAGAACATCTTCACAGATCCTTCAGACATTAATAAAATAAGAAAGTTCTATGAACCTTATGCCAATACAATGAATATTTAGGTGCAACTTAAAAACTCCTACAAAAATATAATTTTCCAAAATGACTCAGAAGCAATTTGAAACTAAATAGTTCCAGGGCACCTGGTTGGCTCAGTCAGTTAAGGGTCTGCCTTTGACTTGGGTTGTGATTTCAGGGTCGTGGAATCGTGTCCTGCATTGGGCTCCCTGCTCAGCAGGGAGTCTGCTTCTCCCTCTCCCTCTCCTTCTGTGCTCTCTCTCTCAAATAAATAAAACAATAAAATCTCTAAAATGGAATAGTTCTATAATTATTAAATAACTTGCATTAGGAATAATAGTAATGTTCCTACACTGAAAGCTACAGGTGCAAAGAACTTCATAGGTAGTTCTACCAACTATTCAAAAAACCAGTAATTCCATATTACACAAACGATTATTCCCAATAATGGAATAAGAAGGTATAAACTGCAACTCATTCAATGAGTCTAACACCTTGTTAACAGATATTTTTTTTTTTGCTAATAGACTCTTTTTACTTTTATTTATTTATTAGACAGACAGATCACAAGTAGGCAGAGAGGCAGGCTGAGAGAAAGAGAGAAGCAGCACCCACCCCCCCCCCACCCCCCACCCCCCGCCGAGCAGAGAGCCCGATGCGGGGCTCGATTCCAGGACTCTGAGATCATGACCTGAGCTGAAGGCAGCGGCTTAACCCAATGAGCCACCCAGGTGCCCCTGTTAACAGACTCTTAACAAGAGTTGTATAAGGGAGGAAAATTATGTGTACATCTCATCCAAAAGTATACAAGTAGAAGTCCTCACAAAGTATCAGCCACGCGCAAAAGGACAATACATCATTAGATTGTGGAGGTATTTCACAAATGCCTGTTTTGTTTCACTTTAAAATTTTACTTAATGTAATGTACCAGATCACCATATCAAAAAAAAAAATCACACGATTCTTAAAATAAGTGGAATAAAATTATTTGATATATTAATAACTCATTCATAATAAAAACACTTAGCTACTTACCTACAGGAGAACTTCCTTTAATTGAAAACTGACAGCTACAAAACATACTTTATCATGACACACTGAGCAATTTTCACTGAAATCTGAAAGACCCGAAGATGTCCACTACCACCACTTCACTCTCACATTTATACTGAGGTACAGGGTAAAGCTTTACTCATTAGAAAGAAGGGGAAAGATGACATTGTACATATATTATAGGATTATGTACATAAAATATAAAATATAGAAACACATTATCAGAATAATAAGTTCTGCAAGTTCTCCATAATAAAACCATAAGAGAATGGAATTTTTTATGTACCATCAGAAAATAAAAAATGATATTTAAAAAGATAACATCTACGGGGCCAAAAAATATCAATTATCAGGGTGCCTGGCTGGCTCAGTTGGTGGTGCATGTGACTCTTGTTCTTGGGGTCATGAGTTCAAGCCCCAAGAAAATATATAGAGAGAAAATATAGATTTTTATACATATAGTTTATCTATAAAATATATATAACAAAATTTATATATAACAAAATATATAAATATGTATATTTATATATTATATATAATATATATAACAAAATTGGTATATATATTATATATATATATCAATTAGCTAAAATTAAACATAACGATACATGTGAAGACCTCTATGCAGAAAAAATCACTGAGAAAAATTAAGGAAGACCTAAATCAATATTCGATATATTTATGGTTTGGAAAATATTTTTTTTAAGATTTTATTTATTTATTTGAGAGGGAGAGAGAGAGAGCACAAGAGGGGGAAGGTCAAAGGGAAAAGCAGACTCCCCGCGCAGCAGGGAACCCGACGTGGGACTCGATCCCTGGACTCTGGGCATGACCTGAGCCGAAGGCAGTCGCTTAACCAACTAAGCCACCCACGCACCCAAAAAACTTATATTTGTAAAACAGCAATTACCCCTAAGTTAGTCTATAAATTCAGTGAAAACCTTATCAGTGGGTCTTACAGCAGCAATTGACAAAATGATTCTAAAAATATATATATAGAGAGAGAAACACAAAGTAGCAAAAATGATTGAGGCACTTTTGAAAAAGACTGAAGTGTAAGCACTTAAACTACCAGATATCAAAAATAATTATAAAATTGATGAGGGAGTAGGAGGCTGGCTGAGGACAGAGCAAAAGCTGGCGCCTTGCACCCCCTCTCCACCTGCTCCCCTCCGTAATATGTGTAACATTCCTCAGGCACCCCTGACTGCCATAAAACAATAAATAGTTAACTTGCAGAGATCACAATCCTGCAGAACAGGAATCTCCCTTGCTCTACAGATGTCCTAGAGATCTAAACAGGGAGGTTACCTTATCAATAGCACAAATTTCCAGAGGCAAATAACTCTCGGTTCCTGAAGCCCTAATGTCTCCCTCCCACCATAAACTGGAGGAGGCTGAGGTAGAAGGGAAGGTAAATGATCGCAGGATCGTAACACCCCACCAAGAATCTCCCAACTATCTTGATGTTAATGGCTGACCTAAAGATGACATTGATCAAGCCACAAGGGCAAGGCCTCCTCCCAGCACCTGGTAGGCCCTCTTTAACATATGAAAACTCCGTTGCAACCTCCCTTCCCCTCACCTTTCCCCAACAGCAAGGTATATACCCTGCCATCCCTCACATCCGGGGCAGCAGCTCTTCCTGCCCACGGGTCCTGTCCCCGGGCTTTAATAAACCACCATTTTGCACCAAAGATGCCTCAAGAATTCTTTCTTGGTCATCGGCTCCGGACCTCAGCCCACCGAACCTCACCTAGGTTGTAGAACTTCATCAAAATTATAGTAATTAAGGCAATGCGATATTGGGGTAGGGATAGTAAAATGGACAGAACAGCAAAGAGAAGGTAGAAATAAGAGTATAAAGGTTCAAATCACCCATTTCCAATGTGCGCAGAGAGGGACTTCCCACTCCAGCAAGCAATTCTTAGAACTCCAGCTGGGAGTCCCGCAATTCAACCCAATTCTGACACTATCAACCCACAGAGAGCGTCAGACCGTCACGGGTTAAGGGCTCGGTCCTACAAGACTGTCCCACCCGCACCCCCACTTCAGACCCCAGGCGCAGGCCCAGGTGCTCGGGACTAAGCAGCCCTAAACCAGAGGTTCCCACCAACCCTTCCTCAGGTTCAGTGAATTTGCTGGAGCAGCTCACAGAACTTACAGAAACATTTGCCTTACCTGACCGGTGGTTGATTACAAAAGGACGTAACTCAGGAACAGCCAAACGGAAGAGTTAGGTAGCGCGAGGTCTGGAGAAAGAGCGAGCAGCTTCCCCGACCTCCCCAGGCCGCCACTCTCCCCAAACATCCACGTGCTCAGCGACCGGAAGCTCTCCCAAACGCCTCCTTTTGGGTTTGATGGAGGCCTGGAAACAGAGGCAGGATGAAGTCTTTGGCAGGTTCATCCCCACCGCCCTCCTTCCCGGAGTCCGGGGGTTGGCTAAGAGTTCCGACCCTCCAATCTCGGTCGGTTCCTCTGGCAACCAGCCCCCATCTTTAGGTTACCCTGGGGCTTCCAAAAGTGACCTCATTAACACAACAAGACACCCGTTTGGTTCTCCGCACTTAGGGAATTCCCAGGGTGTTAGGAGCTCTGTACCGGAGATGCGAGGGAAATCAAATATATTTATTGTAAATCCCAATATCACATAGAGCCTTGCATCAATGGATATTTGCTATATGACAAAAGTAGCACTGCAGGGAGAGGGGAAGGTTCATTTTTTTCTAATGGTGCTCAGACGGTTAGTATCCACAGGGAAAAAAATGGAAAAAAAAAAAATTAACCCTGACTTCTCCACACACACATCCACGCATACCTTGGAAGTACTGCGGATTCAGTTCCAGACTACCACGATAAAGCAAGTATCACAATCAATGGGGCCAAGCGAATTTTTTGGTTTCCCAGTGCATATAGAGTTTGTGTTTGGGGACACCAGCCTGGCTCAGTAGGAAGAGCAGTCTACTCTTGATCTCAGGCTCATGAGTTCAAGCCCTACCTTGGATGTAGAGATGATGTAAATATATATTAAAAAACAAAAACAAAAAACAAAACTTAAGGGGCGCCTAGGTGGCTCAGTTATTTAGGCGTCCAACCCTTGATTTTAGCACAGGTCATAATCCCAGGGTCCTGGGATGGACATGGGCTCCCTGCTCAGCTGCGAGTCTGCTTCTCTCTCCCCCTTTGCCGCTACTCCCTACTCCTGCACTTGCGCATGCGTTTTCTCTCTGTCTCTCTCCAGCACGCTGTCTCTCAAATAAATAAATAAAACCTAAAAAATGCAATTATCTTAAAGTGCAATAAAGCAAAACACAATAAAACAATGGATACTTGCACATCAACATACGTAGCCCCTCCTCATTACGTTTTTCCCTTCTCATTATTTACAAGTTCTGTATTTGCGAATTCATCTGCTGACTAAAATGTATTTACAGGGACGCCTGGGTGGCTCACTTGGTTAAGCGGCTGCCTTCGGCTCAGGTCATGATCCCAGCGTCCTGGGATCGCGTCTCGCATCGGGATCCTTGCTCAGCAGGAAGCCTGCTTCTCCCTCTGCCTCTGCCTGCCACTCTGCCTGCCTGTGCTCACTCTCTCTGACAAAAAAAAAAAAAAAAAAAAAAAAAAAAAATGTATTTACAATTCCAAAATCAATAGTTGCAGTACTTTGCAGACATTCATGATCATGGGAAGGGCAGTGTATTCGAGTCCCTTGATACATACATTGCCAGGTGACACTGAACAAGGTAGCGCCCTGCCTTCTTGACTCAACTCTCACACTATAAACAAGTGTTCTTTTCAAGGTCTGTTGAATGCCACATTTTTTTAATTTTTTGCTTGTGGATGGTGCTTTTGCTGTTTAATGCAGCTTCCAGCTGTGTTGAAGTGATGTCTAGTGTTCCTGAGAAGGTGTGATGTCCATCCTAGAGAAAATACAAGTCTTAATAAGCTTTGTTCAGGCATGAGCACTGTTGGCCATGAGTTCAACAAGGTTAATGAAACAATATGGTATGTCTAAAAGTAAGAGCAACAATGAGAAGCAAACTAGTGTTTACTTGGGATCAAAAAATTACAATTTGGGGAGCACAGATTCCAGAAGTAGCCAGAAAAGTATCCTACCTGTGGTGTAGAAGCAAGAGGTTTTTATGAAGAAGAGAAATGAAAGAGGCAATTACATGACTTGGATAGAAGACAAAAACTATATTGTCATTGGCACTAACGGGCTAAGCTGCTGGTGATGTTATGGAACCTGGACTGGATCCTGGAGGAAGAACCAAGCAGCACTCAGAGACCTTGGAGGATTGGAGGTTTATTTAACACTGGTGGGCTCAGATGAGATTGTTCTCCAAAGGTCTGAGCCCCGAGCGCAAGCAGGGAGGGTAATCTATACCCTTCTACTTCCGCACTTTTGCTGCGCAGGAACCGGGTAGGGAAGATGAACCCAGAAGAGCTTTGAGGCAGGGACTGGAATTCCCTTGCTGGTTTGGTTGGCCATCTTAGAGTACAGTTTTTCCCTTATCAGTGACCCCCTGATCAACCATTCTGTCGTCAAAAAGTCCATAAACAGACTTCAGAAACAGATGCTGCTTCTGGCGCAGCCAAGAGTCTTTTAGCTTAGTTCAAGACTTCATTAGCCATTTGTTCCTAGAAAAGAAAATGGAGCTTTTCTCAAAATGGCATCTCTCGTGTCCAGAAGTTTTATACAGTTCCGCAGGTATATTCAGAAACAGGAAGAGGGAATTAGTCAATCAATCTTTCCATGAGGCAGCTCTGGAAAGTGCTAAAGTAACAGCTACAGTGTGTGACGAAGAGATGGAAAAGTGGTTAAACTTGTGGATTGGTGACATGATAACGAATTAATGAAAGCATAGAGGACAGTTGTGAGACTGAACACCAAAGAAATATACTCACATTGCTCAGGGTCAGGAAATTATGAAACTCTTCTTGGCTAATGCTAGCTGGCTGGCTTGCATGTTTCAAAAGACAATATGGTGTGAAAAATGCTAGACTTGTAGGTGAGGCAGATGGGGGGAAGTTATGGAAGAATTTTAAAAGTATTTTAAGAGTTATACAGGAAAAGGGTAATGAGAAGAGCAGCTTTCCAACGCTGATGAGTCTGGCTGGTTTACAAGGACATTGGCAAATGAACCTATATAACACAAATGGTGCTTCAGTTAATGGAAACGTGACCAGCAACTCACAGGAACTTAATCCTGTATTTTTCCTAAGAGCATAGCTCAACATTGGCTAATGCACTGTTCATGATGGTAGTTATAGAACATAAACACCATGAATAATGAGAATCAAAATAATGAGAAACAAATCAGTAAAAAAAAGACAACACCTTTACAGGAAAATAGAACAATTTGCAGTTCCTTAAAAACAGGAATTCTACATATCCAACCACTATGGAATGGAGCACAACCTTATTAGCAATCAGGAAAATATAAATCAAAGCATAATATAAGACCATTATCCACATTCCAGATTGGTAAATTTGTACAATCTGATAATATACTGTGGTGAGGAGGTTATAATTCTAATACTCTGTTGGTGGGATTACAAAATTAATATAACCACTTTGGAAAACAGTTGAGAATTATGTAGTAAAACTGAAGACATAGATAATCTCTAGCCCATAAATTTTAGTCTTGGGTAAGTACCATGGACAAACATATGTATATATGCACCAGAAGACATTGAAAAGAATTTCTAATGGCCCAAACCAGAAATAATCCATAGGCACATTATTGGTGAAGCTAGGAATAATAATGTAGTATTTCTTCTCCTGGTGACTATAAGAACTCTAAATATGTGGGAGTATACCCATATATCATATATATAGTTATGTATGTATGTGTGTGTGTGTGTGTGTGTGTGTGTATAAAATCTTGGAGCTCAGAGAAGGTGCCAGAGAACGTTAATGTGATCTAGTCTGGTAGTAACTAAGATATTTTCCCAGATTTGCTCTACTTTTTTTTAAAATTATTTTTTAAGTATTCTCTATCCCAGTGGGGGCTCAAAACTACAAGCCTGTGATCCAGTCACATGCTCTTCTGACTGAGCCAACCAGCCAGGTGTCCATGCTCTATTTTTTTATAATATTTTTAAAAGATTTTATTTATTTATTTGAGAGAGAGAGGATGAGAGACCACATGAGAGAGAGTAGGGTCAGAAGGAGAAGCAGACTTTCTGCTGAGCAGGGAGCCTGATGTGGGACTTGATCCCAGGACCCTGAGATTATGACCTGAGCTGAAGGTAGATGCTTAACTGACTGAGCCACCCAGGCACGCTATAATTTTTTTTAAAGTAGGCTCCATTCACGACTCTGAGATCAAGACCTGAGCTGAGATCAAGAGTCTGATGTTTCACTGAGTGAGCTACCCAGGCATTCCACCCCTGCTCTATTTTTGATTTTTTAGAGAGAGAGAAAGAGAGAGAGCACACAAAGTGTTGGGGGTGGTGTGGAGCAGAGGAAGAGAGAGAGAGAGAATCACAAGCAGGCTCCATACCCACTGTGGAGCCCAATGCAGGGCCTGATCCCATAACCCTGAGATCATAACCTAAGCTGAAATCAATAGTCAGACATTCAACCACTTGAGCCACCCAGGTACCCCACCCATGATATATTTTTAAAAGCATAAAAATTTTCATTTTCTTAGCTTAAGAGTCCATTTAAAGTATTTTAAATGATTCTCATATCAAAAGCCACACAAAACTAAAGCAGCAATCCCCTACTGTTATGTTAATGAGCATGCCATTTAAGGAACATTTTTGTCACCTAGTTAGTGGTGATGAATTAACTCTATTAATGAGGCATACATTAGCACATAGCAGAACACCTGAATAGCAATGGCTCAGATAGAAGTTATCTCATCTTGACAACAAAAATCCCCAAAATGAGCAGTTGCAAACATTGTTTCAGGTGCTCAACCATGAATGAAGAAATTCAGGCTTTTCCCAACTTTCTGTTTTACCAGCATTACCTGTGATTGTAAGATGGCTCCTAGCCTCCCAGGCATCACACCTGTGTATTACAGGCCGAAAAGGATAAGGAGGGGCACCTGGGTGGCTCAGCCAGTTAAGGGTCAGACTTGTGATTCCAGCTCAAGTCATGATCTCATGGGTCCTGAGATCCAGCCCTGCACTGGGCCCCCCACTCAGCAGGGATTCTGCTTGAGGTTCTCTCCTGCTGGCCCTCCCCCCACCAACACTCACGCCTGCTTGTGCTTTCTCTCCCTAAAATAAATAAATAAATCTTAAAAAAGAGAAGAGGATAAGGAAAGAGGCTGGATTTGTCCTTTCATCAGCAATCAAAATTATTTCTCAGAACACTATTCAGCTTTCCCTTTCTTTCATCTTTCTGGCTAGAAGTATGTGGCAAGGTCAGCCTCACTTGTGGGGGAGATGAGAAAACCAAGAATTTATCACTGCAATCTCTGGAGCAGAAGGATACAAAAGAGAAAGGGTTAAGTAACGACCATTGCATCAGTCCATAAAACGCTGGGTACATTCACCTTACCTACCCCACAGGGTTGTTATGAATGTCAACCTTAAACATGAAATGGCCAGTTATTTTACCAGCAAAATGAGTGTATTCAGGAATAGCAAAGGAATTGTAAGTTGAGACATAGAAATTGTGACAAAACATAAGAAAGTCCAAGAGACAAAGGGAGGGTCAGCTTTTATTAGGTTTCAGGTGGAAATCGAGGCGATTTGTTGTGAACGAAAGTTCTTTGGAGAAGAACAAGAGTTTGAAGTTGTGGCAGCTTCTCATTGGCTGCAAGCCATAGTTAGTGCATCATTGCGAGGGCACGGAGTAATCTTCCTTCCTAAAAGCAAGAGATAACATTCCCAAGTGAAAAATGTCCTTCCTTGTCAAGATAATTCTTATCTTCCTTCCTTCTGCAGGTTCCGCAGACTGCAAGAAGTGGTGTGTGCATGAGAGCTGCCCCTTTGTGGCTTCCCGACTCCATCTTAAACGAGATTTCCTTTATTTTCATATGAGGATCAACTGTGAGGCTAGATTTGAACATCTCTAAAATCGACCAAATGCTAAACAAATATCAGAGATTATTATGCTCTTCTTTTGAAACTAACTGAACTCAAATTATGATTCAATTACTGAGAAAAAGGTCTACGCAAATACTACACTAGATGATATAAATTTACCTATCTGTTTTTTATCTATTTTGAACACCAGCTAGCAACTGCTAGCTTGGGACTTTGTTCAAGATAGAATATCTCAACTTAATGAACCAATGTGAAAAATCCCTTTCTCTTCTAGGAGATGAATCTGGAAAGCTTGTCATATTATTTATCTCTGACTAAAGTTTCTACTGTGGATAGATGGAAGGCAAAAAGAAAATATTCCCTATAGAAATAGGCAAGGGAAAACTGGTATTGATTTGTGCAAAATAAATTCAGAGTAACTCTCACAGGCTTTGGGTGTATCTAGGTCACTGGGAAAAAAAAGACTAATGTTTTGCTGACAGATAGGAGAAACATAGTTATTTCTTACACACGGTTATTAAGTGGATTTAGAACCTTTTTATTTTATACCAAGATTATTTCAACCAAGTAGAAGCTCCATACATGTATGAACAGAATGCAGAAGAATAAATTTGACAACATTATGCATTTAGCTCAGTTTCCTGTAAGAAACTTGTAGTTAAATTAACTTTAAAATCCCAAATGAAATCTTATCAAAAATTCAAATCATTTAAAAGTGGCAGCTACTTCACAGATGATTATGTGGCCCCAGCAGAGCACAGTGAATTAGTCAGCAGTTATTTCTCTATTTGAACCTGAAATCATTCACGATGGCAGGGGCATTCAAGGAGCTATAAAAGTTACTAGCCTTAATTTTGACCAAAGTCATAATTTAGCAATCTCAACATGTGACTCCAATGAGCTAGAAAGGAAAATATCTTAATTAATTAATATTAAACAATAAAGGTAGCAATAACACCTTTAACTACTTGATCAGTCAATAAAGTTGTATTAAGCACCTATTACGTGCCAGGCTCTATGCTGGGGCTGGGAACATAATGATGAGCAAAAAGATATGATATTTGCCATGCCTTTTTATGGTACATAGAGTCAAAAGTAAAAGACAACATTTATTTATTTATTTATTTTAATTTTTTATTTCTTTTCAGAGTAACAGTATTCATTGTTTTTGCACCACACCCAGTGCTCCATGCAATCCGTGCCCTCTCTAATACCCACCACCTGGTACCCCAACCTCCCACCCCCCCGCCACTTCAAACCCCTCAGATTGTTTTTCAGAGTCCATAGTCTCTCATGGTCCACCTCCCCTTCCAATTTACCCCAACTCCCTTCTCCTCTCTAACACCGTTTGTCCTCCATGTTATTTGTTATGCTCTACAAATAAGTGAAACCATGTAATAATTGACTCTCTCTGCTTGACTTACTTCACTCAGCATCATCTCTTCCAGTCTTGTCCATGTTGCTAGAAAAGTTGGGTATTCATCCTTTCTGATGGAGGCATAATACTCCATAGTGTATATGGACCACATCTTCCTTATCCATTTGTCCATTGAAGGGCATCGTGGTTCTTTCCACAGTTTGGCAACCATGGCCATTGCTGCTATAAACACTGGGGTACAGATGGCCCTTCTTTTCACTACACCTGTATCTTTGGGGTATTTGCCCAAAGATACATTTATTTATTTTTAAAGAGAGAGAGCACATGAGGAGGGGAAGTGGCAGAGGGAGAGGGAGAGAGAGAATCCTCAAGCAGACTGCCCACTGAGCACAGACCCTGACTCAGGGCTTGATCCCAGGACTCATAGATCATGACCTGAGACAAAGGCAGATGCTTAGCTGATTGAGCCACCCAGATGTCCCTAAAAGACAACTTTTAAATGCATACTTAAATGAGATAATTCTTAGGTGCTTAACATAATACCTGGCATATAGCAATTTTTCAACAAATGTCAGCTACTACTACTATTACTGATACAAAAATAAATAGATACATAGAGTTAAAAAACTAAAAAAAAAATGCAAAGTTCTATGCAAGCATAAAGCTGGAGGACTAAATCAATTTCAGAGGAGTCAGAAAATGCTTCCTAAAAGATCTGATATTTGAAACAAGTTCGAAGGTTAGGTAGGCATTAACTCAGCAAAAATGAGACATATGCCTTCTTAGTTTCTAAAATGAACCTCATATATAGATTGCTCTATTCAATGCTAAAAATACCTTACAATTATAGGCTAATAACTTTTCTCAAGTCAATATCCCTTATTAAAGAGTGCTCGTCCTCCAGTTTTACACCAATTACAATATCATTTCTTTTTCAAGCTTTAATCTGTCAAATTACTCTGCAAAATTTTGCTCTCTTTTAAAGTGACATTTGGTCTTAATCATTAATTATTTAGGAGCTAAGACATCTAGACTGTACCAACAGATGTAGTACAATATTAAATAAGTCTTACATATGTACAACTGGACCCCAGAAGAAAGGCAGAAAATGACAGAAAAAAAATATTTGAAGAAACAATGGTCAAGATGTTTCCCAAATTAGTTACAGCAAGCAAGGGATGCAAGAAACTCGGAGAATAAGCATACACAAAAACCTAAACAAACATTGGTATATCATATTTAAAGTGCTAAAAAACAAAGCAACTTCCTATTTCAGCTCCATTGTGTAAAGAGCTTGGAAATCATCACTCCCCTACCTACAAGAAAAGCACTGGAGAAATTAAAAGCCCATGACTTTTCTTGGAACCATCAGAGAATAGGAAGTTGGGGGTCAAACTCTATCCCAAAGTCTGGACAGAAAGGTAAATACAGAGAGCAACAGAGATAATTTTCCTGGGATTAGAAGCCAATGGAGACATAAACTGGTAAGAAAAATTAAATAGGGGGCACCTGGGTGGCTCAGTGGGTTAAAGCCTCTGCCTTCCGCTCGGGTCATGATCTCTGGGTCCTGGGATCAAACCCCACATCAGGCTCTCTGCTCATCGGGGAGCCTGCTCCCCCCCGCCACTCTCTGCCTGCCTCTCTGACTAGTTGTGATCTCTGTCTGTCAAATAAATTAATTTTATTTAAAAAAAGAAAACTTAAATAGTAACTTTGAGAAATTATTGGAAGCAGTGTGTAGAGGAATGTGAAAATGAGAAACTCTTGCAGGCTGTGGTCATAAGGAGACCTCTACACTTCTGTGAATTTGACCTCCAGGAATCCCATCAGGTCTTCATGTAAAAGAGCCAAAAAAAAAAAAAAATCCCTCCTGTCTCTGGTAGACAGTGAGGGAAGTAACCAAAACCCAGCTCTATGTTGTCTGTAAGGTATTTACTCTAAAGACGCAGGTTAAAAGCAAATATATGGAGCTCTTCCCATAAGTGGTTTGAGGTGATCCCTGAAAATGGTTCGCGATTCACTTGACCCAGAGAACCCTGTAAAATCATACAAATCAAGAGGTTCAAATCTTCGTGTTCACTTTAAGAACACATGTGAAACTACCCAGGCCATCAGGGATATGCAGATCCAAAAAGCCACCAAGTATTGAAGGATGTCACTTCGCAGAAACAATGTGCACCATTCTGTCACTACAATGGTGCAGTTGGTAGATGTCCCCAGGCCAAACAGTGGGGCTGGACACAGGGTCGGTGGCCCCAAAAGAGTGCAGACTTTGGACTTTGCATGCTTAAAAGTGCAGAGTCATGCTGAACTTCAGGGTTTAGATGTAGATTGTCTGATGATTGAGCACACCTAGGTGGACAAAGTCCCCACGATGCCACGCAGAAGTTACACGGCTCATCGTTAGATCCACCCACACATGACGACTCCCTGCCACGCTGACGTGATCCTTACAGAAAAAGAGCAGATTGTACCTAAACCAGAAGAGGAAGTTGCACAGAAGGAAAAAATATTCCAGAAGAAAATGAAGAAGCAAAAACTTACAGCCTGGGAATAAATTCTGCATAAAGTAAATGCAAATAAAAGTTAAAAAAAGAAGTATATGAAGAAAGATATAGCATGCTGGCATTAAGAAAAAGGAAGCTGCAGTAGCTATATTAATTTTAGATTAGACAAAGCTGACTTTGAAACAAGAAAAATTATCAGGGATAAAGAGAGTCAATACATAATCATAAAAGGTCAATTTTCTCTTGTATCTTAACAAGAGAACATCAAAATATAGGAATCAAAAGCTGATAGAACTGAAATGAAAAATAGACAAATCAGCTATTATACTTCAGCACTCATCTTTCAGTAAGAACATAGTTGACTTGAATAGCACTATCAATTAAACTGATCTAATTGGCATTTATACAATGCTCTACCCAGCATCTGCAAAATACATATTCTTCCCAAGCTCACACAGAACATTCACCAAGGCAGATCACATCCTGGACCATAAAACACACCTTAAAAAATTTAATAGAAATTACACTAGGGTGCCTGGGTGGCTCAGTGGGTTAAGCCACTGCTTTCGGCTCAGGTCATGATCTCAGGGTCCTGGGATCGAGTCCCACATAGGGCTCTCTGCTCAGCGGAGAGCCTGCTTCCCTCTCTCTCTCTGCCTGCCTCTCTGTCTACTTGTGATCTCTCTCTGTAAAATAAATAAATAAAACCTTTAAAAAAAGAGAAATTACACTAATTATGTTCTCAGATAGTAGAATTAAACTAGAATAACAGAATAGCACTTAGAAAAGTTCCAAATATTTGGAAGTTGAACAACACATTGTTAAATAAAATATAGGCCAAAGAAAAAGTCTCAAGAGAAATTTTAAAGTATTTTGAACCAAATGAATATGAAAATACAACCTATCACAATTTGTGAGATACAGTGAAAACAATGCTTAGAAAGTATTTATAGCATTGAGTGCATATATTAGAAAAGAAAGTTCTATAACCTTTTAAAAAAGATTTTATGTATTTATTTGGAAGAGAGTGAGAGCACCAGTGGTAAAAAGGGCAGAGGGAGAGGGAGAAGCAGTCTCCCCACTGAGAAGAGAGCCCGACATGGGGCTCAATCCCAAGATCCTGAGATCATGACCTGAGCTGAAGTCCAATGCTTAACAGACTGAGCTCCCCAGGACCCCCAGAAAGATCTATAATCTGTAACTAGGCCTATAGTGCAATTAAAAAAAAAAGAAATTAAAAAAATTAAGAAAAGCAATTAAAATTTGAAACAAGCATAAGAAAGGAAATAATGAAAAACAGAATAAAAATCAATAAATCAAAGACAGTCAAATGATAGAGAAAAATCAAAGAAACCAAGAGCTGGTTCTTTGAAAAGTTCAATAAAATTGATAAACACAGGGGTTCCCCTCCCCCTGATTGTGTGCCCTCTCTCACTGTCTGTCAAATAAATAAAATCTTTTAAAAAAATTGATAAATATATTCCATGCTAATCAAGAAGAAAAAGACAGGATACAAAATACTAACACCAGAAATAAAAGAGGGGTTATCACTCTTGATCTCAATTAACATACATAGAACTTTTAATTCTGATGGTGGGGAGTCTGCCTGGGTTTTGATTTTACAATGGTTTGGATACATAAAAAGATGGGGAGAACAAAGACAGATGAAGGTAATAGTAACGTTTTATAGTAGTACTACTAATCAACTGGGAAAAAATGGTAAAAGAACCCATTGAACACAGAACAAGCAACAAAGAATATTTATCAAGAAAAGTTTAGGAAGGGACACCTGGGGTGGGTTAAGCTTCTGCCTTCAGCTCAGGTTTTGGTCTCAGGGTCCTGGGATCAAGTCCTGCATAGGGGGCTCTCTGCTCAGTGGGGAGCCTGCCTTTCCCTTTCTCTCTGCCTGCCTCTCTGCCTACTTGTGATCTCTGTCTGTCAAATGAATAAAATCTTAAAAAAAAAAAAAAGAAAAGCTCAGGGAAAGTACTGTATAAAATACAAAAATTCATATTGACATTAATTAATGTATTTAACAAACATGTATTGCATACATAGTATATGTCTTACGCCATTAGAATTGTTTGGGTTATAGCAGAGAATAAAGCATTCAGACATCTCTATCCCCATGGACTTTACATTATATTGAAGAAGAAGGGTAATAAACTACAAACATAAATAGTAAGAAAATTACATAATATATTGGAATTTGATGACCGTTGGGACGCCTGGTGGCTCAGTTTGTTAAGGGTCTGCCTTTGGCTCAGATCATGACCCCAAGGTCCTGGGACTGAGTCCCCATTCAGGCTCCTTTATTGGTGGGGAGTCTGCTTCTCCCTCTGCTTGCCACTTCCCCTGCTTGTGCTCTCTCTCTCTCTCTGACAAATAAGTAAAATCTTTAAAAAATGAATTTGATGACTTGTGGAAAATGAAAATTTTGAAGGAGATAAAATAATAGAGATATGGCATAGTAGATCAGGTGGTATATAATGTAGTCAGGTTGGCCTCCTTGTGAGGTTGAGATTTCAGCAAAAACTAGGCATTAGGGATAAAGTAATACACATATCTGGGGGATGATGTTTCACAGCAGAGGAAATATGGCACAGGCCCTTACAATGAGTGCCTTCTAGGACAATCAAGTTCAATGCAGCTCAAGGTCGGTAAACTAAAATAGAGATTAGGTCAGACAAGTAACAGAGGATTAGATCAAATAGGTCTTCCTGGACCTTGTGGGATTTGATTTTACATCAAATGAAAAGAAAAGTCATCAAAGAGTTTTTGGAAAGAACATTAATATAAAATAGTTTTAAAGGGATTATTCTGGCTATTGTGTTGATTATAGACTTTATACAGTCAAAGGTAAGATATAGGGAGAGTCCTGTTAGGAGGCAATTTCCAAGATTTTGGGTTGAGCAACTAAAAGAATGGGAGTTGCTGGGGTGCCTGGCTGGCTCAGTCAGTAGAGCATGCAACTCTTGATCTCAGGGTTGTGAGTTTGAGCCCCATGTTGGGTGTAGAGATTACTTTTTTTTTTTTTTTTTTTTTAATATTTTATTTATTTATTTGACAGGCAGAGATCACAAGTAGGCTTGGAGGCAGGCAGAGAGAGAGAGGGGGAGGCAGGCTCCCTGCTGAGCAGAGAGCCTGATGTGGGGCTTGATCCCAGGACCCTGAGATCATGACCTGAGCCGAAGGCAGCGGCTTAACCCACTGAGCCACCCAGGCGCCCCTGTAGAGATTACTTTTTTAAAAAATCTTTAAAAAAATAAAAGGATGCAGTTGCTAACAATTGAAATGGAGTAAGATTTAGGTGAAGGACAGTCATGAGGGTTATATCAGGAATTCAATTTCCAACATACTGAACTTAAGAAGCCTATTAGACAACCAAGTGGAGATATAGAGTAGGCAGTTGATATACTAATTTAGAGATGGAGAAAGTGGTCCAGCCAAGATATACATGTCTGGGAGTTGTCAGCCTATAGATGGCATTTTAAAGTCTTACATCTAGATAAGATAATCAAAGAAGAGAGAGAAGACCAAAGCCTTAGTATACTCAGAATTTAGAAGTCAAAGAGAAGAGAAAGAACTGAGAGAAGAGACTTAGAAGGAAAAACCAGTAAGGTAGGAGGAAAACCAAGGGAGTGGAATGGAACGCCCAAGGATTGAATCCAAGAGCACATTTAACACTCTGGGGAAGACCCAGCATTGTAAAATGTTTTTAAAATGTTTCATTTTTCATTTTTTCCCCCAACTGCATTATAGTTTTAAGGCAAAGAAATCGGGAGAGACTAAAAATTCCAATGTATTTTTCCCAAAACTTTTTATTTTGGGGAAAGTTGCAAAAAATACTCCAGTGAATACCTGTATAACTTTACTTAGACTCACCAATTTTTAATGGCACATGTGATTTTGCATCTTTTTGCTGACCTGTTTGAAAATAAATTACATACATTTTGACACTTTGCTCTTAAATACTTCAGCCTGTACTTCCTAATAATAAAGCTATTTCCTTGCATACCGAAGAAAGTCACCATAAATTCAGTGTCATCTAAATACAGTTTATATTCATATTTTTTCAATTGTCTCCAGAATTTTCATCTATAGCTATTTAATTTTCCAATCCAGGATTGAAACAAGGGTCATATTTTGCATTTGATTGTTAAATCTCTTTCGTCTCTTAATCTAGACCAGTATCCCTGACTTTATTTTTTTTTATGATACTGAAAATTTTGACGAACCCGTGTCTATGGTCCTCTGAATGTTCCATATTCTGGATTTGTCTGTTTCCACATTAATAGACTCGGGTTAAACATTCTGACAAAGACTTTCTATGAGTGATTTTCTGTGTTTCCTATATCATATCAGAGGGACACTAATATGGTTTAAAATATTGAATATTGGTTTAAAATAGTGACTGTCAGTTCTCTCCATTTTAGTGGTACTTCTGTTTCTTTGTAATTAGCATGTAATCTTTGGGGTGATATTCAAGACTACGTGAATATTGTGTTGCTCAGTAACCTTTCACCCCCTTGGAATCTTTTGAGATACTTGACTGAATGAATTATTACATTGGAAAATGCACAATGGTGATTTTAAAATTCTAGTGTCATTTCATATACGTTTATTACAAAGGAGATTTTCCTTCTTGTCCTTCTTCTCTCACATTGTTCTAAGGTATCATGATGGACTCATGTTTTCTTTTGATCCATATGTTATAACCATTACCATAATTATTCTTTTTGAAGTCAGTAGACTATAATGAGCATATGAAAGTGCATTGTTAGAGCTCACACCACTTTAAACTGAGATAAATTCCAAAACAAAAAATGAGGGCATTTTCAAGAACAGTCACTAGAAGATCAAACTTCTATTTACATGAGATGAAATACTTATTAGATATAACAAAAAACAAAATATGTGGCTTGGGCTCTTTGGAAAGAAGTTGACACTTGAGGGAAAAATTAATATAGAAATGCAACTTACACCACAAACACATAAAAAATTAATGTAGGGAAATATACATAAGATTTTTAAGATTAAAATAATTTGCAGAATATGGGGTGCCTGGCTGGCTCAGTGGGTGCAGCATGCGGCTCTTGATCACGGGGTTGTAGGTCTGAGCCCAACATTGGGTGTAAAGATTACTTTAAAAAAATAATTTGCAGAATAATACACATGCAGTGCTCTTATTATAAGAAGAGAGTCAACAATAACAATTCTGTGTACTTAAATGGGAATAGATTTACATTCCTTTGTGCATGAATTTGCCTAACTGTGCACTAATTTATTTGTCTGAGCATGGAGAAAGATGTTCAAGGGTATGTAGCTGGTTATTAACTTTGGGTACATTGGGGTGAGTATAGTGGGTTGTGATAATGGGAAAGTTATGAACAGAAGCAGAATAGTGAAACATCATTACTTATCTGCATTTATTTATTTGTTTTTTTAAAAAGATTTTTAAAATTTATTTTAGAGAACGAGAGAGTATGTGAGCGACGGGGGGTTGGGGGAGCAGAGGGAGAGCAGACTCCTCGCTTGAGCTTGAGCAGGAAGCCCCGACATGGGACTCGATCTCAGGACCCCAAGATTATGACCTGAACTGAAATCAAGAGTTTGACACCTGAGCGACTGAGCCACCCAGATGCCCCGGCATTAATTTTTGCCGTCCTCTAGCAACAATGACCATGTAATCCTGTTGAAATAACAATATTAAATGAAAAAAATATATTTTAAGGGGAGTAAAATATTGGGTTGTCACTTTTTGTGATCTTACATAAGGTAATCTCTTCCACTTCAAGTGTCCTTATGAAACAAAAAAAACACTAATACTGAAAAAATCACTAATAATAAATAATAATAATAATAAATTTAATTTTTAAAAATATTTTCTTTATTTATTTGACAGAGAGAGATCACAAGTAGGCAGAGAGGCAGGCAGAGAGAGAGGAGGGAGCAGGCTCCCTGCTAGGCAGAGAGCCCAATATGGGGCTCGATCCCAAGACCCTGAGATCATGACCTGAGCCGAAGGCAGAGGCTTAACCCACTGAGCCACCCAGGCACCCCTGTTTTTACTTTAATTTTAATTCTAATATTAAAAATATGTTTAGATTTAAAAAATCCAAAAATAAAAAGAACAATAGCAGCCTCCATTTATTCATCACTTGCAAGGGCTCAGGTACCATTTCATGCAGTTATACAGATTGTCAAACTTTATATGTAATAGAAACTATTATTACTATATTATAGAGTTGTTGAAAAGATAAATGCTCATATACATAGTTGAATCATGTAAACTGGTAATCAGTATATAAATTAAAGGGGCAGGGACGCCTGGGTGGCTCAGTTGGTTGGACGACTGCCTTCGGCTCGGGTCATGATCCCGGAGTCCCGGGATCGAGTCCCGCATAGGGCTCCCAGCTCCACAGGGAGTCTGCTTCTCTCTCTGACCTTCTCCTCGCTCATGTTCTCTCTCACTGTCTCTCTCTCAAATAAATAAATAAAATCTTAAATAAAAAATAAAAAAAAATAAATTAAAGGGGCATAGTATCCTGAAAATGTTTTACCATTTAAATATACATGATCGGGCGCCTGGGTGGCTCAGTGGGTTAAGCCTCTGCCTTTGGCTCAGGTCGTGATCTCAGGATCCTGGCATCAAGTCCCGCATGGGGCTCTCTGCTCAGCAGGGAGCCTGCTTTCCTCTCTCTCTCTCTCTCTCTGCCTGCCTCTCTGGCTACTTATGATCTCTCTCTCTCTCTCAATAAATAAATAAATAAATAAAAATACATGAGCATATACTGTATGCTTCTGTGGGGACCTACATATTTACCACTGAATAAGATAATAAAATCATCCCACTAACATTTTACCTTTAATTCTCTCTGCTTTTTATTCTCCCACAAAGAAGACTTACTAGTAAATTCAGGTTTTATGTATAGGTACTACAGTGCACACCAAGTAGGTTATCTGAGAACCTATATCATAGTTTAGATATAAAACCCAATTGTATGAGAAAGGGATTGTCTGGGTCAAGAAGAGGGAATCAGTGCTGGAAGTATATCTGTCTAATTTGTTCTGTGTGACAAAATATAGCATCAGCTGATTATGATTTATTGAAATAGGAATGTTCCTCCAAATACAAAGTTTCAAACCCTTAAGTGTTAGTAGAATTATTTACCTACAAAAAGCCAAAGAATCGGGGCACGTGGGTGGCTCCGTGGGTTGAACCTCTGCCTTCTGCTGGGGTCATGATCTTGGGGTCCTGGGATTGAGCTCCACGTTGGGCTCTCTGCTCAGCGGGGAGCCTGCTTCCCCCTCTCTCTCTGCCTACTTGTGCTTTCTCTCTTTCTCCCTCTCTGTCAAATAAATAAATAAAATCTTTTTTTAAAAAAGCCAGAGAATCATCAGAAAAAGAAAAACAATAAATTACAAGCTAACTCAGAAAAGTATATAGACAGAGAAGAGTTATAAAATATTTAATACTAAATATTAAATAAACAAAACAAAACAAAAAAAACCTTACCAGAAAGAAAAGGCAAAACACTCAGAAATAGGTGAATCATGAATTGTTAAAACCTATAAAAATTTAGATGGAAATAATCATTTTCCTGGAAAGGAGGAATTTTGGTGAAACTGGGTTGATTTCTGTATAACTAATTTATCTTTTGTTTCCTAAATTAAAATTCCAATGTGCCTTTAGTGCTCATTTCAAAAAGTAATTTGATCAACTATTACCTATATGTATATGTTTGGATTTAGTCAAGATAAACCACAAGGGGGAAAAAACAAGAATAAAAAACAAAGAAAAAACAAGAATAACAAGAATAACAAAACAAGAATAAAAATCTCTGATATATTAGGTAGGAAATCATGTAGCAAAATTGTAATGGATAAAAAGGGGTGGATCTGGTTCAAAACTCAAACAGAGAGAGAGAGACCTCACTGGGAGAAGACCAACATGTAAAATAATACTGAATGAAATTCACAGGAAAGTTAGCACTGATTAAGGAAGAAGTATAGCATGAAAGGTATGTGTTTGTGAAGGCTGAGGATTATTATTTATTTTTTATTATGTAAGTTTGCATTTTCTGTTAAATAATGTGAGAAAGGGTAAGTTACCCTTGCTATTTAGAATATCAATGTGACAAACACACACATATATAAGTATATACAATGTATCTGTGTACACAATGTATATGTGTATTGCTTGCAAGTTTGTGTGTGTTAACCTTAGAGCCAAATGTAGAGCTTTAAAACAATCATTTGTGTATTCTTTGACAATAATTGCTCTGAAATTAAATGGTGAGAAGAGGAAAATTAAGTTTTACTTAATCAGTACATATCAAACAATGTGCTTAACAACTATATATAGATGTTATAAATATATATCACTCAAAAAATCCAAGCAAACCCCTAAAAATTGAGGTCTACCAGTAAAACACTTCAGGAAGAAAGGCAGAGAGCACTGGGTATTATATGCAACTAATGAGTCATTGAACACTACAACAAAAACTTGTGATGTACTATATGCTGGCTAACTGAACATAATAATAATAATAATAAAAGAACAGCCGAGAGCAGAAAAAATTAATGGCACCCCAAAGGCACCAGTATGCATTTATGAGAAGGAGAGAGGAAACTAAGGAGAGATAGAGAATGATGATGTTTTTAATAAAAATTCAGCCCCAGATGCCAGGCTTACCTCTGAATTTCTGTTGGTTCTCAGACTGGGCCCTATACACGAAGGGCAGGAAAAGGTGAAAAGAGGCAGGCCACTCCAGATTGGCAGGTGGCAGGTTTAAGCAGCAAGGGAACTTATCTGCAAGTTTTATCTGGGCAACAGCAAGACAGATCTCTGGACCACCCACCAGAATCCTAAAAGTTTATATAAAAGCCTTAACTGTGTCTACCATCCAGGCACCCCAACAACACATGCTCTCTCAGTGTGGCATCCTCGAATGTGAGTCCCACTATGGAGTGAACATTTCCAGGAGAGAGGAGGGGGAAGCCTCCCACTGTACTAAGCCAGATCCTAGGTCAATTAGAAGTCATGTCCTCCTGATGAGCTCCTCCAAATTTAGCTTTGGTTTTGTTTGGCAAATCTGTTGTTCTCATTGAGAAAGTTGACCTAAATTACCTAGTCTGTGATTACTCCAAAGAAAATTTGTATATACTTTCAGAGGAAGTATGCTCACTTCATTTTCACAACAAATGTAAAATCTATAAATTAAAATCTGTAATTCCCTATTAAATATTTTATTATGACTAAATACAGCACAAAATGAACAATTGTTGATGATTTCATTGTGAAGTCAATCAACAAATAAAAAAGTTCTTTTGACTGTACAGAGAAGTATAATGTGTATATATAAATAAACATAAGTGAGGAGTTTTTTAAAGCGTGGAGTACTGTGTGGAAAGGTATTTATCGGGATGCTTGCCATAAGTACATTGGGGAGGTAATTACAATCAGAAAGGCAATGAAAGACATTAATAATTTCTTTGAATCTAATTTTGTACTATGTATCTAGCAACAATAACCAGATATTTTTAAAATAAATAAATGTAGGAGAAAAAAGTGTGTTTAATAAATATCTTATGTGTCTTTTTTCCAGCTTCATTGAGATATAACTGAAAAATAAAAATTGTATATATTTAAAGTATACAATGTAATGTTTTACATTGTGAAATGATTATCATAATCAAGCTAATTAATCACAGTTACCTTTTTTTTAAATCTGTGAGAACAGTTAAGATTTATTCTCAGCAAAGTTCAAGTATGCAATACCATATTATTAACCTATAGTCACTGTGCTGTACATTAGATCTCCATAATTGAATCATCTTATAACTGAAACTTTTTAAAAAATATTTTATTTATTTATTTGAGACAGAGAATAAGAGGAGAGAGGTCAGCAGGAGAAGCCGACTCCCTGCCCAGCAGGGAGCCCGATGTGGGACTCTATCCCAGGACTCCAGGATCATGACCCGAGCTGAAGGCAGTTGCTTAACCAACTGAGCCACCCAGGTGCCCCTAACTGAAACTTTTTACTTTTGATGAACAACTCCTCATTTCCTCAACTCTCCAATCCCTGGCAACCACCATTCTATTCTCTGCTTTTATGAATTCAACTTATTTAGGTTCCATACGTAAGAGAGATCATGTAGTATTTGTCCTTCTGTGTCAGTCTTATTTCACTTGGCATAAAGTCCTAAAGATTGATTCATGTTGCCACAAATGGCAGCATTTTCTTCTTTCTCGACTGAATTTTATATAAATAAGTAAATATATATATATATATATGCATATATATAATCACAAACAGGGTATCAAAATATTGGAATTAGCAGACATGAATAGTAAAAAAAATTATTGCTATGTTTAATATTTACAAGAGAAAAAAATTCAAAAAAGAATTAAAAACATAAAACAGTGTCAAATGGAAATCTTAGAACAAAAACCACAAACTTAATAGATGGTTTTAACAACAGATCAGAAACAGAAGAAAGGGAAACTAATAAACTGGAAGAAAATGTCCAGACAGAAACATGCAGACACTTCATTAAAGAAAATTAATGGATGGCAAATTAACAGATGAAAAGATGTTCAATATCATTAGCCACAAGGAAAATGCAAATTATGACTACAATGAGAGACCGTTATGCACTGTTAGAATAGCTAAATTTAAAAACAATGATGAGGGGTGCCTGGCTGGTTCAGTCAGAAGAGCATGTGACTCTTGATCTTGGGGTCATGAGTTTGAGCCCCACACTGAGTGTGGAGAATACATAAAGACAAATAAATAAATAAATAAATAAATAAAACTTAAAAAAAACACAGTGATGATATCAAATGCTGGTGAGGATGCAGAGAACCTAGATCTCTCATATATTGCTGGAGGGAATGTAAAATGATTCAGCTGCTTGGGAAAATAGTTTGGTAGATAATTTTAAAACTAAAAATACACTTACCATGTGGCTCCTCAATTGTAATCCTCAGTGTTTATCCTAGAGTACTAAAAATTTGTTGGCAAAGGGGTTATACGTGAATGTTCATAGCAACTGTATTTGTAATAATTAAAAGGTGGAAATAACACAGATGTCCATAATGTGTGAATGGTTAAACAAACTGGTACATTCTTACTATGGAGTGCTACTCAGCATTAAAAATAAATGAATTGGGGTGCTTGGGTAGCTCAGTCAGTTAAGTGTCTGACTTCAGTTCAGGTCATAATCCTGGGGTCCTGAGATTGAGTCCTGAATTACTGGGCTCCATGCTCAGTCAGGAGTCTGCCTTTGCCTTCTTCTCCCACTCCCTTTGCTCCTCCCCCCTGGTCATGCACTCTCTCTTTCTCAAATAAATAAATAAAATCTTTAAAAAAAATTTTTTTAAATGAACTGATATACACGTTAGATGAGCTTAAGATTATAACACTGAGTGATAAAATAGAACTTCAAAAGATTACATATTTATGACTCCATTTGTATAAAATGGATTATCATTTAGATATAAATGAAAAAAGAGTTGAGATAGAAAACAGATTCCCAGGTTTGAAGGATGGAGGTAGGTAAAAAGAGTGTGAAGAATGTGTCTATAAAGGAGAGTAAGATGGAGTTCTTTTGTGGTGGTGGAATGGTTATGTATCTTTGTTGTGGCAGTGGACACACAAATCCATACATATGATACTATTTCATAGAACTTACATACATAGAAAGAGAGAGAAATGAGTACATGTAATAACTATTGAAGTCTGAATAAAATCTGTGGTATAACTAATAGTATTCTACCAATGTCAATTTCCTGTTTTTGATAATGTACTGTGGTGTGTAGGATGTTATCACAAGGAAAAGCTAAATGAAGAATATGTGGTTATTTCTTGTACTATTCTTACAACTTCTTGTGAATAGAAAGTTATTTCAAAATATAAAGTCATAAAATTAAATAATGATAAAAATAACTAGAATAATGATTATAATTTGTTAGTATTAATAAATGGATAATTTCACATGATCCTCACAACAATCCTATGACTTAGAAAATATTAATTCTACTTCATAGGATTACCATGAGGTGTCATTAAGAACATTCTTTTGCAAGACTAAAAGCAACATGGTAAGATAAGCCATTGTATTATCACAACATAGCTCAAATTTTGGTACACATCCCCTATAAAAGTGTGCACATACATGTACACACTATACATACACATACAGAAATTGAAGCCCAATATATAGAAATGCTATATGCAATGAAATCTCTTTTATTCCTTTGAATCCTCTTTTATTCTTTTAAAAAATAAGGTCAATTGAGTCTATTGATGTCACAAGTCATAAATAGCTCACAACCTATTTTTTGAAAGTCATTAATCTAGAAAAATGTCCACACTTCTTGTTTAAGATAGAAATTGATTTGTAGAAACATGTGTATAATATTGTTTTGTATCTTATCAATTAAAAATAACCTATAATACTGTATCTATTTTGACTGCATAGATACATCATTACTTACATAGTTTTGATATAATATTGTACTTATGAAAGATTGGTAGAGTTTGAAGAAAGAGTGAATGAGACCTTCAAATGTATATTTGTTTGCAACTTCTTGTCTGTGTATTTATTTCAAAATAAAAAGGTTTTAAAAGTTTTAAAATCTAGGGCGCCTGCGTGGCTCAGTTGGATAAGTATGTGCCTTAGGCTCAGGTCATGATCTTGGGGTCCTGGGATAGAGCCCCATGTCGGACTCCCTGCTCAGTGGGGAGTCTGCTTCTCCTTCTCGTTCTGCCCACCTCTGCTCATCCTCTCTCTTTCTTTCTCAAATAAATAAATTAAAATTTAAAAAGTTTTAAAATCCATAAAAATGAAAAGAAAAAAGGAGCTATACATTTTAATAACATTAATAGATGCTTTATTTATATTTATTTTTATTTTTTTAGATTTATTTATTTATTTGAAAAAGAGAGACAGAGACAGTGATAGAGATAGCAAGAGAGATAACAAGAGAGAACATAGGCTGTGAGAAGAGGGAGAAGCAGACATGCTGCTTAGCAGGGAGCCAGATGCAGGACTCGATTACAGGACCCTGGGATCATGATCTAAGCCAAAGGCAGACACTTAGCTGACTGAGTCACCCAGGTGCCCCAGATGCTTTATTTTTAAAAGGCAAACTGTTGAATGAAAAAAACAGTGCAGTAAATTTAGTTTAAGAGTTTAAAAGTTTAAAAAATTATTTAAGTTTAAAAGTTTAAAAGATTATTAATTTTTCATTGTGTATCTTTGCCTTACTTCACTGTTTAGACTGAAATGTATTAATATGTTAATCAAAATCAATACAGTATACATTAAAAATGAAAATAAACTTAATCTACTTAATCTCCAGAAGATTACAATTAAAATAAAATAATGATTTATGTTCTTATATTACTAAATAGTACAAAAAAATCTTTATTTAGTTTTTACATCCTTGACAGGTAGAGTACTTCAAAACTTCATGTAGATTATTTCATGGAGCTTTCAAAAATATTGGCACAAAAAACCCACAAAAAATAGCATTGAAATTATTATTATTTTTTTTAAGTAGGCTCCATGCCCAGCATGGGGCTCAAACTCACAACCCTGAGATAAAGATCTGAGCTAAAATCAAGAATCAGACACTTAACTGACTGAGCCACCCAGGCACTGAGGTACTGAAAGTATTATTAATTCTACCTCACTAATTTGTTGTGACCTCGAATGAGATAATATGAGAAAATATTTTTGTAAACTGCCAAGCAATATTAAAATAGAAGCAATTATATTATTCCAACATTTGATTCCCTAACAAAAAGTTTTCTTAATACATATTTTTTTCTATTCACAACAGAATTATCTACCTGGAGGATATATTTTGATGCTCAATTAATTTAAGTAATACAGTTAATTAGCTATTATTAAAACCCACTATTATCATTCACAGACCTGTACTCCTGGGACAAATAATACTTTATATGTTAATAAAAAAAACTCCACCATTATATTATTATTTTAGTAGAAAAGCTTGTGACTTGTTTTCAAGGTGATTGCCAGAGTAAACTTGGATATGTTGGCAATCAAATCACTCCAAATTGATCCTCAAGTAGAGGTCAACACCCAATATCTAAAAACTACATACCAAGAATGATTCAAACTGCTAAACCTGTGAATATAATTGTATTAAAATTAGTGTCTCGATCTCTGGGCAAACAAAACACCTTTTGAAAAGGCAATAAAATAAAAAAAGATTATCATAACAAAAAAAGTCCCAAATTCCTAGGATTAGACTTAGATATTGTTAAAATATTTAAGAGGAAGAAAATCTCACTGAAGAGTAGAAAAGAAGTTTAATAATAATGGCTAATTGCACATATCAGAAAGGGAGAGAGCTCTGTGTTAGAAAGATCTTGCATTTTCTTTAATTAATATAGTCATCCCAGAATAAAACACTGTTATGAATTTACCAAATTAATACTTGTTAAAGTAAAGCACAGGGGTCCAGATCACAAAAGAAATTGAAATAGATAAGTTTATTATTCACAGGTCCTGGGGGAAGTTACCAGCACACCTCAAGGGACCACACAGGGAGATCAAGGTAGAGAGTAACCAGAATGAGAGACAGGACCTGGGGCACATGTCTTTATTAGGGTCAATGGGTGGAGTGCTTTGGGGATTTCCAGGCTAAGGCTGGATTGGTCAATTCAAACTAAAAGAATGGAGTTTTGGCAAGCCCCACAGTTGTCCTGTCTAAGGGGCACACAAGGGAAAAGCTCTAGGAGACAGGGGAGACTGCTGATGCTTGCATGAGGGGCTAGCATGTATGCGGTATGCATGGTATTCAGGTATGTTGGTTTCAGACCACTGCAAGCCTCTTGGCCAAACAAAATGGCTGCTGAGGCCACGATGCCAAGCTCAACTCTAGACAGAAGACCAAAGTGACATATTCATAAAAATGGAAGATGTTTATGTTAACATCTAAAAGTAAACGGGTGAAATATTTAATGAAATCGTTAAAGAAAGAGGTTGTAGCAGGCATATAAAATACCAGATCCTCAATGGTATTATAATGCTATTGTAATGAAACCTTGGGGGGGCTGGCTGGCTCAGCTGGTAGAGCCTGCAACTCTTGATCTCTGGGGAAGTGAGTTCGGTGCTCATAGTGGATGAGGAGATCACTTAAAAAAAATAAATAAGTAAAATAAAAGGCTACAGTAACGAAACCTTGAGCTAGTGGCTTGATTATTGAGAAAATTCAATAAACTGAACTGAGTTCAACAGCTCTCACATAAGGTAGGTATTTAATAGAAGTAAGCACCCACAGATATATTGTTGACTTATAACATACTCAAACTCAGTCCACCTATGTTAAAATTTGAATTAAAAAAATCAATTACTGTCATTTCCTGACTTGTTGATTTTAGCCATTCTGACTGGTGTGAGGTGATATCTCATTGTGGTTTTGATTTGTATTTCCCTGATGCCGAGTGATATGGAGCACTTTTTCATGTGTCTGTTGGCCATCTGGATGTCTTCTTTGCAGAAATGTCTGTTCATGTCCTCTGCCCATTTCTTGATTGGATTATTTGTTCTTTGGGTGTGGAGTTTGCTAAGTTCTTTATAGATTCTGGACACTAGTCCTTTATCTGATATGTCGTTTGCAAATATCTTCTCCCATTCTGTCAGTTGTCTTTTGATTTTGTTAACTGTTTCCTTTGCTGTGCAAAAGCTTTTGATCTTGATGAAATCCCAATAGTTCATTTTTTCCCTTGCTTCCCTTGCCTTTTGCGTTGTTCCTAGGAAGATGTTGCTGCGGCAGAGGTCGAAGAGGTTGCTGCCTGTGTTCTCCTCAAGGATTTTGATGGATTCCTTTCGCACATTGAGGTCCTTCATCCATTTCGAGTCTATTTTTGTGTGTGGTGTAAGGAAATGGTCCAATTTCATTTTTCTACATGTGGCTGTCCAATTTTCCCAGCACCATTTATTGAAGAGGCTGTCTTTTTTCCAGTGGACATTCTTTCCTGCTTTGTCGAAGATGAGTTGACCATAGAGTTGAGGGTCTATTTCTGGGCTCTCTATTCTGTTCTATAGATCTATGTGTCTGTTTTTGTGCCAGTACCATGCTGTCTTGATGATGACAGCTTTGTAATAGAGCTTGAAGTCCGGAATTGTGATGCAACCAACGTTGGCTTTCTTTTTCAATATCCCTTTGGCTATTTGAGATCTTTTCTGGTTCCATATAAATTTTAGAATTATTTGTTCCATTTCTTTGAAAAAGATGGATGGTACTTTGATAGGAATTGCATTAAATGTGTAGATTGCTTTAGGTAGCATAGACATTTTCACAATATTTATTCTTCCAATCCAGGAGCATGGAACATTTTTCCATTTCTTTGTGTCTTCCTCAATTTCTTTCATGAGTACTGTATAGTTTTCTGAGTATAGATTCTGTGTCTCTTTGGTTAGGTTTATTCCTAGGTATCTTATGGTTTTGGGTGCAATTTTAAATGGGATGGACTCCTTAATTTCTCTTTCTTCTGTCTTGCTGTTGGTGTAGAGAAATGCAACTGATTTCTGTGCATTGATTTTATATCCTGACACTTTACTGAATTCCTGTATAAGTTCTAGCAGTTTTGGAGTGGAGTCTTTTGGGTTTTCCACATATAGTATCATATCATCTGCGAAGAGTGATAATTTGACTTCTTCTTTGCCGATTTGGATGCCTTTAATTTCCTTCTGTTGTCTGATTGCTGAAGCTAGGACCTCTAGTACTATGTTGAATAGCAGTGGTGATAATGGACATCCCTGCCGTGTTCCTGACCTTAGCGGAAAATCTTTCAGTTGTTCTCCATTGAGAATGATATTTGCGGTGGGTTTTTCATAGATGGCTTTGATGATATTGAGGTATGTGCCCTCTATCCCTACACTTTGAAGAGTTTTGATCAGGAAGGGATGCTGTACTTTGTCAAATGCTTTTTCAGCATCTATTGAGAGTATCATATGGTTCTTGTTCTTTGTTTTATTGATGTGTTGTATCACATTGACTGATTTGCGGATGTTGAACCAACCATACAGCCCTGGAATAAATCCCACTTGGTCGTGGTGAATAATCCTTTTAATGTACTGTTGAATCCTATTGGCTAGTATTTTGTTGAGTATTTTCGCATCTGTGTTCATCAAGGATATTGGTCTATAGCTCTCTTTTTTGATGGGATCCTTGTCTGGTTTTGGGATCAAGGTGATGCTGGCCTCATAAAATGAGTTTGGAAGTTTTCCTTCCATTTCTATTTTTTGGAACAGTTTCAGGAGAATAGGAATTAGTTCAGAATCTATAAAGAACTTAGCAAACTCAACACCCAAAGAACAAATAATCCAATCAAGAAATGGGCAGAGGACATGAACAGACATTTCTGCAAAGAAGACATCCAGATGGCCAACAGACACATGAAAAAGTGCTCCATATCACTCGGCATCAGGGAAATACAAATCAAAACCACAATGCGATATCACCTCACACCAGTCAGAATGGCTAAAATTAACAAGTCAGGAAATGACAGATGCTGGCGAGGATGCGGAGAAAGGGGAACCCTCCTACACTGTTGGTGGGAATGCAAGCTGGTGCAGCCACTCTGGAAAACAGCATGGAGGTTCCTCAAAATGTTGAAAATAGAACTGCCCTATGACCCAGCAATTGCACTACTGGGTATTTACTCTAAAGATACAAACGTAGTGATCCAAAGGGGCACGTGCACCCGAATGTTTAGAATGTTTATAGCAGCCCTGTCCACAATAGCCAAACTATGGAAAGAACCTAGATGTCCATCAACAGATAAATGGATCAAGAAGATGTGGTATATATACACAATGGAATACTATGCAGCCATCAAAAGAAATGAAATCTTGCCATTTGCGACAACATGGATGGAACTAGAGCGTATCATGCTTAGCGAAATAAGTCAAGCAGAGAAAGACAACTATCATATGATCTCCCTGATATGAGGAAGTGGTGATGCAACATGGGGGCTTAAGTGGGTAGGAGAAGAATCAATGAAACAAGATGGAATTGGGAGGGAGACAAACCATAAGTGACTCTTAATATCACAAAACAAACTGAGGGTTGCTGGGGGGAGGGGGTTTGGGAGAAGGGGGTGGGATTATGGACATTGGGGAGGGTATGTGCTTTGGTGAGTGCTGTGAAGTGTGTAAACCTGGTGATTCACAGACCTGTATCCCTGAGGATAAAAATATATGTTTATAAAAAATAAAAAATTAATAAAGACTAAAAAAAAAAGGAATGAAGGTAAAAAAAAAAATTAATTACTTTCACCTAGATGGAGTTCATGGTGAGTTAGTTAATGAAAAAGATGTATTATGTGAGATTAATTCCACTTGACAAATGCCATTTTGTTTCAAGGTCTCCCTTGAGTCTCAGAATCAGGATGTAGATATGGTCAAACTCTATAAACTTTCTTGGAAAATCACTCCAAATTGATTACCTGAAAGCTCAGTGCTGAACAGACCAGCTAAAGGACAAGTGTTGAAGTCGGGGAAAAAAAACCACATTGCAGAATGTGTACAGTATGATCCCATGTTTCCAATAGCTGCGAAGGCCAAACTCCGTGCACTGGCTTTAAAGAGAAAGAGAAATATAAATGTCATCATTACAATGATTCTATCCAAAGACATGCCTGAATACATGCAATTTTGAAGTATCAGATATCATTCTAAATGTGACAAATTTTGAATAGAATGAACAAGACAACGTTGATTAAAGAAGAAATATGAAATGGTCAGTGGAGAAGGTATTACTTTTCTCTATTGTGTCATGTTGCCAGGTATTACTAGTAGCAGTGCAAAAGACTTACAATGCCATTAAGAAAATTATTATAGGAAATAACAAAAAAACTGGTGCCATAGACCAGTTACGAGCATGGGGAGGGAGAGAGGGAAAAGCAGACTCCCCACTGAACAGAGATCCAGACCCTGAGCTCCATCCCAGGACCCCTGGGATCAAGACCTGAACCGAAGTCAGACATTTAACTGACCGAGCCACCCAGGTGCCCCAGTAATCCTGTAACTTTAAAATCAAAACAGCAATAATAAAGTAGCAATACATTTGGACATTTTTTTTGTTGCTAACATGCAGTTAAAACTGCAAAATGGATTTCTGGAAAGAGATTATTAGAGTTTTTTTATTTTATAAATTTACCCCACTGAGACCGAAATAAACAGATATAATACATTCGAAACAAATAAAATAAAATAAAATTGTGATCCGTGAAAGAGAGCAATTCATGGTGAAAAAACTGAGAACTTAGAGCTTGTTCAGGAAGGAAACAGGCAAACAGAAATTGTATAATAACCAATAGATTTTCCAATTACCAAAATTAATGTCAGTAATGAAAATGGAAAAGCAGAAAAAAAACCCCACAAAAACCAAAAGTGGAGAGATACAATCTAAAATTGTGAGAGATGAATTTATCAGATATTTTTCAAGGGCATTTAGGATGACCAAAAAACTTTCACAGAAAGATAAAAAAAAAAAAAGAAGTTTGGAAAATAGTAATAAACACATATGGAGAGAAAAGGCTTACTGTTATAAACTTGTTAATATTTCATGAATTAACTTATAGTCATTTTAGAATTAAAAGTTCTACTATAAGCTAATGTGATTTTGGTGAATTTAATAAAGTGAGACAATGGTAATGTCCAAAAATAAATTGGTGACATACTTTTTTTTCCTTTATAGATTTGTCATTTCTGGACATTTTATGTAATTCCATTGATCTATATATGTCAATCCTTCTGCCAGTACCACTCTGTCTTGATGACTGTAACTTTGTAGTAAGTTTTAAAATTGGTCAGTGTCTTTGGATATTGTTCGTTCTTTTATTTTTCATGTATTCATTCATTTATTTATTTGAGAGGGAGGGAGAGAAGGAGAGCGTGTGCCAGGGGAAGGGAGAGAGTGAGAGGGAGAGAGAGTCTCAAGCAGACTCCATGCTGAGCACAGAGCCTTACGTGGGCCTCGATCTCATGACCCTGAGATCATGACCTGAGCTGAAACAAAGAGTAGGACCCTTAACAAACTGAACCATCCACACACCCCTTGTTCTTCTTTTTAATTATTGTTTTTGGTCTTATAGGTCTTTAACTTTGCCATATGAATTTTATTTTATTTTTAACCTTTATTTTTTTAAGTAATCTGTACATCCAGCGTGGGGCTCCCACTCACAACCCTGAGATCAAGCCAGGAACCCCAATGCCATATGAATTTTAGAATAACCTTGTCAATATCTGTGAAGAAAGACAGTTGGGACTTTGATAGGGATTGTGTTGCATTTTCAGATCAATTAAAGGGTATTGTCATCTTAACATTATTGATTCTTCTGATTCATGAGATGTTCCTCCACTTACATCTCCATCAATGTCAGCAGTTTTAGTTTTCAGTGTACAAGACAGACGTTTTTGTTAAACATATTTCTCAGTATTCTTTTTAATGATACTTTTAAAAGATGATATTCTTTTTAAGTGAATGGAATTTATTTCTCCATTTCCTTCCTGGATTGTTCATTGCTAGTATTTATACATACTATTAATATTTTTATGCTGGTCTTGGTGCTGAGACCTTGCTAAGCTTCTTATTAGTTACAGTATTTCTGTGTGTGTGGATTCTTCAGGATTTTCTACATACAGGATCATGTTTTCTGCAAATAAAAATAGTTTTAATTCTTTCTTTCCAATCTGGGTATCTCTGATTTCCTTTAACTACCTAACTGCACTGGTTAGAACCACTAATACAATGTTGAATAAAAGTAGTAACAGCAGTCTTGGTTTCTTCCCAGTCTTAGGTGGAAGGCATTTAGTTTTTCACCATTATCTATACAATATTGTTGCTGGTTTTTTTTTTTTTTTTTTTGTGATTGCTAATCCTCACTATACATGATCTTGCCCATCCTCTATCAGTAGACATCTGTAGCTTGTTATTCACCGCGTTCTAGCCTAATGACGGGGGTTTTCTCTGTTTTCCTGGTACAACCTATCTTAAATTAGCCCAATATTAGTTTCTCATGGGTGAGCCTTTCTTAATAATGTTGCCTTTCCTGCAGTCATAGGAAACCCCGAATGGTCTGAGCCCAGATCATAGTTCACTCCTTTGCCCAGACGTAGAGAATATTTTACTTTTTCTTTCACCCAGCTTTGGTGGGTCTTATTCTGTATCCTAGGTAAAATAAGATTTCCTGCCATTCCTCCAGAAGCTTAAGGCATTTGTTCCATAGTGGAGAAGATTTGGGGCAGAGCTTCCTGACTTTCACTCAACAATGGCTGCTCACCTCCTTCAACCCTTACCCCACTCTTTTTCATGCCTTTCATGGAGATCACCTTGCACATGTTTAAGAGCTGTCTCCCAGGGTTTCTACACTCTCAAGTACTCTCAGTGTCAATTCTTGACCCTTCATTTAAAAAAACTTGTTAAAAATATCTAGCTGAATATTTCTCATCTGCTTATCAGTATAGTACAGGAAATTCTATCCAGCACAATAAAATAAAAAAAACAAATGTCATACAAATCAGAAAAGAAGCAATAAAATTGCCTTTATTTGCAGAAAGCATGGTTTTCCACATAGAATATCTGAAGATAATATCCTAAAATAATCTGAGAGTAATACATGAATTTAATTAAGCCACAGGATACAATGTCAACATACAAAAATCAATTTTATTTTGATTTTCTAGCAGTGAACATGCAGGAATTAGCATTTAAAATACAATACCATTATAATCACTTAACATGAAATACTTAGGTGTAAATCTAAAAAAACATGTATAGGACTTATATGCAGGAAACTATAAAATGCTTTTTAAAAAGATCAAATAAAATCTAAGTAAATGAAGAAACACATCATATCCGTGAATTGGAAGTTACCATGACAAAAGTGTTTATTCCCCCCAACTTGCTCTACAGGTTTTAGGTAATTCTGCTATACAAGTTTTAGATATATACTTTTTTAAAAACTAGTTTCCACACACAGCATGGAGCTTAATGCAGGGCTTGAACTCATAACCCTTAGATCAAGACCTAGGCCCAGATCAAGAGCTGGGCACTTAACTCACTGAGCCTACCTGTTTTAGGCAATTCTTATTAAAATACCGGCAGGATTTTTTTTTGTAGATACAGACAAGATTATTCTAAAATGTTCGTGAAAAGACAAAGGAACTAGAATAGCTAAAAAAACATTCTGGGGACGCCTGGGTGGCTCAGTTGGCTAAGCAGCTGCTTTCGGCTCAGGTCATGATCCCAGCGTCCTGGGATCGAGTCCCACATTGGGCTCCTTGCTCCACAGGGAGCCTGCTTCTCCCTCTGACTCTGCCTTCCACTCTGTCTGCCTGTGCTCGCTTTCGCTCGCGCTCTCTCTCTGACAAATAAATAAATAAAATCTTAAAAAAAAAACATTCTGGAAAAGAATAAAATAGGAAGAAACAGTCTACCTAAATACAAGGCATATTGTATAGTTCTACTAAACAAGAGTATGTGGCGTTGGTGGAGGAATAGACACAATGATAAATAGCAAACAAACGGAACCTAGAAATGACCCCCAGACAAGTATGGACGACTGATTTTTGATATAGGTTAAAAAACAATTCAATGGAAGAAGTGTAGTCTTTCAGTGAATGGTGTTAGACAGATTGATTATACATAGGCAGAAGAAAGAAAGAAAGAAAGAAAGAAAAAGGACCTCGACTTAAACTTCACGGTTTATACCCAAATTAACTCATTTCAACCAAAATAACATAATTCATAACTCACATAGGTTTCAGCTAGCTTACTTAATTGTTTGTGGTCATTAAGTGTACAAAGTAAATATGAACAATAAGATTTTTAAATCACTCTATTGAGAAGGAAATTCTTATTAAGAATTTTTGAGAGTTTCCATTAGAATTACAGTCACAATAATATGAAGTAATTTATGAGAATAATGAATTTAAGGAAACGTAAATTCAAAATTACTGGAGTCAGTTTTGTTTAGAAAAGGGAAATTATCAGTAACATTCTCCAAGAAAATTTATATATTTAAAAAAGATTTCATGGACACTAATAGACTCACATGTTTTTGAGTTTATAGATAATCATTTACTGACATAACAGTACTGAATAGAGTATTAAATGTTAATAGGTTTTCTCCAATATTCTTATAGATCCTCCCCATATTACCAAAAAGAATATATTATATCTATTAATGGGGTTATTGGGAGTTATGTCCATGTGAACATAATCATGTAAGAATTGGGCAATGTTCAATCCTCTTGAATTCTTTCAGCATCTGGTTTCACTGCTATAAAATTAGGAGAAAAATAAGGGCGCCATTGTATATAAACGTTTTGATAAGATGTTAAAGGCAGGTATTGGTGTTTAAAATTATATATGCCTACAAATATGTTGATTTACTTAATTTGGGGTCATTTTAAATCTGTAAAATATAACAAAATGCTTCAGTCACTATATAAATTAATCATTATTACCACAAACAGGGATTCAATTAGATTAGTAAAGTTTTAATTAAGCTCCAAATTCCTAATGTTTTCATTTATACTGAAAGCCTGCACTGAGACTGATGAATCACAGGCCTGTATCCCCGAAGCAAATAATACATTATATGTTAATAAAACAAATAAAAATAAATAAAAGCCTGCACTGAATTAGTAAAGACTCCACACTTATTTAGTCAGGAAAAGTATGCCTACTTTTGAAAAAAAAAAAGTATGTGGAAATGGTGAGAATGATTACCATTAAATAGCACAGTTACATATTTCATAAGATAGCTGTACCAAAATAGTATCTGTTTTTATCTAAAGTTCAACTATAACTGGGTATCTTCTTTTTTGCTTATTTTGGGAAAACTACCACTGAATAATATAGATTCAGGAAAACATACATTTTTTTGTGTGAGCTATCAGCTACAGAAATGTTACAATGAGCCTGATATTCCTAAAACTCCCTTGCACTTAGATAAAGAAACTGTTTTCTACTTGTGTCTCTTTGCCAACACCATACTGGCTAACATTTAGAGCTATTAACTACCAGGTATTGGGAATGGAGAAAATAGAAACATCATAAATATCTCGTCAACTTAGGTAGAAGGTAGATAAGTACAAGTTTTGGGGGGATTGCATGAAGCAGAAAAATACAATTTCATTCCTCAGGAAATAATATTTTAAAATTAGTCAGATGTCTCAAGAACTACGTGGAGATAAAAGAACAAATAAAAGACCATAACTAGTGCAAATAGACTCATTGCTCATAGGGTCTTATGTGCAGAAAAACAATTTGTCTTAGGGAATTAGAGAAGTAGGCAATCCTTACTTTCCCCTTGTGTCTTGTTCAGTTAAGAGGATTATAAATTTGCTTTCATCATTTTGGGACTTGAAATGAAATACTGTAATAGTTTAAAGTCACTTATCTTCCTTCTCCTCTCGGAATTCACAAAGGGAATAAAGCAGTGGAAATGCACACTTCTTATATAAAGTCAGGAGTAGCTGAAACCCCAAATAATGAGAAGATGTTAGGGCTGCCAAATGCAGTGGAGATAGGACGGTAGTATAACCTGTACTAAGCAGAGAGGATACACCACACAGGCAGATGCCAGAGGTATATGAGGTATATGACAATGAACAATTCTTGAATTTGAAGACAGGAGCCTGAGTTAGGAAATGAGTAAATCCCTGTGTGCAGTAAGGGGAATTGTATGCAGATGCTGAAGATGCTGTTTTGTCCTGAGAGGCATAAAGCAATCACATAGATAAGAAATTTTAGCTCGAGGAACTCTTTTAGAAGAAGCGAGAAACAGTGGAGAAAGAATAAAGAAGCAAAGATAGATGCTTTGATATGTTGCTACCTGGACATAAGAGTCCCAGAAAGATAGAGAAACAAAAACAGAGGAAAAAAAAAAAAGAAAAGAAAACACAGAAAAAGTAGTAGTTGTAAAGCCAATAAAGATAAATTTCTTAGATTTAATGAAACATAAATGTAAACAAAATAGAAGAGATTCAGAGTATACCAAAAAAGGAGGAATAAATTAACATACACACCAGTGCACATTTCTTTAAATGTCCAAGAAAAGGAGGAAATTCTAGAGGCTTACAGAGAGATGTAAAGCAAAACCAAGTCATACTAATAACATTTTTGAATAGTGTCACATGATGCAAGGAATTGAAGAAAAAGAGTATAAAATGAAGCATATATTTATCCAAACTGTCATTGAAATAGAAGTGCAAAATGAAATTCTCAGGCAAACCCTAGAAGTTTTGCTACAAGACATTTATAGTCAAAACAATTATAGATGAAGTACTTAAATAAGAGAAGAAAAAATTCCAGGGGCTTCTAGGCTGGCTCAGTGGGGTAAGTGTCCCACTTTTGATTTTGGCTCAGGTCATGATGTCAGGATTGTGAAACTGAGCCTTGTGTCGGGTCTGCGCTGGGCATGGAGCCTGCCTAAGATTCTCTCTCCCCTCCCCTGCTTGTTCTCCCTCTACCCTATGACCCTGCAATTGCGCTACTGGATATTTACCCCAAAGATACAGATGTAGTGAAAAGAAGGACCATCTGTACCCCAATGTTCGTAGCAGCAATGGCCACGGTCACCAAACTGTGGGAAGAACCAAGATACCCTTCAACGGAAGAATGGATAAGGAAGATGTGGTCCATATACACTATGGAGTATGATGCCTCCATCAGAAAGGATGAATACCCAACTTTTGTAGCAACATGGACGGGACTAGAGGAGGTGATGCAGAGTGAAATAAGTCAAGCAGAGAGAGTCAATTATCATATGGTTTCACTTATTTGTGGAGCATAACAAATATCATGGAGGACAAGCGGTGTTAGAGAGGAGAAGGGAGTTGGGGGAAATTGGAAGGGGAGGTGAATCATGAGAGACTGTGGACTCAGAGACAAACTGAGGGTTTTGAAGGGGGGATGGAGGATGGGGAGAAACTGATAAATTCTCAGGGTAAAGTTTGTTGTGGCAAAATGGATGAGAGAAAGCAAGGAGAGAATGAGAGAGAGAGTGAAAATAACCATAATTACACTAAAATAAAAGTCTATTAAACATCAACATGATTGTGGCACCTGGGTGGCTCAGTGGATTAAAGCCTCTGCCTTCAGCTCGGGTCATGATCTCAGGGTCCTGGGATCAAACCCCGCATCGGGCTCTCTGCTCAGCGGAGCCTGCTTCCCCCTCTCTCTCTGCCTGCCTCTCTGCCTGCTTGTGATCTCTGTCTGTCAAATAAATCTTTAAACATCAACATGATGGAATGGGGTAAAGGGGGAATATGAATGATATGATAGTGCAACAGGTTGAAATACAGTATATCCCAGAATTGAGATATATGCGGTTTACAAAAAACACATCTTAAAACACAAGAACACGTAAGAGTTGAAAGTAAAACCATGGAAAAAGACATATTAGGCAAAAAACAGATAAAAGAAAACTGTGTAGCTATATTAACAAGGTATCAATAGTTAATTCAAAAAGAGGACAGGGATGGACTGAATCTTGGAAAATTAAAAAACAATGTGGAAGAAATGCTGAAATCCAATTAAAACTGGAGTTTGGTTATAGGAATGCACTTATGTTAATTTCTTAGTTTTGAACTATGTATCACGGCAATGTAAGATATTCACATTAGTAGAAACGGTAAAAATGTACTGTATTTATAACTTTTCAGTAAATCTAAAATCATTTCCAAATAAAAACTGTGTTAAAACATACAAAAAATATTCAATATGGATCAAAGATTTAGAAACAAAATATATGTGTATAATACAAACAGAACACAGGCAGTGTGCCTGGCTGGCTTGGTCTTGATCTCAGGGTCTTGAGTCAAGCCCCAGGTTGGGTAGGAGTCTGCTTAAAAAAAATAAATAAATAAATAACGCAGGAGAAAAACTTCAGGACCTAGGGCTTGGTGAAGAGTTCTTAAGTATGCCACCAAAAATATAATCCATAAAATAAAAAAATGAAAAATTAGACTTTGTCAAAATTAACAACTTTTGTTGTGTGTATGACCTTTTTAAGAGGATAACATAACAAGCTACAGACTTAGAGAAGGGACTTGCAAGCCATGTATGTGACAAAAGACTCATCTCGAGAGTATATAAAGAACTCCAAGAACTCAACAGAAAAAGAAAATCCATTGAGAAAATGGGAAAAGACACGAGACATTTCAGTGAAGAGAAGATACAGGTGTAAAGCAAGACAACATCAAAAGACATTAGGAAAATAGAAATTAAGGCCACAATTAGATATCATCATACACCTATTAAAAAAGGTAAAATATGAAAGAGTGACAACACCGAATGCTGACAAGTATACAGAGAAATGATCTTTCATACATTCCTGGTGGAAACATAGATTAGTATAGCTTCTCTGGACAAGTTTGATGATTTCTTAAAAATTAAACATATCTCACTTTGCACTTGCACTCCTGGGTACTTATTGCAGAAAAATGGAAACATATATTTACACAAAATTTTGTACATGATTTCCTGTAGCAGTTCTCATGGTAATAGTCCAAACTGGGAAACAAACAATACATCCCTCAATAGGTAAAAAGCTAGATAAGCTGTGGCATTATACTCAGCAATTACACACCAACTTGGATAGCTCTCAAGAGTATTACGTGGAGTGAAACAAAGCCAGTCTCAAAAGGTCACATATTGCATGATTCTACTTACATACCATTTTAAAAAATTGAAGTATAATTGACATACAATATCCTATTTGTTTCAGGTAAACATCACAGTGATTCAATATTATTTTAAGATTTATTTGTTTATTTGAGAGAGAGAGAGAGAGAGAGTTGTGTGTGTGTGCAGGGGGAGGGGCAGAGATAAAAGGAGAGAGAGAATCCTTAAGCAGACTCCCCACTGAGCGTAGGGCTCCATCCCAGGACCCTGACATCATGACCTGAGCCGAATTCAAGAGTTGGCCGCTCAACCCACTGAATCACCCAGGTGCCCCTCACTATTATACACATTACAAAATAATCCCCACAATAAGTTAACTTACGATCTGTCACCATACAAAGTTATTATAATATTATTGGTTATATTCCCTATGCTGCACATTATTATATACCGTTCTTGAAAGGATAAAACCATAGAGATAGAAAACATATTAGTGGTTTCCATGATGTAACCACTGAGGGAAATTGGGTGATGGGTACATGACACCCTTCTGCACTATATTTGTTACTTCCTGTGAATTGATAATTATTTCAAATAAAATGTTAAAAATTGTTAGGAAAATATTTATCATACATAAGGTCAAAATTATTGCACTTCTTTTATTAGTCACAATATAAATTTGTTTGTCTAACCAAAATTTTAACTGCAAGTTAAAAGTGATTGATAAAGAGGTATAGAACAAATGACATTTTCATATATTTGTCCAGGCTTCCTAATTATGTTGAGGTAACAGCACATTTATTGTTAAAAATGGGACTACCATATGATTCAGAGATTCCACTTCTGGGTATTTACCTGAAGAAAACAAAACCACTAATTCAAAAAGATATATGCACCCCCATGTTTATTGTAGCATAATTTATAGTAGCCAAGATACGGAAACAACCTAGTGTCCATCAATGAATGAATGGATAAAGAAAATGTGGTAAATATACAATGGAATATTAAGCCATAAAGAAGAATACAATCTTGCCCATTTGCAACAATATGGATGGACCTTGAGGGCATTATGGAAAGTGAAATAAGGCATGCAGAGAAAAACAAATATTTAATATCTTACTTACCTATAGAATCTGACTATAGTTACCGTACTATATATTTTATACTATATTGTATTGTATTATACTGCATGGTGCTGTATATTGTATACTATAGTCATACTGTATTATATATGTGAAAGTTGCTAAGAGAGTAAATCCTTTTAAATTATTAATTTTAAGTGTAATTTATTAATAAATAAAATTTAAAATAATTTTAAAATTGAGATATAATTGACATATAACATTATATTAGTTTCAGATATACAACATAATTTGATATTTATATACATCATAAACTGATCACCAGAATAAGCCTACTTATAAGTCACCATTCATAGTTACAGAACTTTTTTCTTTTTTTTCTTATGATGAGAATTTTTTTTTATATTTTATTTATTCATTTGACAGATAGAGATCACAAGTAGGCAGAGAGACAGGCGGGGGCGGGGGGGGAAGCAGGCTCCCTGCTGAGCAGAGAGCCCGATGCGGGGCTTGAACCTAGGACTCTAGGATCATGACCTCAGCCGAAGGCAGAGGCTTTAACCCACTGAGCCACCCAGGCGCCCCGGAATTGGTATAATGATAAAAATATATAAATGAAATGTAACTGAAAGTCCAGAAATGAAACCACATATATGCATATATAGAAAATTGATTATTAACAAAGATTCAAAGGATGATTAGAAGAGAAAGCATAGTCTTTTCAAAATTTGGTCTGCAGCAATTGCATATTCACATGCAAAAAATAACTATTGATTTATGCATCTTACCATATGAAAACTAATTGAAAATGGATCATAGACCTAAGCAAAAAACCCAAAGCAATAATCCTTCAATAAGAAAACATAGGAGGAAATATTTGCTACTTTGAAACTATTTCTAAGATTAAAAAAGAACACTCTATTGATGAGAAAAAGAGATAAATTGGACCTCATTCAAATTCTGATCATTGAAAGACACTGTAAAGAGAATGAAAACCTTAGATTGTTAGAAAATATTTGTTAACCACATATGTGATAAAGAACTTGTATAGAGAATACACAAAGAATTCTCAAAACTCAATAATAAGAAATTAAATGACCCAATAAAAACAGGCAAAATATTTGAACAGATGCAATTAAAGAAGATATAGGGATGGTAAATGAGCATATGGAAACATGGTTTTCATTAGTCATTAGGGAAATGCAATATCACAATAAGACACTACTGTGTACCTATTATAAGGTACTCTGAAATTGGAAATATTGACGATACCAAGTGTTTGCGAGGCTGTGGAACACTGCAGGTCTACTATACTGATGGTCAGAATGTAAATAGCACAATCCCTTTGAAAAAAAATTTGGCAGATTCTTAAAAAGTTAAACACACACCTACCATATGATCTATGATCAATCCACTCTAATCCTAGGTGTTTATTCAAGAAATATGAAAATGTGATGTAAAGAATTATACATACATGTTCACAATAGTTTTATTCATAATAGCAAAAAACTATAAACAACCCAAATGTATACCAACAAGTGTATGGAAATCAAATTTTGGTATATTCATAAAATGGAACACTATTCAGCCACAGAGATGAATAAACTATGGATACATGCAATTGCAGAGATTAATCACAAAATAATGATGCGGAGTGAAAGGCAGAACACAATACAGAGTACATATTCTGTGATTCTGTATATGTAAATTTCCAGAAAATTCAAACTGATCTGTTGCCACAGAAAGCATATTAGTATTTGTTTTGCTTTGAGGTTGGAGAAAGGCCGCAGGGAAGAAATTTTGGGGGATGATGTACACATTTCATGTGTGTCTATATATCATATATCATCATAGAGCACTTTTAATATGTGCAGTTGTAGGTCCATTACGCTTCCAGAAATCTGTAAATATTTTAAAAAGCTACTTAGCAAAAGCAAAATGAAAAGACAAAAGTTAAAAACTCTGCCTTGTTTCATATATAAATGGATGATAGGAAATATGATTTCTGACAAAATTAAAAATATATACTACAAGGTCAGATTTCCCTATTTTGCATTTTCCTATTATACTCTATGGTCTTAGCGATTACTATTATATTAAAAGTGCATATTGGCTACTGTTTAATTTACATATAATTATATTTCTATCAAGATGATGAAAGGATTTCTGCCTATTAATTTCTCCTTATTTCAAATTTTAGTAGTTTCAAATGTGCACAATGGTATTTGCCATATACACACAATGCTACAAAAGGAAACTCAAAAGCTCTTATGATCTATTTCTCTACATCAACCAAGGAAAATTCGCTTAAAAATATGACCAAACTCTAGAAATTCAGCAAACCTGAGAAAATCACTGCATTGTAAAATAATAAGATGTCCCAGAACAAAGTGAACGTCCCTATGTTATTCCCTGGAGTTTATCTTCTTGCTCTAATTAAAACCTGACTCTCCTCTGAGGATACGATTTCCCTTGAATCCCTCTCAAGGGGAGATGGTTTGCTTTTCCTCACTCCTGGATCTCATGATACTCACGCTCCGCATTGCCGCTTCCATACCATTCTTTCTCATGCCTTGTAACTCTCGTTATAAATCCATTCCTTTGAGACCAAACAAACTGTGCCGCCCGATTCCAATCTTCGTTGCAGCTGCTTAGAGACTCTACACATACTGCTAATCCTATTTGTAAAACTAATTCTAGTTTTGTAAAACTAACAAACACAGTTCTCCTTGCACTCCCTCTCCTCTTTTTTTTTTTTTTTTTTAAGATTTTGTATATTTATTTGACAGACAGACAGAAATCACAAGTAGGCAGAGAGGCAGGCAGGGGAAGGGGGGAAGCTGGCTCCCTGCCAAGCAGAGAGCCTGATGCAGGGCTTGATCCCAGGACCCTGAGATCATGACCTGAGCTGAAGGCAGAGGCTTAACCCACTGAGCCACCCAGGCACCCTGCACTCCCTCTTACCTGTTGTATTTTTTCACCATAGCATATATCGCCACCTGATATACATACGATGCATTTTACTTCTTTAATCATTAATTTTCTAGTGTGTTTCTCTACAATGTAGGTTCTACAAGGACAGGAATTTGGTCTGTCTTCAACCATTGTAATCTAAGCAAACAAAATAGTGCCTGGTACATAGAAGTACTTAATTAATTTGTTTTTCAGAGGACTGGGAGGGGCAGAGAAAGAAACTTAAGCAGGCTCGATGTCCAGAGCCCAATGTTGGCTCAATCTAATAACCCTGAAATCACGACCTGAGCTAAAATCATTACCTAAGCCACCCTTAATCGACTGAGCCACCGAGATACCCTATTCATTAAAATTTCCTAAATAAATAACTGTCACAGAAATAGATTTTATTTAGGAAGTGAAAATATTTACTTATCCTCAATACATTTTAGTTGATTTGAAATATTTCAAAATGGTCATATTAATGACATTTCCAGAAATAATTCTTAGATTATGAAATTCTAGCAAACACACTTTAAATGATCTCCAACATCCATTAAGGGATGAATCGGTAAAATATTTAAAGAGGAAAAAAACCAAAGGGGAAAAGAAAATTCTAAGTTAATAAAAGTAAAATTAACTAAATAAAATTAATTAAATTAATTAATAATGGATAAAAGTATAAAATGACTTAAAAGGAAACAGATATTTTACATTTTTCAATTTTTTAAAAGATTTTATTTATTTGTCAGAGAGAGAGAGAGAGCACAAGCAGAGGGAACAGCAGGCAGAGGGAGAAGCAGGCTCCCCGCTGAGCAAAGAGCCTGATGTGGCACTTAATCCCAGAACCCTGGGATCATGACCTGAGCTGAAGGCAGAGGCCTTAACCCACTGAGCCACCCAGACGTCCCCATTTTTCAACTCTTTATTCTGTGCTCAGCTGTCCCATATTCCCACCTTTTTTTCCTTTACTACTCTTAAGACAGTTTTCCCTATTTTATATGTCTACATTAGTTCATGAACTTGTGTGGAGATCTTCACACTTACTTGTATTAAGTTTCATGTAATTAATTTTGGTCTGCCATTAATAAAGAAAAGATCTTTTATTTATTTATTTTTTGGGAGCACGAGAGATATAATCTGATTACGTCCCCAAGGCACCACCTTCAAATACCAGCACACTGGGGATTAGGTTTCAATGTATGCATTTGGGGAGGACACAACACATAAATTTTACACACACACACATACACACACATGCAGAAGCCTGGGTGGGGGAAGGGTAAAGGGAGAGGGAGAGACTGGGGCTCCATGTTTACCATGGAGCCCCACTAGGAATTGATCTCATGACCCTGAGATCATGACGTGGGTTGAAATCAAGAGTCAGAAGCTTGCCCAACTGAGTCTTTTAAAGTATCTGGCTGTAATTACAAATAAGATGAAGATACTATTTTTTTAATTGAGATACAACTGACATACAGCATTGTATTAGTTTTAGCTGTACCACAGAATGATTTTATCTATGTATATATTGCAAAATGATTATCAAAACAAGTTTAGTTAACATCCATCAGCATATTTACAGTTTTTTTCTTGTGATAAGAACTTTTGGGTAGGTATCAGGGGCAGGAAGGTGGAGGAGATAGAGAAAGGTTGATAAAAGGGTAGACATTTCCAGCTATTAGATAAGTAAGGTCTGAAGATCTAATATAAAACATAGCACTATAGTTGATAACACTGTATTGTATAATAGGAATTCGCTAAGAATTTAAATGTTCTCACTAAAGAAAAAAAAATCATGAACAAGGACTATATCCCAACAGATTTATTTTTCTTTTATTTGATATCAAAAGTGTTTCATATTTTTTCCATAAATGTCTGTGAATATTTTGTTGGAGTTATACTTGAGGATTTCTTTTTCTGTTGTTGTTTGGTGTACTGTAAATGTATTGTGCCTCTTAAAGTTCAATGACTTATTACTGGGATATAGAAAATCAAGTGAATTTGGTATATTGACTTTGAACTTAGCTTCATGTTACCACTATAAATTCCCATCTGGGCACAGAAGAAAGAGCTCCACTTCCGTTTCAACTTCCCAGGGCAGTGATTGATCCCAATACTGAATTTCAGCAATCTAGCAGGACCAACACCAAAGGGCACAGCCACTCTTTCACAACCTGGCTTGAGTTTCCTGCATTGTGTCCTTAGGGCCAGCAGGGGGCGCGCGAACCCACCGTTTCTGGCTCCTGTGACGCGCATGCGTAGTTTGCCCGCTGATGTCGGCGCCTTTTTCAGTGACCGAACTTAAGTTTCCTCAGGACTAACGAGGTGGCTCCAGCAGCTTCGGGAAACTTGGACCAAGACCTCAGGAAGAAGAAGTTCCCTGCCTACGGCCCTGACCGGCTGAGGACGGGTCTTTGCTGCAGTTTCCCCGGACATTTTTCTAAATAGTGAGTATAGAACCTTTCCTTTTCTGGAATGTTCCCGCATGTTTATTCTTTACTTTCTCATATAAAATGTTAACAAGAATTTACTAGCAAAATGATCCATTCACTGAGGGTTTTTAAGGGTCGAATTCTTAACATTCTATATTATTTTTACGGATTCAAGATTGCTTCCGGGGAGAAATCATGATACAGTTTCAGACCGAGGGAAACACATATATAGTAGTGAAATTAAAAAAAAAAAAATGGGACTAGCCAGCCTTTCATGGAGTTATAGCATAGCTTGAGGGAAAGAAAAAAAAGTTGCACCCCGCTTTGTATTGCTAATTTTTAAAAACCAGGCCCTCAAAAGAGGGCACCTCTGTGCCTTACCCTTACCCTGTTCTCAAGCCCAGCTCAAGCTTTGCCTTGTTAAGCATTATCTACTCAGAAAGGTGCAGTTCATTTTATAATCTATGCAAGGCCACCTTCCCAAGTAGAACGCTGAATATAGCCGCGCTGTTTTCTTTTTTTAAAAAAAGAAAAAAATCAGAGGTGTAATTTACATACCATAAAATATATTGGTTTCATGTTAAACATACAATTCAATGAGTTTTAGTAAATCTAGATGCATGCACCCATTACTATAACTAAATTTGCAGCATTGCCTTCAACTCTAAAAGAAATTTATTGCTCATTTGTATTTGGCTTCCTGTTCTAGCCCCAGGCAATCATTGTCCTTTGCTTTAGATTTGAATTTCTGGGTATTTCATATAAATGGAGTCATATAATATGAGGTGTTTTATGGTTGTTTCTTTTTTTCGATTATCATATAGTTTTCAAGGCACATAGATATTGTAGCATGTACCAGTACTTCATTCCTTTTTATGACTGAATACTATTCTGTTGTATAACTAGACCACATTTTGCATATCTGTTCATCAGTTGATGGACATTTGGGTTGTTTCCATTTTTTAGCTATTATGAATAATGCTACTATGAGCTTTCATGTGGAAGTGCTTGTCTGGACCAATTTTTATTTACCTTGAGTATGTATCTAGGTGTGGAAGTGCTGGATCATAAGTAAACTCTACGTTTTACGTTTTGAGGAATAGCTATGGTGTTTTCCAAAACGGCTGAATTATTTTATAATCTTAACAGCAATGTATGATTTTTCTAGTCTCTCCCCATCCTCACCAATACTTGTTACAGTCTTCTATACCATACCTAGTAACTATAAAGTGGTATCTCATTGTATTTTTAATTTATATTTCCCTGATGACTAATCATACTGATCATTTTATGTGCTTATTGACCATTAGCATATATTCTTTGGTGAAATATCTATTTTAATCCATTTCCTCTACTTTTCTAAAAGGTCTTTTTTGGAGGCACCTGGGTGGGCTCAGTTGGTTGAGCATCTGAGTCTTGATCTCAGGGTCGTGAATTTAAGCCCCACATTGGGTGTGGAGCCTACTTAAAAAAATATATTTTTAAGTATTCTCTACACCCAATGTGGGGTTTGAACCTACAACCCCTAGGTCAGGAGCGTCATGCTCTACTGACTGAACCAGCCAGGCAACACTCCCCTACTTTTTAAGTAGCTTAAAAACATTTTTCCAAAGAAGACATACAGATGGCAACAGACACATGAAAAAGTGCTCCATATCACTCGGCATCAGGGAAATACAAATCAAAACCACAGTGAGATACCACCTGACACCTGTCAGAATGGCTAAAATTAACAACACAGGAAACAACAGGTGTTGGTGAGGATGCGGAGAAAGGGGACCCCTCCTGTACTGTTGGTGGGAATGCAAGCTGGTGCAGCCACTCTGGAAAACAGCATGGAGGTTCCTCAAAAAGTTATAAATACAACTACCCTACGACCCAGCAATTGCACTACCTGGTATTTACCGAAAGGATACAAAAATACTGATTGAAAGGATACATGCACCCCAATGTTTATAGCAGCAGTATCAACAGTAGTCAAATTATGGAAAGAGCTTAAATGTCCACTGGCTAATGAATGGATAAAGAAGATGTGGTCTATATCTGTGTATCTCTCTCTCTCTCTCTCATTCTCTATACACACAGACACACACACACACACACACACACACACACACAATTGGTTATTATTCATAAAAAGAATGAAATATTCTGATCTGTAACTAGATGGATGAATCTAGAGGCTATACTGCTAGCAAAATAAGTCAGTCAGAGAAAGACAAATACCGTATGATTTGACTCGTATGTGGAGTTTAGGAAACAAAACAGATGAACCTAGGGGGGAGAAAAAAAGAGAGAGGCAAACCAGAAAAGGGACTCTTAACTATTGAGAACAAACTGAAGGTTACTAGAGGGGTGTTGGGCAGAAGGATGGGTTAAATGGGTGGTGGGGATTAAGGAAGGTACTTGTGATGAACACTGGGTGTTGTATGTAAGTGATGAGTCACTAAATTCTACACTAATATTATACTGTGTGTTAACTAACTGTAATTTAAATAAAAACTTGAGAAAAAGAAAAAAATAAGAAAAAAACAAAAATTATTAGCTTGCCTTCTTATTATTGGGATGTAGGAATTGTTTATATAATATGTGTAAGACTTTTTAAAAAAGATTTTATTTATTGCGGCGCCTGGGTGGCTCAGTGGGTTAAAGCCTCTGCCTTCGGCTCAGGTCATGATCTCAGGGTCCTGGGATTGGGCCCCGCATCGGGCTCTCTGCTTGGCAGGGAGCCTGCTTCCTCCTCTCTCTCTCCGCCTGCCTCTCTGCCTGCTTGTGCTCTCTGTCAAATAAATAAATAAAATATTTTTTAAAAAGATTTTATTTTTTTATTTGACAGAGATCACAAGTAGCCAGAGAGGCAGTGAGAGAGAGGAAGGGAAGCAGGCTCCCTGCTGAGCAGAGAGTCCCGGTGCAGGGCCCTGGGATCATGACCTGAGCCTAAGGCAGAGGCTTTAATCCACTGAGCCACCCAGGCGCCCCTGTGTAAGACTTTCTTATCATATATAAGAACTACAAATATTTTCTGCCATAATAAGTTATTTCAGGAATTCTTGAAGCAAGATGAAATTTCCCTTTTCTCCATTCCAAATTCCTGTAAAGATTAGTACTTCAAGAAAGCCAGATGGCTAGATTGTATGAGAGATAAGGTGGTGGGGCAAAAAAAAATGAAATCTATACAAATTAGAAGCTTACTTTTCACAATTAATAATCAACATAGAGAATGAATGTAAAAAATGAGAAAACACTCATACCAAAACCCCAAATATAAAGAATTATTAGACATAAGTTTATCTTAACTCTTTCTAGACATATATAAAGAAGGCTGGATATCTTTCCAGGACAAGCAAAGCTGGATTTCTTGCCTTATTTTGTACTTAAATCAGGGGCGAAGCTCTATTTCTCCTGAGAGCCCCATCCTATAAATTATCATTAACTTCCATTGGTATGTTGACACACATAAATGAATGTATATATTCCTAAAAACAAACAAACAAACAAAAAACAAACTTTCTTTGGCCTTCTGGTTTTAGAGCCTAAACATCTTGAGAATGCCTGAGAGGCCGATGGCTGCCATGGCACTCCTGAGTTCAGGGAAAGCAGCTGAAGGGCATGTACAGCTCCACCCCCATCACTGGTCTAAAAGCCACCACAAACTTTATTCTTGTTGAGCCTCGCTCTACCCAGAGGAGTTCTCTGGTTAGTGTACCACACACAGCAGGGCTGTAGATGGAGGAATGCCCACTCCCTTGCACTCTCAATATAGCTTTCATCATCATCATGAATGTACTCAGCATTTTCCCATAACCCTAGAAAATGCCGACGTACTGCCCTCCAACTTACAAACTTCCTAATTGGGGATCTTAATCACCTGCTCTCCATTTACCTGGATGATTATGAGGACCCAGAGAGAACAGTCTTATTCCCGTGTTTTCTTTAATTAAGAAGTATCTTCACCTTCTCTAACCTCTGGTGTTCACATTGTTAAGAATGGAACTTTGAAAATGGTTTACTTTTCCAAAAAGACAAAAGCAATCCCCCACCATCCTTCTCTGTGTCCCACAAATCCCTATAGTTCACATCACAGAAAACCAGTGACCACGGTCCTGGTTATGAAAGTGGAGATGGCTCAAGGGTGGGAGTACAGAAGACACAGAAATCTCATTTCCTTCCCCCATCCGTCCCTTAACCCAGGTCAGCCCCAAACAGTCCAGCAGCCGAGGATGGACGGACAGTGCTCATGATTTGCCACCCTTCACGGATACTTCCCTTAGGTATCTGGGATTGGCCAAACTCCACAAGAGAAACTGAACATTTTCAGTGATTCCCTCAAATATTTTGTATGTGCTAGTGCAGGATTAATCATGAGAGGACTCGAGGTGCTTCAGTGAGGCAATCAGACACAAACACTGGTCAGATGAGTTTGCTGGCTGTGAGATGTAGACCGTTATTAAACATTTTTTCCTTATTTTTTTTGTCATCAGTAAAAAAAGATCTATATCCCAGCTTCTACCTCATAGGTTCTTGTAAGAACTCAAGATTCGCAGGGATGTGAACAACTTTGAATAATCCTTGGCACACTGTAAGCATTCTGTGTGACTTTTGTTTCCACCATTTATGTTGTTAGTATTAATCTATCCTTAGATCATCCTATTTCTTTGTGAAAGTCCCTTGTCTATTTGTGAAATGAAGATTGTGCTGCACTGAATACATATGGCCTCTTCCAGCACTGACTTTTTAAAAATTAAGATATAACTACCATAAAACCTACTCCTTAAAGTTTACAACTCAGTAGATTTAAGTTTATTGACAGAGTTGGGCAGTCATCACCACTGCCTTATTCTAGGATGTTTTCATCACCCGCAAAAGAACTCTATAGCCATTAGCAGTCACTGGGTATCTTCCTCCTCCAGCACCTGGCAACCACTATTCTACTTTGTATATCTATGAATTTGCTCATAACGGACATTTCATGTAAATGAAATAGCACAATATATGGCCTTTTTAAAAGATTCTATTTATTTATTTGATAGACTGAGCGAGCACAAGCAGGGGAGATGCAGGCAGAGGGAGAGGGAGAAGCAAGCTCCCCACTGAGCAGGGAGCCCCACATGGGGCTCAATCCCAGGACCCTGGGATCCTGATCCTAGTCAAAGGTAGACGCTTAATCAACTGAGCCACCCAGGTGCCCCAGAATATGGCCTTTTGTATCTGTTTCTTTCACCTGGCATATTTTCAAGGCTTATTGATACATTGTTACTTCATTCTTTTTTTTTTATCACTAGATACTCTGAATCATTGTATGGATATGCCACATTGAATTTGTCCATTCATCTGTTCATGGTTATGTGCTCTATTTACATTTTTGGCTCTTATGAATAACAATTCTATGAATATTTGTGTGCAAGATTTTGTGTTGACATATGTGGAATTGACCTAGGTAGAATTTCTGGGTCATATAGTAGATATATTTGAACATTTTGAGGAAATGCCAGACTTTGTTTCAATTCTCACCAGCAATGTTATCTCAACAACCTTGCAAAGAATTGCTATTGTCCGGGCACCTGGGTGGCTCAGTTGGTTGGGCATCCAGCTCTTGGTTTTGGCTCAGGTCATGATCTCGCAATTGTGAGATCAAGCCCTGAGTTGGGCTCTGCCTTCAGTGTGGAGTCTGCTTCAGATTCTTTCTCCCTCTCCCTCTGGCTTAGTCTCTCTCAAATAAATAAATACAATCTTAAAAAAAAAAAAGAATTGATATTGTCTTTTTCTAATTAATTTTCATCAAATTATAGGATGTGAAATGGTATCTCATTTTGGTTTTGATTTGCATACCCCTAATGACTAATGACATTGAGCATCTTTTTATGTACTTATTGGCCTTTTGTTTGTCTTTTTTGGATAAAAATCTAGATCATTTTCTCATTTTTTAAAAAGATTTATTTATTTCAGAGAGAGAGTATGCAAGCAGGGGTGGGGGGTAGGGGGAAGGGCAGAGGAGGAAAGGAGGCAGACTCCCCGCTGAGTCGGGAGCTCAAGTTGGGCTTGATCCTATTACCCCAAGAATATGACCTGAGCCAAATCCAAGAGTCAGCCGCTTAAGTGACAAAACCACCCAGGCTCTTCGATCATTTTCTCATTTTTAAAAATTGGACTGTCTTCTTATTGTTAAGTTGCAAAAGTTAGTGATACATCGTGGATAATAAGTTCTTATCAAATATATAATTTGTGAGTATTTTCTCCCATTCTGTGAGTTGCCTTTTCATTTTTTTTTTAAAGATTTTATTTATTTATTTGACAGAGAGAAATCACAAGTAGATGGAGAGGCAGGCAGAGAGAGAGAGGGAAGCAGGCTCCCTGCTGAGCAGAGAGCCCGATGCGGGACTTGATCCCAGGACCCTGAGATCATGACCTGAGCCGAAGGCAGCGGCTTAACCCACTGAGCCACCCAGGCGCCCTGCCTTTTCATTTTTAATAGTGTCTTTGAAGCACAATTTTTTTATTTTTATCTTTTTAATTGAAGTATAATTGACACACAATATTATATTAGTTTCATGTGTACAACATAGCAATTTGACATTTGCATACATTGCAAACTGATCATAGTAAGCTTAACTACCTACTGTCTGTTAACATACAAAGTTAATACAATATTATTGGCTGTGTTCACCATGCTATACATATATTCCCAAGACATTTATTTTATAGCTGTAAGTTTGTATCTCTTGATCCTCCCAGATATTTATTTTATTTTGTTTATTTAAAGATTTTTATTTATTAGAGAGAGAGCACTAGCAGAAGGGGTAGAGGGAGAGGGAGAAAGAACCTCAAGCAGATTCCACACTGAGCACAGTACATGGTACAGGGCTCGGTCCCATGACCATGAGATCATGACCTCAGCAGAAACCAGGAGTCAGATGCTTAACTGACTGCACCATCCAGGTGCCCCCACATATTTTATTTTTGATGAGGTCTGTAAGTGGGCCGATTACTACCATGTTAAACCTACATGGTGATATTGGAGTGGTGATTAAGCTCAGCTAATGGGTTGTATTGTTCAGAGCGCTCACAAGGTGAAAGCCAAGGATGTAAGTCCTCAAGGACTAAACAAACTAAATAATAAATAAATTTGTTTCAGTAGATGTGTGACTGCATATAAAAATGATGTAATTACTTCCATTTCTCAATTGTGTTTAGTTTATAGCAGTATTTTCATGTGTGTTAGGTTAATCTTCTTGACAGATCATTGAGGTAGAAGTGATAATATTTTCTGTCATGAGTTTTATTATGCAGATTAAATGGGTAGAACCACATAATAGCTCTTAGCACAGTGCCTGAAATGTCAGTGAGAACTGCGTAAATGTTAATAATAGTCATTATCATAATTGTTCCTAGTTGTAAGGCCAGGAATATCCCTTTTTACAGATTGGGAAGATTGAGACTTGAAGACTTTGTTTAATGTAGTAGGAGATAAATTTACTTTAATAAAAAAAATGTGTGTGTGATTTTAATTAAAAACACTACTTGCTTATTTTAATACTTGAGACAATGCACGACTATATAAAGAAAAAAATTAGTATTCAATCCATATATCCAGCCTCAGTCATTAACAAATACCTTGTATTTATCTGTCCACATTCTTCTCTTTGCTGACACAACCATCTACTAACTCATATATGTACACACATAACACTTTTTTTCCACCTCGTGTTTGATTGTGCACGTATGAGCTCATTCTATTTTTCTGCAACTTCTTTCCTTTTCAGCTTTCTTTCCTTAACAATAGATAGTGTATGTCCCTCTCTGGATTGTGATTTTATGGTTCATATTTTATACTCTACCCCTTAATCCATGTGGAATTTATTTGGGTAAATACTGGGAAGGTGAGGTTTTTCAGTTCCTTTTTTTTTCTGCCAGGGTGAAATTGGGTCTCATTTGAGCTTCTAATTTGTTACACTGATCCTTCAGTCACTTCCTGAACCAGATTTTCTGTTGTTTTAATTATAATAGTTATACAGTGCCATTTGGTATTTGTTCAACAAATTATCAGTGACAATTACATGCTATTATTAAACAAAAGAATTGAGACTATTTGTCCTCAGGGAACTTGCATTCTAGGTGGGAGGAAGGGATGCAGACATAAGTTCTATACCATTAGAGGGTGGTCAAAATAAAGGTCAAGGGACTGTAGTGCCCTGTTGGTGGGAATGCAAACTGGTACAGCCCCTGTGGAAAACAGTATAGAAGTTCCTCAAAAAATTTAAAAATAGAACTACCATATGGTCCAATAATTCCACTACTGGGTATTTACCCAAAGAATAAGAAAACACTAATTTGTAAAGATAAATGCACCCCCATGTTTATTGCAGCATTATTATCAATAGCCAAGATATGGAAGCACCTTGAGTGCACATGGATGGATGAATGGATAAAGAAGATGTGGCATATATAAACAATGGAATGCTACTCAGCCATAAGAAAGTAGTGAAATCTTGCCATTTGCAACAACATGGATGGATCTAGAGACTGTAATGCTAAGCAAAATAAATCAGAGAAAGATAAATACCACATGATTTCACTCACATGTGGAATTTAAGAAACAAAGCAAATGAACAAAGACAAAAGCCCCCCCAAAAAACCCTGTAGACTCTTAAATGTAGAGAACAAACCGATGGTCTGGGGGTGGGGGGCATGGGTGAGGTAGAGGGAGGGAGGAAGAGTGCACTCATCTTGATGAACACTGAGTAATATACAGAATTCTTGAATCACTCTATTGTACACCTGAAACTAGTGTAGCTTTTTATGTTGTTTAGTGGATTTAAATTAAAATAAAATAAAGGTCAAGGGGAAAATATACATCCAGGTTAAAAGGGATTTAGAGTTTTGATATGGGCCCAGGTTGTAAAATTAAAGTGATCAAGGAAAGCTTTGAAGGGTAGCAGAATATACCAGTATAAAATATGCCATTTTGGTATTTTGATTGCTTTGAGGGTTCGCCTTTTGAAAAATAACAAACTTGGGGAGACTTTCTCTGAACTCACCTTATCTACCTAAAGGCAGATCCTTCAAAAAGAACTCAGTTATCCTAAATACCTTCTCAGAGAGTTTCATCTTCATGGGAAGATTGACTTTTGTCACAGAAGAGGAGACTATAGGTCAACAGTACACTCAGACAAATGTCGCAAACCATCATACCTCCCATCTGTTCTTCTAAGAACCCATTTGTCTTTCCTAAAAATCAGATGTGATCATTATACCATCTTCAGGTCAAGAATGGAGCTACCTGAAAATACTTTGCTAAACTGCAAATCAGCCAACACACTAAGGGGTTGCATTACCAAAATATGATTAATTCTATAGCCCATATTTATGAATAACATGTTCCTTTGCTATCCAAAATCCACTCACCTTCTGGTATGTGAGTACAGAGAACAACCTATTCCTAATAGATGTGATTTAAGGCCTGCTGAGGGTGTCTTCCAGAGCATTTGGGGTTTCATTTGGGGAGGGAGCACCCAAATCAGGGATGCTACTTGACTCTTCCTGTATGGAGATGTGTAGCACTTAGTACGCATGAGAATGTGATGGCTGTTTTTAAAACATCTTTTCTATTAAATGGACAAAAATCATTTGATTTTAACGATGCAATGCAAACTCAGAGTGTACTTTACAGTTAGAAATCCCAAGATAATAAAGTAAAAACTATGAAAACTATTGAGAGTCAAATCAGGTAAGTTGAAATCAATTATATATGTAATACATATTAATATAACTATAATGTAATATTATTATAATTATTGCAGGGGAGGAAAATTTTTTTCTCCCCTTCTAGATTCTTTTCCCTGGTCTATTAATTAAATTGACATAAGACAGATTAACAGGAGAAAAAAAATTGTATGTTTTGGAGCCGTATACAGACTTGGGGGCTCAGAGGCAGTTGAGGTTTATATGCTGTCCTGAGCTAAGCAGACAGAAGTATGGGGTCTGGGGCTTCAAAGAGAAGGAAGACAGTTCATAGGAAGATTGGAAGAGCAAATGTTTGGTAGACAAATGTATGTCATGCCATGCAGGTGGGGGAACGTAGGCCCTGTGGAGCTCCATGCAGCTTACCACACTTAGACTGGACTCTCTCTACTTACCCCTGGTGATAGCTGTCTTCCCGGACCAGGCCCTCTTTCTAAATTCTTAGAGGCAATTAAGGGGGAGGTAAAAGCTTCTCCTGAATCTTCTGGGCCTTGATTGTCTTCAGCGGAAATGATCCATGTGCCAAAGTGGCACATTTTGGGGAAGTTCATTCTGAATCTTTATTATGTATATACATACATACATACATATGTGTGTATATATGAGGTCACACATGAAAGGAAAAATATCTAATGCATTTATAGGAATAAATCTATCAAGAATTGTTCTAAACCCATAAAGAGAAGCCACAATATCTCCCAAGTTATATGAAAGGAGACTGGAATGAACAGGTGTTCATTTTACTGTAAGGGAACATTTGATATTTGTAAAGAGGGCCCCCCTAAATTCAATGTATGTTTTATGGTAATTGCACTAAAAAAACATACACAGTCTTCCCTGAATTTGACAAAGTGGTGTTAAAGTCATACAGAAATACACTTGGGTACATATACATTCTGATGAAACCTGAAACGGCAAGCCTAATGAAAGATATTTACCACACCAGGCACTCACTTCCATTTTAAAGTTGGAATAATTGGCCCAACGTGGTGCGGGCTCACGCACTGACTGTCAGGTCAGTTGAACCACATTAATGAAAGAAATGCCGGGAAAACAGAAGCACATGGTGATAAAGTGTGCAGAGTCTCAGTCTGCACCTCATGCAACCGAATGATTCAGTTTGTTTTTTTAAAAGATGTCTTTATTTTTCAGTTATCTCTATACCCAACATGTGGCTTGAACTCACAAGCTTGAGATGAAGAGTCATATGCTCTACTGACTGAGCAAGCCAGGCGCCCCTCATTCTAACTTTAAAAGTTTTTACTTTAATAACCTGGCGCCCATCAGGACGCGTTACTCCTGAATCCCCATCACCTGTTTGACCCATCGCCCCTCCCACCTCCCCTCTGGTAAGCAGCGGTTTGTTTTCTAGAGTTAAAAGTCTGTCTTGGTTTCTCTCTCTCCCTTCACCTTGCTTGTTTGGGTTCTTAAATTCCACACATGAGTGAAATCACAGTATTTGTCTTTCTCTAACTGACTTATTTCACTTAGCATTATACTGTCTAGCGTCACACCTGTCATTGCAAATAGCAAGATCTCACTCTTTTTTATGGCTCAATAATTGTCTCTCCCTCTCTCTGTCTCTGTTTCTGTCTCTCTCTATATATATATGTCTTCTTTAGCCATTCAGCTATCAGTGGACATTTGTGCTCCTTCCATATCTTGGCTATCGTAAATAACGCTACAGTAAACATAGGGGTGCATGTATCCCTTTGAGTTAGTGTGTTTGTAATCTTTGGGTAAATACTCAGTAGTGTGATTGCTGGATCATATGGTAGTTCTATTTTTAACTTTCTAAGGAAACTCCATACTATTTTCCGCAGTGGCTGCATTCCCACCAACAGTGGGAGGTTCCTCTTTCTCCACATCCTCACCAACTCCTGTTGTTTCTTGTGTTGTTGATCTTAGCCATTCTGACAGGTGTGAGGTGACATCTCATTGTAGTTTTGATCTGTAGTTCCCTCATGATAAGTGATGATGAGAATCTTTTCATGAGTCTGTTAGCCATCTGTATGTCTTCCTTAAAAAAGGTTCCTGTCTTCTGCCCATTTTTAAATAGGATTATTCGCTTTTTGGGTGTTGAGTTTTGTAACTTCTTTATATATTTTGAATACTAACCCTTTATTGGATATGTCATTTGCAAATATCTTTCTTCTCCCATTCCATAGGTTGCCTTTTAGTTTTGTTGATAGTTTCCTTTGCTGTGCAGAAGCTTTTTATTTTAATGTAGTCCCAGTAGTTTATTTTTGCTTTTGTCTCCTTTGCCTCAGGCGACAGATCTAGAAGGAAGTTGCTGTAGCTGATGTGAAAGAAGTTACTTTGTCTTCTCTTCTAGGATTATTACGATTTCAGGTCTCACGTTTAGGCCTTTGATCCACTTTGAATTTATTTTTGTGTATGGCATAAGAAAATGGTCTAGTTTCATTCTTTTGCATGTTGCTGTCTAGTTTTTCCAACACCATTTGTGGAAGAGACTGTCTTTTTTCCACTGGATATTCTTTCCTGCTTTGTTGAAGATTAATTGACCATAGAATTGTAGAATTGTAGTCTGGTTCTAACACTTACTAGCACCATGAACTTGGTGAATTTGCTTAATATTTCTGGGTTTCTGTTGCTTTATTTTTTGGAATGGTTATTGTGATAACACACAAATATAAGAACTAAAGTCTATAACATATTTACAAGCGTGTGGAAAGAAAGTATAATTATGTGTACTTGGTATTACTCAACCTTGGCTTTTCCTTTTTTAGCATGTTTAAATGATTTTCGTATTATCCATATTCCATTATATTTTCATCATTCTTTTTAGTTCAAGTGGCTAAGTTGTGCCAGTTGATTTTTCTTTCATGTTATATAGAGTTTTATCAGGTCTTAGTCCATTTGGGCTCCTATAACAAAATACCACAGACTGTGTGGCTTGTAAACAAGAGCGAGATATTTCTCATAATTCTGGAAGCTGGAAGTCAGAGATCAGAGTGCGAGCATGGTCAGGTGAGGTCTCTCTTCTGGGCTGCAGACTTCCTGCTATGTCCTCACATGGCAGAAGGGGCTAGAGATCTTTCTGGGGCCTCCTTTATAAGGCACTAATTCCATTCAGAGGGCTCTACTCTCATGACCTTGTAGGGGAAGAAAAATTATTTTCCTTCTCCTATTCTAAGTTCTTGGCTGAGACTGCCCCCCACCGCAGTAATAAAAGATAGATTAACAGGAGAGAAAAAGAAATTTAGTAACATGTACCTCCTGTATCCATAGAAGAGACCCAGGAAAATTGAGTAACTCTCCAAAATGGCCTAAGTCACCGCTTTAAATACTGTCTCCAGCAAAAGGCACAAGAAAGATCTGGGAGGTGGAGGGAGCCAGTTATGTGAGGTAAGCAGAAAAAGCACATCAACAAGGCTAAGTTTGTTATGCAGGTCTAAGTCTTTGCCTGTTCCATTAATAAGAGTTTCTGGAGATTAAAGTCATCCTTCTCTTTCTGGTACTGAAAGGGAGATACCTTTACAAATGGAGATTTCCTTTATAAATGTAAATAAGATACTTCTACTTGGTTTTCAGTTCCCCTTTGTCTGCTTTTTCTTAAAAATAACTAGCTCAAGAAAATACATATGCCAAAGAGGCATATTTTTTTTTTTTTGGCCAAAGAGGCGTATTTTTAAGTGACATATTCTCCCCCTTCAAGCTAATCACTTCCCAAAGTTCCCACCTTCTAATATAAACACCTCTAGGGGGTTCCCAAAATTCAAATGGGAAGACACAAACATCCAGACTATAGCAAGGTCTCAGTGTAAAATTATGACTTTTGTGGCTGCAACTGTGTGAAGACCCATTAAAAAATAGGACTTTGTAAAATAAAAAAAGATCAATTTCAAATCAATATCAGGATAGTATAGTGGCAGTGTGTGTCTGGTAGGCCACTCAGTCTCAAATGTGCAAAACCAGTGGAAAAATAACACAGGATGTTAAGGTACATTAGTCATTACCATAAGTATTATAGTTCCTGCGTAATTAACCCTGACTGGAAATTTTCCATATCACATGAGATTAAAGCCCTTTGAGTTCAGAAGCATTGTACATTTTAATAGAGACCAAAGAGAAGAAAAATGTCATTATCTCACACATACAAAGCTTTATGAATAAAGATAACTATAATATCGTAGCTTTAGCACTAAATACATAAACCAAGGCAACTTAAGTGATTATTTACAGTGTATTATTCTCAGGTTCTATTTTTAATATTCTGACTATAAAGGTTCTTGCCCATTAAAAACAATCTATTATGTGAGTTACTGAAAGCTGGTAATGGTAGAGGAATGGATTCTAGATGATTGCTTTCTTAGTTTCATTATCTGCAGGGATAAGCTGATGTGACTTTTATAGTGGACTTTATAAGGAGCTTTAAAGAGTTTTGGTGAACACACACCTTAGTTTGTGTTCTTGTGCAACCTTTAGTAGCATTGTCACTTTTTAATTTGAATGTAGTTGACACACAGTATTACAATAGTAGCCATTTCACTTTGATTAAATTAATCTGTCCATGTCTCACTTCTCACATCTATAAATTGAGAATACTGATACCTTTCTTGCATGGTCTTTAGTAAGATGATATGCATGTAAGTGGCTTAACATTGTACCTGCTAATAGAAAACACCCAGAATACTAGCTGTTAATATTATTAGGTCACCTATCAAACAAAATGGATTAGAATATTCACTAGGATAATTCCTTTTTTTATTTGAGTATAATTGACACACAGTTACATTATTTTCTGGTATACAGCATAGTGATTCCCCAAGTCTGTACTTTATGCTATGTTCACCACAAATGTAGTTACCATCTGTCACAATGTGACACTGTTACAGCGTTGACTTTATTCCCTATGCTATATAGGAAAGTTCCTTTTATTGTTATTGATTTATTTTTATTTTTTAAAATATTTTATTTATTTATTTTAGAGAGAGGAAGAGAGCACTAGTAGGGGCAGAGGAAGAAGGACAAGCAGACTCCCCTCTGAGTGCAGAGCCTGATGTTGGCTTGACATAGGCTCTGTCCCAGGACCCTGAGATCATGACCTGAGCTGAAGTCAGACATTTAACCCACTGAACCACCCGAGCGCCCCAGAAAATTTTCTTTTAAAAGTGAGTTTTGAAATGGGGATGATGCCAAAAAGTGCTTATTCATTTATTTTTTTATCCATTCAACAGATATTTGTTGAATATCTGACTGACATCATCCTGAATATCAGATTTGAGTACGAAAAAAAAATAGATAAAATTCTCTGCTCTCACAGATATTATTTTCTAATGGGATTGAGACAGACAATGAAAAAACAGAGTATGTATGTTTATCTAGGTAGATATTCTTTGTAGAACTGTGTGGATATGTATATCTATCAAGATATCTAGATCTCTTATATCTCAGATGGTGATCATAAGCACTATGGAGAAAAAATAAATGAAGGAAAGGGGTTAAGGAGTGCTGGGAAATGTGATTTTGTTAATTTATTAGTGTGATCACTAGTACAGGTTTATTGATAAGGTGATTTTTCAATGAAGATCTGCAGGAAATGAGCAGTATCACGCAGAACATATAAGAAAGAACACTCTAGGAAAAGAAAAGTGATTATAAAGGCTCTGGGGTGGAAGCTTTTGTGGCATTAAATATAGCAAGGTAGCTGGAGCCGAGTGAGCAAAATGGAAAATCAAAGGGGGTGAAGTCAGGTAACGCAGAGCCATAGCACATGAGGGGGGTGTTAGGAGACTGTAAAGACTTTGGATTTATCTCTGAGTGAAATGAGAAAATTTTGCAACATTTTTAGTGAAAAAGTGACAGTATCATTTAAGCTGTGAAAATACTCCATCACCTCAGCCAGAAAATTTGAAACTGAAGGTAGTTTTGACTCAGCACATGGGTATAATATTCCACAATGCCAGAACCACTGCCTGGTGGAAAAGTGCTTTGAAAGTCATCTTGACTCTAGAAAACCCCTCTGGAACCTGTAGATAATAAAGCAACTCCTTTTCTCAGGTATGCTAGTTTCATACTTTGGTTACTTAGAACATGGGCCTAAAATTTTCATTCATCTTAAAAAATCAGTAACTATTTGGGTATCCCTACAATAGCCAACAGTCCCACGTCATAAACTGATCCTGGAAAGACGTGCAGGACATGTTAGGGTTGGGTTAGGATTGGGGATATCCCCCAGGAAGCCCTTTGATCAAGAGGGTAATCAGTACGGGGGTGAGTGTTAGAAGAGTATTTCAGAAAAGTAGCCAGAAGGTTGAATGTGGAGGGGCTTGTGTGGTAGAGTATGGATTTTGAATTTTATTCAGAAAAAAATAAGAAGCCATCTCAGTTTTGGACAGAGATTTTGTATAGTCTGACTTATGTTCTAATCACATATCCCTGGCTAATGTTTAATGATCAGATTGTCCTGGATCAAAAGAACAAAAGCAGGGAGACCGGGTTGAAGGCTGTTGGAATAATCGGGTCAAGAGATAATATTTAGACTAAGTGTTGTTTTGGGGATGTGTTGAGAATGAACTTGTTTCTAGAAATCTTTTGAAGTGCTAATGGATTAGATTGGTTGTGTGAATGACACTGAGTCAAAGGTAAACCCAAAGTTTTTGCCTGAGCAGTTGGTAGAATGGAAATACCATTAAGGGTGATGATGATGCTGAGTATTCAAGGACGTTATGGACATGGCAATTTAAGATGCCGATTAGGTATCCAAGTGGATGTGGTAAGTATGTAGTTGGATATTTCCTTCTGGAGCTCTGGGAGATGTTGGGTCTGGCCTGGAACCATGTAGTTGGGATTCATGAGACTATAGATGGATTTAATATCATGAGAAAAGATGAAATCACTTAGAAAGTAAATGTACCAAGAGGTCATAGATGGATGCAAAGTTGGGGAAGAGCTTCTTGGTGCTTTACTCCATAGCCCATTCCCACACTATGACGTTGTTATGGAATATTACCTTCCAGGCCCCACTGCTCCCGTAAGGAGAGAAAGCTGCACCTAGCTTAACACCAGGGCAGTGCTAGCTAGAGGCAGAGGGGTACCACCCGAGCGGTGCTGCAACCTGACTGAGATGGGGACCAATAATATGAGCAGGCAAGCTGGTCCTCTCCTGAACTTTCTCTCCTCATCCTGCCTCCACCCTACTCCACAGGTGAGGCATTTGCAACAGTAGATTATATGGTCACCCCATATATGAAACACATAAAACTGAAGTGTACATACAACGAAAATAAAGGGATGGCGAATTATATATGAGACACGTATAAGCTAAAGGAAAGATATAACAACTTCATGTCAGATAAAATAGAATTTGAAGTGAAAACATCATAAAAGACAAATGGGTTATTATTTAACGCTAACAGGAAAAACGGATCAAGAAGATGTAAAGATCATGACAACAGAACTATAAAGCTGTAAATGATAGAACCACAGAGAATAGACATTTCAAACATTTAACACACTTCTATTGTGAATTGATGGACAAGGATACAAAAAAACCCTAATGGACTGGAATATTAAAATAAGAGGTAAGAGGTGATATAAAGTAGTAGCTAAAAGCGTGGATTCTGAAGACAGAAAGCCTGGGTTCACGTACCATCTCTACTCTCTGCTAGCTATGTGACTTTTGGAAAATTGTTTAACATTTCTTTGTCTCGGGTTTTTTTTTTTCTTTTTAAAATGGAAATGATAATGTAGTCCCCACAGGGTTTTAGTGAGGAATGAATGAGTTATATGTAAAGTGTTTAGACAGTATCAGATATACATTAGTTGTCATGAATAATGTGTATTGATTTATATGCAAAGGAGATTAAACATTTTTTATTGAAATAAACTTGTCATATAATATTGTATTAATTTTAGGTGTACAAGAATATATGCTATTTTTAATACAAATAGAATGTTCATAAAGTTTGAGTATGACACAAAAGAAAAGTAAATTTTAAGGATTTGGCCTCATACAGGATATGATCTTAAATGGGACTGATAGTAAATACACTACGTGTCAAAATGTGTGGATGACAGCAAAAGTAGAACTTGAGGAGTTATATGTGTGTGTGTGTGTGTGTATAATGAACTTCCATTGATAGAAACTGGAATCTTACTTCAAGGGATGGGTTTGATGTTACTATATAGCACATTGCCACAGTCGTACAGTTACTGAGCGACAGGGGTCATGTTCCCCTTGCCGGAATTCTCACATCTGCTTTCCTAGACAGAAGTTGCGTAGTTTGTCTTTTTGGTGCGTTCTAATTGTGTGTGAGGAGGGCTGTTGCCAACAATCCAGACATGAATTGGCAAAGTAGGACTTTAGTTTTGTATTATGTCTCTTTTATTATAAGATTACGGAATAAAATAAATTGAAATTTTACATTGTAAAGATGAACTTTCCTGATATTGTGATCACGTTCATGCTTGCCACCATCTTTTACAAAATCTTCAACCACTGGCCCTTGTCTCATTTTTCTGTCAGTGTATTAAGGGTTTTTTGTTGTTGTTGTTGTTTTGTATATTAAGTTTTAAATTTTATGGAATCTGTATAAAGGTAGCTGAGAGAAGATAAATGAATAATGTATGTGCCAGTAGTAGTTTAGTAGTAGTCTGTTCAGCATGAACAGACCCCAACTTCACTTTTTTACAGAGATGATAGGGTTCTTAAGGGGAGGAGGAGAGTAGATATGGTTGAGGTTTGAGCTAAGGAAGTGGGAAATAACAGAAAGCAGGAAACTAGGGTTGGTCTTTGTGAAATGTATCTGGATTTGTTAACTGGTGCTTATCAAAGTTAGGTTCCTCCCCTTCCACTGAGGCTGGGAAACAGGCTCTATCTTCAGGTGTTGGCTCGCACAAACAGTACATTCTTTTTTTTTTTTTTTAAAGATTTTATTTATTTATTTGACAGAGAGAGATCACAAGTAGGCAGAGAGACAGGCAGAGAGAGAGGAGAAAGCAGGCTCCCTGCAGAGCAGAGAGCCCGATGTGGGGCTCCATCCCAGGACCCTGGGATCATGACCTAAGCTGAAGGCAGAGGCTTTAACCTACTGAGCCACCCAGGCGCCCCACAAACAGTACATTCTTTTGGCAACTTTGACTTTTCTCAAGAAGGCAATTATAGGAGGGCTTGTATCATCCTAGGATGTGGCCTCAGGCTGTTAGATCCTGCATTAATATTTGTTCAAGTCTTTTACTCTGTGTGTGGGAGATAAACAAAATAATTTGTGTTGAGAGTCTGTATATTATTATCAGTGATCGTAAGACAAAGATAGATCAAGAAATGCTGTTCTAAGGGAAAAAACACAGAAGCCTAATAGATAACCTACCTCCATTATTTCACCCTCAAATCCTTTCTCCATACTGTTATTTTAGTAATCTTTTTAAACCTATGACCATCTCCCCCCTTTTCTTAAAACATATTAATCTGTACACTTCGACCATGAGAATGAGAAACTGCATTTTTCACCTTCAGTTTTCCAATACTTAACACAGTAGGTGTTCACTACATGTTCATTGCATAGAATTGATCTGTGATAAAAGTTTACCATTTGTGCAAAAAGATTGCCACCCAAAACATAATGGCTATGGAGAAAGGAGGGAATACATGGGGTCATAAATCCATAGAGGCCACATTTACTTGGGGAGGGTTTCCTGTCTCTGAATTTATTTCCATATAAGCATTTTACTAAGTTTTCCTTCTTATTCTGGAATTCTCATTTTCACAAAGTCATGAACTCTTCTCTGCCTATGTCTTGTTTAGACCACTTAAGTGAAAATGAATAGACAGGTAGTTGATGATGATTGATCGATAGATAAGTGGATACATAGGCCAACCAACAGGCACACAGGCATATTGCCCTGAAATTGTGCTATGAATAACCCTAAAGAACAGTTCATCCAGAAATTACTTATTTATGAATCATAGAATGATTTTTCTGGTTAAAAGATGTCCTTTATCTAATTTTCTTTTTCTGCAGCTCACATTTACATTTGTTTGCATTCTCTAGGACAAGAGACAAGCAGCATAGGTGGCCAATCAGTAGCAGAGGGAACACGTTGACTCTCCGATCCCCAAACTTCGTTCAATGAAAGCAAATACAGTGGGAATTGCATTGCTAGAATTCTAAAAATAAAAGTAGGAATGGCAAAAAGAGCACACCTAAGACACCAAACCAGAGCAGCAGTATTTCCATGGCATGTGGCAAAATGCATTATTCTGACAGCCATGGCTTGAGGAAAGGTCCAACTCTTTTTTATTCAGTTTGGCGTTTTAAACATACATTAAAAAAAGAGCATTCCATCTCCTTTCTCTCTAAATTTCTTTGTAGTTTAAAGGAAGGTGACCATATGAAGAAGGTTTATTTATTGAGAGTGACTGGGTGAGCATGAACGGGGGAAAGGAGCAAAGGGAGAGGGAGAGAGAGAATCTTAAGCAGGCTCCACGTTCAGCACTGAGCCTTCGCAGGCTTAGATCTCATCACCCGGAGATCATGACCTGAGCTGAAATCAAGAGTCGGATGCTTAACTGACTAAGCCACTCAGGTACCTCAAAGGCTTAGCTTAAGAGCTGCTGTCTTTTAATCTAAGGGTTTATTAAAGATAGGAACAAACATTGGAAAGGTAAGAGAGGCTGGTGCTAGACATGTATATTAATGTTCAAGTCACTAGGAAAGTATCACCTTCTCCCTGGCACCGATTTGGTGCAAACAACACATTTCTGGACACTCAACAACTTGTATAAATCCATAATAGATTATAGAAAGGGAAAATAGCATTTCCTCAATCTTCTATCAGCTGCCTACCAGGAAATAGCTCCTAAAAATAAGTCCTTCCCTTTTGTAAACAACTTCCCAGAAGCATAATAAACCCCAAAGTGTGTTGTTAATATAGGTGAGCTCCAGGATGCCTGCTAGTAAAAGGGGATTCTCTGGCATTTTAACCATATGCCAATATGTGGAAGGGAGCAGAGCTGCAGTGTATCCCAGGAATAATCAAGGTCACATAGCTAACATTTACTGAGCATTGACCATGGGTGAGAAGTCCTTTGTTAAATGCTTTATATGAACCAATGGTGAAGTTCAGGAAGTATTTGTTGAATTGTATAAGTATCATATTTAAGCATTTTTACCACCTGAAGGAACATAGATACGATCATTATAACAATATATTATTAATACAAATACTGCTATCAGCATTCTCTATATCAGCCCACTAATCTTCAGAGAGATGAAGGCACTTGCACAAGGTCAAGCAGCTTATAAATGAATGATCTGTTTTAAATTTTACAACTCCATTAGGTTGGATTATTATCTCCCTTTTATATATGAAGAAACCAGGCTTAGAGAGATTAAGAAACCTGACTAGTCACTCAGATAACAAGTGGGAGAGCTGAGATATAAACCACATGTGTCTGAGGATAAAGATTTTGTTTAGGGTGCCTGGGTGGCTCAGTCGTTAAGCAGCTCAGGTCATAATCTCAGCATCCTGGGCTTGAGCCATGTGTCAGGCTCCCTGCTCCATGGGAAGTCTACTTCTCCCTCTCTCACTCTCCCTGCTTGTGTTCCCTCTCTTGCTGTGTCTTTCTCTGTCAAATAAATAAATAAAATCTTTAAAAAAAAAGATTATGCTTGAACCCTAGACTAAGAATGTCTCGGTGGCTCAGTCAGTGAAGCGTCTGCCTTCACTCAGACCATGATCCCAGGGTCCTGGGCTCCAGCCCCACAATGGGCACCCTGCTGGAGCCTGCTTCTCCTTCTCTCTCTGCCTGCTTCTCTACTTGTGTTCTCTATCTCTCTTTCAAATAAATAAAATATTAAAAAAATAAAAAATAAACCCTAGACTACAGAGTAATTTAGTAAACTAAACTATTGCCTACATGCCCACAGTCTTTCCCCAAATTCTCTTTCAGTAGTCTCCATAGCAGTGGGCATCTCTTTTACCTTTACTGAAATTCCCATAATTTCTAGCTGATTATGGAATGAAGGTGCATTATCTATAGAATGCCCCAGTTTAAATGCTTGAATATTGTAATGGTTAATTTTATGTGTCAACTTGACTGGGCTACAGTATGCCCAGATAGGTGATAAGTGTTATTTCTAGGTATGTCCAAAAATGTGTTTCCAGAAGGGGATTGGCATTTGAAGCAGTAGACTAAGTAAAGTTTATCACCCTTAGCCATGCAGGCGGTCATCATCCCATCCATCCAGGGCCCAAGCAGAGCAAAAAGGCAGAGGAAGGATGCATTTGCTTTTTCTTCTACACCTGGGATGTCCATCTTCTCCTGCCATTAGATATCGGAACTCCTGGTTTTCAGGCCTTTGGAATTAGACTGAATTATACAACTGGCTTCCAGGTTCTTCAGTTTGCAGGGGGCAGATTGTGGGATCTCTTGGCCTTCATAACTGCAGGAGCCAATTCATATAAAAACTTAAACTGTATGACATATAATTATATCTATATTTATATAATATATAAATATTTAGGTTGGAGATATATGTGTGCATATGTACATGTACATATGTATGTGTGTATATACACACACATACACATATGTGTATGTATACATGTATGTATATATACACATACACACATACATATATACATATATCTCCAATCTGTTTTTTCTGTTTTGCTGGAGAATTCTGACTAATGTATTACCTAGGGAAACACATCAGCCAAACTATACTATCAGACTGGCTAGTTTCCACATTTGACCTGAAGGGATGATGCATACAGTGTTTGCATTTGTGGGTACAACATGGATCAAAAGGGATTAACTGTAGGGAAGACAAGTTAGAATGCTACTATAAAAAGAACTGATGACAATCTAAATTGCTGCAGTTTAGAAGGGAAAGAATTCATAGGAGAAACATGACAAAAACTATGTGAAAAGCATTTCAATGTAAGTATGTATAATTCTGAGTTGTCAGACTTCTCCATATGCTAAATTGAAGTATACATAATGACTGAAACAAAAAAAGTCAAAGGTTTTCCTTTTTTAAAAAAGTAATTTCCTTGTGCTACCCAAACGTACTCAAAAGGCTAAATAAATAAAATCAAGTGTGACCTTATCGTAAAGTTATTTACATCATTTATCTTAAAGATGGTCTCCATTGGGAGGAAAAAAAGATTGAATCCATAATATTTTAATCTATTGCTGTTGGTGTGCATAAGTCACACATTTCTTTATCTAGTGTTTGCATATTGATTGCAGCTTGACCTTAACAATTTATCATTTAGTTTTGTACCATCACCCTCCATGATAGATGTTACAGCCGAGGGTCTAGCAGCAATTTCATTATGGACCACACATTTCAGGGTTTCATAAATAAGCAGTCAAAATCTATTGCAGAGTATGAGATGTTTTAGTTTGCATATCCATATTATCATTTTAGTTCCATATTGTGGCTTCCATCCATCATTTGTAGGATCATTTTTCATTTTCAGAGGGATTTCCTATAGGAATCCATTTTAATGACCATCAAGTGTGGAGGAAACTTACAACAAGAAGGGAGAGGTATTAAATCCATTCCTTTTCACCGATATAAATAAATAAATGAATTAATGAATAATACAAATTCTACTCTGATATACCTAAAGTTTACATGCACTTATAGAATTAATGAGTATATAAGCTGACTTTTTAAAAGAGTCACACTGTAAATGTATGCTTAGTGAATAAATGACAAGTAGATTAAATATCATGGAAGGTATAAATTTTAAGAATATGCCCATGTCCTCAATCAGCTTATCATCTAAAAGTGGAGATAAAGATAGAAAAAATAAATCTGGAATGGGATTTAATACTTTTTCCTTCTCTTTGTATATTAAATGTCAAATGAGTAGTACTGCAAGAGTTTTGAGAAATAGAATATATTTGTTAGTGCCTATACAAATGTTTAGCTAGCCAAATGGTTAGTTCAGAGAGGGGTAGCTTGGTCTCAGGCAATCTTTAAGTGTTTATTTGTTTCCTTTGTTTAAGTAGTCTCCATGCCCAACGTGGGACTTGAACTCATGACCCTGAGATCAAGAGTCATATGCTCTACCAATTGAGCCAGCCAGGTGCCTTGGTCTTAGGCAATCTTTAGTCTTCAGAGAAAGCATGGCCTTGCCTGCATCTTAATTTTGCACTTCTAGCCTCCAGAATCGTGAGATAATAATTTTCTGTTGTAAGCCAGCCAGTTGGATAATTTGATAGTAAAACCCTAGATAACTGGTACCATAGGTTTACTTAGTTTTGACAAATATACATTGTTCAGTGGATAAAGAATTTCTTAGAATACATAACTTTTTGGAGCTTGTTGAATTATCTGAGGTCTGGGACTGGGTTCTGGTTTCAATTAGGCAGATTGTGCTGTTAATATTACCAACCATCCCCAGTCCCTTCCCACTTAATATAGTTGGTTGCTGAACCATGTGTACTTGGTAAAAAGTGCTGGATGCCTGCACTGGGTCCGGGGTTAGGTAGTGTTGGGGAGGAACGCTTTGCTCTACCCTTTAAGATTCTTCTAGCTACTCTAAGAATTAATTTGATGTGAGAGATTAAGGGGGGGCAAAGTTTAATTATATGTACTCGAAGGCCCAATAATAAACTTGAGACCCAAAGAAATGACCAAGGCAGGCACCTTTTATTCATTTTAGACAAAGAAACATAAATCTGTGAGGAATTGACACAACAGAGAAAACTTCTTTGGAAGCTTCATTTAGTAAGGAATTCTTTTTTTATATTTATTTTTTTTAAATTTTTAAAAAAGATTCTATTTATTTATTTGATAGAGAGAGATCACAAGTAGGCAGAGAGGCAGGCAGAGTGAGAGGGGGGAAGCAAGCTCACCGCTGAGCAGAGAGCCCGATGCGGGGCTTGATCCCTGGATCCTGGGATCATAACCTGAGCCGAAGGCAGAGGCTTTAACCCACTGAGCCATCCAGGTGCCCCTAGTAAGGAATTCTTTTTTTTTTTTTTTTTAAAGATTTTATTTATTTATTTGACAGAGAGAGAGCACAAGTACACAGAGAGACAGGCAGAGAGAGAGAGAGAGAGGAAAGCAGGCTCTCCACTCAGCAGAGAGCCCGATGCGGTACTCGATCCCAGGACCCTGAGATCATGACCTGAGCCGAAGGCAGCGGCTTAACCCACTGAGCCACCCAGGCGCCCTCCTAATAAGGAATTCTTAATAGAATTTAAGCTGGTGTAGTAAATCAGTAAAAGTAACAAAGGTTGGTTTACACAGCCTCCTTGGCCCTGAATTCCCTATCTCTAGTAATAAGGATGTCTCTTCACCTCCTCGTACAGGGAAGTTACTTTTCACATGGGAGATTTATTTTCTGTTTTCAGTGGGACAAAAGAGTGTCCTTTTTGCACCAGCTGTTTCTTAAGTAACTTTAATTCAAAATAATCAATATGCTATTGTGACATATTTTGGGGTAGCCTACCCTAGGCCCCCACAGTAGAACAGGGACAGCTATGATGTCATAAAAAAAACCCCCACTATATTCTGAGTTAGGGATTGAACATGCTGCCTGTTAAAAATGTGAACTCAGGTATTTCATATGTCATTTTGGCCATGTTCTCATCATTTGTAAAGCAAGAGTAATTAAATTTTTTTACTAACATATAATGTATTATTAGCCCCAGGGGTACAGGTCTGTGAATCGCCAGGTTTATACACTTCATAGTATGTACATTCCCCAATGTCCATAACCCCATCACCCTTTCCCTAACCCCCTCCCCCCAGCAATCCTCGGTTTGTTTTGTGAGAATAAGAGTCTCTTATGGTTTGTCTCCCTCCCCATCCCATTTTGTTTTATTTATTTTTTTTCCTACCCCCCCAAGCCCCCCACATTACCTCTCAACTTTCTCATATCAGGGAGATCATATGATAATTGTCTTTCTCTGATTGACTTATTTCACTCAGCATAATACCCTCTAGTTCCATCCACGTCCTTGCAAATAGCAAGATTTCATTTCTTTTGATGGCTGCATAGTATTCCATTGTATATATATACCACTTCTTTTTTATCCATTCATCTGTTGTGCTCTCTTTTCAACTTTTTGAGGAACCTCCGTGCTGTTTTCCAGAGTGGCTGCACCAGCTTGCATTCCCACCAACAGTGTGGGAGGGTTCCCCTTTCTCCGTATCCTCACCAGCATCTGTCATTTCCTGACTTGTTCATTTTAGCCATTCTGACTGGTATGAGGTGGTATCTCATTGTGGTTTTGATTTGTATTTGCCTGATGCTGAGTGATGTCGAGCACTTTCTCACGTGTCTGTTGGCCATCTGGATGTCTTTTTTAAAAAAATTAAAAAAAATTATAAACATATAATGTATTATTAGCCCCAGGGGTACAGGTCTGTAAATCACCAGGTTTACACACTTTACAGCAAGAGTAATTTTTGATTCACAAGATTGCTATGGGTAAATAGGCCAGAACACATTTCCTGGCCTTGTGCACAGCTGGTAAATCTTCCCCTTACTCCCAGTAGGCCTCTCATTTCCTCCTCGTCTGGCTTCCTTTCACATACCCACTCTTTCACAGTGGGAATACTGCATGATTTTTTTTTTTTAAGAAAGCTCTATGCCCAATGTAGGGCTTGAACGCACAATCTTGAGATCAAGAGTTGTATGCTCTACTATCTGAGCCAACCAGGTGCCCCCTAAACACAGAATTTTTAAAAGCTGTAGTATTAATTCACTCAGTGACAATTATGGGGACTAAGTTTTGTCAAAAAGCAGTAAAATAAGTACAGCATTCAAAGGGCCATCATTTGTGAGATATAATTTTAAATTTCAAGTATATGCTAGAGAGATGTAATAAAACACAGCTGCCCCCCACCCCCAACCACCATATTTTAGGAAATGTCCTCCCAAAATGGATTCTAATATTAATTTGCAGTACCTAACATGTTTACTAGGCATCTGAAAAATACTATGTATGGCTTGAGTCAAAAATGGATTGCTTTCAAAATCAGAAAATGAGCCATGAATCTCTACTGAGTAGATAACTAGAAGTAATTAAAGAACACTATAAGGCAGCATAAGCACTTTGGCCCACTGATCTTTTAAATATAATGCAGAAGATTTATTAGAAATATTTGGTGTACTTTTCATTAGTTTAAAGTTTAAATCCCAGTTTTAGAAATGTGACTACCTTAGATTTTTCTTTTCTCTGTCTCATTGTGATTTCCTACAAGCATTCCCCTCTTGGCATATATAAAAGATAAATGATCGAAATAGAGGACTTTGAGGAAGGTATGAACTTATCCCAACAAGAGTAAAAATAAAGTAGACTCTCTCTGCTTTCTTTGCTTCCATATCTATATCTGTAAGTCACAATTAACTTCTGGAAACTTTAGACATTGGGCAGACTCACTTTCTTGAATTCTTAGTGATGATACAGACCCAAATCATTTTGGGGGGAAGGAGAATAAAAGGTAAAAAGCAGTTTGGAGTGTGCCTTTTCCTTTTTTATGTTTGTTTTGCATGTTGTATAACACAAACTGATCTTATTGAAGTTGTCATTTCTGAAGAATAAGTTTGAGGAAGGTCTTACTCATTGTTTCCTAAAGATGTACATTAGGGAATCTGATAACCTGTATGCTGAAAAACACAGAGAAATAGAGATAACATCCTTTTAAAGGTACAGTGAGCTTGGAAAAAAATAAGGGACAATCCTAGAGGCCAAAGGCAAGAAGGGCTGATGGCTAGTATCCTTAAACAAGAAGCTCAGGTTTTAGTGGTCTCACATGGGCCCACTTGAGTTTTTGACCTGGAATTTTAGCCTCTGTGTAAGTAAAATAGAGGAACAGCAAAAATCCACTGGTAGAGACACACGGAGAGGACAGGAGTTTGTTGGTCTCCTGAGCTTTGGTGGGGAGGGAGCTTCCTTGAATATGTGTAACCAGGGGCTTACCCTCAGTGGCTTTTCAGGTTAAACTGACAATATATGCAAAGCATAGAAACTCTCGGGATGGGATATCCATATAAAAACTGTCACCAGACAGTATGTGGAGAAGCAAACACGTGATCTCTTTGGAGAGAAATGCTATGAACTCCTGAACATCAACAACTGTCAAGCATAAAGCTGAAGATGAATTTGCAATCCAGATTTCCAAAACCACAGAAAAACAATCCAACATGAGAATAAAATGACATGAAAAACAGTAGGATTATATTTCTAAGAATTTCAGACAATGCTTCACATGAAAGTCCATAAACTGAGAATGTTTTAAAAAATAAAGAAATCAACCTAAAATATGATAGAAGAATGAGATATTATTGGGGTGCCTGGCTGGCTCAGTCAGTGCAACTTTTGATATTGAGGTCGTGAGTTCCAGCGCCACATTGGGTACAGAGATTACTTAAATAAATAGAAACTTAAAAAAAAAGAGTGAAATATAAAAGGCGGGTCAACAGAACTTCTGGAAACGAAAAAAAAAAAAAACAAACAAACAATTGTTGCAACTAACTCTCAATGGCTGTCCTAGGAAAATATCAAAGAGAAACTTTTCACATGTGTGTTAACCTTTGTTTTATCATTTCTCTGAAGACACAAGGGATAAGTTCTAATCTCACACAGATTCCTCTGTTGTGGAAAAATAAAACCTCATTTAACGAAACTAGCAAAACTTTAAAACCAAAAGTGAGTGAGGAGAGTATAATAAGGAAAATGATAGGACAACATTCTCATGAACATAGATGTAATCATCATTAATAAAATGGTAGTGAAACAAATCCAGCAGTATTTTAAAAGGACAAAGTTACTTTTACTTCAGGAGTGTAAAGATGGCCTTATATTTGAAAATCAATTAATCTGTCATGTTTACCTATTAAGGGGGAAACTAATAAGACTATCTTCATATATGCAGAAAGAAATGTTTGATAGAATTCAACATCCATCCTTCATTATAATAGAAAAAAGAAAATTTAGCAAAGCATAGGGTACCTATGAAAAATTCACAGAAAACATCATACTTAATAGTGAAGTGATGAAAACTTTCTATTTAAAATCTGGGATGAGAAAACTACTTTCCCAACTGTACTACTTCTTTTTTTTTTAATTTTTTATTTTTTATAAACATATATTTTTATCCCCAGGGGTACAGGTCTGTGAATCACCAGGTTTACACACTTCACAGCACTCACCAAAGCACATACTACTTCTATTCAACATTGTGCTTAATACCTGAGTCAGTGCAAAAATTCAAGAAAAGAGAAGATGTATTAGAAGAATGTTACTCATTATTTGCATATGATAATCATTTATGTAAAGAATCCAAAATATATACAGATAAATTATTTGAATTAATAATTTATTGTTAATGTTGGGATGCATGATAAATACACATAAAAGGTGTTTCTATCCTCCAACTATGTGAGGTTACAAAATATAATAAAAATGTTACCAGTTGTAGAAGCATCAACAACTATAAATTATCCAGGAATAAATCTCACCCCAAAATATGTAAGACCTTTGAGAAGAAAACTGTATAATTTTAGTGAAAAGGTATTAAGGAAATCTAAGCAAATAAAGAGCAACAGCACATTTATGGATTAGAAGACTCTATGTTATAAAGATAGAAGTTATCCCCAAGTTGATTTATAAAGACAATAAAATTCCAGTCAAAATCCACACATTTTGTTGTGGAACTTGAGAAGCTAATTCTTAAAAATTTACTTGGAAAATCAGTAGTCCTACAATACTCCTGGAATTGCCACCAAGGTGTGGGAAGGTGTTACCTTACCAGGTTTCAGGAATTTTTATGAAGCTATAGCAATTAAAACATTATGGGATATTGGCCAAGAAAGAGACAAACAGATGAACAGTATAGAAAAAGAAAGACTAGAGGTGGAATCCACATATTCAGAAACTTGAATTATGACAGAGATGGCATTGCAGTTTGCTTGGGAAAGGAAGATTCTTCAATAAATGCTGATGGGGCAAATGCTTATTCATATAAACAAAGATCAGTTCCAGATGAATTAAGGTTTTAAATGAAACTAGAAAAGCAGGTTATTAGAATGGGGTCGAAAACTCTCTTAATACATAGAAAGCACAAACCACAAAGAAAATGTTTTAGATTCAGTCATATTAAGATGTTCTTAGAAAGGGGGTGCCTGGGTGGCTCAGTTGTTAAGTGTTGGTCTTCAGCTCAGGTCATGATCGCAGGGACCTGGGATAGAGCCCTGTGTTGTCGGGCTCCCTGTTCAGTGGGAAGCCTACTTCTCCCTCTCCCACTCCCCCTGCTTGTGTTCCCTCTCTCGCTCTCTCTCTCTCCCTCTGTCAAATAAATAAATAAAATGCCACCCCCCAAAAAAGGTGTTCTTAGAAAGACCTGTAAATACAACTAAAAGACAATACATAAAGCTAGGAAAAAAGCAGTGCAACACACCTACCTTTGTGGCAACAAATCAATAGCCACAATATGTGAAGAACATATTTTAAAAATGCACCCAAAAATGCACAAACAATCCAATAGAAAAACATGCCAAATAATTCATAGGTGCTTTACCCAAGCAGCACAAATGGCAAATAAGTATTTGAAAAGATGTGTAGCCTCACTAGTAATTAAGAAAATGCTCATTATAATAATTGAACATCATTTTGTACCCTTAAGCTTATCAATAATATAAAAATCTAATAATATCAAATGTTAGGATATGGAGTAACCCAAATTAGTCATTACTGCACATGGGCGAGTAATTTTGTTCAAGAAGTTTGAGATAACTTGGCATTATCTAAAAAAACTGAAGGTACATATCCCCCATGACCAAGCGAGTTCTCCTTCAAATTCTTATCCCAATCTATTATGCCCAGTGACCCAGGAGATGTTAGAATTTTCATAATTTCATTGCTTATGATTACAGAAACCTAGGACAACCCAAGTATCTATCAGTAGTAGAATAAATATATTTATAGTCATGGAAGACATTGCGAGATGGAGAGGAGAAGGGAGTTGGGGGAGATCAGAGGGAGAGACAAACCATGAGAGACTGTGGGCTCTGAGAAACAAACAGGGTTTCGGAGGGGGGCTTGGGGGATGGGGTGAGCTTGGTGGTGGGTATTAGGGAGGGCACGTCTTGCATGGAGCACTGGGTATGGTGCATAAACAATGAATTTTGGAACACTGGAAAAAATATAATAAAATTGAAAAAATAATATAGTCACAAAATTAAATGTTAAGTGGTAATGAAAATTAATAAATTATAGTCATGAAACTATATGGTTTCTACTACAAGAAACTGTAAGAAAATAACTGAGTTAAGGGGAAAAAAGAACACATTCAGTGTGTTTCCATTCATAAAACATTCAAAAATAAACAAAAGTAATATAATGTTGAAAGATACAAATACATATAATAAAACTATATGAAGAAAAGTAAGGGACTAATAAATGCAAAACTCCTATTATTTGGATGGATGAAGAGGCGGGAGGAGGATGAGCTAGGAAATCACAAGCAGCATACATTATTGAGTCTCATATTCCACACATTTCATAAGTATCCCTTAGGAAAAATAAGCAACAAACAAAATCCAACTGAACAAAGCAAAAACTAAAAAACAAACAAACAAACAAAACCATGCTGAACCAGAACGTGACAGCATTCAAAGGTGTGCATCAGCCAGAATGGGATGATTTTTCTCTTAGACTCTTCAGAGAGTAAGGGGAATTGGTGGCCTGCACATCAGAGATAATTCAGGGTTCTTGTGCAGACAGGGGCTGGCAAGGGGAAGGGGAATATAAGGAGGGAGCTCTGCAAGCTAATGCTAAGAGAGCCCAAGATCAGACAACCATCAGACAAACCATTAGAGACTCTTCATCTCACAAAACAAACTGAGGGGTGCTGGGGGGAGGGGGAGGGAGGGGGGTGGGGTTATGGACGTTGGGGACGGTATGTACTATGGTGAGTGCTGTGAAGTGTGTAAACCTGGCGATACACAGACCTGTACCCCTGGGGCTAATAATACATTATATGTTTGTAAAAAAATAAAAATGTATATATAAAAAAAAGAGAGCCTAAGACTTTCAAAAGCAATATTTTAATAATGAGCTCACTATTCAGCATAAAATCTGTCCCTCAAAAAAAAGTCAATGGAGTGTATTTCTATGTTAGCAAAGGGCATGTTGGGGTGGGTTTGGGGAACCATGACAAAGGTGGAATATTAAATTATTATTTCATTGTTGTATTTCAGAATGCTTTTTATTTTACTTATTTATTTTTACTTTTTTTAAAAATTTCTTTTCAGTATTCTGGAATTCATTGTTTATGCACCACACCCAGTGCTCCATGCAATACGTGCCCTCCATAATACCCACCACCTGGCTCCCCCAACCTCCCACTCCCCCTTCCGCCCCTTCAGAACTCTCAGGTTGTTTCTCAGAGTCCACAATCTCTCATGGTCCATCTCCCCTTCCATTTTCCCCCAACTCTCTTCTCCTCTCCATCTCCCCATGTCCTCCGTGTTATTCCTTATGCTCCACTAATAAGCAAAGCCATATGATAATTGACTCTCTCAGCTTGACTTATTTCACTCAGCATAATCTCCTCCAGTCACATCCATGTTGCTACAAAAGTTGGGTATTCATCCTTTCTGATGGAGGCACAATACTCCATAGTGTATATGGACCACATCTTCCTTATCCATTCGTCCGTTGAAGGGCATCTTGGTTCTTTCCACAGTTTGGTGACCGTGGCCATTGCTGCTATGAACATTTGGGTACAGTAGGCCCTTCTTTTCACTACATTTGTATCTTTGGTGTAAATACCCAGTAGTGCAATGGCAGGGTCATAGAGAAGCTCTATTTTTAATTTCTCAAGGAATCTCCACAGTTTTCCAGAGTGGCTGTACCAACTTGCATTCCCACCAACAGTCTAAGAGGGTTCTCCTTTCTCCACATCCCCTCCAACACATGCTGCTTACTGTCTTGTTAATTTTGGCCATTCTAACTGGTGTAAGGGGGTATCTCAATGTGGTTTTAATTTGAATCTCCCTGATGGCTAGTGATGATGAACATTTTTCATGTGTCTGATAGCCATTTGTATGTCTTTATTGGAGAAGTGTCTGTCCATATCTTCTGCCCATTTTTTTGATATGATTGTCTGTTTTGTGTGTGTTGAGTTTGAGGAGTTCTTTATAGATATTGGATATCAGCCCTTTGTCTGTAGTGTCATTTGCGAATATTTTCTCTCATTCCATGGCTTGCCTCTTTGTTTTGTTGACTGTTTCCTTTGCTGTGCAGAAGCTTTTGGTCTTGATGAAGTCCCAAAAGTTCATTTTTCACTTTTGTTTCCTTTGGAGACATATCTTGAAAGAAGTTGCTGTGGCTGATGTCGAAGAGGTTACTGCCTTTATTCTCCTCCAGGATTCTGATGGATTCCTGCCTCACATTGAGGTCTTTTATCCATTTTGAGTTTATCTTTGTGTAGGGTATAAGAGAATGGTTGAGTTTCATTCTTCTACATATAGCTGTCCAATTTTCCCAGCACCGTTTATTGAAGAGACTGTCTTTTTTCCACTGAATATTTTTTCCTGCTTCATTGAAGATTATTTGACCATAAAGTTGAGGGTCTGTATCTGGGCTCTCTGCTCTGTTCCACTGGTCTATGTGTCTGTTTTTGTGCCAATACCATGTTGTCTTGGTGATCGCAGCTTTGTAGTAAAGCCTGAAATCAGGCAACGTGATACCCCCAGTTTTGTGTTTCCTTTTCAACATTTCCTTAAAAATTCGGGGTCTCTTCTGGTTCCATACAAATTTTAGGATTGTTTGCTCCAGCTCTTTGAAAAATGCTGGTGGAATTTTGATCAGAATGGCATTGAAAGTATAGATTGCTCTAGACAGTATAGACATTTTAACAATGTTTATTCTTCTGATCCTTAAGCATGGAATGCTCTTCCATGTTTTTGTGTCTTCTTCCATTTCTTTCATAAGTATTCTATAAATCCTCGAATACAGATCCTGTGCCTCTTTGGTTAGGTTTATTCCCAAGTATCTTATGGTTTTGGGTGCTATGGTAAATGGAATCGATTCTCTAATTTCCCTTTCTATATTTTCATTGTTAATGTATAAGAAAGCAACTGATTTCTGTACATTGATTTTGTATCCTGCCACATTACTGAATTGCTGTATGAGTTCTAGTAGTTTGGGGTGGAGTCTTTTGGGTTTTCCATATAAAGTATCATGTCATCTGCAAAGAGAGAGAGTTTGACTTCTTCATTGCCAATTTTAATAACTTTTGTTTCTCTTTTTTGTCTGATTGCTATTGCTAGGACTCATGATACTATGTTGAACAAAAGTGGTGAGAGTGGGCATCCTTGTCGTGTTCCTGATCTCAAAGGGAAGGCTGTCAGCTTCTCCCCACTGAGAATGATATTTGCTGTGGGTTTTTCATGGATAGATTTTATGAAGTTGAGGAATGTTCTTTCTATCCCTATACTTTGCAGCATTTTAATCAGGAACAGATGCTGTATCTTGTCAAATGTTTTTCTGCATCAATTGAGAGGACCATGTGGTTCTTCTCCCTTCTGTTATTGATTTGTTCTATCACATGGATTGATTTGCAAATGTTGAACCACCCTTGCATCCCATGGATAAATCCCACCTGGTCATGGTGGATAATCTTTTTAATGTACTGTTGGATCTTATCCGGTAGGGTCTTGTTGAGAATCTTAGCTTTCATATTCATCAGGGATATTGGTCTGAAATTCTCCTTTTTGGTGAGGTCTTTGCTTGGTTTGGGGATCAAGGTAATGCTGGCTTCATAAAGAGTCTGGAAGTTTTCCTTCTGCTTCAAGTTTTTAAAACAGTTTCAGGAGAATAGGTATTAATTTTTATTTGAAAGTTTGGTAGAATTCCCTGGGGAATCCTTCAGGTCCTGGGCTCTTGTTTTCTGGGAGGTTTTTGATTACTGCTTCAATCTCATTACTAGATATTGGTCTATTCAGGTTGTCCATTTCTTCCTGATTCAGTTTTGGAAGTTTATAGTTTCCAGGAATGCATCCATTTCATCTAGGTTGCTTAACTTATTGGCATATAACTGTTGATAATAATTTCTGATGACTGTTTCTATTTCTTTGGTGTTAGTTGTGATCTCTCCCTTTTCATTCATAATTTTATTAATTTGGGTCCTCTGTCTTTTGGATTAGTTTGGCCAATAGTTTTTATTTTTATTTCAATTTGATTAACAGATAGTGTATTATTAGTTTCAAAGGTAGAGTTCAGTGATTTTTCTATTTTATATAATACCCAGTGTTCATTACATGGCATGCCTTCCTTAATGTCCATCACCCAGTTATCCCATTTCCACAACTCCCTCCTCTCCAGCAACCCTCAGTTTGTTTCCTATGATTAAGAGTCTCTTGGGGCGTCTAGGTGGCTCAGTCGGTTAAGTGTCTGCCTTCAGCTCAGGTTATAATCCCAGGATCCTGGGATCGAGCCCCACATCTAGCTCCCTGCTCAGTGGGGAGTCTGCTTCTCCCTCTCCCTCTGCCTGCTACTGCCTCTCCTTATGCTCTCCCCTCCATCAAATAAATAAATAAATAAAATTTTTAAGAGAGTCTCTTATCCTTTATCTCCCTCTCTGATTTTGTCTTGTTTAATTTTTTTTGTCTCTTCCCCATGATGCTCAGTTTTGTTTCTTAAATTCCACATATGAGTGAGATCATATAATAATTATTTTTCTGACTGTCTTATTTCGCTTAGCATAATTCCCTCTAGTTCCATCCATATCATTGTTGAAATGGAAAGATTTCATTTTTTTGGATGGCTGAGTAGTATTCCAGCACTCCACATCTTCTTTATCCATTCATCTGTTGATGGACATCTCAGCTCTTTCCATAGTTTGGCTGTTGTGGACATTGCTGCTATAAACATTGGGGCATAGATGCCCCTTTGGATCACTACATTTGTAGCTTTGGGGTAAAATCCCAGTAGTGCCATTGCTGGGTCGTAGGGTAGCTCTATTTTCAACTTTTTGAGGAACCTCCATACTGTTTTCCAGAGTGGCTCTACCAGCTTGCATACCCATCAACAGTGTTAAGAGGGTTCCCCTTTCTCCACATCCTCACCAAGATCTGACTTGTTAATTTTAGCCATTCTGACTGTTATGAAGTGGTATCTTATTGTGGTTTTGATTTGTATTTCCCTGATGCCGAGTGATGTTGAGCAGTTTTTCACGTGTCTCTTGGCCATTTGGATGTCTTCTTCACAGAAGTGTCTGTTCATGTCTTCTTCCCATTTCTTGATTGGATTACTTGTTCTTTGGGTGTTGAGTTTGATAAGTTCTTTATAGATTTTGAATGCTAGCTCTTCATCTGATATGTCATTTGCAAATATCTTCTCCTATTCTGTTGGTTGTCTTTTTGTTTTGTTGACTGTTTCCTTGCTGTGCAGAACTTTTTATCTTGATGGAGTCCCAATAGTTCATTTTTGCCTTTGTTTCCCTTGTCTTTGGAGTCATGTCTAGCAAGAAGTTGCTGTGGCCAAAATCAAAGAGGTTGCTGCTTATGTTCTCTAGGATTTTGATGGATTCCTGTCTCACACTAAGGTCTTTCGTCCATTTTTGAGTTTATCTTTGTGTATGGTGTAAGGAAATGGTCCATTTTCATTCTTCTTCATGTGGCTGTCCAATTTTTAAAAAATTTTTAAAATTTATTTTCAGCGTAACAGTATTCATTGTTTTTTGCAACACACCCAGTGCTCCATGCAATAGGTGCCCTCTCCAGTACCCACCACCTGGTTCCCCCAACCTCCCACCCCCTGCTGCTTCAAACCCCTGAGATTGTTTTTCAGAGTCCATAGTCTGTTATGTTTCACCTCCCCTTCCTATTTCCCCCAACTCCCTTCTCTATAACTGTGCCTGATTTTTAAAAGAATATAAATTTACAAAAATGAGAGCACTTTTTTAAAAAAGATTTTATTTATTTATTTGACAGACAGAGATCACAAGTAGGCAGAGAGGCAGGCAGAGACAGAGGAAGGGAAGCAGGCTCCCTGCTGAACAGAGAGCCCGACGCGGGGCTCGATCCCAGGACCCTGGGATCATGACCTGGGCTGAAGGCAGAGGCTTAACCCACTGAGCCACCCAGGTGCCCCCCAAATGAGAGCACTTTAAGCAGAGTTAATTACTGCCACTTACATAACTATCCCAACCCAGAGGAATTTCGCTTGGACACATTTTCCTCAGTCCTTGCTTGGGAGAAGTGTTGCTTCCGAGATTGGATCAGGAAGGATAGACTTGATTTCTGCAGGCCACCTGAAGAATCTGACATGACAAAAAGACTTGTATGTCATCCTAGACCATGCCTGAAGCAGCACTGATACTGCAACCAGAGTTGGGCCTCAGATCTGGCCGGGAGAGCAGTCAGAATGTTACTCCTTCTAGAGGACATCTTCAAACCATCAAAACTTAAGAGTTTTCCCATTGTCACAGCACTTACCTGGTTGTCAGGAGACAGGCTTTCTGGACTTATCTCTGACTTTAACACAACATGTGCTTTTGGGCACATTATTTTGAGGACCTCAGTTTCTCCATCGGTAGCATAAAAGATTTGGATCAGGTGATCTCTGAAGGCTCCTTGAAGGTCAGACATGCTAGGTTTGTGTGATTCTAGCTGATTTCATCTACTCTCATGGCACCTTTCTGAGGTACTTTTGTGAAGGGCCCATCCCCACGTCTATTAAATGAATGGATAAAGCAAGCAAACAAAAAATCCCAGCAGGCATATCGAGGCTGAGGCTTTCAAAAGTCTAAGAAAAAGCATGTACTCTAGATGTATAGCTGATCCTACTACTCTCCTCTGTCATTTATTGTTTTTCATTTTTACCAGTAGTATAGGGTAAACATTTTAAAATGGAATATTAAAGAGTTGGATGAACACTTTGAACTTAAGTTGCAGTGACACTGCAGCTTAAGAGTACTGATATTGATATTTCTGTCATTGTTAAAATCATGCTTCAGAACAATATTTCTAGGATGAGCGTGTCTGGGTGGCTTAGTAGGTTAAAGGTCTGCCTTTCAGTTCAGATCATGATCCCAGGGTCCCTGCATAAATTGGGCTCCCTGCTCAGTCGTCATCTCCTTCTCCCTCTGCCTGCTACCCTGCCTACTTAAAAAATTATTAACATATAATGTATTATTAGCCCCAGGGGTACAGGTCTGTGAATGTCAGGTTTACACACTTCACAGCATTCACCATACACAGCACATACCCTCCCCAATGTCCATAACCCAACCACCTTCTCCCTACCCCCCCCAACCCTCAGTTTGTTTTGTGAGATTAAGAGTCTCTTATGGTTTGTCTCCCTCCCAATTCCGTCTTGTTTCATTTATTCTTTTCCTACCTCCCAAATCCCCCATGTTGCCTCTCAATTTCCTCATATCAGGGAGATCATATGATAGTTGCCTTTCTCCGATTTACTTATTTTGCTAAGCATGATACCCTCTAGTTCCATCCACGTCCTCGCAAATGGCAAGATTTCATTTCTTTTGATGTGCTCTGCCTACTTTTGTGCGCTCTTTCTCTCTGTCAAATAAATAACATTTAAAAAAAAAACATTTTCCAGGATGAGATTAAAAAAAAAAAAACAAACCAAAAAAACTATTGTTATCCTGCCCCCCTGTGGAACTTTTGGTGTACTACAGGAATCCCTCTTAAAACAGGTTCACTCAGTCCTGAAGAGGTTAAAAGGTTTTCTCTGTAAGACCCCAAAGCTCATTCTTCCCTCTCCCCTGCACCAGGCCCCCAAAGTCCATTCTGTATATTTGCAGAATATTTTCTTATAATTTTAAATTTTGTTACTCTGTTTAAGACAAATGTTTTTCTGCACAACTTTGAGAATTCTTTAGAGATTTCTAAAATTTTTTTCTAAGAGAGATCCAGTCTGAAAGATTGGCTGCTATATATCCAAAATGTTTATATTCCCTTACCTTACATAGGCTTATTTAGACTATATAGTTTAAGAATCACTAGTTGAAAAACTGTTGATTATCACGTTTTTGAGGAAGTCTGTACATTTTGATTCTAAAATACATGTTCATTAGAGAAAATTTTAAAAATATAGAAAAGTACAAAGAAGAAAAAACACTAATATTTTCAGGAATGACTACTGACTCTTTCAATTATTTTATTCCAGGTTATTCTCCTAAATACATTTATCAGTGTTGTACATTGTAGGCAGTAAGTAAACAATTGCTGAATATACATTTTTTAAAAGATTTTATTTACTTATTTGACAGACAGAGATCACAAAAGTAGGCAGGGAGGCAGGCAGAGAGAGATGGGGAAGCAGGCTCCCTGCTGAGCAGAGAGCCCAATGCAGGGCTCCATCCAAGGACCCTGATATCATGACCTGAGCTGAAGGCAGAGGCTTTAACCCACTGTGCCACCGAGGTGCTCCTAAATATGCATTTTTAAATAAAATGTCCTTTGTAAACATTTTAACTTTTTAAAATATTCATTGATGTTAATGTGTAGTTAATCACATCTCATTATATTTTTATGACACATGCTACACCTTCAGGAGATAATTTCCAGAAGGTTTGTACTATTTTAAATTCCTACCAGTAGGGTATAAAGTTGTGCGTCTCACTGAAGCCTCACCAAAACTGAATATTATTGTTTATGTTTCTATTAAATTAAAGGATGAAAATGTATCTCACCTAAATTTCCATACTTTCATTCATCTGTATGTGTTTATATGTACATATAAACATATGCATGTGACCTGTATATATATAATATAGAGAGAGAAATGCGATGTGATTGGGATTTTTTCATTTCTTTTGTTTTCAGTTGAAGTATAGTTGACATACAATATTAGTTTTAGACATACAACATAGTAATCCTATGTTTGTATATAATGCAAAATACTCACCGTGGTAAGTGTCACCATCTGTCACTATAGAAAGTTATTACAGTATTATTGAATATATTCCTCATGTTTTAGTTTTTGTCCCAATGACTTATTTTATAACTGGAAGCTTGTACCTCTTAATCCTCTTTACCTACTGTATATATCCCCCCAGACCTTCCCCTCAGGCAACCACCAGTTTGTTCCCTATGAGTCTATTTATTTATTTTGTTTTTTAGATTCCACATATAAATGAAATAATGTTATTTGTCTTTTTCTAGCTGACTTATTCCACTTAGCATGATACCCTCTAGATCCATGTATGTTGTTGCGAATGCCCAGATTTCATTTTTTATGGCTAGTTTTCCAGTATGTGTGTGTGTATGTTTATGTGTGTGTATGCATATATATATATGTATATATATACATATATATATATTACATCTTTTTTTAATCCATTTATCAGTGGACACTTGGTTGCTTCCATATGTTGGCTATTTTAAATAATGCCGCAGTAAACATAAGAGTGCATATATCTCTTTGAATTGGTGATTCACTTTCTTTAGGATAACAAAATTGGTTTATTTTCATTATTCCTTACATTATTAAGAAGTGGTTAGTTACTCATCATGGATTTTTCCTTTTTATCATCATAACAAGTCCCTGAAAGACTCTGGAAGATTCCCTGGAAGTATTTTCTTTTGCTGACGGTATTGCATCTAGTGTTACTTTGTTCTCTCATTCGTAAAACTTTAGTGTTGTTTTGGGGGATAGGTTTTTTTTTTGGTTAGCTTACTATATTGTTATTTTTCTTTTAATAGATAGGTTTCATCCATTTGCACTATTGTCTTGCTTCAGTTTTCTTGTTTTAAGCTTGCTAATTTTAATGTTTCTATTTTCTATTCCGAGTCCTTTTGTTTTCCTAATTGTTTTCTCTTCCTCACCCTCTTATTCTGCAGGTACTTCTTTCACTACTAAATAACCAGTAACCTAGTAGAGATCATCATAAAATTAAACAGTAATAATTTGTTTTAGGGAGACTGAAGTTTATTGATTATAGTGCAGGGGAGCAGTGGACAGTATAGCCAAGAGGACGTGGTAGGGGCTGTAGTTAAGGGGAGGAGTGAGCAGATATGGGAACATGTGGAATTTTCCTTTACTGGTACCAGTGCCCGATTGTAAGTAGCCCTTGGTCAGCAATGGCCTATGGCTATTTTGAAGTGGATTGCATAATGAGCCTGTTGGCATTCAGCCGATTGGTCACTGGGGGCCCTTTTACCTTACTCAGGTTTCCATTGCTCAAGCCTGTTGCCTAAAAGCGGCCTCTGCATTCTCCCATGACAGATGGACAATGACAGATTTTTAGCATTTGGGTGGGAATCTCATTTTCAGTAACTGCTTCCTGCTAGACGGGGGGGGGGGGGGGGGGGTGTCTCTCCCTACCTAAACTTGTCTATCAGGGGTTCTGTGCTGTTATAGACCAGAGCATGGTATTAGATTAATGTGCTGATAGGTGATTTGAGTGAAATGATTTGGTGGCCTGGTCCATGAGATTTAGAGAGAAGGGATCCTCTGATGGTATGGGCTGGAATCCTTGTTGAGTCATCATTTGTATATGGAATTGTTGGATTCTAGAAGAGGCAAATTTAATAAACAGATTAAAAGAAGGGGACCAGTAATTAGGAGTATTGTATTAAGGCCAGGGGTCCTTAGAAAGGAATAAGCCAGGATAACCACGACCAGGTTTGTTTCCAAAAAAAAATCATCCTTGTGTTGCCCTGTTTTAGGAGGAGGAAGTACACTCAGATGTGTAGGAATGTATTTTACCTATAGATCAACATGATGGCTGGATCCACAGGAACAAAGGAAAAAGAGAGGTGAAAGAAGGGGGTAGAGAATCAGGGAAGGGTCCCAACTTAGTCTCTAACGTGTGTAGATTCACCCTGGCCTAGCTTCCACTGCCAATTGCCCCACACACTGGGAATGGAGACCTCACGGGGGAGGGAGTGGGACAGAAGGGGGGCTCCAACCTGTTTGCCTTTAGACCACATCAGGGAGTAACCCTGGCCTGGGATCTTCAGTTGTCTGAGGAGTACTAGGGTTAGACTGCCTAAGGGCCTGAGAGGGAAAGGAGAGGGAGGAAAGGGGCAAGAGGAGAAATCCTTCACCCTTTTAGGGAAGGGCAGTCTGGCTGGTTTCCCTGGGACTTTGGATACTCACTGAGGAGTGAGCTCTGTCAGTTCTCCAAGGAGTACTAGAGTTGGCCCGCTGAGGGAGCGTCCCAAGAAATTTCCAAAGAATCTGGGTAAGGTCCTGGTCTGGCAGAGGTTGCTCGTGAAGGCCACCACATGTGGGGCGACCCAACTGGGTGGAGGCCCATGGCGTGAGTGGTGAAAGAATTCACCCGAGACAGAACAAATGAGATAGAAGTTTATTTATTTTTTTTAAAGATTATTTATTTATTTATTTATTTGACAGACTGATCACAAGTAGGCAGAGAGGCAGAGAGAGAGAGAGAGAGAGGAGGAATCAGGCTCCCTGCTGAGCAGAGATCCCAATGTGGGGCTCGATCCCAGGACCCTGAGATCATGACCTGAGCCGAAGGCAGAGGCTTTAACCCACTGAGCCACCCAGGTGCCCCCCTAGAAGTGTATTTTTTTAAAAGATTGTATTTATTTACTCAACAAGATCACAAGTAGGCAGAGAGAGAGAGAGAGAAGCAGGCTCCCTGCTGAGCAAAGAGCCTGATATGGGGCTCCATCCCAGGACCCTGAGATCATGACCTGAGCTGAAGGCAGCAGCTTAACCCACTGAGCCACCCAGGCGCCCAGAAGTGTATTTTTAAGATAAACATAGAGCAAAAAACTTAGAGGATTTGAGTCAATAGAAATCCAAAGCAATAGATCTTTGTCAGAAATTGCCTTCACTTTCAAAAGTCTAAATCAATGCAATATTTGTTAAATCAGTTTAATTGGAGGGAATAGTTTCCAAATATGTGAAAAACTATTTTAAATATATAAACAGGCAAAAATTATCACCTTGAATATTTTTCAAATGTAAGAACTGAACAACTGGCAAGTGCTAAGGAGTTCATAAGTATGAAAAATTTAAAAAAAATTTATTTTACTTTTTCAGTGTGAAAATTATTTTTTAAAAAATTTGTAAGAATCTACACCCCATTGGTAAATTGGGGATGGGATAGGAGTCAAGAAATATGTTATCTCTTTTGTATGACACTTTTATATCATAACATACTATGAAATTTAAAAATTGTGAAATAAGAATACACAGGTGAAAGAAAAAAGAATACACAGATTATACGAACCTATTTGAAAGAAGCTTTATCATTATCAGTGACTAAGTTATGGAAAAAAAATTTATTTTAAAGATTTTATTTTTTTTTGTTTGACATACAGAGAGACGTCACAAGTAGGCAGAGAGGCAGGAAGAGAAAGAGAGGGAAGCAGGCTACCCGCCGAGCAGAGAGCCCGATGCAGGGCTCGATCCCATGACCCTGAGGCAATGACTTGAGTGGAAGGCAGAGGCTTAACCCACTGAGCCACCCAGGCACCGGTTATGGAAAAATTTAACAATAATTTTTCATAAGAAAAACAAAGATCTCAAAGCATTTTGCAGTAGACATTAATTAGGTTGGGTTCTAATCCTCTGATTTTTTCTCAGAAACAGCATGATAAAATTTGCTATGCATTTAACCATTATGTGCCCAGAGAAAGGTAAAAGCAAAGCAAGATTAACACTTCCCAGTTTTTAGGATAGAAGAAGTGAGGAATTGGGGCACCTGAGTGGCTCAGTTGGTTGATCATCCAACTCTTGGTTTTGGCAAAGGCCATGATCTCAGAGTTGTGAGGTCATGCCATGCGTTGGGCTCTGTGCTCAGTGGGGGGTCTGCTTAGGATTATCTCCCTCTGCCTCTGTCCCTTCACCCACTTGTGTGCAAATTCTCTCTCTCTCAAGTGAAAGAATAAATGAATCATTGAAAAAATATAAATGAGGAATGGTTAAAAACAACTTGCTTAGGACCATCATAGTGATAAGTAATTATGTAACTGAATCTTAGGATGGGGGATGCCCTTAACCCTTAAGCATATAGAATTTACCAGTTTAGCCAAAGGCAAATGTGTCAGTTCTCTTCTCATAACATTTAGGTATTATTATTTTATTTTTAAAAAGATTTTATTTATTTATTTGACAGAGATGGAGAGAGAGATCACAAATAGGCAGAGAGGCAGGCAGAGGGGGAGGGGGAAGCAGGCTCCCTGCTGAGCAGAGAGTCCAATCCGGGGCTCAGTCCCAGGACCCTGAGATCATGACCTGAGCCAAGGGTAGAGGTTTAACCCACTGAGCCATCCAGGTGCCCCTGAGGTATTATTTTTATTGCTTAGATATTAAAGGCACAAACATTTGAATGTAATTTTTTGAGTGAAGTTAAGAAAAAGTCTTTATATATATTGAATTTCTGTAGGCCTGTGGAGAAAATGCAATTTTTTGAAAATGAAATATTTTAAGTAGTCCAGTTAAATGTTTTTTACTCAAAATAGAAAGGATTTAATTACAAAGAAAAGGAGAAAGTTTTCCAAAGCTATGACAACTTTAGGTAGTTATGGCATCATAACACAAATCCTTTGAAGGTTGTGTTTAAGAATGCAACCTGACAGGGGCGCCTGGGTGGCTCAGTGGGTTAAGCTGCTGCCTTTGGCTCAGGTCATGATCTCAGGGCCCTGGGTTCGAGTCCTGCATCAGGCTCTCTGCTCAGTGGGGAGCCTGCTTCCCCCTCTCTCTCTGCCTGCCTCTCTGCCTACTTGTGATCTCTCTCTGTCAAATAAATAAATAAAATCTTAAAAAAAAAAAAAGAATGCAACCTGACAAGTCCCTGGACTTTTTTTTTTTTTTTTACTGTCCTATTTACCAAAAAGGAATAGAACTAAGAAATAATACAGTGTCTTCCTCAGTTTCTTTTGTGAGTACTCTATAGTTTTCTTTTTTTTTTTTAAGATTTTATGATTTTATTTATTTGGCAGACGGAGATCATAGTAGGCTGAGAGGCAGGGCAGAGAGAGGGGGGAAAGCAGGCTCCCAGCCGAGCAGAGAGACCGATGCGAGGCTCGATCCCAGGACCCTGAGATCATGACCCAAGCCGAAGGCAGAGGGTTAACACACTGAGCCACCCAGGTGCCCAGAGTACTCTTTAGTTTTCTGAGCACAGATTCTTTGCCTCTTTGGTTTGATTTATTCCTAGGTATCTTATTGTTTTGAGTACAATTATAAATGGAATTGACTCCTTAATTTCTCTTTCTTCTGTCTTGTGGTTGGTGTATAGAAATGCAACTGATATCTGTGCATTGATTTTATATCCTCACACTTTTTGGAATTCCTATATGAGTTCTAGTGGTTTTGGAGTGGAGTCTTTCAGGTTTTACACATAAAGTAAGCATATACTTTCTTATTCTGGAATCCCAACCATGTATTTATGACATTTTTTGTTACTGAGACTGCTGGTGATTCCTTTTTGTCATCATGTTTCCTACAAAGTACCTGGAAAAGTAGCAATATGTGAAAAATTCCAGCCAGTGGAAGGAAGTCCTTCATTTTTGGGGAGGACCACTTTGTCTCCTGCCTCTTGAAAGGTCCTAGGAGACCCACCTGGTTCCATGTGCTCAAAGCAATCATCAGAGGAGGTAGATGCTTGGCTTGTAAGGTTCCTGGGTTCTGTGTTTACTTTTGCCTGAGAATATTTTCATATTTTCCCTGGTTGCTATATAATTACTAGAATCATTAATTTATCTAATTAAAGGTTCTGCATACCTTTTCTGTATGAGGGCAGATATCAGATATTTTAGGATTTCTGAGCTCTACAGTCCATTGCAGCCATAGACAATAAGTAAATGAATAGCTATAGCTGTGTTCCAATAAATCTTTATTTATAGAAATAGGCAGGTTAGAGAACAATGACTAAGGATGGAATTTAAAACATCTGTGATGTCTCCTTTTCCTATTCTTAATCTTTAGTAGGTTGAGATCAAGAAAAAAAAAGAAATAAAATAGATTTAAAAAGGAATTAGAGATGAACCACATCATCAGAAAGGAGGAATACCCAACTTTTGTAGCAACATGGATGGGACTGGAAGAGATTATGCTGAGTGAAATAAGTCAAGCAGAGAGAGTCCATTATCCTATGGTTTCACTTATTTGTGGAGCATAACAAAAAGCATGGAGGACATGGGGAGTTAGAGAGGAGAAGGGAGTTGGGGGAAATTGGAAGGGGAGGTGAACCATGAGAGACTATGGACTCTGAAAAACAATTTGAGTGGTTTGAAGTGGCGGGGGGGGTGGGAGGTCGGGGTACCAGGTGGTGGGTATTAGAGAGGGCACGGATTGCATGGAGCACTGGGTGTGGTGAAAAAATAATGATACTGTTATGCTGAAAATAAATAAATGAAAAAAAAGGAATTAGAGATGAAGTCTGGGATTTACAAATTAGAGGCCACACTCACTGCTATTTGCAGGACTCTGTTTACTAGTATGATGCTCTATGATCTAAATGCAGAACACCAAGTCCTTGTCTCCAATAGCTCATCCTCATAACAATTTTATCTGCAGCTGTCACCTTTCTTCGGGTCTGTGTATTTCTCTTCCCGTTAAAGTATATGGTATACAAGGGAATCTTTCTTCACTAAGGAGTCTGTGTCATTTTTGTCTCTGCCAGATGACTTTTAACTTACTTATCTGGCTTTTGTGCCAAGTGCTAATGGAATTTGGGCACATGACCATTGCCACATTAAACTTAGAGACATAAACTAATGCTTTTGCGTGTTTATTGCTTCTCTTTGCCTACAGTTTCCTCTCCACTGCAGTCCATAAATAATAAGGCATATTTCAGGAGGGTCCTTTCCCCACCACTTAATCCTTTCCCCTTTAATGGCCCATAAATTTGACTACCATTTGCCTTGTTCTTTATTTTTATAAAGCAGTGTTCTCATTTTCAAAAATGTTCTGAATAATTTAAAAGTTGTTTCAAAAGTGTAATACTTTCCAAGGGACATCCAAAAAATTTGGGTTGGTTTTATAACTTTTAACTCCAGTGCCTCAATTAGTCTTCATTAATAGGTATATTTTGAGCATTTACTTTGGGCACAGCATTACATTAAACAGTGCAAAAATCTAGTATCTGTTGTCCAACTGTGAAACAAGTAGATTGAAATTTGAGACAAATATCAAAGGTACTTTTTCAGCTACCAATTAAATCAATTCAACAGAGGTTATTGTCCATGATTATCTGCATACCACAGTCTGTTTTCTGATTTACTTTGCTAATGGAGATTTCAATTTAGTATTCTTACCACCAAATATACTGGTATATTCTGAGGAAAACATCACCCAACCTAGTTATTTGAGTAGTGGAGATAGAAAGATGAACTTTTCTGGTACAGCATGACATATTCGAAGCCTAATATTTCCTTAGCTGAGGATTTTTCCTGTGTGTAAAATTAATTGTGTGGTCGAGATCACAGAGAATATGTAATTTTACATTCTTTATTGTTTTACTTTAAAGATTTAATTAGTAATTTATTTTAGAGAGAGAGGGAGGGAGAGTGTGTACACATGCACGCGGGAGCCTGCAGGAGCACGGGAGAGGGGCGGAGGGAGAGGGAGAGGGAGAGAGAATCTCAAGCAGAATTGGTGCTGAACTCTGAGCCGGAGGTGGGGCTTGATCTCACAACACTGAGATCACAATCTGAGCTGAAACTAAGAGAGGCCGCTTAATCAACTGAGCCATACGGACACCCCTTGATTGTTTTTACTTTAACACTATAAAATTACTTTCCCCATCTGATTATAAAATAACTTTGAATCATCTTTTTAATCATTGCAATGATAAATATCATTCCACTATTTTTTAAAGTTTTGTGTTTGTGTAATTATATATTAAAGTCTTAATTTTTTTAGAGCAGTTTTACATTCATAGCAAAATTGATAGGAAAGGTAGAAAGTTCACTAATACCCTACCTCTACACATGCATAGTCTCTCCCATTATAAACATTATTCATCTGAGTGGTACATTTGTTATAGCTGATGACCCTGAGTTGATACATCATTATTACCCAAAGTCCATAATTTGCATTTGGGTTTATTTTTGATGTACATTCTATGCGTTTGGACAAATGTGTAATGACATATATCCATCATTGTGGTGTATTGTATTTTCACTGCCTTAAAAATCCTCTGTGTTCAGTCTGTTCATCCCTCCCTCCCAACCTTGTCAATCACTGATCTTTTTATTGCCTCCATAATTTTGCCTTTTCCAGAATGTCTTATAGTTGGAATAATAAAGTATTGAATGTCTGTTTTCCACCATGTAAATTATGATATAATAAAATATCTACCTATATCAAGATTTTCCCAAACTCGTGATTATTTTCATGAGCTAGATTCATACACATGCATTATTCAATGTTTTATTTTCAAAATTGGCTATTTTAGTAGGTATAAAGTAGAACCACATATTGTTACTTTGATGAGAAAAATTTGACTATTTTTTACATTTTTATTTCTTTGGTTTCTACTAATCTTGAACCTTTTTCCTCCGAACTTTTTAACAATTTGGTTTTCATCATTTGTGAATTCTCTCTGTTAATGTCAGTTGCTCAATTGTACATAAAGGCTTTTAACATCTTTCTTAAACATTTATATTGAGTTTTTAGAATATGTTTTCATATTTATTACATTTCTCAGTATATTGTTGACCATTTAGCTTTTCTAGTTATAATTTGAAATTTGGAAATTTTGAGATTTATTTCAGTCATTTATATCAACATTACTTGTGATTTCTTTCTGTTAAGAAATTGAGGAAGACCCCCTTCCCATACTTGAAAAAATATTGATCTCTGTGTTCTAGAATTTTGTTGATTAATTTTGCTTTTCTTTTTCTTTCTTTTTTTTTTTAGATTTTATTTATTTATTTGACATACAGAGATCACAAGCAGGCAGAGAGGCAGGCAGAGAGAGAGAGAGGGAAGCAGGCTCCCTGCTGAGCAGAGAGCCTGATGTGGGACTCGATCCCAGGACCCTGAGATCATGACCTGAGCCGAAGGCAGCGGCTTAACCCACTGAGCCACCCAGGTGCCCTGCTTTTATTTTTCTAATCCAGTTGGATTGTGTACCAACTGGATTAGAAAAATAAAAGCAAAATTAATATACAAAACTAAAAATTAAAAAAAAGCAAAATTAATATACAAAATAAATATTTTGGTACATGATTTAAAATAAAATGAATATGTAAACTCATTTCCCTAAATTAAGAAATAGTATCAGCATCATTTATCCTTTCCTCACTGCTTTATGATATTGTTCATCATGTATTACATTTTACATATGGCAAGGTCTTTTTCTGAATTATGGAGCAGAGAGGTCTCCAAACTTTTTTGATCACATACCTACCAATGCAAAGTATTTGTGTATGTTCCATTGATATAAGTACATTAGTTAAAAAAGATTTTATTTATTTATTTGACAGAGAGAGATCACAAGTAGGCAGAGAGGCAGGCAGAGAGGCAGGCAGAGAGAGAGGGGGAAGCAGGCTCCCCGCTGAGCAGGGAACCTGATGCGGGGCTTGATCCCGGGACCCTGAGATGATGACCTGAGCCGAAGGCAGAGGCTTAACCCACTGAGCCACCCAGGTGCCCCTATGTACATTAGTTTTATTATATACTTGTACTACTGTCAATTCATATGGTAACATTTATATTAATTTATATATTAAGATCAAGTAGAAATATACTTTTTAATATATTTTATCCCACCACTGGTAATTTTTTGGGGGAAATTATCATATGATTTCTATTATTTAAGCTTAATAACATGCTTTAATTTCCCTTATATTGAGTTTTCCCCTCAGGACTATTCTTTCTTCAGACATTTATTTGACATTCCCTTCTATGTAAACAGATGTATCACTTTGTAAAGTTTCCTGAAAAATCCCATTTGGACTGTAATTGTGGTATCATTCAACTTATATTTTTTTTCTGTTGCCATCTTTAGGTAGTCTTCTAATTCTCATCGTATAACTTTTGTCATCTTTATGTCTCTAGGTAGAATTTTGAAAATGACTGCAAGAAATGATTTATGTTACTTCTAGGGACTGTATATATGCATTTGCTACTATGGAGATTTGATATTTTCTTTTTTCCAAGTTATTTTTAATAGGCTACTGCATTTATAGGGTCACTGTATAATCTTACCATCCAAACCATTTCATTTATTTTTTTAAAAGATTTACTTATTTACTTAAGAGAGAGCACAGGTTGGGGGGGGATCAGAGGGAGAGAATCTCAAGCCGACTCCCCGCCTGAGTGCAGAGCCTTGACCGAGCCACCCAAGTATCCCCCAAACCATTTCATCTATGAGAGTGAAAGGGGCCACTATTGATTATAACACTGAGCAGCAGGCATAAATGAGACTCTCCTAGGGATACGAGGCCATTTGTTAACCAGGAACCCAGAAAACCTTCCACACTGAAGAATGTAAGTGTAGACAGTTCGTACAATAACTTTCTGTGGAGGGGAGGAATAAGAGAATTCTAGATGTAGGGCAACATAGAACCAAATAATGCTGTTTATTTTATTTTTAAAAAAGATTTTATTTGTTTGAGAGAGAGCACCCATTGTGGGGAAGCTGAGGGGGAGGAAGAGAAGGAGACTCCTCGCTCAGCTCAGAGCCTGATGCAAGGCTTCGGGTCAGAACGCTGAGATGATGACTTGGCCCAAACCAAAATCAAGAGTCAGTTGCTTAACTTACTGCACCACCAAGGTAGGCTGTTCAAATGTTGATAGGACATCAGTAAAAATAGAAATCTTCAAGTGATATTAGAAGATTGAGCAATTAATGATGAAAAGTATGTGATGAGGTCATGGGGGTAGGATTTTGACCACAGTAGGAATAAACCTTACATTTGGGAAAAGAGTAAAGGTAGCTTTGTATGCAAATAAATTTGAAGGTTGAGTCTAGGTAACTGATGTTTTCCAATCACCCTTCAAAGCATATAGCACTGTATAATACTGAAAATACTGAAAAAATTTATCAAAACCTCAGATAGCACCTGTATTGGAAAAGAGATTTAACATTTTTGTTTTTATTCCAGTCACAATGTCAGTGAAAATAATTGCTGATTAAAATAAACCTGCAATTGTATATGAATGTTTTTGTAATCTCCATCTATATACACTGTTATATTGTCATTTTACCTTTTTTTTGCCTTTAACTTTTAGGCCCCAAGTGTTCCAAAAATACACTCCTAACAGAAAGTTTACACATACATAAGAGACAGTGCACTCTGGCTTTTATTTCATTTCTCTCTTTTAAGGCTTCCTCACTCCTTTAATTCCATTACCTAAAACAGGTTTGTATAATTTTTGCTACATTAAGTTGTATTATTTGTGCATTCTCTGTAGCACTTCTGTTTGGCAGTGTACATTGTGTTTAGCCTAGGACTCAGACACATCTGAGCACATTTGAAGGGCCTATCAGGCAAAAACTCTGGGGATGCATTCTTCATGAGTGGCTGTGGAGTCTTCTTGGAAGGAATTCATCCAAAGGCAAGATACATTTTAGATACACAAATCACTTCAAGGACCTTGGGTCAGTAGACAATCTGAGTGATAAAAAATACACTGTACACAGCCTCATCCTCTCCAACCGGAGCTGGAAAATGCTGTCATGCAGAGCCTCTACCACTTCTAACAGCCCACTTCTTTCTCCCAGGAGCACTCATTCTTTGTTTGAAACCTTGAACTAGAGCCCTATGTTTCAGGCCTCCCTTTCTCTTCCCTCTCTTGTTCTTTCCTTTTTGCCAGCCCCACAGTTCTTATCCTGTGCAACTTCCTCTAGAAGTGACAGTAGATGCTAAAAGCTTTATGCTAGTCATCACCCTCATTACTTTAGAACTTAGGCTTACAAAGGGGACTACCACACTACATAGTTTCCAAACCAGGTTTGCCCGTAATGCCTGGCATTTGTTTTCCATCTTCACGGTTTTACCATACCTATTGTATCACCTGTAATATCATTTACTAAACATTTTCCTTTGAAGCAACTCATGACTAACATCTCCACTCACCTTTATTTTGTTCTAGGCAGTAATACCATGAAATCACAGCTTTGACGTGCTAGCTACAGTTTTAGAATACCTGTGCATATTGTATATAATGTATACAAAGACATATAAGTATAAAAAAGTAGCGTAACAAACCCAACAGAGATATTTGGGGCAGACATGTCTTTCCTTCCAAATAAACTGATCCCATGCTAGCTATCTATTTTATTTACTGATGGGAGCGAGGGTTTCTCTTTCCTTACTTGTTCTACCATCTACCTTAATTAATAAATGACTAGATTTGATAGAACATGTTTATTTTTTTTGAAGTAAGCCATTTTAAAGTCTTTCTTAACACTTACAAATAGGCATTCATTAAAAAAAAAAGATTTCTGTATTTTTAGAGAAAGAGAGGACACAAGTGTGAAGAGGGAGAGAGGCAGAGGGAGAGAATCTCTAGCAGATTCCTGGCTGAGTGTAGAGCCAGACACAGGGCTGATCTCAGGACCCTGAGATCATGACCAGCCCAAACCAAGAGTCATATGCTCAACTGACTGAGCCACCGAGGCCCTCCGCAAGTAGGCATTCTTATAAAGAAAAGAGCAGTTAGCACTGTCTTATTTTATCTAATAGTCAAAGTGATAAACTATGAAACAGTATCCCAGCAGGTATTTTTAAAGGATTTTTATTTATTTATTCATTTATTTGAGAGAGAGAGAGAGCATGAGAGGGGGATGGTCAGAGGGAGAAGCAGGCTCTCCACTGAGCAGGGAGCCCGAGGTGGGACTCGATCCCTGGACTCCAGGATCAAGACCTGAGGTGAAGGCAGATGCTTAACTAACTGAGCCACCCAGGTGCCCCCAGCATCTGTTTTTAAGGATTGTTTGCTAAGGATAATTTATTGATTCTGAAACATTTAAAATAAAAGATCAGATATCAGATTTTTTAAGGTTTTAAAAATAAGCAAATTTTGTATTTGGAGGTGAAACGGGAAAGTGTTATTACAGAATAGATTTTCTTAGGCAACGGTAATAACAAGGATCAAGACATCCAAGACTGAAGGAAAATTATTTGGCCATAAAAAGCCTTAAAAAGAATCCCTGCTGTTCATCACAGTACAAACTTTTCCGGAGTGTCACCAAACATATGAAAGCCATTTCTAACCATTTTCTCTAAAAATTTGAATCATATTAATAGACATATAGTATTAAAATGTTTTAGCTATTAGAGTTTACATGCTGACCTCCAAATTTCAGGAGAGAGATAAAGATCCATTGAGTTACTCTCCTTGCTACAGAGGCAGCATGATATAGTATAGCAAATCTTGAATCTCAGACTTAGTAACCATGTTATTTTAAATCTCTTCAGCATTGTTTACCTTGGTTTTCTTGGCTATAAAATGGGAACAATAGTGATTCTTCTCTGGAGTTTTTGTAACATAAATGATAGGATAAATATGCAATAGTTTTATGCAGTGCTATATACATCTATAAGTTTTCAGTGTTATTAGTATTGAGCCTTTCTTTGGGTATGGTTATAACACTTGCAGATTTGGAAAAGAAATATTTGTCCTTACATTTCTGATGAAGGCATTTGGAAATCTTATTTTTTAGGAGGGATGTTGGTCACGTTGATATATTCCATTTTTTAACTTGGTTCTGATTTTCTTTTAATAATTTTTTTGCATTTTTTTGGCAGTGGTTTCATTCTTTGGGTACCTGAGGCACTTGGAAAGTGTGTTAAAGCTGGATAACTACATTGGTTTTAAAAAAAAAAGAAACCACAAACTGGTTATTTAAACAAGAGAGAAGGCTTGTTTCCCCATCATTTACTTTGATCTGCCATGTCATCAGCTCTAAACATCAGAGACTTTTCCGAGGATTAGCTTTGCTAACTTTCCACAGCTATAGACCCAGACCTACTGACCTATATTCACCAACTCTAACTGCTGTCTGAGTTTTGAAGATTACTACTTTTGTTATACAATAAAGCCTACATAATTTAATTTAATTTAATTTAATTCATTCAGTAAAAATTTCTTGCTCCCCTATCCTGGGACGGGGTTGTGCTGGATTCAAAGGTGAATATAATGACATAATTGATTTCAGAAAGGTCAGGATATAGTCATGGAGATGAAGTCATAAACAACCATAGTGCAGGGTGCCTGGGTGGCTCTGTGGGTTAAGCCTCTGCCTTCAGCTCAGGTCATGTTCCCAGGGTCCTGGGATCGAGCCCCACGTCAGGCTCTCTGCTTAGCAGAGACTAAGACTTAACCTGGGGTGGGTGCCGTGCAAGTTATAGAAGATATTATGATTGGGTGCCTGGGTGGCTCAGATGGTTAAGCATCTGCCTTTGACTCAGGTCATGATCCCAGAGTCCTGGGATGGAGCCCTGCATCTAGCTCCCTGCTCAGTGGGGACCTTGCTTCTCCCTCTCCCTCTGCCCCTGTTCATGCTCTTTCTCATTCTCTCTCAAATAAATAAATAAAATCTTTAATAGAAAAAAAGAAGACTCAATCTAAGCCTGTTAGGAAGGCTTCCTAGATGAGGTAAGATCGGAAGTTCGTCATTTCACTCAGTTAGAAATTTTGCATTGATACCCTACTATGAGTGTGCCAAGTTTTGTTCTAGATACTTATTATATATGGTGTGCAGAATTGGGGATCATTCTTGCTCTCTTACCATGTACATTCTATTGAAAGAGACAATCAGATAATGGCTCAAGTAAATACAAAATTACAACCATGGTAATTCATGTGGAGGAGAGGTAGGAGAGCTCATAATAGACATAGTTCCAGTAAATAGTAGTAAATAGCAGTAAATAGCAACCCTTTTCACTGTTTAGGTTTTGAGGAAGTTCAAGGGAAAAAAAGGGGAGTAGGACATAAAGATGATAGGTGATGATTGTAAAGATGACTCATGTATCATCTTTATTAATGGCAAAGTTGTTACTGGACAATGTCACTTGGGCATGAAAGCCAAAATCACTTCTATTACTGAATACCAGAATTAGTCATATTTACCTGCCTAGTTACAAAAGATTATAGACTTCTTACAGTCTCCACAGAAGGGAGAAGCCTTTTATGAAATTTACAACATGAAGAAAGAGAACATGATTTGAACATTGTGTAGGGTGAGGGAAAGACAGTGTAGAAGGGAAAGGTTGAAGATGAAAGTGGACATGAATGTTGAATGAAGGTTCTGGGAGAGATGGGCAGGCAGGGAGTAGATGCGTGAGGTGTGTGAAGGGTCCAGGGCACAGAGTTAAAGGAGGCACTCATTCGCAGCGTTGTGTAAGTACAGGGTTGATACCACAAAAGTAAGCACTCCATAAATATTGTGTCCTGGGTACCTGCCTTGTTTTATCCTAGTCCTGGTCTTTCTGAAGAACATGAAATTGAAGGCACAGGGGAGAACTGGCCGTGAGAAAGCGCAGGGAGACTGGATGCATGATGTGGGGATGGAGATGTCGGCAAATCATGGAGTAGTGTACAGGAGGGGAAGAGAGAACACATGGGGCGGTCTTGTGTTTCTTGATGATAAACTAGAAGCAAAGTCAACAGCTTTAAATGAGCATAGAGTTTGAGGGTTGTGAATAGTGACAACATGCTGACAAAGGAGAAGGATACTCACAAGCAGTACTGAGGGCCTTGTTAAGACTGACAGTTGGCCTTTATCATCGTTTGATTCTTCCCATTTGTGTGCAGATACCTGGGTTCATGAGTGGCAGATGCGTGGCATAGCACCAGTCCACAGGAGAGGTTTTACAAGCTCAGTATGAAGTGGATAGGAATAAACAGTGCAAGTGAGAGAGGAGTCTACATGATAAACCGTGGGAACCAGACTCTGTATAGAGACATGTACGGTACAGATGTTGTGTGATCGTTGTAAAAAGAAAAAGGTAAAATCAAGAGAGACAATAATGGTCTCAATGAAGCTAAAGAAGAGAGATGGTCAGAGTCAGGGTGGGTATGTGAGACCTGGGAAGAATACCAGTGATTTATTCCCATTCTTTTGGCAGACGAATCTATTCCAGCGTGTTTCTCAGTGAGGCCCTAGGTGCAGATGGCTGTGGATGTGTAGCAGTGAGTGTCAGTGACGCTTAAAAGATGAAGGAACCAAGAGGCCCAGTAGCAGCATGGTGAGTCCACACAGTGAATTGTCCTAGGGTGGTGGGTGGATTGAATCACAAATATTCCCAAATGTGCACTGATTATTAGTGACTGCCTTGGGAGGAGGCCTCTAGAAAACAGTAATCAGTGGAGTTAGGGCATGGTTTAGTGAGGTGGCATGAGTTTCAAAGAAGCAAAACTTAACTTTTTCTTTCAACGCAAGTGTAAAACCATGTAGGGATGTGGAATATTGGATAATAAACAGGCTCTGATTGAGAGAGCTTCGCAGAAATGTTGTCCTCTGAGGGAAGTCAGGTTTCATTTCACTTTAGTGACTAATTTGACTTGAGGGGGATGTAGGAGCATACACTGAGTGAGGTTTATGACAGGTCTGGTGAAAAGAATGGGGTTTTTATGGGGGAGGAGAGGATGTGTTCTCGTCTTTTTGAAGGCAGTACGGAGTGGGATGGAGAAGAGAGTAATAGGGCCACGTGTGAACTCTGGTATCACTTTGACTTGGCTTCTGTCCTAGCTCCAGCAGTGAAAAGCCCTGTAATAGCAAACAAGTTGTTAACGTGAGTTCCTTGCTTGTAAAATGGAGTTATGTGCAGGTCATGGATTATTATAAAGAGTAGTGAATTAATGCATGTTTGCTGCTTAGCATGTAGTAAGTGCTAAATAAAGGTTACAATGGTGATGGTGATGCTGGTCAGTTACGGTAAGGAGATGACCAAAGATAATAGAGACATAAGGCCTAGCGGCATTAGCTGATTTAAGCTGGAATTAGAAACCTGGAAATGTTCATCTCTGTGGTATAGTATGGAATCCTGAGGCCACCATGTTGGAACATGGTGATGGGGCATTAGTTGGCATGCCAGAGCTGTCCGTCTGGTTCATTGGCTTTTCTCCTGGTGTTGGGACGCCGTAGCTCAGTCTTTTAGTAGTGGCAAGAGTAAAGTGGAAGTTGGAGGTGGGAAAGGAATGGACAAAGTTAGGGGGGCTCTTCTACCCACCCCTTCTACTTTGCTGCTGAGAGAAAAGTCCTATCTACATGAAGAGTGAGGGACTTGAAGGAAGGTAAATTAATTGCCATTTAAAATATATTCTGTTGTTATTCTGTGCTTTTGTAGAGTTGTCTCACAAGGACTCACTGTGGGTCTTAGCCCTACAAGGAAAGAACTCTGAGATCTATCATGTGTTGCTTCCATTTCAGTGAAGTAGTGCCGGTACCTAGTTCCATCAGTCTTGGGAAGTGGAGTCTTCAATTCCAAGAATATTTGTTGAATAATCTCTATGTACTTGGTAACCCTGCTAGATCCGGGAGTTATCGGGAAATATATCTCACTGTTGAATCCTTCCCTGGAAACCCTGGGTTCTTGCATAAATCTTATGATTGAGCTACAGTATCCAATGGGGGAATAGGAAGCATCAAATCTACTAGTTTTGAAAGATCCTCTCAGCTTAGAATTGGATCAATTAAGATATAAAACTCTCTCCAGTGTAAGGCTTGAACTATGTGACTTAAACTCCTAAATTCTTAGCCTTATCTACCATCTCCCTCCTCTATCTGATATACTTTAAAAATTGTGAAATGTATCAAAGATGGAGAAAGTGTGGAGGAGAATGTTATCGCTGAGACTCCGTATGTTTCCTTTGTACCAGGTATTGTTCTGTGTGCTTTACGTGTATCAACTCATTTAATCCATGAACAATGCTATGAGATAGGCTATTAGTAGTATTCTTATTTTGCAGATAAAAACAGTCTCTAAGAGTTTATGTAATTTATTCAGGATCAACCAACTAGTAGGCAGTCTTCCTTTTAACCACTTACAATGTACTGCGTTTCATGTGTCATTGTTAACACTTGGTTATTTGCTTCAGATCTTTTTATAAAGAAATTACAGAATACAGTTTAAATCTCCTCATGAGGTACTCCTACCCAGTCTCTCCTCTTCTATCTTCCTAAAGGTAACAACTATCCTGAATTCAGTGTTTATCAGTTATATGCATGTTTCTACAATTTCTCTCTGTATTTATACATAGATAATACATAGAAGTTTTTTTGGCCAACTTTGTATAGTTTATTTTTACTCTTAACAGTTTTTGAAATGTATTCTTATGGATATATAGAGCTGGAATTTGCTCATTTTTATTATGTTAGAGAATATTCCAGTGAACATATACTGCCCCTGTTCTCTTATTTATGGACCTGTGGTAGATAGCATTCTTGTTCCCAGTTCTTTACCACTCCCTATGTCCACACATTTTCAATGTGATTTTTAAATTTTTTCCATTAGAGACAGAATGTATTTTCCTGCCCAATTAATGTTTCTCTTGGCCATATGACTTGCACTGACACATGGAATGTTAGCAGGCATGACACAAGATGGGGCTTGAGATGTGCTTTTACATTTGAGCCTGCCTTCTTGCACTCCGCCAGCTTCGTGGCAGAAAAAAGCCTGGGCTAGTCCACTTGTCCAAGATAAAAAAGACGGACATAGAGCAAATCTGTACCAAATCCGTGGCCTGGAACCAAAACCAGATCAGCCTAGCAGAGATCATTAAGATCTCCTTAGGCAGCCTGCATACAAGTGAACAAGAATAAATGAGGATTGCTTTGAGCCCCTGAATTTGGGGGTGGGCATAGCTAATTGAGACAGATTTTACATTTGTTTTTACTACTAGAAACAATTCTACTATAAGTATTGTGCAGGTTTCCTTGTATATGTGTGTCAGTTTCTCTGAGCTACACATCTAGAAGTTGAATTGCTACGTTAGAGAGTATGCACATTTTCAACTTTCCTAGGCACAGTGTTAGTTTCCTCTGCAAAGTAATTGTAACTAATGAACCATGTTTTGTTTGTTTCTTCACCACCTCACTAACAATTACTGTTTTCAGAATTTCATCTGTTTGCCATTCTTAGAGCTATTGAATGATAGCTCATTTTACTTCACATTTCTGTGATTACTAATGAGGTTTAACATATTTTTCATATTTATTGACTATTTGGATTTCATTCTGTTTGTGTTCTCTCTTTGCCCATTTTTCTGTTTATTTTAGAAGATTTTAAATGTTTCGTTTTTCGCATTTATCTGCTCTTGATCCATTTATCCTATATCAGTAATTTCTTTTTTAATGCAGGTAATTGCTTTATTTATCTCTTTGAGCACCCTGAAGTCCTTTGTTTTTTTAAAGAAAAAAAAAAGAGATTTTATTTGTTTATGTATTTATTTGAGAGAGAGAAGGAGAGAGAGCACATGCATGAACAGGGCAGAGGCAGAGGCAGACTCCCCGCCGAGCAGGAAGCCTGACGCAGGACTGGATCCCAGGACCCTGGGATCATGACCTGAGCCAGAGGCAGAGACTTAACCAACTGAGCCACCCACGTGTCCCTAAAGTACTTCCTTTAACATCTTTCTCTAATTCAATGATCAGGACCTTTTCTGTAAAAGGCCAGACATGAAATATTGTAGGATTTGTGGACCAGACTCTGGGACAACTATGGAACTCTGCTTAAGTACTGTGAAGGCAGCCAGAGACCACACATAAATGAATGGGCGTGGCCGTGTTCCATTAAAATTGACAAAAACGGGCATTGAGCTGCATTTAGCATGAGGACCACGGGACTGACGCTCTACAACTAATTTCATCTGGAGTCAATTCCTATTCATGATTGATTTTGTTGATTCTTCTTAGTAATATAGATCTCTACGTGCTTTATATTTTGGTTTTTAAGGGGAAGCTTTTTTATTTTTTTAAACAATTGCCTCTACCCAGTCACAGAGGCTTCCACTTCAGTCCAAAGTCAGGTAATTTTGGTGAAATCTCACTCTGACAAAAGAGGTGATACTTCTTTCCTCTAGGCAATTTATTTGTATTATACATAATTGTGCCTTTGAATATATCATGCTCTGTGTTTCTGGCAGGGAAGGAAGGTTGGGGAATGAGGTAAACACATTTTCTCTAGTATGCTTTTCATTCTTGGAAACAGGACCTGTGTTTTATTTCTGTATGCCTAGTGACTAGAAAAATATTTGCTGAATTTCTTGGTACATTTTCATTATGAGTTTTAGAGGAATATAGATTTGAAAAAATAATCAAGTTGAATTAAAATATTTGATTTAAAAAGTTTCTTATCTTTCAGTATTATACATTGTTACTAGTGAAGTAGAGAAGCTGAAAAGGTATTGACAGACTCTTACTTTCTTACTACTTGGTTAATAAGTATTGACCTGGAATGAGTTCTTACTATAGAATAGTAAGAATAGTAAGAATTCTTACTCTGACAGACTCATTTAAAGAATGTTAATACAGACAAGATTCCTCCTTTAGTATAGTAACAATGATTGTAATTAATTGTACATACATTTTATTTAAACATAATTTGAATCCGTTTACAGGAGAACCTTTGTACACAGAAAAAACATTAAAGTGAATGAAAAGTTAGAAGTCTCAGAAGAGTTTCAAATGAAGTGATTCACACTGAGGACATAATTGAGAGGCTGTTGAAGGGATTATTTCAAAGAAATGTCTTTCAAATGAATTTCTTATTATATAGTAGTTAATTTTACTTTCTGACCTAAAAAGTCATTGAGGACTTGCTTATATTCCATTGATTATCAATTTTCTTAGTTTTTATTCTTTCTTAACTTAATGTCAGTATTACATAGTGGACCTTGCCTATTTTTAAGTGATTTTTACAGCATAATTTCTCTGTAAAGATATGCCACTTTTTCTTTCCCTGTATCTGTTAATATATTTTAAGTTAAATTCTGCACCATTATTTTACACCAGTGTGATCACAAGTTGGAGATAATGCAAAATTTTCAGAAACTAATTTACCAAAGAGTTTCAAATTGTCACTGTTCTGGAGTTTAGGATATCTCCTTGTTTTCCCATTTCCATTGAGGCTGACCTGTATTTATCGTAGCCAACAGATATAAGTTATATATGTGATCTATATGTATCTCTGACCAAAGGGTAAAAACAGATTATTCAATGTGCATTATTACCCGCCCCACCAAAATAATCCCCATGAAATTATTTCAGCGAAAAAGGCTAACTCACTGTTGTAGTCACTTTGACTCCAGGGGGCAGTATAAAATAAGAAATAATAAGGCCTTACCAACTCACAGTTTGTATTTAATGTAATTATTAAAGCCAGAGGGAAATGATGGATTTTATGAAGCCAACCAAAATTTCATTGCATAAGTTATATCCTTCTGAGATGGCTCTTTAAGTGTGGGAGCCAGGGTGTCCATTTGCATTCTCATGGGGAGGCTAATAACTGCTTTCCTGCCGTGTTTCAGTGTTCTCATCTGCAATCCTTCTACGGTTTAAAAAAGATAATATAGTTTCTCTAGAGGACTTGTTAAAAAGTCCCTATATTTCAGATGGACCTTTCTTTATGTGTACATATGCACACATGAATAAGCAGGTTCCCACATACACATATCACATAGACAGCCAGAGATAAGAAGCTGTTAGCATACCATTATGGCGATATACTTAAGCAGGTGACATACTAAAATGGTGGTGACAAAAGCTAGTCATTAAGTATCTGTTTAATGGCAGGCTCCCTTCTAGGACCTTTATATGTCAAATCTCATTTGACCTTATAACAAAACCTCATTTTTACAGATAATTTAATCTTAGTAATTTACCCAAATACTGCCAGCTAGCAAATGGCTAATGAGGATTCAAAAACATACGTTCTTTTTATTATGGTAACCTATATGCCTATACCCTAGCATATATTTCTCGCAAGAATAAATAAGTACCATTTGGAGACAGATTTTATGATGCCATTCTGTGTGTCTGTTTTAGTGCCACAGCAGTTATTTTAAAAGACTCGATTTTTGTTTGGGAAGAACAATTTTACCACTTCAATATTTAGTCTTCACTTGCTAAAAATCACATCCCCAGACTAGTGAGTTATAAAAGCCTACCTTGCTCAACTCCTAAAGCAATTCTGGCCCCATAGCAGTCTCCTGTGTTCAACACATAGGTTCTGGTTGCACAGGCTAGACTTAGTTGAGTCATCGTATTAGCAAAATGTGTAAAGAGCATTTTTGGCTCAAGACCAAGGAATTAATGTCTGGCTGTTACTATCCTATGATCAGTTCATTATACATCCTGCCCTATATACTTCACAGAGCAGTGCTAAGGACATCTGAGAGGTTAAGTGCTTGACATTCTTTTTATTAAAAAAAAAAAAAAAAGCAAACAAACAGAGATCCACCTTTGTTTTAACCTTCACATTACCAAAGATCACTTACAGTGGTAATATGAGCGGAACAGTTAAATTAGAAATGAAGATTGAGAAATGATGGTTGTAAATTCCTGAGGAAGATGTGGGTTAAGCTACAAGGTAACCAGTGTTGATAAATATTGTAAAATATGTATTAATGCCTAGAATGATAGATTGCTACCTGTGATATGGACCATAAAGTTCACTTACTCAAACTCCCTCCTTTTCCAAATGTGGAGATTGACCCAGGAACAATCTTTAAATTGCTGATGTGTGTGCAATGTATAGAAAACCCATAAAAGAGTAATCATCATTATGATATCATTCCATAAGAGTCACTGCTTACATGAGTATGACAATCCAGTCCCCAAACCTGGGTTATTGCTAGTTACGTATAACTAGTCTGTGTGTGTGTGTGTGTGCGCGTGCATCATATTTAACAGGCATGTGCACGTATGTATGATACATACACATGCATGTATTATGACACACACGTGTGTATATATGTGTGCATATATACGCACCTGTTAAACAGGATACATATTTAACAGGTAGGTGCATGTATGTATGATACACACATGCATGTATGTATGACACACATGTGTATATATGTGTGCACATATACACACAATACATACACATACCTGTTAAATACGTGTCATATGTGACACATATTTAACAGGTATGTGTATGCATGTTTGGTACATACTGCTTACATGAGTATGACAATTCAGTCCCCAAACCTGGGTTATTGCTAGTTACATATAACTAGTCTGTGTGTGTGTGTGTGTGTGTCATATTTAACAGGCATGTGCACGTATGTATGATACATACACATGCATGTATGTATGACACGTGTGTATATATGTGTGCATATATACACATCTATTGAACAGGATACATATTTAACAGGTATGTGTATGTATGTATGATACACATGTATGTATGTATAAACATTCAAGAAATGCTGAAACCCTGAAGAAGATATGACTCCCTGCTTTGCTCTTGAAACTTTTCTTAGACTCTTCATCCAGGTATTGCTTAGCATGTTTTTAGATCTGCACTTCAGGGTCTCACTGGCGATCCTGAAATGATGTCTTTCTTATAGTAGGATCTTAATTACTAATCTAGGTACTGCTTAGCATGTTTTTAGATCTGCACTTCAGGGTCTCACTGGCGATCCTGAAATGATGTCTTTCTTATAGTAGGATCTTAATTACTAATTGCAGAAGAGTCTATGTGTCTTCTGCATCTGGAATTGTTTAAAGTTCAGATTTTTAAATAACAACTCTTCCTCAATTGATTCCAAAGAAGGCTGTTTCCCTCTAAATTGGATCTGCAAGATGACTTCTCATTACCCAGGAAATGGCTTATTTCTCTATTTGTACGGGTCTGCAGATTTCTGCTTCTCTGAACCTCTCCCTCTACAGCTAGTGATTTCCCTGCTGAGACAGTTGATGTAAGAGTGGGGGGATGGTTATATTTCTTTCGTTTTTGTGGGTAGCCTAGCATCTAGATTGGTATCTGATTTACAAAAGTATCTTCCAGTGGAAAGAGGCATACACACTATAGTACTTCATAGAAATACAATTCCATGTCCTCTGGCTATAGCAGGCCTGAACTTCACTCTTTATAACCTTTTCATTTCTAGTTTACCTAATAAACACTGTGATTTTGGCCATTGATAACTATTAGGTTCATGTTTAATATCAGCTGAATAAATAAAGGCATTCAGAAGGGAACTCCTGTGTCTTCTCATACACATAGTTTCCACCTTTTAAGTATAGTAGAAACAACATCACTCCTATTAAAGGTACTCTTCCCCACTTACACTCTGTGTCCCATCCATTTCTGCACACTCAAGAAAGGTAGACCTTCAATCAACTACCGTCTGTCCTGTGTCATCAGTTTCTCATTCTCTGCTGGATTGTTTGTAGGAGCAAAAAAGCATGCTCTAACATCTCCCGTTTTAAAGTTAAACTCTTTCTTCATGCCTTGCTCCTAAGTTCTGTCTTTCCATCACATCAAAACTTCCATGTTTGTATTCACCTCCATATTCAACATTATCTCTTTGAGCTTCCACATTTAGGCTTGTGTCCCTTCCACTCCACTAAAAGTGCTCCAGTCCAGATCAACAACTTCCATGGTGCCAAGTGCAGGGATTAATGCTCAGTTATTCCACAGACCTGGCCAAGCCCACTATAAAATTCATCTCCTTTTGCGTTCTGTGACATCATATTCTCTTTACTGACTGCTGTTTCTTGGTCTTCTTTATGTGCTCTTCTTCCTCTTTCTGAGGTTTACAGTTTGGAGTGTCTTACAATTTATACTTGGCCATCTCCCCCTTAACGACACTCACTTTTCAGTCTTATGATTGCATTCTATTTATATTACTATGATTTGCTGATTTATATTTTTAACTTGAATTCTTCATAAGTTCCAGACTTATATTCTCAACTGCCTACATGCCATCTCCACTTGGAGAGCCTTCTTAAACTTACCATGGCCAAAAGTAAAGTTTGGATCTTTAGTTTAAACTAGAAGCAATGGGAAAACTAAACATTTAAATAAATAAAGCTGTTAGAAAAATAACCACAGTTGATTTCACTCTTTTCTTGGTGGACATTGATGCCCATTGTCTCTTTTTCTTCTTTATTTAGTCTGTTTCATTGCTCAGTGATACTTGTAGTAGTGGATAGTAAGGGGGAAGCGGAGTATCCAAATTGATTCAAGTCATGTGATGAGATAATGAAGAATTTCGTTGCTAACAAATTCATAGGATAATAGAATATTGATTAATAGGCTCACTCACGGAATGTTGGATCTCGAAGGTCCCTTACGGATCTTCTAGTACCGTCTCATTTTACTGATTGGAAAATTGAGGCCTTGAAAAAAGAAAGCAGCTTCTTCAAGGTCACATCTTCCTGAGACATACATAAGTGAAACACAAAACAAGTATGTCTAAAAGCTGCCTTTGTTCTCCACATGCAAAAAGCCATAAAGAAAGATTTCATTTTCCTGGCCTATGTTATCACTTGGGTTCTTCTAGTTTTGGCATTTGTTCATTATCTGATTGGACTTCAATTGCAACCTGTCATGTTCTATATTTTTAAATTGCATTTATAGTATTTTAGATGACACTAGTACTTAGGGTTCAATTAGCAATAGACATTACTAATTTAACGGATAGTGAGTTTCTGTTTAGTTTGCATATTCTTTTGGTTTGTTTCTCCTAAAGATTTTTTCAGTTTTCCTGTGTTATCAAGGCTTGACCAAAGGAAAACAAAGCTTTAAATACCATCAGAGGCAGATCTAGGTTTTATGAGCCTGAAGCTAATACAACTGGGGCATCAAAATACAAAATGAAGGGCGAGAAAGAGTATTTTATAGGGCCAATATAAGTGAGAGGCCCTGAAGCTGAAGCTCCATTAATTTCACTGTAACCACCTCTTAAAGCCAGAACAAATAAATTAGCTAGGTAAATCAATATTTTTCATTGCACAGGGAAGAGAAGGGATGAAAGAAAGCTAATATTTTCTAAGTACCTACTGTGCGACTGGCATTTTTCTAGGCACTTTACACATGGTGTCTTATTTAACCCTCACACAACTGTGAGGCTGATAATATATGTGGGTTGTGTTACGTAAGTTAGGCATGTCTAATACATGGCAAAAACGATTTGAACCTAGGTCTTTATGATTCCAAAACCTTCAAAACCATACTCTTCAATGAGAATAGTTGTTATCTCAAAGATCTTTTAATCACATTAAAAAATAGAAATATGATCAGATATAGGTATTGACAATAAGGGCTATAAGGGCTTCCACAGTCATAAAGGATAAGAGAAATACTCAAATAATGATAATTCAAGACCAAGCATTTTATTTGGCGTGGCCAAGGTTTCCAGATAGAACCGTAAGTGTCTTGCCAATGTTCGGATGATTCTAAGAAATATAAAAATGAAGCAGATTTTTTTTTTCTTCAAGTGCTGCTTTTTTTTTTTTAAGATTTCATTTGCCAGAGAGAGAGAGAGAGCGAGCTCACAAGCAGGGGGAGTAGGAGGCAGAGGGAGAAGCAGTCTCCCCACTGAGCAGGGAGCCCGATGCAGGACTCCATCCCAGGACCCTGGGATCATGACCTGAGCTGAAGGCAGAGGCTTAACCCACTGAGCCACCCAGGTGCCCCTCAGGCCCTGCTTTTAACCATATTTTCTCAGTCCCCCAGCCTATCCTTTAGCAACATCTTTAGCAGATTCTATTAATTTGCATCCATTTACATTTCTTCAGATTTTGTTCAATTTACTGTTAAAGTCCAGAAGCCATTTCTGCCTTCTGCTGCACTTGCAGACGAGAGCCATGACCCTGGCTGGTAGTAGGGAGTGGTGTGGAGACTCAGTGTCACCTGGTTCTGAGATGCATTTTACCTCCTTCCTTTTCCCAAATCAATCCTTTGGTGTTGGGGAAAGGGGCGGGAGGTGGTATAATGGACACAGAGCGACACAGAGCTCTTCTTACATGACTTATTGTTCACCTTCTGTGACTGGGGATCCATTTATCCAGTTTGGTAGCCTCTGCTTCTTTGTGGCCTTGTGTGTAGGCCACAGTGTGTGGCTTTCTTGAGGTGCTGTTTGAGTTCATCCTGGCTCCTTCTACCATTGAAGGTTACCTCAGAAAAGAGCAGTTTTGTCTTTCTTCAGTTCTTCAGGTAGAGAGACATCTTATTTCCTTTAGCTAGCCCTACAACTTCTATCCTTTGTGCTACTTTTCTCTTCTAAGTCCTCCCAGGTCCATGACTGAAAGAGTGTTTCTCATATTCTTCCAAGGCATACCTTGACATACTCTCTTTTGGCCCTGCTGTGGCAGGCAACTCCACATTTAGAAATATCTGTACCAAAAAGATATGTTTCTATAATTTCTTATGCTTCCCAAGAACTCTTACACCATTCTCCTGTCTCATGGCATTATTAGGATGAGATTGCTGCTCATGCAGGACGTGGGAGGCATCTCTTCTTCTTGCAAACACCCCTAGTTTCTCTGACTGATTTTCTTAAAGCTGTCCCTTGGCCTGACTTGGCCTTTGTTAATGACAGATAGTGTACCATCCACTCTCCCATAGGGAAAGGAAGAAGTAATTTTCCATTTGAAACACTGTACAACTCATTAAGTTAGTGATTCTACCCTTTATACTTCTTATATAGACCAGGGGAGGATTGAAGTACCTGCTACCAATTATTACCTAGTCAGTTAGAAAGGTGAGGTACCTAAAGGTTCATATCCAGCTTTGGGTTTTAGTTACTAATATTCTGTTCAAGGATTATTTAGACTAGTAGAGTTCATATCCATTTTTGATAAGGGAAAGAGCTGCCTAGCATGTCTGATAATTGTAATAGGTCTAGAGTTCCTAGAATTTAAAGAAATAATGATAGGCCTATTGTGATTAAATCGAGATAACTGGAAGATGAAGTAGCAGTAGTTTGTTTATGCGTCCGTACATATGGATGCCAAAGCATGATGGGTAGGAGTTTGGGTTCTGGGGTTCAAAAGACCTAGGTGCCCATTTCCTCATAGACATTTATATTAACTTCACAGACCATAGAATGTGCTATAGACTCAACGTACTTTTCCAAAATTCATACGTTGACACTTAATCCCCAGTGCAATGATATTGGGGGTGGGGCCTTTGAGACATGATTAGGTCATGAGGTTGGGACCCTCATGAATGAGATGAGTGCTTTTATAGAGGCCCTAGAGAGCTCCCTTGCCCCTTCTGCCATTTGAGGACACAGCAAGGACTCTCACCGGACACTGAATCTGTTAGCACCTTGATCTTGACTTTCCAGCCTTCAGACCTGTGAGAAATAAATTTGTGCTGTTTATAAGCCACCCAATCTATGGTATTCTGTGACAGCAAGCCAAACAGACTAATACAGAATGTAATCACTTATATCTTGAAAATATTACATCAGTGGTTCTCAACCATGGCAGCATATTAAAGTCATCTAGGAAGTTAAAACAAAAATACTCCTGGGGCACCTGGGTGGTTCAGTCAGTTAAGCATCTGACTCTTGATTTTGGCTCAGATCATAATCTCAGGGTCATGAAATCAAGCCCTGTGTCAAGTTCCACACTAGGCATGGAGCCTGCTTAAGATTCTGTCTCTCCTCCCTGTGTCCCTCTCCCCTCACATGCATCCTCTTTCTATCTCTCTCTCTCTCTTTCCCTCCCTCAGAAAAATACTCATGCCAGGGCCCCACCCCAAAGCAATGAAGTCAGAATATCTGGAGATGTGACCTAGGCTTTGTTTCTAATGTGCAGCCACATTTATAAATCCACTAGATTAGATGAACCTATTTGTAATATTGTGTTCTTTGCAACAGAGAGAGCCTCTATAATAAGGCTACTGTGTTACACAACTCTGAGGAGCATAATTCCCAGCTTAGTCTATGTGATGACACCTACTGGAGTTGCACAATAAGTGATAATCCTGAAGAAAACTCTTTAGAAAATTACAAAGAAGTAAAACATCAGACTTCTTAAACACCCATTCATGTCCAATGGTTTGGTTTTCTTTTTTTTTTTTAATTTTTTATTTTTTATAAACATATATTTTTATCCCCGGGGGTACAGGTCTGTGAATCGCCAGGTTTACACACTTCACAGCACTCACCACAGCACATTATTATGGGTATCCTCTGTAAGAATTTGCCTGTGGAAGAAGGGATGCCTAGGTGGCTCAGTCACTTAGGCATCTAACTCTTGATTTTGGCTCAGGTCATGATCTCAGGGTCATGGGATTGAGCCCTATGTTGGGCTCCACACTCAGTGGGGTGCCTGCTTGAGGATTCTCTCTCATCCTCTCCCTTTGTCCCTCCCCCACACAATCTCTCTCTCAAATAAATAAGTACATCTTTTTTTTTTATTTATTTGACAGAGAAATATCACAAGTAGGCAGAGAGAGAGAGAGGGAAGCAGGCTCCCTGCTGAGCGGAGATTCCCAACACGGGACTCGATCCCAGGACCCCGAGATCATGACCCGAGCCGAAGGCAGTGGCCTAACCCTCTGAGCCACCCAGGCGCCCCAGTACATCTTTTTTTTAAAAGAATTTGTCTGTGGATGCCATAGCACTGTACTTAAAATGTTTGGTTCTGGAAAATTAAATAATACAGGAAAACGTACTTGAACTAGGGAATGAGCTGAATCATTTGGTTGACAGTTCACTGAGTTTAAGGTTGGGCTGGTGAGAAATACACACAGCTTAGCATTTTCTGCTAATATTCCTCTACTCCAGGGGTCAGTAAACATTTTCTTTTCTTTTTTTTTTTTGTGCAAAAAGGTGATTTTATTCATTTTATTTTTTAAATTTAAATTCAGTTAATTAACATGTAACATATTATTAGTTTCAGAGATAGAGTTCAATAATTCATCAGTTGTATATAAAGTAAATTTCTTCTGTAAAGGATCAGAGAGTAAATGTGGCTTGGTAGTCCACAAAAGTTGTCAGTCACATATTCTTTATTTTTGGTAGCCCTTTAAAATACTGAAAGCCACTCATAGCTATAGACTACAAAAATAGGATGTGTGGGCTGTAGTTTGCTGAACGTCTGCAAGGATAAGGAGAAACTCTTAGAAACATTAATGCAGAAAGAATAAATTACCTAGAAGGGAAAATATAATCGGATTGGAATTGGATTTCTCATTTGCAGCACTGAAACTAGAAAGCTCTTGAAAAGCATCTACAGACTACTGATCAAAAAAATGCCACAACAAGTAGCACTCTTAGATCAAAGCAAAAGGACTCTTTGCCACAAACCTTGATCGTTAAAGGGAACACAGTGACCTTCCTCTGGGTATTACCTTCCTCACTGGGCAGTGAGTAGAATGAGTAAAGGGGCCATGTCCACTTGGAGCCAGTGTTCTAGGGTCAGCAACTGGCCCTCCTTGTGCCACTGTTTTCTGGTACAGAACTGGAATCAATGGATTTTGGGGGAACTTGTCCTTTCAGGCCCTTACAAAGGTATGCTTACCAAGGTAGACTATTAGAACATGTTTCTATATCTAGTAACAAGATTGAAGCGGTGATCAAAAACCTCCCAAACAACAAGAGCCCAGGACCTGACGGATTCCCTGGGGAGTTCTACCAAACTTTCAAAGAAGAAGTAACACCTATTCTCCTGAAGCTGTTTCAAAAAATTGAAGCAGAAGGAAAACTTCCAGACTCTTTCTATGAAGCCAGCATTACCCTGATCCCCAAACCAGGCAAAGACCCTACCAAAAAGGAGAATTTCAGACCAATATCACTGATGAATATGGATGCTAAGACTCTCAACAAGATCCTAGCCAACAGGATCCAACAGCACATTAAAAATATTATCCACCATGACCAGGTGGGATTCATCCCTGGGCTACAAGGATGGTTCAACATTTGCAAACCAATCAATGTGATAGAACAAATTAATATGAGAAGAGAGAAGAGCCACATGGTCCTCTCAATGGATGCAGAAAAAGCATTTGACAAAATCCAGCATCCGTTCCTGATTAAAACGCTTCAAAGTATAGGGATAGAGGGAATATTCCTGAACTTCATCAAATCTATCTATCTATGAAAGACCCACAGCAAATATCATCCTCAATGGGAAAAAGCTTGCATCCTTCCCGTTGAGATCAGGAACATGACAAGGATGCCCACTCTCACCACTCTTGTTCAACATAGTATTAGAAGTCCTAGCAACAGCAATCAGACAACAGAGAAATAAAAGGTATCCAAATTGGTAATGAAGAAGTCAAACTCTCTCTCTTTGCAGATGACATGATTCTTTATATGGAAAACCCAAAAGACTCCACCCCCAAACTACTAGAACTCATACAACAATTCAGCAACGTGGCAGGATACAAAGTCAATGTATAGAACATGTTTAATGATTTATTAGCTTGGTTTATACCTTTTAAATATTTAAATATATGGTATATAGACTTCTGATTTTATTCTTGCTCTGGGCCCCACAAATGTTGGAAGAAGGCTTGATCATAACCCAAGAATCATACTGTAGCCATGATATCAATGATATGTCAAAGACATGTGGAAATATATGAGAATTTAGAGATTATATCATCCATGAACCTCGTATGAGTAAAATACTTGAATAAAAATAGTAATAACCAAACACTAAAGGAACCAGAAAAGAAACCTCAAGATAGAAAAGGAGTTAAAACCATGGAAAGCAAGATTTTGTGAGACACTGGACTCTGAGAAACAAATTGAGGGTTTGGAGGGAAGTGGGTATGGGATTGGGTGAGCTGTTGGTGGGTATTAAGAAAGACATGTATTGCATGGAGCACTGGGTGTGGTGCATAAACAATGAATTTTGGAACACTTAAATGAAATAAAATAAAATAAAATAAATGGTATAGGTTAGAAAGGTTTGAGTATATGCCTTAATGGGCAAAATAAGGATTCTAGAAATAGGATATCATGTAAGGAAATTTTTTTTCCAAGTTTTTACTTAAATTCAAGTTAGTTAACATATAGTGTAGAACTAGTTTTAGAAGTAGAAATTGCTGATTCGTCACTTACAGATAACACCCAATGCTTATCATAAACAAGTGCCCTCCTTAGGGCCGCCACCCATTTAACTGCAAAGCTGTTTGAAACAGGAAGTGAGGAAAGGCCAAAACAAATGTCTTTTTGTAATTGCAGTAATGGTATTGCTGTAGGAATAGCTAGAAAAAAAGAAGATACAAATATTCTAAAGAATCCAGCTTACCGAATAGAAAGAATTGGGAAGGATACAATGCATCTTGGCAGAGGATATAATGCTGTTTGGTATGGGAAATATGGCAGTGGCTTCAACAACCTTGAGTCATAACATGATAGAATATTATTCAGTTATTTAAAAAAATCAATCAGATTTATACCAGTTGATGTGGAAGGGATTTCTATGAGTACTGGTGTTTGGTAAAAGGCCAATGCAGTAAGGTATATAGGAAATTATTTCACTGTTATAAAATAAGTAATCAAGGAGTGAAACATCTCCTTTATATGTTTGTTACATGTGTGGAATTATATGAGCCCCCCCCCCAGTGTGGAATTATATATGAAGTTGTTAACAAAGGTTAACTGGAGTTTGGTGGATATTGGAAGGGAGGAAGAGAGAGGAATGTTAGAGTCAGGTAAAAAAAGAAATGACAGGGCTGCTCTTCTTCTCTTAAAATAGTATTCTCTCTCCTCTTAAAATAGTATTCCATTCATAAGACAGAGGCCTTCATAGAAACCCCAATATGTTAAATATACACTGTGGATTTTTAAGAGAAGGATACATTATACAAAATACATTCTCATGACACACCTTGAAAGAGTATTTTGCAGGACATTTTGGGAAATGCTTTAATCAGTGAATATGAATATATTAATATTGTCCTCTGATAGATACATTATTATAACTTTCTGGTTCTGTATCTTTATTAAATATATAACTAAAGTATCATGTCACATTGCTTACCATTATTCATATAAAGTATCATGTCACATTGTTTACCATTATTCAGCACCCCCAAATTGTTTAGAAATGATTATGTAGACATTCCACATTCTTCTCATGTGTATTCTATTGATTTGGTGAATGCTGGATATTGCCATTTTGATAATGTTTCTGTCAAATATTCCTTATACATTCTTGGTGCTAATGGTTTCTGATGTTAAAGTTTATCTTTTCCTTCCTCCATACCACCACCTCCTGCATTTTTCAAGGGCCACCATAACTATATTAAACGGGCTATACTTTTTCAGACACTGAACGATACTTTTCCTTTTCTCAGCTCGAGCTTGTACAAGCTGACAGTGTAATCCAGATACTGTGTAATCCTTTGAATTCAAAGCTTGGACACTGTTGGAAGAAAGAGATACATGTTTTCTATCATCTCAGTCAAAAGACAGAATTGAAAAAGAGAATGTTGAACTATAAGTATTTTCAGTCTTTTGCTGCATACTGTCAGGTTAGGAAAGGTGCACAAGTATTTTGATAACTGACTTAGATGTTTTCAAGGACTCAGAAGATAGGATTGAGAGATTGTACATTTAATAGGCATTGATTGACATAGTTTTACCAGCTAGCTAGTAGTGACAGTTTTTGTGAGCAATGATTTCATTTTTACAGTATTTCAGACTCTGAAAACCTGCAAATAATGTGGAATCATAGAATCTCAAACAGCTGTTTCTTGAGAGACAGGATGAGCTAGAGAATGCTGCAGTAACAAATGGCCCCCAGATCTCAATGACTTAAAGCAACAAAGTTCATGCCTCATTCATACTACAAACCCTCTATGTGTTGACTCAAGGCTCTGCTCCTATGTGTTGTCTTCCCTGTAGAACCCAGGCTGTTGAAACAGACACCATATGGAATGTTGCCAAATGTTGTAGCAAAGGGAAAAAGTGAGTGGAAAGGCTCTTGAGGCTTCCATTCTGCCCAGTAGATTATTTATTTATTCATTCATTCATTCACTGGGGGGCACGCACAGAGGGAAAGGGAAGGAAAGAATCATAAGCAGATTCCATGCTGAGTGCAGGCCCAATGTAAGTCTCAGTCTCAGGACCCTGAGGTCACAACCCTGAGATCATGACCTGAATCAAAACCAAGAGTTAGATGCTTAACTGACTGAGCCATTCAGACACCCTGGCTACACCTAACTTCTAAAGGGTAGAGAAGTGCAATTGTCCTATGCCCAGAGGATAGCCGTAATCTTGTGATGGACACTACAACTTCCTTACCACATTGACCTCCAAAAGGCCATTTATTCTAAACCTGAGCAAAATCTTATTCTTACAATGGCTAGTTTATATACTCATACTCATTCTCTGAAATAATATACTCCCAAAGTTACCTTATATCTGTATTATTACTCTCAGTATTATAATTCTTTTATCTATGAGCAGGATCCTAAATTTGAGTATCCAGCCTAATGTATGATTCTAGTATTTCTTTGGGCTGAAAACTCTTCAGGTTCTTACTAGGATTTGTGTGTGTGTGTGATTTTCTGAATTAAATATGAATTTGAGAATATTTTTTAAATCCAAATGGTACTTAATGTAGAAGGGAATGAGGAAGACCTACTTTTCAAATACCCTATGAATATTTTTTAATGATATTCCCGGAGCTCTGATAATGACCAGATGTTTCAGGGTGGGGAGGTTAAGTGAAATAAAGGAGAAGGACAGAATAATTAGAACATGTTTCTCGTCTTTATAAATCGGGATTTGTGTGTGTGAAAGATAATTTGATTCAAGATGAATTTAGTTCTATTCTATTTTTATTGCATCAGATTGCATCATTAACTATTTACTTAATTTTATATTTGTAAATCATATTAGTAATATTAAAAAAATCTTAAATAGTACCATGCTCATATATGGAAATGAATAAACACTTTTTTAAAATTAAAAGTTTACATACATATTGTATTAATTTCAGATGTACAACATAGTGATTTCATATTCTATACATTATGAAATGCTCAACACAATAAGCCTAGTTACCATCTGTTGCTATACAAAGTTATTACAAAATTGACTACATAACCTATGCTGTATATTATATCCCCATGACTTGTTTATTACTGGAAAATTGTATCTCTTAATCACCTTCACCTATTTCATCCATCTGCCAAACTCCTTCCTGCTGGCAATCATGTTTATTTTATGAGTGTTTTGTTTTGTTTGTTCATTTTGTTTTTTAGAGTCCACTCATAAGTGAAATCATATGGTATTTGTCTTTGTCTGTCTGACCTATTTCCCTTAGCATAATATCCTGTAGGTCTATCTGTGTTGTCACAGATGGCAAGATCTCATTGTTTTTAATGGCTGAGTAATATTCCTGTGTGTGTGTGTATATGTGTGTGGGTATTCACATCACATCTTCTTTATCCATTTGTCTATTGATGGACACTTAGGTTGCTTCCATATCTTGGCTATTATAAATAATGCTGCAGTGAGCATCTCTCATAAACCAGTTTCATGTTGTTAAAAGAAGAAAGGTAAACTAAAAAAATATGTTAAGAGTAAAGCCTTTTAAAGTCTCATAATTTAAAGCCTAATTTTTCTCATACATTTTTGTAGAATCTCAAACATTACTACTAGAGACACTTAGGGAATAATCTTCCTTTGGGAAAGTCATATGGGCTGGATAAGTTTGCATAGCGCCAGAGGTCAGTTTTCCAGTATTTTCAGGTTTTTTTTTTCTTTATAAAATATACGGTAATTCCTTTCCAAGGCACTATTAGCAGTTAAAATGCTTACTTCAAGGCATCTCTGTCACCTTGGATTGGAAAATGAAAACGACTGTATTTTTTTTAGATTTATTTATTTATGAGAGATGGAGAAAGAGAGAGAGAAAGAGAGAAGCTAACTCTGTGCTGAGTGCAGAGTGGACACAGGTGCAGTCTCACAACCCTGAGATCATGACCTGAGGGGAAATCAAGAGTCAGATGCTTAACTGACTGAGCCACCCAGGAACCCTGGGAGAGAAAGAATTTTAAGCAGGCTCCACACCCAGTGCACAGCCTGATACAGGGCTTAATCTCAGGACCCTGAGGTCACGACTTGAGCTGAAATCAAGAGTTGGACACTTAACCCACTGAGCCACTCACATGCCCCCAAAATGACTTTAATTAAATAAAAATATGTATCTGCAATATGGGAACATTTTTGAAGCTAAAGAGAATTTGAGGGTATTTTTTTAAAATTATAGTAATAGGAAAAAGCCACTACCAGTCACTTTGTAAATTTTTAATACCCATTACAAAGAGGTTACCAAAGCTGCTAGAGGCAGAAAAATGCTGCTTAATGTGGGGTACATGATTTTTTAAGTCCAAATTTGAAACTCTTTCCATTTTAGATCCCTGCTTCTAGGTAGTAGATTGTATCGGGTTCATATCACTTATTGATGGGGATAAGGAATGGGATATTTGCTTTCTTTCTGTACCTTGAAGTTCCTTGGCCTGCTTTGATCCTAAGCTGATCTTGGTCCTTTATGTCCCTGAAATCTTACCCAGCTCTCATGGTCATTTTGAGACATTTCTGGTTTTGCCTTTTGTGGATATAAATCAAATTCTATGCACATTTGTTTTGCAACATGATGCCTAATATTTAAATCATCTCAAAATAAGCTTACTTTATGTAAAAATCATTCTAACAGAATGAGTATTTGTCTTCATTTTGAAAGGGAGGAAACTGAGGCTCAGATTTAATGACTTGTCCAAGGAGAGTTAATATTTTGTACCAAAGTCTCTTTACTTTCAAACCTGTGGTTTTCTACTGCACTGAGATGCCTCCCTAAAGACAGAAAAACATTCCATATAGAGAAGATTATTGTTCCCAAGGCTCTAACCACTTTATGAGAAATTTCTCATTAGTTCTCATAATACCTAACCTAGCAAGAATTTTAACAATTTCACAGTTAGAAAAAGTAAGACTCAGAGATGGTACTGTTATTATCATGTTAGCAAGAGAAGTCATTGTAATATACAAAAGAAGCAGATAAACCATCTTTTAAAAGTATGCTCTTGGGGCACCTTGTGGCTCAGCTGATTTAGGGTCCAACTCTTGGCTTTGGCTCAAGTCACAAATTCATGGTCCTGGGATTGAGCCCTGTGTTGGGCTCCATGCCAAGTGTGGAATCTACTTGGGATTCTTTCTCTCCCTTTCCCTCTGCCCCTCCTCTCTCTCTAAAATAAAAGTCTTTTAAAAATAAAAAGTATACTCTTTCAACAAGTCAGTAATTGTTAATACTATGATTTGGAACAAGTATTCACTAAAACTTACTAGTTTTTGTGGTCTAAATACCTATACTGATAATCCTCTAAGAAGATTTTTATTTCTCTCTTTGGTATTACTAAGCACACTTCCTTTCTAATAGCCCAGAATTGCACTGAAGAGTGTAATTAATAGAATGAAGAAAATTCACTCAATAATTCAAAATTTATTGATACTATTTCATTTGAAATGGTGGCATTGAATATAACCTTGATTATCTTTTTTTTTTAATTTTAGTTGAGCAGTAAAAAACACAAGACGTGCTTGTTATTCCACTTTTAAGCATTTTGGTGAAATATAGCAGTTCAGATAATTGAAAACACAGCACTTCATTACAGTGAGATGAGTTTTTCTGGTTTAACTCCTTTCTCTCTTATGTTGTAGAGTTAATAGAACTGAACTGTTAAATGAGTATGCTTAAAGTGCTCACACAGACCCACCATCCCACCTAAATAACACAGAAGGTTCAGCCCTGCTCATAACCCTCATGCACTTCACCCTCTCACCTTAGTTGGTCATATCTGACTAACTGGCCAAAAACTTTGTGATCAGTTTACCCGATGCAGAGAGCCGTTGGTACCTCTGATTCTAATTTCTGCAGCAAGTATTGTTTCAGAGGCAGAATTTCCAGGAAGTCGTTGAGTATGGCTTACACATAAGACAGCTGTGGAAATGTCAGCTGATTATTTTGCACTCCTTATTTTCACTTATCTCTCTTCTTACAGGATGTTAATTCTATGTGCTTTCTCTAGCACTCAGGTATATTTTCCATGTGTGCCTGCTTTGTTTTTATCAGGCTACATTGGCTTTACTGGGAATAAGTCTGGGGATGGGATAGTACTGCCAGGTGTCACAAAGTCTTAACCTCAATGGGAGACTGGAACGTAAGGCAGTAGTGGAGGATGTAGGTTATAAGACAAGAATTCATAAGGCTACAATTGCTAGAATCTATTGACAATAGTTTAAACAAATAGTAGTTAGCTTTTCTCATAGAATAAGAAGCCTAGAGATAGGCGATTTTTGGCATTGGTTCAACATTGCATCCAAGCAGGTATAATTTAGTAGAAAGAAAAAGCTGATCACTCCTTTAATGAATCTGCATCCCATTCAGAATTAAGCTAAATTCATGAACATCTCATGCCATTTTCAGTCTTTCCCACACAACTGGTCTCATCTGCTGTCAGTCATATACCATCTAATCCCAAGTACATACACTAGCACTTGAACCATAGCAAACTACTTAAAGGACCAGATTTGACACATTTTCTCAGGTCCCTGTTCTTTTCTTCACATTCACTCTACTTGTAATACATTCTTCTCTCCCCATCCTTGATGGGCTTTCTCTTCTTTCAGCTTAGCCATCCATCTTTTCAAGGAAAAGTCTTCCTTGGCCTCATCATAGTCATTGGAACCTACATTTGCCTCAAGTCTAGCCTTTATTATGATGTATTAGAATTGATTTCTTATGTGTTCATCTCTTACATTAAACTGAGCACATCAAGAACACAGACTTAGCCTCATTTGTCTTTGTATTTCAAGGGCCTACCATAACATTAGCATGTAGTAGGATCACAATAAATGTTAGATGGATAAAGGATCACTTTAAGAGGTTGATTTTTGCTGCCAAGGAGTAGGGTCTTGCTCATAATGCTTAGTGTTTGTTATGTAGTGTAGCTTCATATATGCCATTCCTTACTCCCTCTTTATAAGCTAAAGTCAGGGTATAGAGGTTGCTTCTGAAGCTGTGTCAGTGGCTGGCGGCACAGTTGTCTTTGCATCTGAGGGATCCACTACTTGTCCATAAGGAACAATATTTTTTCTTGGTGCCTAGAAGGCATTGGTTGTTTCTTTTTTTTTTTTAAGATTTTATTTTTTTTTATTTGAGAGAGAGAGAGCATGATCAAGGGGAGGGACAGGGGAAGAGGTAGAGGATGAGAAGCAGACCCCCTGCTGAGCAGGGAGCCCACATGGGGCTTGAATCCAGGACCCCGAGATCATGATCTGAGCCGAAGGCAGATGCTTAACTAACTGAGCCACCTACGTGCCCTAGCATGGGTTGTTTCTACCCTAATACATAAAAAGGGAAAAATTCAACTTGTTAATAGAAAAGTAAAGCATGATCTCAGGTATTCAAAGTGTAATGATTTTAGAAAGCCCTTGCTAAAAAGTTAACACATATTCTTTTAATAGAGGTATGTCCTGGATTGGATCCAGGAATAGAAAAAAAAATTTAAATGAAAAAAAAAAGCTGTTGAAATGTAAATTAAGTCTATAGTCAGTGTTGGTATCTTAGTTTTGACAAATATTACATCATATCATAGAATGTTAACAATATGGGAACTGAATAAGTAGTATGTGGGGAATCTGTACTACTTTGCATTTTTTTCTGTGAATCTGAAAGTATTCCAATAAAAAAATTTAAAAAGCAGGGAGGGATGGGGAACTTGGGTGGCTCAGTGGGTTAAAGCCTCTGCCATCGGAGTATTATGCCTCCATCAGAAAGGATGAATACTCAACTTTTGTAGCAACATGGACGGGACTGGAAGAGATGATGCTGAGTGAAATAAGTCAAGCAGAGAGAGTCAAGTATCATATGGTTTCACTTATTTGTGGAGCATAACAAATAGCATGAAGGACATGGGGAGATAGAGAGGAGAAGGGAGTAGGGGGAAATTGGAAGGGGAGATGAACCATGAGAGACTATGGACTCTGAAAAACAATCTGAGGGTCTTGACGGGGCGGGGATTGGGAGGTTGGGGGAACCAGGTGGTGGGTATTAGAGAGGGCATGGATTGCATGGAGCACTGGGTGTGGTGCAAAAACAATGAATACTGTTATGCTGAAAATAAATAATTAAAAAAAAAAAAGGCCTCTGCCATCAGCTCGGGTCATGATCCCGGGGTCCTGGGATCGAGCCCTGAGTCAGGCTCTCTGCTCCGTGGGGAGCCTGCTTCCTCCTCTCTCTCTGCCTGCCTCTCTGCCTACCTGTGATCTGTCTGTCAAATAAATAAATAAATAAATCTTAAAAATATACAAATAAAAACCAGGGAGGGGTTCCACAACAGTATGGATATACTAATGCAACTGAATTGTATACTTAAAAATGGTTAAAGTGGTAAATTTTATGTTATGTGTATTTTGACACAATAAAAAATAGGGAAAGGAGTAGGTATGCTAGGGGAGAGGGATAAAAAGGGAAAAGAACTATCACTTTTTGAACATTATTTTCACTTCCACAGTATTCCAGGCACTGTACTAGAAATAAAAGTGTGTTTCAATCTCCTGTTACTGATGAGTCCCCCAAGGTTGCATGAGTTTAGGTAACATCATATCTGAGCTCTGCTTTAATCTATACTTAAGAGAGAGACCCTGGGGTATATATTTTTTAATGAGTGATTCAGATGAGTCCAGTGATCAGCCAAGTTTGAGAACCACCTCTCTAAGTCTTTTATATCCACTGCCTTAAGAGATGATTTCTCTGATCTTGAGGATGAAAGCTGGCAGCGTAGGATCTTGTTTAATGTGGACCATAAGAACTAGAAAGACTTTTACAGCCCAAGGCCAAAGCCTTGAATACTGCAGTGAAGCTAGCAGAGCAGGGTAGAAGGAGAAATATCACAGAACTGGATCAAATATGCTCCATGTTAAGTTCCAACTCAAGAAGTTAATTTCCCCTGAAACTTCTTGGTTGTGTATTACAGGCTGAAGTTGGCTCCACAATATCAATTGGAATTATTTGGCCACTTCTTGTCTTCTCTCTCCATAGATGTTATTGACTGCAGAAACCTCTGGTCACCAGGGAATTTTCAGATGGAATAAAAAGACAATTAGAGGCTGGCAGAGTGAATGGATTAAGGCAGTGTGCTCTGAAGTTCAAAAACTAAGCAAGCAAACACTTAAAGAAACAAACAACTGTGCTTCCTATTTCACTAGGAAGGTGGAAGCAATTAGAAGAGACATTGCCAGCCTTCCAGTACTGTACCTCCTCACCTGCCTGTATCTGTCTCTCCGGCTCTCACTGGCCATGACCCATGCTCTCACAGAAAGACCAGTCTGCCTACTTCTTAGACCAGACCCTGAACTCCCTCACTTTCGAACGTGTCAGCGCTTCTCCCGCAATCCTATGAGCTCCCTCCCACATCATGCCTTTTCTCCTGCCAGATATTTCACATCAGAAGACAACTATGCTATTACTTCTTCCATCCAAAAAAAAATCTAACTAAACAAAACAAAATCACCAAAACCAAAAATTAGCTGTCTTGACCTCTTGATCACTCTTCTCCCTTAGCCAGTTGCTACCACATTTCTCTGTCCTACTTCAGACCAACACTCTTGAAGATAGTTGTCTATATAGCTTGTCTTAAATTCTTCTTAAAATCCAGATCTTTGCTTCTGCCTTCCATAAAGTGCTCTCGGTGAAGTGAAGGTCACCGATGACCTCTGCATTGCTTAATCTGGTGGCTAGTCCTCATTTCTCAGCCCACTGGATTTAGCAGCATTTGAAATAGCTGATTCCTCCTTCCTCTCAGAAATATTTGCTTCACTCAGCTTCCAGGGCCTTGTTTTCCTAATCTCTCATTGGTCGCTCCTTCTCATTCTCCTGATTCCTCCTCACCCTCCTGTCTTCTAAATTCTGGAAAGTGCCAGGCTCAGTTTCAGACCCCCGTTGTTATTTATACTCATTCCACTGGAGATCTCTTTCAGTACCTTAATTTTGCATTTTATCTGTTTACTAGTGCTCCCCAGATTTATATTGCCAGCTTGGAGCGCTCCCCTGAACTCCATATTAATATATCCAACTGCTTCCTTGACGTCTTCACTTAGATACCTAATATGTCCAACTGAACGGCTAATATTCTCCCCCAGACAAGCTCCTCCTGCAGTTTTTTCCATCTCAGTTCACTTCTAGTTTCTCAGGCCAAAAACCTATGGTGATTTTTGAATACACTTTTTCTCGCATCCCACATGCTCTCTTATACAAGTCTTCCTGACAAGCCTTACCCTCTCCAATTTAACATTCACATTGTTGCAGAGTAAAGTCTTAGAAAATGCAGATTTTAGCACAGTATTTTGCTGTTAAAACTACTAGAAAATTTAAATTTTAGCACGGTGTTTTGTTGTTTAAAATAATGTCAAAATTCTTAGGTATTCCGTTCAGTGGTCTATATTACCTGCCCTTTTCCTACCTCTCACTTCACTTTCCCCTACCCCCAAAAGCCTGTGCTCCAGCCCTGCTGCTGTGCTTGCAATCACATTAAACCACCAGCTGTTTCAGGACATTATACATTTTTCATACTTCCCCTTCTTTCTGAAATACCCTTGTGCCTACTGGTTCAGGAGTCTTGGTTCCCAGAGGGGAATACTTCGACCAGGGCACATAACAAGGCTCTCATCAAACGTTAATGGTGAGCCAGCACAGAAAGGAGTCACTAAATGGCAGGAATCACTGACCCTGACCATCAGGAGACAGGGGTGCTGAGAGGATATGTCTGGCACCCAGGTGACCCGCTTGGAGAGCTGATAGTTGAGGGCAAGTTTTATCTAGAATGGATAGTGTAAAAGGGAGATGAGTGAGACTTAGATGGGCCTGGAGACCAGCTTCAGCATGGGGGCAGTGGCTCATTCTGGTAACTCTTTTCTTCGATGCTTTCCTCAGGAAAAGCCCACAAAATTCCTAAAGGACCTGCTTTCAGAAATAACATGAAGCACATAGATCTGAGTGAAACAGAGGTTGGGTGGTAACGGATGCTGTTTTGTGTTGCCCAATTCCCTTTCTCTCCAAAGCCTACACAACTGAAATACTCATCACCTCAGCTCTTGAGAGTATAGGTGGCTGGCAGTTCTCAGCTGAGTTCCTCTCCAGGGTTTCAGGGTTTATATTCTCTGAGTGGCTGGGGAAAGAGGGACCCCATATCCAGTGACTGGCTGATGCAATGATACATACACTCAGATTTCTTGCCTCAGTTTGAAAAAACTTTTAAAGGCCATTCTATCCCCAAAGCTCCCCATGAGATGAACTGAGGCTTTTGTCTTGACTGTATCACAGGCCAACTCCTTCCTCTTCCTAAACCTGCTTCATTTACTCCCTTCCGGGTGTTGCTTCTGAGAGCACTCTCAACACATTTGTTACATGCTGATTTCTGTCTGTGAATCTGCTGCCCATGGACCCCAATACATGTCAGGTGCCTATTCTATCCCCTCTTTCAATTTAGGATGCCCCTATAAATAACATTTGCACAATTTTATTTAGGTCTAACCCTTTGTAAGCAGGGAGCATCTGCTTATTTGATGTATCATCAACCCCTGGCCAACTGTTTATCAAGTGAAAAATGTGCCCCCATGACACCACGAAATATGGGATATTGCCCTGGGATATTGCATTTCAGTCCAGACAAGAAAGGAATGTAAGTGAATAGGATGTTTAATGGGAGTTAGTATGAGTGGCAGCATCATTTGTGTTTAATATTTTTTTATGTTTGCTCCATTTGGAGGATTTTTAAAAAACAGGTTCATTTTACTTTATTTTTTATCTAAGTTCAATTAACCCACGTATAGAACACAATTAGTTTTTGATATAATGTCCAATGATTCAATAGTTGCACGTAACACCCAGAACTTACCACATTACAACATTGTTCTAGCTGATTCTAATTCGGTATAGGTAAAGTAGAAGTCTTGGGAGCCCTGAGGTTATGAATAGGATTTTCCCAAATTTCTGTGTTATCTCAGCAAATTTTCAGTTTTCTTCTGAAGATTTTTACTTTGGCTAGTCAGCTGCATGGATAAATTCGGGAATTTTGTGATGGGGGAAAGGTAATTACTACTGTTGGTTTCTTAAGATTATTGAGATATTTTTATGAAATTTTAAAATTTAATGAAATTTGTGGATAATTTAATGAAATCTTACAAATAAATTTGTTTTTCAACTTTAATTTTTAAAAATTATAAAATCTTGATATGTATCTAAAAAAGAGCAATCTCAAACTAATTGGCAAGAGCCATGACTTTTTTTTAGGGTAGGTAAAAAATTATTCATTCAATTATCATTCATTTCTATTTTTTCTCCATTGAGGCATTTTATTTACATGTATGTATTACATCTCTAGAGAAGAATTCCAGGATTTTTTCCCTCCTATGTCTTTTCGTCTTGCTTCTTCATGGTGCATCGTGCCAGCTGAAGTTGTCATGACGATGAAACCAAACTGGTGGGACAGGAGCAGATTGTTCTGCCATTTTTCTAGATCTTTGAGTTGTATCTCAAATGTGGGGCTGATCACTCCGTATTTGTTTAAACTGCCTGTGAGGTTCACAACAGTTTTCCCAGCTCTGTGATTATCAAGAATTTCAAATTTCCCAATGTAACCAGGTTTCATCATCACAGTTAGAAACTGGATGATAACTTTAGAGCATGACTTAATAAGAACCTGCCGTTTACCTCTCTTTTCAGCATTGTTAGTGCTCTTGAGAGCCTCTGCAAGGGCATTCGAGCATACCCTTATGGCGGCCCTCAAAGATGGTGGAAAGACCATTCATTTCGTTTTTAAGCAGACTGTTTTGCACATTGTACTTACTCTTTTCAAGTGTGTGATATACCAATTTACTCTTCAAATAGTGGTGGAAACAGTTTCCTTAGCTTTTTCTGATGTTTTATTAGAGAATATTTGCACAGTTAATATACTTTTGCATTTATAAATATATCCAGATTCTCGATTCTACTTTTAGTTTGTGATACTGTGTGTCCTGAGACGCTGTTAATATAGTTCCTTTAATGATACAGAATTTCTCTGCATGCAGATCTTTCATGTGGGCAGTTCTCTTCTGTTGGCATCATATTTAATACTGTAACAGCAACTCCATAGCAAAAAATTCAGATTGATGCCATGAGAACAAGGCCATACATTGACTGAATGTATCACTCTTACACTGATTGGTTTGGTATTGTGTAAACATGGCATGTTTCTAAGAATTTGAACAAATGAAGAGAATTTAATAAATGTTTGTTGCCATAGGAAACCAGCAGAAACCTAATTTGTTTTTTTTTTTAAACCAGTTTTTTAAAAAATAGATAAATAAAATAGGGATGCTTGGGTGATTTAGTTGGTTAACCGTCTGCCTTCGGCTCAGGTCACCATCCCAGGGTCCTGGAATGGAGCGAGGAGCCTGCTTATCCCTCTGCCTGCCTCTTCCCCTGCTTTTGTGTTCTCTGTCTGTCCCCTCTTTCTCTCTCTGACAAATAAATAAAATCCTTAAAAACAAATAAATAAATCAATAAGACCATTTTTAAAAATCTGGTTTCTTTCTTTCTTTTTTTTTAAGATTTTATTTATTTATTTGACAAACAGAGGTCACAAGCAGGCAGAGAGGCAGACAGAGAGAGAGGGGGAAGCAGGCTCCCCGCTGAGCAGAGAGCCCGATTCAGGGCTTGATCCCAGGACCCTGGGACCATGATTGGAGCCGAAAGCAGAGGTTTTAACCCACTGAGCCACAGGTGCCCCTAAAATCTGGTTTCTTTTTAAAATATGAAATCCCAGAAATAGCTATTTCCAAAAGATCTTATAGGAGTGAGGCCTCCCAGATTCTAGACTAGGTCCTATTATTAAGAAGATAAACTCAGGGCACCTGGGTGGCTTAGTGGGTTAAGCGTCTGCCTTAGGTTCAGGTCATGGTCTCAGAGTTCTGGGATGGAGCACTGCACTAGGCTCTCTGCTCAGTGGGGAGCCTGATTCCCCCCTCTCTCTCTGCCTGCTGCTCTGCCTACTTGTGATCTCTCTCTCTCTCTGTCAAATAAATAAATACCCTCAAACAGCTGTTTGAGGGTAGGCAACATTATACCCATTTTACAGATTAGGAAAACCGAGGTTCAGATAGTTTAGGTAATTTGCTCTAGATTGCAGAGAGCCAGGATTTAAATCCAGGTCTGACTCTGAAGTCTAAGCTTTATTCTACTAAAATATTTTGCCTTCTCATTTTTCATCCAAAAGACAGAAACGATAATACTTGTCTGGCCTCATTTATAACTCTGTGTGTGTGTGTGTGTGTGTGTAACAGAGAAATTGTTGAATCACTATTGTTCATCTGAAACTAATACAGTATTTTGTGTCAACTATGCATGTCAACTATACATAGATTTAAGAAAGGGAAAAAAAAAGTGCCCTGCATTTTATTTGGTCATAAATATCATCACTAAGACCTTAATGGTTCTAGGGTAGGTCTGGCCTTCAGATGCCCTTTGAAGCTGGTATTATCATGTTATTTCATGAATGAGAAAAACTATGTTTGATGACAATAGGTGACTTGCCCCCAAACACATACTAGATCGCATTGCCAGGCTATGGACCCAGGTCTGTGTGATTTCCAAGCCTCCTTTCTAATCACTAGTTTAAACTGCAGGACTTTCATGCCATTATTGAGCAGTAGTGGGCCCGAGGGGAAGGAAGAAACTTATTGTGCAATTATTTGTTGAAACATTTAGATGTAGAACTGGGGTTTACTTTTGCTTCCTTGACATTCTCATGTCTTTCTCATGCGCATTTTGTCTTAGGAAACAACATTCCTCTTTTGTGGAACAAAATCAAGTTTAAAAGACTGATATTCTTCAGGCCCTCTGTTCAACAGATATGCATTAACTACCTATTACCTACCAGGTGCTGCAATATGTACTGGGATCACGAAGATAAGAAAATTATTGGATTAATATAATGACATTCCTATAATAAAGATAGGTACTAAGTGCTGTAAGAACACAGTCAACTGAGTGATTACTTTGAATGTATTTTGTCTAAATTTAAGTCTAATGCAATTTCTTTTCTGTGTTTAAAAACTAGTATTGCCATATAATTTATATATATGTAATATATAATTTAACTAATTTAATATAATTTAACTAATATGTAATTATAGTTTAACTAAAAACTTACTTATTTAACATCCTTATTTTTATATGTGTATAGAAATAAAAGAATAAGCATTTGTTTACACTATTTCAAATTTTAATGACTGTTGTGCATGTTCCCTGATGGGGGACTGAACAAGCTAACCAAAATGTCAAATATCTTTGCTTTTTGTCTGGTTTATATAAAATCAGTGTCAGAGAAAGAACACCTGATTGGCTCTTGGTGACATCACAGGAATTTCTGGGTGGGTAGTCAGTGCAGTGGTCATGGAGAGCAGAGCCCCGTGTCAGTGTCATGATATTTAAACATGCCCAGTGGGTGACTGATCTTGGACTTGTGCACAGAGAGATGGCCACATCCAATGATTGGTATCAGTGAATAGTACATAAGTTTCTGTAGGCTTGCTTGACTTTATCACTTATCACAAACATTACAGTGATTTATGTGATTTCATAATATTATTATAAAACCATTTTAATTATGAATTGTTGGTTAAAATTTGAATCAGCAGTGAACCTGGAAAATAGTAATAATACAGATGGCATGAATTAATTATGACTTACTAAATGCAGTTTAGTAGAAAAAATAATTTCAATTTAGGGCCCAGGGAAGAGACAAAAGGTGGTTTGAAGTTTGGAAACCAAGAGATTGGTTCATTTGCAGTCCCCAATTTTCCTTCTGTTTCTCCTACTTTTCTTACAACCTCTGGGCTTAATTTAAGACTCATCTGAAGGCTTCTGTGTAGTAGTGGAATTTAATTAGTTCCTTTTCTGAATCATTATTGTAGTATATGTTTCTGTGGAAAGATAGTATAACTTGAAAAGTAATTGACATATTCTCAACAGAAGCCAATGAGGAAGTTCAATGTCAATTTAAAATCAAAAATTTCTTGTGCTACTGAAAAGTACTATAGTCCCACCAATTCTCATTGCTTCTTGTGTATCTGATTCCCACATATTTTCAATATATTCCCATATATTTTTGAAAGATCCTAGTCCTGCCAGAATTTTCTCGTGGATCGTGTCAAATATTTTTATGTGTAATGTGTTAACATTAACAACTTGTCTGCATATATTATTTGGTTTCTTTGAACAACTGCCAAATAGATGATCCTATCATAGTTACTTGTGTAAGTAGAGCTTGAATGGTCCTGATTTCTCACTATTCCATTACTTATGAAGTGTGTACATGTGTTATGTATGCTACCTGTTTTATGTGGTACCATGGATCAGAGCTAGGCAATAGTAGATGAAGTCAACATTTAGAAATTACTTGCTGAATTTAATTTGAATTATTCAGATAGGAAAAGTTATGTTGGGAAATTGAAGAAAAGCAAATTTTTCAGACAAAATGTATAATCTTCCCATACTGTTTTGCTATATAACCTTTTAAAAAATTTATTGAGGGGGCTTCTTGCTAGCTTAGTCAGTAGAGCATGCAACTCTGGATCTTGGGGTTATAAGTTCGAGCCCCACTTTGGGTGTAGTGATTACTTAAAAATAAAATATTTTAAAAAATTTTAAAAAATGTTTTGTACTAAAAATTAAGAGAGCTTGTTGAATAAAAATCAAGGCGCATCATGACATAACTCTAAGAAAGCACTTTTGGTGGGAATGCAAGTTGGTGCAGCCACTTTGGAAAACAGTGTGTAGATTCCTTAAGAAATTAAAAATAGAGCTTCCCTATGACCCTGCAATTGCACTACTGGGTATTTACCCTGAAGATACAGATGTAGTGAAAAGAAGGGTTATCTGTATCCCAGTGTTCATAGCAGCAATGGCCACAGTTGCCAAACTATGGAAAGAACCAAGATGCCCTTCAACGGACGAATGGATAAAGAAGATATGGTCCATATGTACAATGGAGTATTATGCCTCCTTCAGAAAGGGTGAATACCCAACTTTTGTACCAACATGGACAGGACTGGAGGAGATTATGCTGAGTGAAGTCAAGCAGAGAGAGTCAATTATCATATGGTTTCACTTACTTGTGGAGCTTCAGGAATAACATGGAAGACACTGGGAGATGGAGAGAAGTGAGTTGGGGGAAATTGAAGGGGGAGACAAACCATGAGAGACTGTGGACTCTGAGAATCAAACTGAGGGTTTCGGAGGCAGGGAGTGGGGGGTTGGGTGAACCTGGTGGTGGGTATTAAGGAGGACACATATTGCATGGAGCACTGGGTGTGGTGCATAAACAATGGATCTTGGAGCACTGAAAAAATAAAAAAATAAAATAGAAAAAAAAGGAAAGCAGTGAAAACAGCACAATTTTTTGTGGTAAAATTAGTGTAAGATTTACCATTTTAAATATTTTTAAAGTGTATGCATGCTTTGGTGGCTTTTAGAATATTCACATTTTTTTAAATTGAAGTACAACTAACATAGAGTGTTATATTAGTTTCAAGTATACAATATAATGATTCCACTATGTTATATTACTCAGTGTTCATTAAGGTAAGTGCCCTCATAATCCTTTCACCTGTTTCACCACTGCCCCCCTCCCCATCCACTTTCCTTCTGGCAACCACCAGTTTGTTCTCTATAGTTAAGAGTCTGGTTTTTGGTCTCTTTTTTCTTTGTTCATTTGTTTTGTTTCTTTAATTCCACATATGAGTGAAATCATATGGTATTTGTCTCTCTCTGATGGACTTATTTCACTTAGCATTATACCTTCTAGGCCCATCCATGCTGTTGCCAGTGGCAAGATCTCATTCTTTTTTTTTTTTTAATGGCTGAGTAACATTCCTGAAACATTCACATTTTAAATGTCCATGAGTATTCACTGTAGTCCAAGTGCCATTTCAAAGGTGAACATAGAAACTAGTCTCTCAGACAACCACCAGACCTACCAAAACACACAATCCCAAATTTTTGTAGGATACTCTTACTCTCCACCTTGGTACTAACCAGCCACTCTTGATTAGCACGAATGGCAAGAATAATTTGGGAGGATCAAGGTGGGGGCAGAGGAAAAGGAGATTTTTAAGGATCAGATGGTATTGTAGAAGATAGGTCCTATGGTAGGGGTTTAGACACTGTTTCCATAGTCATACTATATGAAGGGGAAGCTATAGTAGAGGTGTAAAGCCCCTCTTATGATAGCCACCAGTCTTGGAAAACCCTGGAATTCTGTCTTTATTTTAGGTAAAGACTAATTGAGGAAAGTCTTAATGTGTTATGGGGACTTAGTTTTTTTTCCTTAAGGGAGATGTTATGTCTTACATAATGTACCTGAGGACAAAATTGTTGTATTTTGTCTCTGGAAACTTTATGTCTCTTTTGAATCTTATTATTTGTTACCTGTCAATGATCTACAGAATGTTCTGGAACAAAGAAAGGTATCATCTACATATTGAGTGAGGATTGAATTACAAGGGAAAGTCAAATCCTTTAAATTTACCTTTAAAGTCTGGAAAAAATATGTAGGTCTCCTGTAAATCCCTGAGGTATAATAATCCAAATGTCATGATTTTCCCAGGTTAAGGCAAGTAGGTGTTGGGAATCCAGGTGGAGGGGTATACGAAAGAAGACAGAACCCAAGTCAACAACAGTGAAGTAAGTAGTGTCAGGGAATATACAAGTGAGTAGTATAGTATTAGGAGTTGGGACTAATGGGAACCTAGATTTTACTATTTTATTTATGGCCTAGAGATCTTGAGTTAATTTATCTTTTCCTGTTAGACCTTTCCATAGACAGTGTAGGGGGATAGGGTTTTTTTTCAAGGAGCCCTTAAATTATAGGCCTGAGACTTTCAATTTATTCAGGTATTGAAGGATATGTAGGTAGCTTAGGGAGGGGCGTATTGGAGTCTATTTGCCTTTTAAGGGCTTGGCTTCCCAGTAAATCCTACGCCTGTTATCCTGGAGCTCAAAGAAACTCAGGAATGTGAGGACTGCCAAGGGCTTGTGGAAGTTTGTGTGTGTGTGTGTGTGTTGTGTGTGTGTGTGCACAACACACACAACACACACACACACACACGCCCATAGGAAACTGGAATGATCTATCACAACATATAGAGGGCGAAGATGAGTGGAGGAGGTTATTTAGATGTCAAGTGTTAGTCCAGTGGTAAACATATTATTAACATAACATTCCAAGAAAGCCTCTGCATAATAGATTAATGGAGGTTGTGGAATGTAACAAAAAGACTATGTTGGTCATCTTGGGATCCAAGAAATAGGAAAAGGGATTTAGAAAGGAGAAAAGATTAAGGTAAATCATGTTATTCCCCCACTGAGATTATTTGGCCATACTGAGGGATGATGGTGGGAAGATGTGAGGTGCTGAGGATGGAGTAGGTGACTCCAATGTCTAGCAGAAAGGGGGGCATGATACCTATTGACCGAGAATATTATTTCACACAATGTGTTTGAAGTTATTTGAGGACAGACAAGAGCATATTCCTGGAGGGGAGTCATTAAGATTTTTCAGTTAGTTGACTTATTTTTTGGACAAACTTGAGCTCAACATCCCTTGCAACATCTACAGATATCCTGGTCAAGAGGAGCTGCCTAATCTAAGGTGGCTCAAAGATCTTGGGATAATTTCCTTCAAGTTGTTTCAGTTGGAGAATCATCAGTTTATGTTGTATAGTCTTAGTTTTATCAGTTTTTGCATTTTCATGGTATTATACTGAAGTATGGCTCTCAGAGAGAGGGACATTTTGCCAATAAATACCATGTAGAGGAGCCAGGAAGAATCCCACTTGATAATTTTTTCATGAGATCTGCTGAGAGAACAGCAATTATTCAACTTGCTGCCCTTTTTCAAGGTGGCCCAATCATTTTCCCAGGCTTAGAACATTCCCCTAGATGGAAGCTTGGTGCCAAGCTGTCCTCCAGAATGTTTTATTTAAGCCTCATGGTAACTATCAATCAAAAGCCTAGAGTAGATACACAAAAGACAGAGAATGAAAGCAGATCACTATGGAAAATCATCAATTCACAAATGAAGACAGCAAGAGAGAAAGAAAGGAACAATGGAACTATAAGATCGCCCGAAAACAATAAGATGGCATTAGTAGATCCTTATCTATCAATAATTACCTTAAATGTAGATATATTAAATTCTCTAATCTAAAGGCATTGAGTGGTTGAATTGACTAAAAAACAAGACCCAACTACATGGTACCTCCAGGAGACTGACTTGAACTTTAGAGGCACACATAAGTTCAGAATAAGGGGATAGAAAAAGTTATTCCGTGTAAATGGGAACAAAAAGAGAGCAGTGGTATCTTAACTTATAATCATACAAATAGACTTTAACATAAAAGCTGTAATAAGAGACAAAGGTTATTAAATAATGATAAAGGGGTCAATCCATCAAAAGAATATAACAATTATAAATATATACATGCATCTAACATTGGAATACTAAGTATACTAATAATACTAATTAATAATATTATTTATTTATACTTATAATATATGTATTATATTTATAATAAATAAAACTAATTAATACTAATTAAGTAAATACTAACATATCTGAATGGAAAAATAGACAACAATACAATAATAGTGACTTTGATATCCCATTTTCCAGCAACAGATCATTTAGACAGAAAATCAGTAAGGAAACATTGGACTTGAACTATATTTATTTTTTTTATATATATTTTTAAAGAGTTGTTTTTTCCCTTAAGATTTTATTTATTTATTTGAGAGAGAGAGAACACAGAGGGAGAGGGACAGGGACAAGTAGACTCCATGCTGAGCACCAAGCTGGATGTGGAGCTCAATCCCAGGAACCTGAGATAATGACCTACCCTGAAATCAAGAGTCAGATGCTAACCAAGTGAGCCACTCAGGCGCCCTGAATTGAACTATACTTTAGACCAAATGGAATGAATAGACATATATAAAACATTTCATCCCACAGCAACAGTGTGCACATTCTTCTCAAGTGGACATGGAACATTCTCCAGACTAGATGATATGTTAGGTCATAAAACAAGCCTTAGTATATTGAAGAACATTCAAATTATACAAAGTATCTTTTCTGAACACAGTGATATGAAACTAGAAATCAATAACAAGAGGAAATTTTGGGAAATTTATAAGCATTTCGAAAGTAAACAACACACAACTGAATAATCAGTGGTTTAAAGAAGAAAATCAAAGGGAAATTTATAAGTATTTTAAAATGGGGTTGCCTGGCTGGTTCAGTCACCAGAGCATGCAATTTGATCTCAGGGTCCTGACTTTGAGCTCCACATTTGGTGTAGAACCTACTTAAAATTTTTAAAAAATTTCAAAGAAAGGAACCTAAAACAAATGAAAATGGAAACAACACATCAGAATGTCTGGGATGCTGCAAAATCAGTTCTTAGAAGGAATTTTATAGTGATAAATGCATATATTAGGGGTACAGAAAGATCTCAAAAAATCTAACTTTATACCTCTAAGAACTAGAAAAAGAACAAATTGAGTCCTAAGTTAGCAGAATGAAGGAAATAACAAATGTCAAAGCAGAGATTAATAAAGTAAAACCGGAGAAACATTAGGAAATATCATCAAAATCCAGAGTAGGTTTTTTGAAACAATAAACAAAATTGACAAACCTTTAGATAAAACTAAGAAAAAAGAGAAAATATTCAAATAAAAAAAATCAGAAATGAAAAAGAAAGCAGTATATTTGATTCCACAGAAATACAAATGCTCATAATGACTAGTAGAACTATTATAGGATAACAAATTGGATAACCTAGAATAAATGGAGAAATTCCTAGAAACATACAACCTACCAAGACTGCATCAGGAAGATGTGGAAAATGTGAACAGACCTTCAACTAAGGACATAGAAGCAGTAATCAAAAACTTCCCAACAAACAAAAGCCCAGAACCAAATGGTTTTAGTGAGAAATTCTATCAAACATTTAAACAAAAATTAATGCTGATTCTTCTCAAACTCTTCAAAAGCATTGAGGAGAGGAAAATATCCAAACTCATTTTTTAAGCCTGGTATTATTGGGGCACCTGGATGGCTCAGTGGTTTAAGCCTCTGCCTTTGGCTCAGGTCATGATCTCAGGGTCCTGGGATTGAGCCCCGCATCAGGCTCTCTGCACAGTAGGGGGCCTGTTTTTCCTTCTCTCTCTGCCTGCCTCTCTGCCTACTTGTGATCTCTCCCTCTCTTTCTCTCTCTCTGTGTGTCAAATAAATAAAAATAAAATCTTAAAAAAATAAGCCCAGTATTACTTTGATAGCAAAGCCAGATGAAGATACTACTAGAAAAGAAAACCAGAGGCCAAAGTCCTTAAAGAATATAGGGCATGGATTGCGTGGAGCACTGGGTGTGGTGCAAAAATAATGAATACTGTTATGCTGAAAATAAATAAAAAATAAATAAATTTAAAAAAGAATATAGATGCAGAAACTGTCAACAAAATACTAACAAACTGAATTCAGCAATATATTAAAAAGATCATACAACATGATCAAGTCGGATGTATCTCTGGAATTCAAGGATGATTCAACATATGGGTATCAATAAATGTGATGTATCACATCAATACAAAGAGAGATAAAAGCAATATGATCACTTCAGTAGAAGCAGAAAAAAACATTTGGCAAAATTCAACAACCTTTTATGTAAAAACTCTCAACAAATTTGGTAAAGAAGGAAAATACCTCAACATGATAAATGTTTTATATGACAAACACATAGCTGACATCATACTCAATGGTCAAAGGTCAAAGGCTTTTCCTGTAAGATCAAGATCAAGAAAGGGTGTTCACTCACCACTCCTATTCAATATAGTATGTGAAGTACAGACCAGAGCACTTGGTCAAGGAAACAAAATAAAAGATAAACAAATAAGAAGGGAAGAAATAAAATTCTTTTTGGAGATATTATTTTCTTACATATAGAAAATTCTAAAGAGTCCTCCAAAAAATACCTACTAGAATAAACAAATTTAGTAAAGTTGTAGGATACAAAATTGACAGATATCACTTGTGTTTCCATATAGTATCAATGAAATATCTGAAAATAGATGAAATAAAAACCAGTCCCATTTACATTACATCAAAAACAATAAAATACTTAGGGATTTAAATTTAACCAAGGAGTTGAAAGATCTGTACACTGAAAACTCTGTAAGACTTTGATGAGAGTAATTGAAGGAGATAGAAATAAATAGAAAGATAGCCCATGTACATGGATTGGAAGCTTTAGTATTAGTCATCTATAGATTTGGTGTAATCCCTATCAAATTTCCAGGGGCATTTTCCAGTGAAATAGAAAAGAACAATTCTAAAATTTGTATGGAACCACAAACACCCAAATAGACAAAAACAGCTTGAAAAAGGATAAAGCTGGAGGCATCATACTTCCTGATTTCAAACTATAGTACAAAGCTCTAGTAATCAAAACAATATGGTACCAGCATAAAACTAGACACATGGATGAATGGAATAGAATTCAGTGCCCATAAATAAACCCACACATAGATGGCTAATATTTCACAAGGGAGCTGTGAATACTCAATGGAGAAAGTATAATTTCTTCAATAAATGTTTCCGGGGAAACTGGATAATCACATCCAAAAGAATGGAATCAGACCCCTGACACTACTTATAAATATTAACTTAAAGTGGATAAAAACTTAAGTGTAAGATCTGAAATTATAAAATTTGTAGAAGAAAACTTATGTGGAGAGCTATTTGATGTTGGTCATGGCAGTGATTTTTTGGATATGACACCAAAGCACAAAGAACAAAAGCAAAATAAAAAACTTGGACCACATCAAACTAAAAAGCTTCTGCACAGCAAAAAGAAACAGTCAATAAAATGAAAAGACAGCTATCTATCTGTTAAATGGTCAATATCCAAAATATATGAGGAACTCATACAAATAAATAGCACAAAACTAATAATCCAATTAAAAATGAGCAGAGGACCTGCACAGACATTTTCCCAAAGAAGCATACAAATAGTCATTTTGTACACAAAAGGATGTTCAACCTCATTAATCATCATAAAAATGTAATTCAAAACTACAGTGAGCTATCACCTCACATTTAGACTTGGCTACAGATGACTCTGAAATTCACAGGTTATCTTGCACAGCAGATAGCAGCATGATTTAATAGGAGTTGTTTTACAATTAATCTTAGGTTCTCCTAGTAGTGACTGGAAGATGGCTATTGTTAATTAAAAAAAGGAGAAGAAGATAGTAAGTGTTGGTAAGGATGTGGAGAAAAGGGAATCCCTGTGCACTATTAGTGGGAATGTTATTTGGCATAACCACTATGGAAAATGGTGTTGAAGTTCCTCAAAAATTAAAAGTATAACTACCATATGATCCAGAAATCCTACTTCTGGGTATATATCTTGAAGAAAATGAAGTCAGAATCTCCAAGAGATATCTGCGTTCCATGTTCATTGCAACAGTATTCACAATAGCCAAGACATGGAAGCAACCTAAGTGTCTGTCAATGGGTAAAGACAATGGGATGTACACACAGACATACACACATGCAGACACACACACACACACACACACACTTGTATACAATGGAATATTATTCAGCCACGAGAAGGAAGAAAATCCCAATATTTGCTATAACATGGATGAATATTGAGGGTATTATGGTAAGTGAAATAAGTCAGAGAAAGATACTGTATGATCTCACTTATGTGTGAAATCTGAAAGGCCCAACTCCTGAATGGAGAGTAGAATGGTGGTTACTAGGAACTGGAGGGGGCAGTGTAGGAGTGTAGGCAAGAGGTGCAAACTTCCAGTTATGATAGGAATAAGTTCTGAGGCTCTAATATTGAACATGGTAACTAAAGTTAACGTCATTGTATACTTGAAAGTTGCTAAAAGAATAGTCTTCAATGTTATTACACAAAATAATAGTAATTATGAGGTGATATAGGTGTTTACTAAACCTTTTATGGTAAGTATATTACAATACATATGTGTATTACAATACATATGTGTCATCATGTTTTACACCTTAAACTTAGGCAGTGTTAGATGTTAATTGTGTGTAAATAAAGCTGGAAAGAAATATACGACAATAAAAGTGACTTGGGAGTGAAAAAGTCTTGGGATAGATGGTGGTGATGGCTGCACAGCATCGGGAAGGCAGTGTGGGCTTCTCTGGCAGCTGTCCCTGATGCTTATGTTCTGCTGTCTTGGTGGTGATTGCAGTCAGGGCAGTCTGGAGGAGGGTCTGAAAGAGAGGGCCCCACTGTCTCTCATTGGTTTTAGTAAGGTTATCATGGAGGTGAACTAACCAAGTCTCTAAGGGCTCTTTAGGCTGCTGGGGAAAGTGATTCTTAGGGAAGATTTTTTTCCCACTGCGACACATGGCATTTATTGGCACCAGGGACCTACTTCAAGTTAACAGTAGTACTTGGGCACAAATCAGCTCCTGGGGCATCTGACGGCCCTTGACCCATTGCTGGAAGATCTTGAGCAGTAGCTAAGGAATGGTTTCCCTAGTTTGTTTAGAGTCCCTCTGTTGAATTGCTAATTTGACCTCTCCACTGGTGAACTCATCCATCAAGGGCTAAAGAGAAGGACCTCTTCAAAAGCAAAAATCTTCTGTAAACAATCCACCAGCTCTTCCCAAGACCTAAGTGCTTTACTCTCTTGCAAAAATTCTGTAGCATTCCTTAAGAGTGTCCCATGGGACCCTAAGGCATTTTCTCTTTCAGAATGGCATTGTGCTCAACTGACCATCACGTTCACCAGGACAGTGTGTCAACATGCCCAGTGTCGAGGTTGTCACTGGTCAGTTGAACAACATGCCAAACTGAAATAAAGGTCGGGAGAGAAGAAGAGGTGGCAGCTCCTGAGTGTTTCATCCCCTCACCAGAGTGACACTGAATAAAAATTAGATGGCATTAAGTGCAGACAGGGATGATCATCTCATTGCTGAGGAGCCCTGAACAAAAAGCTCCTTCCTTTCAATAGATACAGGTTGTTGTGGCGCCTGGCTGGCTCAGTTGGTGGGGCGTGCAAGTCTTGATATTGTGGTTGTGGGTTCGAGCCCCACATTGGGTGTAGAGATTACTTAAAAATAAAATCTTTAAAAAGGTAGATGCAGTTTGCTGGTGGCAAGAAGAGGGAGGGCAGGAGTGGAAGTGTTAATTCAGAATAAGGGAAAGTGCCTCACTTGAGGCCATGAATAAGGATGTCTCACTGGAGGCACCTGGGAATGCAGATAATGTATATGAGCATGGCTGGGCCAGGAGGGCCCGAGTCCTTGACTGCAACTCCCTCAAGTAAGTTGCGGGGTACTGTTAAATAACAAAAACTCAACGGAGTTCATTAGAAAGACCTAATTTGCATTATTAATTGACTCGTGATTCAGGTAGCATCCCATCTAGCAAATAGAGTGGAGGTCCAAAGGGCTACAGAAAAGGCTTTTAAACGTAGGAGTGGAAAAAAGGAATTACTAACAAAGAATTCCTTGTTTTAGGCAAGGTCTCCCTCCTGAGGGGATCAGAAGAGGGATATCAGTAAATTTCCTAGTGCTGGCCAGGAAATTCCCATGTTGATTGGTTAAAGGTTACATTTCTGGGGGGTTGAAACTATAATTTAGGTATTAAGCTTGGTTACTACTTGGGGCCTTAAACTAAGTGATGCCATGTGGGGCCTGTGATTTTCTTTTTAACAGCACTGATTGTGTACTCATTGTGGTGTAGGAAGTGTGGCTTTCTCCCATGCGGCCTGCAAGGTAGAGCTTTGTAATGGCCTGTGGTCAGGCCTGAAAGGTCACACATGGGATTTGGGCCTGGATCTGGACTCATTAATACTGATGAATAGAAACAATCTATTCTTATTCAGTATATTCTCTCAAACATTCAGGTGATATTGGTAGGGACTGGGCATTATAAGTTGATTTGCCATTTAGACTTGGCTACAGATGACTCTGAAATTCACAGGTTATCTTGCACAGCAGATAGCAGCATGATTTAATAGGAGTTGTTTTACAATTAATCTTAGGTTCTCCTAGTAGTGACTGAAATTTAATTATCATCCTTATTGCTTTGATTTGTGGTGTGTTGTGGAATATATCTATCTACTGGTCAAGTTTTGTTGGCAATAATTCCAAGAGATTGTCAGTTCTCCTGTTGTGTACTAGGAGCTTGTTGAATTCAAAATTGCTTGATATTAGTGTCATATCAATGGGAGCTTTGGCATTTGTTTTGCTATAGGATAATATTATAATACTGTTTGTTATATTAAGATTTGATGTAGAGTCACTTATTAAAAAAGGATTTAAAAGATCTTATCAACAGTCAAATGCTCCACTGACTGAGCCAGCTAGGTACCCTGGAGTCATTTTTAAAAGGGGAAATTAAAAGAGGAAGACTACTGCTTTTTTAAAAAATTTATTTAACACACAGAGAGAGAGAGAGATCACAAGCAGGCAGAGAGACAGGCAGAGAGAGAGGGGGAAGCAGGCTCCCCAGTGAGCAGAGAGCCCGATGTGGGGCTCTATCCCAGGACCCTGGGATCATGACCTGAGCCAAAGGCAGAGGCTTAACCCACTGAGCCACCCAAGTACCCCCCAGAGGAAGACTATTTCTATTTGTTTTTTAGAATTTGTTCTCACTTTTCATATACCAGTGAGTATAAATACAAAATATTCCTGCATTCAATAAAATAATATGCTATGTAAATATTCTACTCTTGGTACACTTATCCTTACACATATCTTATTCCATTTACAGGAGATATCTACATTTTGCTAGTATATTTTTTGTTTGTTTAATAAGCCTTCATTTATTGAATCCTAGAATTATAGAGCTAGATGAAACCTGAGAGTCTGTTTTAACATACTCAGGCCTGTGATTGAACTCTATATCTACCACACTTGTATGGTTTGGGACTGGTTACCTAACCTGTTACTCATTGTCCTTATCTACAAAATCAAAACATCATACTAGCCCTGTTTGCTTTCCAGCATAAGTACATTTTTACATAATAAAACAATTTGAAAAAGAAAACCACATAATAAAATTAGGTGTAATTTCAATGTATATAAAATCATCACATTGTATACTTTATTGTTTAAATTTTGTCAGATATACCTTAATAAAGCTGAAAAATCAGTGTAATTTACTTTAAAGATAAGGAACGTTTAGTTTGCACAAGGTCACACTGTAGTCCTGTGGCGAAGCAAGAACTAGAATCCGTGTTCCCTGATTCCTACTGTGGCAGTGCGATTAAAACATTGTTTGGGTTTCTTGTTTGTAAGGAGATATCAGAAAAGAACTAGATCTGGGGGGAGGAGTCAAGATGGCGGAGAAGTAGCAAGCTGAGACTGCTTCAGCTAGCCGGAGATCAGCTAGATAGCTTATCTAAAGATTGCAAACACCTGAAAATCCATCGGCAGACCGAAGAGAAGAAGAACAGCAATTCTGGAAACAGAAAAACAACGGCTTTCTGAAAGGTAGGACCGGCGGAGAAGTGAATCCAAAGCGACGGGAAGATAGACCCCGGGGGGAGGGGCCGGCTCCCGGCAGCGGCGGAGCAACCGCGCACAAAATCAGGACTTTTAAAAGTCTGTTCCGCTGAGGGACATCGCTCCAGAGGCTAAACCGGGGTGAAGCCCACGCGGGGTCAGCGTGGCCTCAGGTCCCGCAGGGTCACAGAAGGATCGGGGGTGTCTGAGTGTCGCAGAGCTTGCGGGTATTGGAACGGGAAAGCCGGCTGCAGAGACAGAGCCGACAGTGAGCTCGCAGCTCGGGGTGACCTTGAACCGGTCGCAGGCTCGGTGAGCTCGGAGCGCGGCCGGAGGTCAGGCAGACGGGAGTGACTGGGCGCTGTTCTCTGAGGGCGCACTGAGGAGTGGGGCCCTGGGCTCTCGGCTCCTCCGGGCCGGAGACCAGGAGGCCGCCATTTGTGTTCCCGTCCTCCGGAACTCTACGGAAAGCGCTCAGGGAACAAAAGCTCCTGAAAGCAAACCCGAGCGGATTACTCACCCCGGCCCGGGTAAGGGAGGTGTAATTCCGCCTGGGGCAAAGACACTTGAGAATCACTACAACAGGCCCCTCCTCCAGAAGATCAACAAGAAATCCAGCCGAGACCAAGTTCACCTACCAAGGAGTGCGGTTTCAATACCAAGGAGAGCAGCAGAATTCCAGAGGAGGAGAAAGCCAAGCACGGAACTCATGGCTTTTTTCCTGTGATTTTTTTTTTAGTCTTGCAGTTAATTTAATTTTTTCTTTTTCATTTTTTTTTTTTTCTTTTTCTTCTCGCCTTCGGGTAAAATTTTTTTTTTTTTAACTGTTACCTTTTTCTTTTTTAACGATTTTTTACTAGTTTATCTAATATATATATTTTTTCTTTTTTACATTTTTCTCAGGTGTTTTCTTTTTTAAAAAAAATTTTTTTTTCTTTTCTTTTTTTTTTTCTTTCTTTCTTTTTGAACCTCTTTTTATCCCCTTTCTCCCCACTCACGATTTTGGATCTCTTCTAATTTAGTTAAAGCATATTTTTCTGGGGTTGTTGCCACCCTTTTAGTATTTTACTTGCCCCTTCATTTACTCTTATCTGGCCAAAATGACAAGACGTAAAAATTCAACGCAAAAAAAAGAACAAGAGGCAGTACCGAAGGCTAGGGACCTAATCAATACAGACATCGGTAATATGTCAGATCTAGAGTTCAGAATGACAATTCTCAAGGTTCTAGCCGGGCTCGAAAAAGGCATGGAAGATATTAGAGAAACCCTCTCGAGAGATATAAAAGCCCTTTCTGGAGAAATAAAAGAACTAAAATCTAACCAAGTTGAAATCAAAAAAGCTATTAATGAGGTGCAATCAAAAATGGAGGCTCTAACTGCTAGGATAAATGAGGCAGAAGAAAGAATTAGTGATATAGAAGACCAAATGACAGAGAATAAAGAAGCTGAGCAAAAGAGGGACAAACAGCTACTGGACCACGAGGGGAGAATTCGAGAATTAAGTGACACCATAAGACGAAACAACATTAGAATAATTGGGATTCCAGAAGAAGAAGAAAGAGAGAGGGGAGCAGAAGGTATACTGGAGAGAATTATTGGGGAGAATTTCCCCAATATGGCAAAGGGAACGAGCATCAAAATTCAGGAGGTTCAGAGAACGCCCCTCAAAATCAATAAGAATAGGCCCACACCCCGTCACCTAATAGTAAAATTTACAAGTCTCAGTGACAAAGAGAAAATCCTGAAAGCAGCCCGGGAAAAGAAGTCTGTAACATACAATGGTAAAAATATTAGATTGGCAGCTGACTTATCCACAGAGACCTGGCAGGCCAGAAAGAGCTGGCATGATATTTTTAGAGCACTAAACGAGAAAAACATGCAGCCCAGAATACTATATCCAGCTAGGCTATCATTGAAAATAGAAGGAGAGATTAAAAGCTTCCAGGACAAACAACAACTGAAAGAATTTGCAAATACCAAACCAGCTCTACAGGAAATATTGAAAGGGGTCCTCTAAGCAAAGAGAGAGCCTACAAGTGGTAGATCAGAAAGGAACAGAGACCATATACAATAACAGTCACCTTACAGGCAATACAATGGCACTAAATTCATATCTCTCAATAGTTACCCTGAATGTGAATGGGCTAAATGCCCCTGTCAAAAGACACAGGGTATCAGAATGGATAAAAAAACAAAACCCATCTATATGTTGCCTCCAAGAAACTCATTTTAAGCCCGAAGACACCTCCAGATTTAAAGTGAGGGGGTGGAAAAGAATTTACCATGCTAATGGACATCAGAAGAAAGCAGGAGTGGCAATCCTTATATCAGATCAATTAGATTTTAAGCCAAAGACTATAATAAGAGATGAGGAAGGACACTATATCATACTCAAAGGGTCTGTCCAACAAGAAGATTTAACAATTTTAAATATCTATGCCCCCAACGTGGGAGCAGCCAACTATATAAACCAATTAATAACAAAATCAAAGAAACACATCAACAACAATACAATAATAGTAGGGGACTTTAACACTCCCCTCACTGAAATGGACAGGTCATCCAAGCAAAAGATCAACAAGGAAATAAAGGCCTTAAACGACACACTGGACCAGATGGACATCACAGATATATTCAGAACATTTCATCCCAAAGCAACAGAATACACATTCTTCTCTAGTGCACATGGAACATTCTCCAGAATAGATCACATCCTCGGTCCTAAATCAGGACTCAACCGGTATCAAAAGATTGGGATCATTCCCTGCATATTTTCAGACCACAATGCTCTAAAGCTAGAACTCAACCACAAAAGGAAGTTTGGAAAGAACCCAAATGCATGGAGACTAAACAGTATCCTTCTAAAGAATGAATGGGTCAACCGGGAAATTAAAGAAGAATTGAAAAAAATCATGGAAACAAATGATAATGAAAATACAACGGTTCAAAATCTGTGGGACACAATAAAGGCAGTCCTGAGAGGAAAATATATAGCGGTACAAGCCTTTCTCAAGAAACAAGAAAGGTCTCAGGTACACAACCTAACCCTACACCTAAAGGAGCTGGAGAAAGAACAAGTAAGAAACCCTAAGCCCAGCAGGAGAAGAGAAATCATAAAGATCAGAGCAGAAATCAATGAAATAGAAACCAAAAAAACAATAGAAAAAATCAACGAAAGTAGGAGCTGGTTCTTTGAAAGAATTAATAAAATTGATAAACCCCTGGCCCGACTTATCAAAAAGAAAAGAGAAAGGACCCAAATAAATAAAATCATGAATGAAAGAGGAGAGATCACAACTAACACCAAAGAAATACAAACTATTATAAGAACATACTATGAGCAACTCTACGGCAATAAATTTGACAATCTGGAAGAAATGGATGCATTCCTAGAAACATATAAACTACCACAACTGAACCAGGAAGAAATAGAAAGCCTGAACAGACCCATAACCAGTAAGGAGATTGAAACAGTCATTAAAAATCTCCAAACAAACAAAAGCCCAGGGCCAGATGGCTTCCCGGGGGAATTCTACCAAACATTTAAAGAAGAACTAATTCCTATTCTCCTGAAACTGTTCCAAAAAATAGAAATGGAAGGAAAACTTCCAAACTCATTTTATGAGGCCAGCATCACCTTGATCCCAAAACCAGACAAGGATCCCACCAAAAAAGAGAGCTATAGACTGATATCCTTGATGAACACAGATGCGAAAATACTCAACAAAATACTAGCCAATAGGATTCAACAGTACATTAAAAAGATTATTCACCACGACCAAGTGGGATTTATTCCAGGGCTGCAAGGTTGGTTCAACATCCGCAAATCAGTCAATGTGATACAACACATCAATAAAAGAAAGAACAAGAACCATATGATACTTTCAATAGATGCTGAAAAAGCATTTGACAAAGTACAGCATCCCTTCCTGATCAAAACTCTTCAAAGTGTAGGGATAGAGGGCACATACCTCAATATCATCAAAGCCATCTATGAAAAACCCACCGCAAATATCATTCTCAATGGAGAAAAACTGAAAGCTTTTCCACTAAGGTCAGGAACACGGCAGGGATGTCCATTATCACCACTGCTATTCAACATAGTACTAGAGGTCCTAGCCTCAGCAATCAGACAACAAAAGGAAATTAAAGGCATCCAAATCGGCAAAGAAGAAGTCAAATTATCACTCTTCGCAGATGATATGATCCTATATGTGGAAAACCCAAAAGACTCCACTCCAAAACTGCTAGAACTTATACAGGAATTCAGTAAAGTGTCAGGATATAAAATCAATGCACAGAAATCAGTTTCATTTCTCTACACCAACAGCAAGACAGAAGAAAGAGATATTAAGGAGTCAATCCCATTTACAATTGCATCCAAAACCATAAGATACCTAGGAATAAACCTAACCAAAGAGACACAGAATCTATACTCAGAAAACTATAAAGTACTCATGAAAGAAATTGAGGAAGACACAAAGAAATGGAAAAATGTTCCATGCTCCTGGATTGGAAGAATAAATATTGTGAAAATGTCTATGCTACCTAAAGCAATCTACACATTTAATGCAATTCCTATCAAAGTACCATCCATCTTTTTCAAAGAAATGGAACAAATAATGCTAAAATTTATATGGAACCAGAAAAGACCTCGAATAGCCAAAGGGATATTGAAAAAGAAAGCCAACGTGGGTGGCATCACAATTCCGGACTTCAAGCTCTATTACAAAGCTGTCATCATCAAGACAGCATGGTACTGGCACAAAAACAGACACATAGATCAATGGAACAGAATAGAGAGCCCAGAAATAGACCCTCAAATCTATGGTCAACTCATCTTCGACAAAGCAGGAAAGAATGTCCAATGGAAAAAATACAGCCTCTTCAATAAATGGTGCTGGGAAAATTGGACAGCCACATGTAGAAAAATGAAATTGGACCATTTCCTTACACCACACACAAAAATAGACTCAAAATGGATGAAGGACCTCAATGTGCGAAAGGAATCCATCAAAATCCTTGAGGAGAACACAGGCAGCAACCTCTTCGACCTCTGCCGCAGCAACATCTTCCTAGGAAGAACGCAAAAGGCAAGGGAAGCAACGGAAAAAATGAACTATTGGGATTTCATCAAGATCAAAAGCTTTTGCACAGCAAAGGAAACAGTTAACAAAATCAAAAGACAACTGACAGAATGGGAGAAGATATTTGCAAACGACATATCAGATAAAGGACTAGTGTCCAGAATCTATAAAGAACTTAGCAAACTCAACACCCAAAGAACAAATAATCCAATCAAGAAATGGGCAGAGGACATGAACAGACATTTCTGCAAAGAAGACATCCAGATGGCCAACAGACACATGAAAAAGTGCTCCATATCACTCGGCATCAGGGAAATACAAATCAAAACCACAATGAGATATCACCTCACACCAGTCAGAATGGCTAAAATCAACAAGTCAGGAAATGACAGATGCTGGCGAGGATGTGGAGAAAGGGGAACCCTCCTACACTGTTGGTGGGAATGCAAGCTGGTGCAGCCACTCTGGAAAACAGCATGGAGGTTCCTCAGAATGTTGAAAATAGAACTGCCCTATGACCCAGCAATTGCACTATTGGGTATTTACCCTAAAGATACAAATGTAGTGATCCAAAGGGGCACGTGCACCCGAATGTTTATAGCAGCCCTGTCCACAATAGCCAAACTATGGAAAGAACCTAGATGTCCATCCACAGATGAATGGATCAAGAAGATGTGGTATATATACACAATGGAATACTATGCAGCCATCAAAAGAAATGAAATCTTGCCATTTGCGACAACATGGATGGAACTAGAGCGTATCATGCTTAGCGAAATAAGTCAAGCAGAGAAAGACAACTATCATATGATCTCCCTGATATGAGGAAGTGGTGATACAACATGGAGGCTTAAGTGGGTAGGAGAAGAATAAATGAAACAAGATGGGATTGGGAGGGAGACAAACCATAAGTGACTCTTAATCTCACAAAACAAACTGAGGGTTGCTGGGGGGAGGGGGTTTGGGAGAAGGGGGTGGGATTATGGACATTGGGGAGGGTATGTGCTTTGGTGAGTGCTGTGAAGTGTGTAAACCTGGTGATTCACAGACCTGTACCCCTGGGGATAAAAATATATGTTTATAAAAAATAAAAAGTTAAAAAAAAAAAAAAACTAGATCTTATGGGTAATGTCTTTTTAAAACTGTTATGGGAGGGGCACCTGGGTGGCTCAGTGGGTTAGGCTGCTGCCTTCGGCTCAGGTCATGATCTCAGGGTCCTGGGATCGAGTCCCGCGTCAGGCTCTCTGCTCAGCAGGGAGCCTGCTTCCCTCTCTCTCTCTCTCTGCCTGTTTTCTGCCTACTTGTGATCTCTCTCTGTCAAATAAATAAATAAAATCTTAAAAAAAAAACTGTTATGGGAAAGTTGCATATATGGTCCTTATTAGAGGTGGAAATGGGACCCTCCAGGGGATCACACAGAAGGTGAGAAGAATTTTCAGAGAATAGAAATCTAAAGAAAAAAAATTAAGAATAGATCATGGCAATTAAAATTTAAGAGTCATTAATTTTGAATGAAGATATTTGAGGAGAAGTAAATCATTCAAATAAAAATGTTTAAATGCAAGTTTTATGACCTAGGCCAATTTGAGTATTCACCAGTTCACAAGTTTTTTTTTTTTTTAATTTTTAAAGATTTGTTTATTTATTTGAGAGAGAGAGAAACTATCTCAAGCAGACTCAGCATTGAGTGTCAGGCCCGACTCAGGGCTCAGCCACATGATGATGAGATCATGACCCAGGACAAAACCAAGAGTCACACACTCAACTCACCAAGCCACCCACGCTCAACTGACTGAGCCAGTTCACAGGCTCTTTAGTCAATATTTTGGTAGCCTCCAGTAGTTTGGGTAAATGAGGGTTATACATTGCTCCTTACTATACTCCCCTCCTGTCAAGCCTCCTTAGCAAGTGATATATTACAAGGAAAAGAAATTCTTGATTCTGACAAGTGAGCTAAATTCTGTAAACAAGCAGGCCTGGAGACAGCCATATAGCCTATGTATGTAGCTTAGAGGAAGCCCATTTCTGCCTTTAGGCAATCTGCTTTCTCCTTGTATAATGGATATCACTTACTGGTGGATGCAGTGGTACACACATGGCAAGAGTAGCTGTCTTTTTTTTTTTTTTTTTTTTTTTAAGAGTAGCTGTCTTTATAGTCAGTCAGGAAATACAGAATCAATAGCTCAGCTAGAGAAGGCTTAGTAGCCAGGTGTCGAGGTGGTCGATTAAAACAGCAAGCCAGAGTGAAAGTAATAATTAGCCTTTTTTCACTTACTGTGATGGCGTAAGCAAGAGACCAGAGAGACAGTGCCACGTATTAGTTTTCTAGGGCTGCTGTAATGTAGTACCACATACTGGGTGGATTGAACAACAGAAACTTCCTGTCTCCCAGTTCCAGAGGCCAGAAGTCCAAGAGCAAGTTGTCAGCAGTGTTGCTTCCGTCAGCCATGAGGGTAAATTTGTTTCATGCCTCTCCTTGTGGTTTCATGGAAATCTTTGGTGTTATTTGGCTTGTGCACACATCAACCTAATCTCTGCATTTATTCTCACATGGCATTCTTCCTGTGTGTGTGTGTCTGTGTCCAAATTTCCACTTTTTACAAAGACATTAGTCATATTGGAATAAGGACCACCTTTCTGACCTCATTTTAACTTGATTAGCTCTTTAAAGACCCTATCTCCAAGTAAGGTCTCATTCTCAGGTACTGAGGGATAGGACTTCAACATAAGAGTTTTGGGGAACAAAATTCAATCCATAACATGCCAGCTCTCCCAGTCTTTCAGTTTTCCCCATGGAGCAGCACTGAGTAAAGATCAGATATATCAGAACAGGCGGGAGGGATCATCTCACTACTGAAGGAGTTCTGAACAAAGGGCTCCCACCATTCAGTCAACTCAAAAGGCTTAGGAGAGGGGCACCTGGGTGGCTCTGTCATTAAGAGTCTGCCTTCAGCTCAGGTCATGATCTCAGGGTCCTGGGATCCAGCCCCATGTCGGACTTCCCTGCTCAGTGGAGAGTCTGTTTCTCCCTCTGCCTGCCACTCGCCCTGCTTGTGTGTGTGCCTCTGTGTGTGTGCTTGTGCACATGTGCCTCTCTTTCTCTCTCCAATCAATCAATCAATCAATCAGTCAATCTTTTTTAAAAAGGCCTAGGAGAGGTAGAAAGGAAAGTCTAATAGTGGAAAATTCCTGAGTACTGAGTCAGACTGAAGAAAAGTGTCTTAGCAGAAGTGTCTGAGAGAGGCTTCAGCAAGGGGCCATTGATACAGAGGCCCTCCAGGAAAGGCATTTAGGCCGGGAATGCAGATACACATAAAAGCATGATCTGCCAGGAGACCTGAGTCCTTGACAATGACTCCCTCCAGACTGTACACCAAGTCTGGTATGGGGAAGGAAGCTTTTTCCTATGAGGCCTGCTAGATAAATATTTTTCTTTTTCTTTTTTTTTTAAGGTAAAACTTTTAAAATTGCATATGGCCTGCCATGAAGGATCACATATAGGGTTTTGGACTGGAGTCTGACTCCTTACTGTGACATCCATCACATGGAGAGTCAAAAGACTATCAGTGTTTAAACTCGAGACACTGCTCTGAAGTTACTAAACAGCTGGGTTCTTAGAACTAGGTATTTACAAAGCAAGGATAAAAATAACATACAACCTCAGTTATCACAAACATGCTCTTTGTAACAGGTTCAGTGTAAACTAAGTCATATTTACTCCAAATCACAAGTTGCATAGCTTTGCCTAAATCTAAAAAAATTTTTTTCAATAGTCGCTTTTTTAAGAATGTTCGACTTGCTGAAAATTCCATGTAATTTGCTCCATTGAATGTCCCATATTATAAATTTGTTTTGCTATCTTCTTGTAATGTAGGTCATTGCTTTATCTTTTGTAATTAAACTCAAATTGAATTATCCTTACCAGCAAGAGAATACAGGTGATACTCTGTATTTTATATTATGTTATAGGGAAACATGGTATCTGACCATGCTATTAGTCATGCTGAGTTTGGCTATATGATAAAAGCCTGATTCCTCCATTGCTTCTCTATTTATGGCTAAAAAGCCATAGGTGTTCACTGGCACCATACAAATGTCCAGTGTCCCAATATCCATTCCCTTAGTATCAGATGAAAACCCTTGCCACATAGTTGAAAACCCTTGCCCATAATCTCATTAGGGATTGTATATGGTGATATTCCAATATTAGCTGGCTGTTTTCTGCAAAGTGAAACTTTCCCCCATCTGTTTGGGGTACTTCAGTGTGTTAGTTTTCTATTGCTGTGTGACTAATTACCACACACTTAATGGTTAAAACAACACATATTTATTAGCTCACATTTATATATCTTAGAAATCCAAGTGGGCTCAACTGGGTTCTCTGCTTATAAGGCTGAAGTCAGTGTTGAATGAGGTGTTGGAAGAATCTAGTTCCTTGCAGTTATAGTCTCAAGTCCCATTTTTCTTGCTACCTGCTAGCTGGGGGCCAACTCTCTGCTCTTAGATGTTCCCTGCATCAAGTCATTCTCATAATTAAAATCTCTCTGAAGAGAGTTGGGGTAAATTGGAAGGGGAGGTGAACCATGAGAGACTACGGACTCTGAAAAACAATCTGAGGGGTTTGAAGGGGCGGGGGGGTGGGAGGTGGGAGGTTGGGGGAACCAGGTGGTGAGTATTAGGGAGGGCATGGATTGATGGAGCACTGGGTGTGGTGCAAAAACAATGAATACTGTTAGACTGAAAAGAAATTTAAAAAAATCTCTTTGACTTCCTCTTCTGACACCATGCAGAGAAAACTTTGTTTCAAATATGTTTGCATGATAAGATAAATGGGAGTAATCTCTTTGTCATATAAGGTAACATAATTATGGGAGTGATATTTCATCATATTTACAGGTTCCATCCATTGGGGGTCATTCTTCGAATTCTGTCTAGCACACTTGGTTGTCTCAGAACACAGTTTTCACTGGAAAAGCCCAATAAATGTTCAATCCTTCCTTTTATCTTTAATTACCTCTCAAACTGGCATTTGACCATAACTTGCTAAGCATGTGTCTCTAGGTCTCCAACCAGTTTTGATTCCTTTGGATCATTTTACAGTACGTGGCATGCTAATTCGGTAAAGTTCCCCATCATTTCAGCTATCTATTGATGTGTAAAACAGAAACTGTTTATTAGTTCTCATGATTCTGTAGACTGGGCCGTTCTTCTGCTCCACATAGCATCAACTGGGATCTCTTGGTCCGTCATTCAACTGTTTTTAGCTGGTGGTTGGCCTGAAATTAGAAGATCCAAGAAGATTTCTTTCATATTTCTGGAACCATGGTATTGATAATTAGCAAGAGTTTCTTCATTTTTTCCTCCATGTGACCTCTCTCTCCATAAGATATCTCATCTCCCAGACTTTTCATATGTCTCTCTCCTGATAGCAAGATTAAACAGTGTTTTCCTTTCCTTCTCCTAAAGGAAAGGAAAAGTGAATTGGGGGAAATTGGAAGGGGAGATGAACCATGAGAGACTGTGGACTCTGAAAAACAAACTGAGGGGTTTGGAGGGGAGAAGGGTGAGGAGTTATGTGAGCCTGGTGGTGGGTATTAAGGATGGCACGGTTTGCATGGAGCACTGGGTATGGTGCATAAACAATGAATCTTGGAACACTGAAAAAATAAAATTAAATTAAAAAAATAGTGTTTTCCTAAAATTCATGTCCATCTGGAACCTGTGAATATGACCTTATTTGGAGATAGGATCTTTGCCGATATAATCAAGTTAAGATGAGCTCATACTTGATTAGGGTGGGCCTAAATCAAATTACTGGTGTCCTTATAAAGAGAAAAAGACAAAGCGACACCCAGAGGAGAATACCAGGTGAAGACAGAGATTGGACTGGTGCAGCCCGATAAGAGAAGGAATTCCAGTGATTGCAGGGAGCTAAGAAGCTAGAAAGAGGCAATGAAAGGGGAGCCTGGGTGGTTCAGTCAGTTAAGTTTCTGACTTGATTTCTGCTCAGGTCATGATCAGTGTCTTGAGATCGGGTCCCGCATGGGTCTCCACACTCAGTGTAAAGTGGGCTTGGAATTCTCTCTTCCTTTTCCCTCTGCTCCTCCCTCTCCACCCCCAACTGCTCGTGCACTCACACATTCTCTTTCTCTCTCTCTCAAATAAATAAAATCTTTTTTTTAAAAAATTATTTATTTGACAGAGAATGAGAGAGAGTGAGAGAGAGAACACAAGCAGGGGGAGTGGGAGAGGGAGAAGCAGGCTTCCCACTGAGCAGGGATCCCAATGCAGGGCTTGCTCCCAGGATCCTGGGATCATGACTTGAGCCAAAGACAGATGCTTAATGACTGAGCCACCCAGGCACCCCCAAATAAAAAATTTTTAAAAAAGAAAGAAGCCAGAAAGTATTCTTCCCTAGAGATTTCAGAAAGAGCATGGCCCTGCTGACATCTTGTTTCTGTGAGAGAATAAATTTCTGTTTTAGTCCAATCAGTTTGTGATACTTTGTTACTGCAGCCCTGGAAACCAATACATCTCCCATTAACCAAAACAAATTGCATGACCAGAAGGAATGTGGGAAAATTCTAGAAAATGGTAGAAGTACCAAGGGGTGTGATGGATAGGAGACCACCAATGTAACAGTCTACCAGTTTGCCATCTTTCTCTTTGTGATTCATATCCTTCCTGCAAGGAATCTTATCCCATTAAGGTCTTGGGCTTAGGTTTGAGCCTGGAATCTTTTCATCTAAATCTCATCCTGGTGCAGATGAAGTTCCTTGGTTGCATCTCCTCAATTCTAGAGACCTGTGAACACAAAGAAGTAGCCTTCCCTCCACACACCCAACATACAGTGTCAAGACCGAATCATGATAATCACAATAGGCACTGTCTTCCCCAAAAGGGATAGAATGGGAGGCCAAAAAAACTAAGAATTTACTGGCTCATAACAGTTCTGAAATCTAGCTGATTGACTGCTACCAGTTCCTCTTGCTCTGAAGGCAGGGAATTTTTCAACAGCCATCAAATAAAAAAGCAAATGACATAGATAAGGGGAGACTGTATGTGAAACTATTACAAGAGTGGGAAAGGGACTGTTGGGAGAAGGCTTTGATCACGAGATCTGCAAATGTCTAAGTAGTCAGAGAAGAAATGTTCTTTTATAGGAAGGAATAAACTCGTCTAGAAAGAACCAGGTACAGGGAAGCAGGTGAATGTGAGTGGCATGACCAGACAGTAGGTCAGAGAATGTTTTACACTGAGGTCAGCCTGTTCTCAGAAGGTTCTCAGAAGGGGTTGTTAATGTATGCTAGCTCAGACTGTAGGTGGGCCAACATTCAAGGCCCTGGGGAAAGGACTGAATCTTTTTTTTTTTTTCATTTTTATTTATTTTTTATTTTTTATAAACATATAATGTATTTTTATTGGAGTGAATCTTAACCAAAGTTTGGTTAATACACATTTGTTCCCTTTGACCACTAGACAAAACAGTTCAATGAATTGCTTCTGAGGCAAAGAATGGGAACTTGCAGTGTCTCTGTATAGCCTTGTCCTAGGTAAATAAGGGGGACATTTGTAATCACAGGGCTCAGGTAGCTTTCGATATTGTCACAATCTGTAACATACAAGAAATATTCCCGTTATACCAGGAAATCACTTTTTTCTGGGAATAATAGTTTCTTCCTTTGTCTATTGTTTTTGGTATAAGCCCCCTTTAATATCTGAAGATGTCTTAATTTCTGCTGTTATTTTCTCTAATACATCCCTGTGTAAGGTTATGTTTCTGCCAGGATATTCCTGTGACATTTCACATTTTAGGTTATATTTTTGAATATTTCAGTTTATCGTTTATTAAGTAGTAAGGTAGCCATAGCCAAATCCTGATATCCCTTTGCTGTGTCCATCCAGTTAAACCTAGGGCTATCTTTGTCCATCCAGAGAATTGCGTTGACATTAGAAGTAATTTCAATGACTAATAGTCATTTCAGGGTTAATACCTAGTGTTTACTACACCTTCCATGAAATCCTTATTATTGAACTTTATAGTACTCTGAGTAAAACTGCCCTAAATCGGATAATATCTGTGTTTGTCGGTATAGGTTCACGTAAGTTTATAATTTTATATTGTGATGGAAACTGGACTAATTTAACATACCAGCTTGAAATAGACCATGTTATGGCAGCCATAGACTGTTTAATAAAGTCAGCATAAGTGGATAGACAACATATGAAAGGGGAGTCCTGAATTTGTTGTATAGTACTTTACAGGAGCCTTGGATGTGTACTGGGTCTCAGAACACATCATTGTCCTGTTATTTTTGTTATTAAAATCACAATAAACATCCAAAAGATAGTGATTAGTGTCAAGATCAACTTGGTCATTGTATCACGTGGAGCTGGGTGAAGAAAAAGTATCACGTCTTGAAAGGACCCCTGTCTATAGTGAAGTTGTATAGCTGGGTATCTTAACTACAGAAACAATATATGTATGTTTATTAATGAGTAGTTTGACTAACTAGGAAGTGACCTTCTTGTCTCCCCCTTCAGCAAGGGTGTTTTCCATGAAGTAACCTAGTTTTCTTGCCAGGTGAATAAACAGGTAGGCTTCAGGTTTGATATTTCTTGCTACATTGGGGACTGGTTTCTGTATCCGGGTTGGGTGCTGTAAAATGGTGGCAGCTCACTCTGATCTTAAAATATCTTTACTACAATGGCATTATATATATTTTTTAAAGATTTTATTTACTTATTTGATAGATAGAGATCACAAGTAGGCAGAGAGGCAGACAGAGAGAGAGGAAGGGAAGCAGGCTCCCTGCTGAGCAGAGAACCAGATGCAGGGCTCGATCCCAGGACTCTGGGATCATGACCTGAGCCAAAGGCAGAGACTTTAACCCACTGAGCCACCCAGGCGCCCCCAATGGCATTATATTAATTGAGAGGAATTCTTCTAAAGAGGTCTGCAACCAAGAATAAAATGTTACTATATACTTGTAACTACCAGCTGATCTGTTGGTGGTGTACTGAAAATAAAATAATTTGACATACCAGCTTATGAATAAATGGTTAGGCCTCTGGTATTTATTCCATCATGGGCACAATCTTTACCACTTTACACTATTCAAGAAGAACTGATCAAACCGATCCATTTTATGTGCCTGGTTCAAATTATCCTAAGTGCTTTGCAATGATCACATCTTAAAATAGGGATAAAATGGACCTATACAATTGGAATGAGACCAAAACTGCTTAATTAATCTGGGGACATAAGTGTTCATATCATCTTTCTTTATGCATAGTAAGGATGAAAAGCCTAAATTTTTTGGCCCATGCCTACTCAGGTTTTTGTATGGACTGGCACAGATAAGTGTATTTTCTAGGAAGACTTTTCAGTAAAATATCATCAAATCAAGGTAAAGGAGATAGCCCTATTTCCCTTATATTATTCTGCTAGTATCAGTTATGAAATATCACCACCTAATACATTTAGTGCTCTAGTCCGACTCATGTTATTAGCAATATGTGGACACATATTATTTATTTTATTCTTCAGTAGCTTTATTGAGATATAATTTACACTCCATAAAATTCATCCATTTTAAGTATACAGTTCATTGGCTTTCAGTAAATTTACAAATCTATACAACCATCACCCTAAGCCAGTTTTAAAATATTTACATTAGTCTAAAACACTTCTCATGCCCATATGTAGTCACTACCTGCCCCACATACCCTCTTCTTCCCAACAGCCCTAGGCTACCACTAATCTATTTTCTATCTGTATGGATTTGTCTATTCTGGGCATTTCACACTAGTGGAACAATATAACATGAGGCCTTTCATGATTGGCTTCTTTACTTAGCATAATGCTTTCAAGGTTCTTCCATAATGTAACATGTATCAGGACATATTACTTTTTATTGCTGAGTAATACTCCATTGTATGGACATACTGAATTTTTAAATTTATTCATCAGGTGATAGACATTGGCTTGTCTCTACTTTTTGGCTATTATAAATAATGCTGCTATGAACATCCCTATAGAAGTTCTAATGTTGACATATCTTTGTGAGTTTTTTTTTTTTTAAAGATTTTATTTATTTATTTGACAGAGAGAAATCACAAGTAGATGGAGAGGCAGGCAGAGAGAGAGAGGGAAGCAGGCTTCCTGCTAAGCAGAGAGCCCGATGCGGGACTCGATCCCAGGACCCTGAGATCATGACCTGAGCCGAAGGCAGCGGCTTAACCCACTGAGCCACCCAGGCGCCCCTCTTTGTGAGTTTTTAAAAATATTTTTTATTAAGTATTTCAGTGGTTGGCCACATGTTTGGCCATCTGTATTATGTACATATCCTGGGAATAAACTGGTTTAAACTAATCCCTGATTTATAAAATTATTGAATACTTGGTGATTTACATAAATCATTAGCTGGGTTCCTGTTTTTGAGGACTATAGCTGTAACCATGAGTATGACAGCTTTTCGGGTTCTGTGAGTTCTTGCAAATCATTGATCCTGAGGGTGGTCTTGGGGGAACCCCTGAGACAGGATTCAAGTATTGTTTTCCAATACCTCATTTAGTTTGCTCATATAAATGAATCAGGATTTTTAAAAACAGCATAATGTAGAGAATAAGGAAGTGTCTCCAACAATCCATTTTTAATGCCTTGAGACTACTGTTTTGAGGATTTAGCAAACAATATTGCTTTGAAAATGTATAAAACTGAGGGCTTGGGTGGCTCAGTGGGTTAAGGCTCTGCCTTCGGCCCGGGTCATGATCTTAGGGTCCTGGGATCGAGCCCTACATTGGGCTCTCTGCTCAGCAGGGAGCCTGCTGTCCCCCCTCCCTGGCCTGCTTCTGCCTACTTGTAATTTGTTTGTCAAATAAATAAATAAAATCCTGAAAAAAGAAAATATATAAAACTAGTTATTGATGACACACGAGATGGTTTAACCATCAGTTTACTTAGGTAGGGCATTGATACACAACCAGGCCAGTGCCCCTACAAAATCAGAGAATGGCTCTAGTTGGTCTGGTGCTAATGCAGTGTATGTCAGCCATCACTACACATTAGAATCACTTGGGAAGCTTTTTAAACTAATGATGTCCAGGCCCCACATCCAGAGATTCTGATTTAATTGTTGCAGGAGTATAGACTGGGGATTAGTGGTTTTTTTAAGGGTTTGTAATGGACAGTGAAAATTGAGAACCACTGTAAAGGAAGATACATCATACCCTGTGCAGTCTGCAGCCCTATGAATGGGTTAATCATAGCATTATAGAACCATTCCCAGTAATGCATCATCCTGAGGAAAATTCACATCCTGTCATATTGACTGAGTACAAGATATCTTTAATATTACTGGGGACATTTGTTTTGCATTATAGTGGTTGGGGACTGTCACATGACTTTGTGGAAATTAAGCTCATTTTTTCCATTCTTTAGCTACTTCTGATAGGGATCTATCTCCCTTGACCTTGCTCTGGGAATTGTTATTGTGGCAGCATTAAGTTGTTTATGAGTATCTCTCCGGAGCTCTAGTGCTCCCCATTTTGATGTAGTCTCTCATTTGATTCCCTACATGGTGCACTAGTATCTTTTGCCTGTTTCCCATTACTACTGGGACAGCAGTGTTTGTAATCATCTTTCCCCTATTCCAGCTGAAGTCAAATAGAAGGGGACTCGAAAACCCCACTGTTTATCTATGTTATTTGCATGTTCCCCCAATATTTTATTGTAAATTTTATTTATTTATTTATTTGACAGAGATCACAAGTAGGCAGAGAGGCAGGCAGAGAGAGAGAAGAGGAGGAAGCAGGCTCCCCGCTGAGCAGAGAGCACGATGCAGGCTCGATCCCAGGACCCCGAGATCACGACCTGATCCAAAGGCAGAGGCTTAACCCACTGAGCCACCCAGGCGCCCCACACAGGCCCATATTTTTTGTGCAGTTTCTCCACAACTTTTATTTTGGTTCATCTAGTCATCGTGAAGGAGCAAGTGAAATTCCAGACTCCAAATACAAGTAAACAGTAGTAAAACCAAACTGTATATTGGTGCCTTTTTAAAGATGTTATTTATTTATTTATTTGACAGAGATCACAAGTAGGCAGAGAGGCAGAGAGGAGGAAACAGGCTCCCTGCTGAGCAGAGAGCCAGATGCAGGACTCAATCCCAGGATCCTGGGATTGTGACCTGAGCCAAAGGCAGAGGCTTAACCCACTGAGCCAGCCAACAACCTTGTTACCTTTTTAGAGGTCTTCTTGTCAATCTGCCAGTGTTGCCCAGAAACCAGTTCTCTGGATGCTGTTCCTTGAGACTTATTCTTAAATCTCTGGGTCAGTTTACCTGCAGGACAGGTGATCCTAATTCTCTTTAATGTACTCCACTCACTTAAAAGGGCAGTGGCCACGGAGGAAGATACCTTGTGAGCCCACATTTTTTTTTTAAAGATTTTGTTTATTTGACATAGAGAGAGAGAGATCACAAGTAGGCAGAGAGAGAGAGGAGGAAGCAGGCTCCCTGCCAAGCAGAGAGCCCGACGCGGGTCTTGATCCCAGGACCCTGAGACCATGACCTGAGCTGAAAGCAAAGCCTTAATCCACTGAGCAACCCAAGTGCCCCGTGAACCCACATTTTTAACACATCTATGAAAGGATCAGATGCCAGACATTCCATTGTCTCAACTGTGCTCTTTAAAATTTTAAAGGCTATATAGCTTTAGTGTCTCTAGCATAAGACTGCTGCTTCACCTTTTCAGTAGGCTGATACATGACACATTGCATTGGTTTTTGATAGTGTACTGCAAAAGTTACTTTCCCCAGGTTGTTTTCCATTAATTATCCAGTCTTTATTTTTATGTCTTTCCACTATTTTTTATCAATATACTTGATAATAAAGTCATTTCAGTAGTTACTAAATAAAAATTCATGAACGTGTGGACCTCTGTGTAGTTGTTGTCTGCATCTTACACAGGCATTAGAATTGTCTAAAATTCACCATGGTTGGTCTGGCCAGCCCTTTGCCTGTTTTCCCATCTTAAGATGAAGGGTAATAGCTTTTCATTTATCCCTGCCCCTGGTTAGAGTGGACTGTTTACTAACCATGAGCAAAAACATAGTCTCTAACTTCCTCCAGAAAATTCTCCCAGGGCTGCCTACAGTTTGTAAGAGGCCTTTCTTTTCTTTTCTTTTCTTTTAAATTTAATTTTCTTTTTTCAGTGTTCCAAAATTAATTGTTTATTCACCATGTGCTCCCTGCTTTTCTTCATTACTTGATAACACGGACACTCCTTGGAGCAGCGGGGAAACAAGTGACTGAGAGGCGATGTATAGTGGCCTAGGAGTCTGCTCTGGCTCTTTTCTGAAGCTGTTCTTGCAATTTTATATTTATTTATGAGATGGGGGAGGAGCAGAGAGAATCTTAAGCATGGAGCGTGATGTGGGGCTCGATTTCACACCGCTGAGATCATGACCTGAGCCAAAATCAAGAGTTGGACACTGAACCGACTGAGTCACCCAGGCATTCCTGCTCTAACAGTTTTCACGGGATGGTCGGAACTCACCCCCACCCCCATTGGGTTGGACCCGTGGCATAACTGGAAGCCCTTTTTGTGGTATTTAAAATGGTTCTGAGATTTTGAGGGTCCGTCTCATTAAGTTTTTAGTTTCTAATAAACTCAAGGAGGTGAGAAGTATTTGATTTTCTAGGGTGGGTATTAGGTTGTCTTTGCCCCTTGGAATTTCTTGCATTTGAAGTCTTGCTGACTTTCGGAGGATGCCACAGTGGCTTCATTCTACCTTGATCCTCACCTCCTCCCTATCTCACAGGGAGTAGAAAGCCAAAAAGTATGAAATGTAGGCTTTTCAGTTAAGATCTTAATTAGGAATTTTGTTAAATGGGAGGGAGGCTGCAGCCAGGTATGCTTCCATTCTGCAGAGGCAGATCCAGCAGATGTGGCATGGCTCATAATGGCCTCGAGAGTCCTGCAGTTACAGCTAAGGCACAGCTGATGACCACAGTTGCAGCAGCAGCTTGCCGAGCCCTGGATCCGGCAACTTATATGGTGGCCTCTTGTGTCACCTTCTTGATTCACCATCTTCCTGACTGACCCAGAGCTAGCGGTTTCCTTGACAGGTTAGTTTTGTGGTGGTGTTCTGGGGAATTAATCCAAGACTCGGTCGAGGACCTGCTTTTTCAGCTCCCCACAATTTTGTAAACACTTAATTTTCTGTGATAGATACCTTTTTGCTTTTAATAGCTAGATAGATTTCTGTTATTGCCACCAATTGACTGATATACAGCTGGTCCTTTCTCAACTCTGCAGGGACCATTTCCAGAGTTCTTGATGCCTGGTGATTGATACGTCTGTAGTAAATGCTTCGTCTACTGGGCTGTCACTAATAGTATACTTGACTGCTATTTTAAATTAGTGTAGATGGTTGTTTCCTCCTTCTTTTACCTGTTCTCCCCCCAAAAATACTTGATTTCTTTTTTGAGGCATGGGGAGGAGCAGTGAGAGAGGGAGGGAATCTTATGCACACCCAGCAGCCAGTCCGACACGGGACTCAGTCCCATGACCCTGAGATCATGACCGGGGCCGAAATCAAGAGTCAGATGCTTAACCACCTGAGCCATCCAGACACCCCAAAGTACTTGCTTTTTAAAGTTGATATAACCCGTGGCACGTGGGTGGCTCAGTTGTTAAGCCTCTGCCTTTGGCTCAGGTCGTGAACCCAGGGTTCCTGGATCAAGCGCCACATTGGGCTCCTTGCTCAGAGTGGAGGCTGCTTCTCCCTCTCCTTCTGCCTGCTGTTCCCCCTGTTTGTGTACTATCTTTCTCTGTCAAATAAATAACTAAAATCTTTAAAGTTGACATAACCCTACCAGAGGAAGACAAAAATATATTGCATTCCTTGAAAAATGATGGCAGGTTAATTTACATTCCTTTTCAGCTGGTATATTGATAAACCTAATAGGTAAGTCAATTTGAGCGAAATATTTTTCACGGGCTTTAATTCATTAGTGGTTTAGACAGTATGGTCGGTATACTCACTGCCTTAATAATTTAAAGTTTTTTAAACATTTATCCTACAGAATTTTTTTTAAAGATTTTATTTATTTATTTGACAGAGAGAGATCACAACTAGATGGAGAGGCAGGCAGAGAGAGAGAGAGAGGGAAGCAGGCCCCTGCTGAGCAGAGAGCCCGATGTGGGACTCGATCCCAGGACCCTGAGATCATGACCTGAGCCGAAGGCAGTGGCTTAACCCACTGAGCCACCCAGGCACCCTATCCTACAGAATTAAATGAAGATATGGTTTAGCAAATCACCCCAATCTCTTTCAAATGTTTTATATTTGGGGAGGTTTTGGCTTGTGTTTCCTTTAAATCATTTTTGTGTATTATTAACTATGCACTGTTTTCTTTTTCTTTTTTTCCATTTGTTACATTTTATTTTTTGATTTGTGTGGTAAGCACACAAATATTCAGTTGATCATTATCTCTTGAGTTTTATTTTAATTTTGATAAAATACATATACCCTAAAACTTACCATTTTGGGGTGTGTGGGTGGCTCAGTTGGTTAAGCATCTGACTCTTGATTTCAGTTCAGGTCATGATCTCAGGGTCCTGGGATTGAGCCTCGAGTTGGGGGGTAGGGGGTGGCCCATGCTTAGCAGGAGTCTGTCTGAGGATTCTCTTCCTCTTCCTCTGCCCCCCACCCTTGCATATTCGCACACACACACTTTCTCCCAAATCTTTGAAGAAAACTTAGCATCTTAACCATTTATAAGTGATTTTATTTATTTATAAGCAATAGTTCAGCAGTGTTAAGTATATTTATTGTTGTGCAACAGATCTCCAGAAATATTCTATCTTACAAAATTGAAACTCTGTACTGATTAAACAATTTCTCATTTCCCCATCCTCCAACCCCTGGTAACTACCGTTCTCCATTTTGCTTCTATGAATTGATTCTAGGTAACTCATAATGGGAATCATGGTATCTATCCTTTTGTGAGTGGCTAATTTCACTTAGTATCTCCTCAAGCTTCATAAATGTTGTAGCATGTGTCAAAATATCCTTCCTTTTTCAGGTTGCATAATATTCCATTGCATGGATAGACTGCGTTTCATTTACTTATTCTTTGATAGTCAGTTGGATTGCTTCTGCCATTTGACTATTGTGAATGGTGCTTCTATGAACATGGATACACAAATATTTCTTTGAGCTTTGCTTTAAATTATTTAGAATAAATACCCAGAAGTGGGATTTCTAGATCATATGACAATTCTGTTTAATTTTGTGAAGGAACTGCCATACTGTTTTCCACAACAGCTGCCATTTAGCCTTCGGACCATAATCATAAAATATTGAACCTTTTTAAGGTAGTGAAAGGCATTTAAATCTGATTATCGATTTCAGATATTCACTCTGAAGTCCTGGCTACTACCAGCTCAGCTTGCCTGCTTGGTCACCTTTTTCCAGTTTACTCTTAGGTTTCATTACCAGTGTGCCTGTATTACACACACCTTTAAACAATACTCTTTCCCAGAGCGATCATCACCTTGGAGCTATTGTTAGTTACTGCTAATTCCCTCTATTGGCCTTCTGAATCTCACAGGATGATCAAGGCCTGCTTCACCCTCGGACTAGTTTTGTGGATCCTTTACCAACTCTGTAAATGTAAAGGGCGGTGCCTCTTTCAGCCTGAGATATTTAGGGACAAGCTCAGCTTGGTTTATTTGGCCTTGAGCAAACTTCTCTCCCCTCACTGCCCTCTAGGATGGTTTCATCATGAATTACCTCTGAATCTAAAGTTGTTTTCTTGGTACTTCTCTGACTACCTTGTCTGGCTACCTGTGAATTTTATGCTTCAAGACCCAACTTTCTTGTAAAAATTATCCCTGTTTTCTTCTATCTAACTTCTTGCCCAGTTTCTCTGGTTGAGTGACTAAAGTGAACCTATATTCACGTGAGCGTTCTCTACTAATTGTAGAGCAGTCACTTCCCTCTCTAAGCTCCCTGATATGTTAGAGAAGTCCGCTGAGTGAGAGGTATTTTGGGTTCTTTTTCCTTCATTAAAATCCATTGTTAGGGTATCCTGACTCTACGGTAGTTCCAGTGGGGTTGAGTATATCTTGTCAAACATGTCTGTTCATGGTTAGCTTCATCTTTGGCTTCAGTAATAACTTTTTTCATTTGCCACTACATGTATTGTTTAAGTTTGGAACCCTCTGTTTGACCAGGCTGTAAATATTTACCTCATGGGGAGCAGGAGAGGGCTTCTCCATCCTTGAAGGGGACTCTAGGTTCTTTTAAGTATGTTCCAAGTCTTCTTGACTAGGGAGACTTCTCAGACTTCTAATTTTATTTTATTGACATAATGTGCCTATTTCTGTGGTGCAGAGTAACCAAGCCAAAACTCCTTTTCCTCTCTTTGACAAATTTTTTGTAATGATTTGTATGTATGTAATGTAATGATTATTGAGTAGAGTGTAAGCCTTTAATTCCTACCTCTTAAAATCTTAAGGCCAAGCCAAAAACCTCCAGCAGAATGATGGTAATTGTTCCCTATGTTAAGTTGGCTTTCTGATCTCTGTTCTTCTTCCAACTTTTTTAGAATGTGGTACTGTGGACTTACTTAGAAATATCCTTCAGGATTCTTTCTTTTCCCTTTTATACAGAATGAAAACTTAGAAATGGCAATAAACTCCTAATACCTTAATAACTTCTAAATTTTATCTCTTTTGGGAAGTGATCTGTTTCTTCCTTTTGCTCTCTATCTAGGTAAAAACTACCCACTGGGTTGCACCAGGTGTTACAAAAACTGACCCAAGTTAATTTAGCCATTCAGCAATTGTTTGGTTCTTCTGGCATTTGTCTTTAGCCTTTGGAAGTCAGAAATAGCTGGCGCTTTATGTTTGCTTCCCCACAATCTTTCTATCAGGTGGTATGAAAGCAAATCTTAGATCCAGTTTTGCCAAAGATACACTTATCAACAAAAGCAAGCAGAGCAATTACTCTACCTGTTCTTGTAGTTCAGAAGAGTCTTGCTCTCTGCCTTTAGTTGCTCTGCTGTTACTTGATGGCTGGATCAACCAGCTTTGTGCATAGTTCAGGGAAGAGTCTTACATGAAACAAAGTGACGTAGAACCAATGGGACTTGAGATCTTAAGAACTGCATTGAAAGTATTAGGCTGCTGGGCTTGCCGGATTCTTAAACTTTGTTCATGCAAGGACAGTGGGACCTAAGCAATGTCCTAACCACCTACATATCTCGAACGTCATTTATTTCACCAATGAAAATGTCTCTAACATCTCTCATGCTGATTAGCATGCCCTCAGGATATAGATATTTACATCCATATTGGAATTGCTTAATGACCTCTAGAGTGTGAATTCCTGATTAGGGTACATCATAAGCTAACTACCACTTTTATAGTGTAGATGACAGTTATATTGGACACATTACAATTTCTGTTATAGAAAATATACAAGCCATGTAGTTGGATAGTAGTTATATGGAAAAAAAAAAGAAAAAAAATGAGGTTTCTCCTGCATTACAAGGCCAGCTTGTCAAGTGCATATAATCTTTATCCTTCCCAGCCTTTCATTTAGTAGGTGTTCTACCACTCAGTGGCTCTTCTTCATTCCTGAAGACTTTCAGTGTCCTCTTGATCTTCTTTCCTCATCAATACAGGTACTTGAAAAAGGATTTGGTGAACTCCTACAAAATCAAGGGTTAATAATGGAGCAGAGAAGGTGGGAGCAAGTTAAAAGCTCGTGTGCTAAGCACCAAGAGTATTTATGTGTTTTAAGATCTATGGGAAGGATAAATAGCTGAATGTTAAGTTACCATTTACTGAGTATGCTCTATGCATATACTCTGACTTCTATCCTCTTGGTCCATTCAGGCTGCTATAACAGAATACCATGGACTGTGTGGCTTATAAACAACAGAAATTTATTTCTCACAGTTCTTGAAGTTGGAAGTTCGAGATTAAGGTACCAGCACATTTGGTGATGGCCTACTTCCTTGTTCATAAACAGCTCTCTTTCCCCTCTATCTTGACATGACAGAAGGATTAAGGGAGCCCTCTGGGGTCTCTTTTATAAGGACAGTTATAACTTACATGATGTAAGTAATAACTTACATGATCTGATTACCTCCCCAAGGCACCGTCTCCAAATACCAGCACATTAGGGCTTAGGTTTCAACATGTGAATTTGGGGAGGACACAAATATTCAGTCTACAGCACATGTTTTAAACACACACACACACACACATACACACTCACACACACTCACACCTGCAGAATCTCATTTAGTATTCACAGCTTCCTTGCTAGGCAGGTTGCAGAATTTCTGTTTTATAGCTTAGGAAACTGAGGCTCAGAGAGGTTAAGTAACTTGCCTAAGGTTTTCTCACTGCCTTCACAGTGAGATTTCCTGGGGCTTGCATTTGAACAGTGAACAAAACCTTAGGACACAGGAATTCATTTCTCATTGTGATTTTTCAGGCTTTAGTGAACTGGTGGGAAAAATGATTGTCACATTAAACAACTGATTTCTTTTGTGGTGGGGGATATCAGCAAGGGGTTTGTAAGAAAAATCACCCATGTGTGCTCAATCTCTATTTTAATAGTTTTATCTGTTGCTCGCTCTTCCTTTATACCATCTTTATACACACACATGCACGCACACATTTTCTTGAATGTTTCACTAATATTACTCTACAGGATTGTGTGATTAGAATATTATGAAAGATTTTCTTTTTATTGATTTGTTTGCAGGGAATTTGCTAAATTTTCTGTAAAATAGAAAGGATATGAAGGACCAGTATCATTCCTACTGAGATCTTTCAGTGTCATGGTATTCTCTTTGCTCTGTTCCTCTAGTCAAGCGGTCCTTGTGGTCCTTATGTAAATCTCTGTATCAAAACTGTCAGCCTTTTGTGGTTAAAACTGATTGCAAATAAGTTTTACATTGACTTCTACATGATAATTATCTAGTGTAGGTTATTTATTCACAGCTCTGTATTTCACCTTTTTCCCTCAATTGGCAAAAATCATCCTCTACCTTATTAAAGTCATCATTGAACACACACTGTAAGCCATTATTTCATGGTGATTATCACCAGTGTAATAGTTATTAACAAAATGTCAGCATTTTGTACCTTAATTAGTGTGATGATTATCATGTGTTATCTCATATAAACAGGGCACTCATGAACTTTGCCTATTGTCTATCACTGTCAGATGTTAAAAAAATTATGGAATAAAGGGTAGAACTTTTATTTAAGATGGTATCACTTATTTATGCTGTGGAGTCCTCTGTTCCTGACACATATATAGAATAGATAAGGGATAAATGAAAAAAATTAAAACTATTTATTTGTGATTAGAAAGAAGTATCTTTCTGTAAGTGAAGCTGATCCAAGCATCTACATCTCGAAGTAGGCTGGGGTGTACGAGTTTTCTTTTCTCTTGAGGTGAAAGGCATTAAATTACAAGTGTCTCACTTGGTGTAGGGGACCAAATAAAAACTCATTGCTTTGTGGAAATAATGGAAACCACACAAATGAGAATAAGCAGAGGGCATTTGTTTTCAGAGCTCACTCTAGCAGGAGAGCCAGCCATCATCACTTGCATTTGGCAGAAATCCAAAGACAGTGCGGGAAGTGGGAAAGCTTCTTAGTGGAAAAAATGAGGTTTCAGGTATGTTTTCATTGGAGTTTGTCAGCATAGAGAACCTGGAAGTGGGCTAACTAGAATTAGGACATTCTACATAATTGGTTTGGAAAATATATTTGGCTTTTTCTTTTTGGTCGTGTGCATAGACTTTTGATAATGATTTTTAAAAATCCTAGGAAATTAATTCTGCTACCTGAAATAATCATGTTCTCATGAATAATTTTAGGTCTATCATTAATCAATGTGGATTTTGGAACTAGGAAATAAACTTTTATAACTTTAATTTGTTTGTCAGTATTTCCTCCCATTAGTAAAAATAAATGTAGCTTAAAAGCAAGTTTTAGAAAAGGAATACAATGGGGAGTCCCAGTTTTTCTCCAGAATATTAATTTTTGTTCTCATGGTATTTATACTGACATATGTTTAGAATAGTAAAGAAAATGACTTACTAGTTACAAAATTTAAGAAAGTTAAATGGTAACATTTTTCTGTTTTCTAGAAAATAATCACAAAATACTTAGTAAAAATATAATGTGCCCCAAGGGGATTTAAAGTCGGGGTGGTTTTTTTAGTGGATAGTGCCACACCCTTTCTTACAAATATCCTGTAAGACTTTCAGGTCTCCATATGAGTTTATCCTACAGAAGAAGTACATGACACAGAAATGGCAAGAGCTTATTTGATTGCACTGATGATGTTTGTTTTTTTTTCCTGCCTTCTGCATGACCTTGATCAGAAGAGGCCCGAGTACTTCTTGCAGAGTTGCAGTGATGAGCCGGATAATGAGAACATTAGACACATTACCACAACAATGCTATGATTTTTATTGAAATATTATTTTAAAGTAATAAATGTAGCATTTTGTAAAGCTTTAAATCCATCTAAAAATGAAGGTACTGCATCCAATTCATGGTACTTATTCTGATAAGTAGGGCACACTTTTTTTCATTTCAAATGATTCCCAGCTGTTAGGTTTTTGTCTTCAGTTGACCTATCCAAGTGACAAAGTGTTTTCACCAATTATCACTTTTAGTTTTCCTCAGATGTTCTCTTCATCATTTTCTACCTTTCATAGGATATCAACTATCCATTTTCCTCTTATTAGTGAACCACTGATAAATTTATATCCTTCTAATATTTGTACTTTTTTATTTTTACTGGATCATGTGATTCTCATCATTGTAATTCTGTGACTGGATCATTTAGCTAAGGCTCCTGTACCTTTATTTTGTAACTTTTGAGAATATTGGTACCTCAGATTTTTTTTTCACTATTTAATTTTGAAACCTGGATTAATTCCTCAGTTATTACCTACATTTTAAAAAGATTTATTTATTTATTTGGGAGAGAGTATGCACGTGAGTGGGGAGTGGGAACAGAGATAGGGGGGAGAGAGAGAATCTCAAGCAGACTCCCTACTGAGCAAGGAGCCTGACCTGGGGCTCAATCCCAGGACCCCAAGATCATGACCTGAGCTGAAATCAAGAGTCATATGCTTATCCAAGTGAGCCACCCAGGTACCTCAATTTTTGCTTATTTTTAAAGACTTTGTGGCATGGAACAATGTTGAGCAATTAAATCTCAATCTATAAATTTCAGTCCTACTTGAAATTCATCTTGAAATTTTCTTTTTATTTCTTTTCAGCGTGACAGTATTCATTGTTTTTGCACCACACCCAGTGCTCCATGCAATCCATGCCCTCCTTAATACCCACCACCTGGTACCCCAACCTCCCACCCCCTGCCCCTTCAAAACCCTCAGATTGTTTTTCAGAGTCCATAGTCTGTCATGGTTCACCTCCCCCTCCAATTTCCCTCAACTCCCTTCTCCTCTCTAACACCCCTTGTCCTCCATGATATTTGTTATGCTCCACAAATAAGTGAAACCATATGATAATTGACTCTCTCTGCTTGACTTATTTCACTCAGCATAATCTCTTCCAGCCCTGTCCATGTGGCTACAAAAGTTGGGTATTCATCCTTTCTGATGGAGGCATAATACTCCATAGTGTATATGGACCACATCTTCCTTATCCATTCGTCCGTTGAAGGGCATCTTGGTTCTTTCCACAGTTTGGCGACTGTGGCCATTGCTGCTATAAATATTGGCACACAGATGACCCTTCTTTTCACTACATCTGTATCTTTGGGGTAAATACCCAGAAGTGCAATGGCAGGGTCATAGGGAAGTTATATTTTTAATTTCTTGAGGAATCTCCACACTGTTCTTCAAAGACCTGTACCAACTTGCATTCCCACCAACAGTGTAAGAGGGTTCCCCTTTCTCCACATCCTCTCCAACACATGCTGTTTCCTGTCTTGCTAATTTTGGCCATTCTAACTGGTGTAAGGGGATATCTCAATGTGGTTTTAGGAATATACTAGATATTTCATATATGGTAACTATCTTTGTAATGGTAACTGTCTTTTTAATAACTGCTATTATTAAAACTGGAACTGATGATTTAGGGACTTTTTTTTAAGAAAGGAATTTGGGTTCTGAGGTAAATAGCATGATTGGAGTTGATCTGTCAGGAGGTGAGGGAAAGGAGAGTGGAGTGAAGGCTTGGAACTGTGATGGAATTGCTTCTGATTTTAGACTCCAAAGTGGTATCTGAAGTAGTTTATGGCTTTTCCCTACTTCATGATCAGTCCTTTTTTCATAGTCCTGTTCTACTTCAGCCCTGGGCAAGGTAAAGAGGAAATGGAAAGTAAGGGATGAGGGAAAAGAGTTCTTCTAGGAAATAGCTCAATGTATGGAGACATGGAGAATTTTGCCTAAAGGCTGCTACCCCTGGATAGTTAATATATGTAAGGACATTTAGAATTTAGTCACAATAAGATTCAGGAGTTAGGGACATTATATGTTTGCTTTTTTTTTCTTGACAAGCAAATGTGTTCACCTGTTGACTAAAACCATTATTTTTGCTGTGCAACCTTTGTCCAGATTCAGTTTATCTACTCTTCATCTTTGGAGTCTATAGTAAACTTATTACATGAATAGTCCAAAGGACTGATCATTTTATGGCAAAATTTCTGTTTGTCTTTTTGTTTGTAGATTAATTGCTATAATTATAACATTTCTTTGTAAAAGCTGGAAATTTGATCCCTGGTTTACCACCAAGGGGGAGAATCATATTTTCCTAATAGCTTGTTTTCAGCAAATAAATACTACTCCAAAACTTATCAGTGATATAAAATATAGTAAGCTAGTTGCCAAAATTTGAAGTGAATAAATAGCTGAATTAGCAGACTATAATTGTGTCTAATGGAGAGAAGGCTTCTCAGCTTTCCAATAGACTGTGATGGGGCATCCAGTTAGTTGACTGTCTTGTGACCCTTATCCTTCTACCATATTGGGATGGAAGCTCATAGAGCTGTGCATAACTGAAACAAAATGAGGAAATTAAATTCAAAATAAGATGACATCATGAGATCCAGTGACATAGAACATTTCTGAGACTATGTCTCATATTCCTTGTCTTTTGTATTTTAGAATGAGGTCAACAAAATGCCGAGCTATAAGTTAGGGGACCTAATTACTCTCTCCAGATCTGCAGTAAACTAACTAGGTGACATTAGACAAATTAATTTACCCCTATGACCTCGGTTTCCAATTTTACTTTATTTCCTAAAGATCTTAATTTATTTATTTGACAGGCAGAGATCACAAGTAGGCAGAGAGGCAGGCAGAGAGAGAGAGAAGGAAGCAGGTTCCCTGCCAAGCAGAGAGCCCGATGCGGGACTCGATCCCAGGACCCTGGGATCATGACCTGAGCTGAAGGCAGAACTTTAACCCACTGAGCTACCAAGGCGCCCCTCAGTTTCCAACTTTAAAATGACATGTTAACCTAAACCATCTCCAGTAGTGCTTTCAGGAGCCAACATTCTGTAAGTCTGTATTAATTGGATTTTAGGTTTCCTTTTAGAAAAGCACTTTGACTTCTGAAGTGTAAATTGGTGCATACTGGGGCAAAACCAGAAGATTCAATGGATTCCAATTTCCCAAGATAACGTTTCTGTGTTTTCCAAAATTTAATATCTAGCAATCTCCTTCCTTGCTACCCTGTTGTTTCATTTGTACTATAGTATGTGGTCATTGGTTGTTGACTTAGTTCAGGCTGTTTATAACAAATTACTATAGACTAGGTGACTTAAACAACAAGCATTTATTTCTTACCATTGTGAATGCTGAAAAGTCCAAGATCAGGGTGCTAGTAGATCCAGTGTCTGTTAAGGACCCACCTCCTCATTTAAAGATGGCTGTCTTCTTACTGTATCCTCACATGGTAGAAAGCAAAGAGAGAAATCCTTTGTTTCTTCATCTTGTATAAGGGCATTAATTTCATCATGAAGGCTCTACCTTCATGACCTAATTATCTCCCAAAAGCCCTACCCCCAAATACCATGACATTAGGGATTAAGCTTCCATATATGAGGTTTGTGGGGACCTAGACATTCAGTCTATAGCAGTTGCATTTGGTAATTAGCCATGGCACAGTCGCCATAGGACACTCAGACTATACCAAGGTGTTCATGATAGAGTCCCTTTCCATACTCTTGGTAATTTCTTTTTTTTTTTAAGATTTTAATTTATTTGACAAACAGAGAGAGATCACAAGTAGGCAGAGCAGCAGGCAGAGACAGAGGAGAAGCAGGCTCCCTGCTGAGCAGAGAGCCCGGTGCGGGGCTCGATCCCAGGACCCTGAGATCATGACCTGAGCTGAAGGCAGAGGCTTTAACCCACTGAGCCACCCAGGTGCCCCCTCTTGGTAATTTCTTACCGTAGTAAAATGTTTTCTAGAACTAAATAAATCTAACTGGTGTCTCCCAGGATACATCTTTAACTTAACCACATCTGAAAAGACCCTTTCCCAAGTAAGATAACATCTATAAGTCAATATGTAGATATTGATAAAGAACTGATATCCTTTGGGATCATTTTCCAGACTACTGCACCAGATGCTCATATTCCTTTTCCTTATCTCTTTCTTAAGTGGTTCTTCTACTTGATATTTCTCTAAGATCTTCTCAGACATGAAGGTCATATGCTAGGTGATATGGTTTAGCAGAATGGTAGACACATCTTTCAAAGGGAATGCTTGCAGAGAAGGTAGAAACTTCTTATTCGGGAACAGCATTATTTTAGAACTATGCTTTGGAAATAGCATTAGACCTGGCTCTTAAGAGCTGGGATTTGAAAGAATAGTTTGTCCTTCTTCTGTGAATTTTATGAATGTTAACTTGAAAAAATGTCCTCTCACCTACTTAGGCTTCTTTTTCTGTAAAAGTTATTGATCTCCAAGTACATTTCCAGCTTCAATATTCTTAGATTCCATTGTTATATCAATGTGCAGCTAGATCTAGATATCTGAAGTTCCATAAAGAAGTCCAGGCTAGAGATACATACTTGTAGTCTTTGGGACATGGAATATGATGGGCTAGATACATACAGTCATTTCTAAAGGACTCAGACTCCAGATGGTAAGTTGTGTGGAAGATGACTGGTAATCACTGATGTGCCTAGTGTTATAATTGTCGTTGTGAAACAGGACAGAGAGGCTATGTAAACTGGCAGCTCTGTGTCAGTAAATACTGATGCTTTAAAGTCCAAAGAACCCTGCCATGGGACACTCCGCCAAACTAATTCCAACCTAGAGGGAGGAAGCATATGCCTATATTTGGTGATAGAAGTTAGAGCTAAAATTGCGGCACCTGGGTGTCTCAGTGGTTTACACATCTGCCTTTGGCTCAGGTCATGATCCCGGGGTCCTGGGATGGAGGCCCACATCGGGCTTCCTGTTCAGCCTGGAGTCTGTTTCTCCCTTTCCCCCCCTCTTTCCCTGCTTATTCACGTGCTCCAGCACGCACACTCTCTCTTTCTCTCTCTCACAAATAAATAAAATCTTAAAAAAAGGAATTAGAACTAAAATAAATGCGACTTTATTCATAACTGAAGGAGGATAAAATTTAGACATTTGAATTATGTTGTAAGGATATAATTGAAGTCCTTTTCATTGAACAGAAGAGCTGCATCTGGAGCTCAAAGGGGCTAACTGTAGATGAGGTATAATTAATGAAATACAATCCACATCTACTATATTCTTGGTGAAAACACTGATATTTGAGGATGAAGAGAGAACTCTACAAGCATCTAAGCAAAGAATCAGGTTATCTATAGATGGAAAAATTCAGGATATGTGCTTCTTGGGAAAAATATCTTGAGGAATTAAGTCAGCTAAATGAGAAATGGTGAATATAGGTTTAAATCCAAATTAATATGTAAATTTGGTTATAAAACAATGCAAATATAGTGGCTAAAGAGAACATAGATAATGGAAAAGTAATATAATAATAATATGTAACTGGGACAAAATTTCCAGATTAGAGCAACAAAAACTGGGAAGTGTGAGATCTTGGTGGGGAGGGGGATGGTGAAAAGTGAATGTGCTAATTTCCTCAATATACCTAGGGGAAGCATTAGAAATGTCTTATTAATGTTTATAATTAGAGAAATGGAGGCTTAAATATGCATTTCAAAAGCTAAAATAAGAGCTAGTTGAATTAAAAGGTTGTTCTCTACCTTCTAAATTAATTGAGGGATGGAGAAGACTAAAAGAAAAAACATACCGTAAAAGCAGAAGATTGTAGACAAATAATGAGCAAGAAAACACTGAAAAACAGAAACACTTGATAATACAATATATACTAGATACATTCACCATTTAAAATTATAATTCATTAGGCTAGGTCGGGATATAAAATCTGGCTACATGTTGTCTACAGAAGAATACTCCCAAATAAAGTGATTAAAGAAGATTAAAAGTATAAAGTTGGACATTTAATTCAGAATAAGAGTTACTGGATTTACTAAATTGATACCGATATGACAGACTCCTCTGACAAGTGGAAAACATCCTTTCTTGTCAAGCAACCATAAAATCTTCGCAAAGTTGATCATTTATTAAGCCACAAACCAGTAAGTTACAAATATGAATAGTAGAGACCAGATTCTTGTCAGCAAACAAATGAACTATGAAAATGACAAATTTAAAGGCATTCCTAAGGAAATTGAGACAATAAGAAAGTCAAAACTCTAATATAGAACATTTAAAAAATAATAGTGTTGAGATCAGTACATCTAAGAATCCATATGGTGTGGCTAAAGCTATATCAAAGACTGTTGTAGGAGAACTCCTCAAAGTCATTGGCCCTCAGAATCTCTACTATCATATTTCAAGAGCCTAACAAGAATTTTCTTTTTGCTTTAGTACTTCCTGCCTGTGCACTGGCTAATGCAGAGATGATCCCATGTCCCATCTTGCCTGATTGCTTGTTGCTGTAATTGCTGCTCTTGGTGCAGACACCACTGATACTATTGCAATTGCTCTATAGGCCTAACTGGCACTGCTGACTATGGCGGCTGACAGGAAGCAGAGTTGTCCTCTGGCCCCACTCCATTCATTAGCCACCACCTGGGGGATGCTCTCTTGTTTATTGGTTGTTTTTGCTACTGTGAACAGCTGCTGTACTGAGAGACAGATTAACCTATGCTGGGAACATTTTAGCCCCCCTACCAATCTATTTTCCACACTGCTGCCGGGATGATCTCAATCTTAAGTATGCTACTTCCTGGTTTAACGTTCTTCTTTGGTCTCTTGTTCCCTGCAGAATAAAATCCAAACCTCGTTAGTAAGCATACAGGTTTAACATGTGACAGTATTTTGCATAATTTTATCTCTCCATTCTATAGCCACTGTCTCCATCCCTGCCACCCCCACCTTATAAAACGCTTTGCTCTAGCTCTGCCAAAGTACTTAAAAAAAAAACCCTCTGCTTGGAATGATTGATGCTTTAATTATTATGCAGATATTAGCATATTAAGTTACAAGAAATCTGGGGGAAATATTTGTCAGGGACATGACTAAGAGTTAATACCCTAATATAGACAGAGTTGTTACAAATTAGTAGGGAACACAAGAGAAACCACCTAAGAAAAATAGATTTTAAAAAAAGCATGAAAGATAATTAACAGATATGACAACAAATTATTGATAAGCAGCCAGAGTATAAAGAAAAATAATTTAATGAATAAAGAAATACAAATTAAAATACCATCTTTTACTTCATTTCAAAGATTTCTTTAAAAAATAATAGTAAAGTATCTTATTCTAGCAAAATCAGCGTATTTGAATAATTTTCTAACAGTTGAAAGAAAAGTATCTTGAAGAAGGAGTACCTTTTACTACTATGTGCCAAGGTACTACATTTCCTAGTGGCTGCCCTATGCATGGTACTTCCCTTATACCAGGTAGCAGTGTCCTTAAGAACTTTACATGTGTTTATTCCTTTAATCTTCAGAACAAATCCTTTGATGCAAACACCGTAACATTCTGTATTTTAAAAATATCTGAAGAAAAGTTGTCCCAGAGAGGTTAAGTGACTTACAAAAGATCAAACAACTAATAAAAGGTAGAGCCAAATTTGGATCCCAACAACCTGACTGTAATGTCTTCCCTTTCAACCACTGTGCATACTGCCTCCTATGTTTGTAGTATTGAGAATGTTTGAGTATGTTTTCATTACATCTCATAGATACAGACAAGTTATATCCATTGCCACCATTTATAGAACTATTATATGCCAAAGATTGGGCTAAGCATTTTATAACAATCATATGATGTAGATCTTGTTAATTCCATTGTGCATTTAAGGAAAATGAGGCATAAAGAAGTCCTATAACATGTCCATGGTCATTCATATAGCAAGTGGCAAAGCCAGGATTTGAATAAGTTTGTGTTATACTCCAAGACTTCATGCTTTTCACTGCTGTGTAATAACTAGTGGACAAATATTGATAAATATACAAATATTTGTAAGTCTGATCATGTTGCTTCTCTAACTTCTACTTACCATACTTGGAATTGAACCCAAACTTAACACTGTGGCCTGCCAAACCCTTCTTGTCCTGGTCCCTCCCTTCCTTTCCATCCTCCTGTCCTGCTACTCTTTTCTTGGCTGCACTCCAATCCTACATACTCCAATCCTACACGCTCTATTCTAAACACACCAGGTGCATGTCACCTTCAGGACAATGCATGTGCTTTATCCTTTGCCTTGATTGCTGTTGCCTCAGATATTTACGTGGCTAACTCCACTTCCCTCAGGGATCTGCTCCACTCTTTCTCTGACCCCTACATTGAAAACCATGCCCTTCAGCACACTCTGCATTCTTATTTTTCTTTATTCACCGTATGTATCACAACCAGATGTTACATTATGGACTTATTGTTTGTTGTCTGTATTCCTCATTAGACTGTAAATCCTAAGGTGCCAAGACTGCTTTGTTCACTATTGTGTCTTTGGAGTGTAGGTTAGAAGTTAGCCTTTTGGAGGGGGGAGGTTAAAGAGCCTGATATTAAATAATTTAGGCTTTGCAAAGCCGTACAGACTCTGCCACAATTACTTAAATCTTCCATTGTAGCAAAAAAGCAGTCATAGACAATATGTAAGTCAATGAGTATAAAAATGAAAATGTTATGTTTCAATAAAACTTTATTTACGAAAATAGGGGGCAACTGGGTGGCTCAGTTGGTTAAGCATCTGTCTTTGTCTTGGGTCATGATCCCAAGGTCCTGGGTTTGAGCCCCTTCTCCCTCTACCTCTGTCTCTTCCCCAACATATGCTCTTTTTCTGTCTCTCTCTCTTTCGCTCCCACTCTCAAACAAAATCTTTGAAAAACAAAACAAAACAAAATTTTATTTACAAAAACAGGTGGCAGGTTGGATTTGGCATACAGGCCACAGTTTGCCAACTCCTGGTCCAGAACATTAGCTGGTTGGTACTCAATGCGTATTTTTTGAATGAGTTTATATGTCTATAATACACATGTGTGCACACACACAAATAGATATGTACACATTTGCATGTGCGTTTGTGTGTGTCTGCATGCCCAAAGGATACTGGAAGGAATCCAATACAAATATCTTAATTGTTGTCTCTAGTGGAAGTCTTATGGCTTTTTTTTTTTTTTAGGATTATGGCTTTTTAAAAAAGATTTATTTATTTATTTGACAGATAGAGATCACAAGTAGGCAGAGAGGCAGGCAGAGAGAGAGAGAGAGAGGAGGAGGAAACAGGCTCTCTGCCGAGCGGAGAGCCAGCTGTGGGGCTCGATCCCAGGACCCTGAAATCATGACCCGAGCCAAAGGCAGAGGCTTTACCCACTGAGCCACTCAGGCACCCCAGGATTATGCTTTTTAAAAATTAAAATTTCTTCTATATATTTTCTTTAAATTTTTAATGAATATGTATTGGTTTTTTAGACTTTTTTTCTTGAAGTATGATAAAAATACAGAAAAATGCACAGTGCATAATTGTACATCTCAAAGAAGTTTTCAAAGCGGAACATACTTGCATAACAAGCACCCAGCTAAAGAGAGAGAAGAACGTCAATATCCTAGGACCTCCTTTCAGTCCCTTATGCGCACTATCCTGACTTCTAACAGCATAGATTAGTTTGCCTATCTTTGTACTTTACATAACTATAATGATATGGCATGCAGTCTTTTGTGTTTGACTTCTTTTTCTCAACATTATGTCTTTTAGAGGTATCCAGGCTGGGGTGCGTAGTTGTGGTTCACTCATTCTTGTTGCTCTATAATATTCCATTGTTTGAATTTATATCATGTGTTGCTCATAAGATGTTTGTTTGTGTTGTCCTTTTCATAATTTACCTTTCCCTCTGTCCTATACAGGAATCCAGAATCTCTCCCTTGGTAATTTTAAAATTCAAATGTTTTTTGTTTTTGTTTATTTTAGAGAGAGAGTGAGTGTGGGGATGGGCATGGGGGAGGGGCAGAGGGAGAGGGAAAGAGAATCTTAAGCAAGCTTGAGGTGGAGCTCTGTCTCATGACCTTGAGATCATAACCTTAGCCAACATCAAGAGTCAGATGCTTAACTGACTGAGCCACCAAGGTGCCCCTTAAGTTCAAATGTTTTTATAGGACTAAAGACAGAAACAGCCCAAAGTAAATATCTTTCATAAAAGCCCAAGTTTATTTAAAAGAACAATGAAGAGAAGCTGGAAGTGAGTGAGGAGAATGTATTTGAGAAAATATCCCCCAGATTTGGGAAGAGAGAGGGACTGTGACCTGATCTGGAAGTTGCATGCAACTTAGTTACAGAGCTCTGGGGAAATAGTTGGAAAAATTAAGGAGGATGGACCCAAGGACCATGTTTTTTTCTCAGCATGGGAAAGACATAAACAGGATCTGGACATAAGAAGGATCACTGTGAACATAAAAATGATGGCAACTGTGGTTTTTCCCATTGTGGAGGTGTTGCAGAAGAATCCTGTGTTCTGGTTCAACGCTAAGAAGATTGACGTTCCTAGGAGTGAAGGAAATTAAATTTCTTAGCGGTCTGACAAGATGGGGGATCCAAATGAGATTTAATTTGATCTAAAAAAATAATTCTTCTGGTTCCTTTTGTAGATCCTCACCAAATCTAAGTATTTCCCGAGTCTTTAGAACAATGGACCCATTTTATTTTGAAATTATCTGCTTTATTATTTTTTTCAACTTTTTGGTTCATCTTTTAGTTTAGTTTTTTAATATTTATTTTTTCTCTTTCTTATTTATTGTTATTATTATATTATGTTAGTCACCATATAGTATGTCATTAGTTTTTGATGTAGTGTTCCAAGATTCATTGTTTGTATATAACACCCAGGGCTCCATGTAATAAATGCCCTTCTTAATAACCACGACCAGGCTCACCCATCCCCCAACCCTGCTCCCTTCTAAAACCCTCAGTTTGTTTCTCAGAGTCCACAGTCTCTCACGGTTCCTCTCCCCCACCGATTCCCCCCACTTTTCATTTTTCCCTTCCTTCTCCTAATGTCCTCCATGCTGTTCTTTATGTTCCACAAGTAAGTGAAACCATATGATAATTGACTCTCTCTGCTTGACTTATTTCACTCAGCATAATCTCCTCCAGTCCCATCCATGTTGATGCAAAAGCTGGGTATTCATCCTTTCTGATGGCTGAGTAATATTCCATTGTGTATATGGACCACATCTTCTTTATCCATTCATCTGTTGAAGGGCATCTTGGCTCAACAGTTTGGCTATTGTGGACATTGCTGCTATGAACATTGGGGTAGATACCCAGTAGTACAATTGCCAGGTCATAGGGTAGGTCTATTTTAAAGTTTTTGAAATTATCTGATTTAAAACCCAAGGTCAGCTATTTACTTTTTTTTTTTTTTTTTTTTTTTTATGGTAGGTATGGATCCTATATTTGGGAATAAGAGTACATAGCATCATGAATATGTAAAATTCTCTTCTTCTTTGAGATGTAATGTTCTTCCTTGTTTCCCAAGATAAAACATGAAAGGCCAGTGAGATCCCTCCCCCAACTCTTTCCAGTCTAACTCAGTCGGAAATCCTCTACAGATACTGGTAATTGTATGTCAGTCTTAGTTTTTAGGGCTGAGAGTTTGTACTTTTTCATATTTTTTCCTTGTTACTTTTTTAGATGACTAGGAGAGGCTGCCTCTTGGTTTGTTTGCCAGATATAATTTTGAACTAAACCTGACCTAGATATCTTGGCTCCTGCTTTAAGTCTCTCATGTTACTGTTTCCTTGAAAATAAACCTTTTCTAGCAAAACAGGTGCTCATACCCTCCACGTTAGTTAGGTCCTCTTAGATAGTGGTGTATTGAAAAAAACATAAAGATGTATTCAGAAGGGATAATATATCCTTAAATGGTTTAACATCAAGCACAAAGAATAGAAATAAATTAGCTAAATGTTCAACTCAAGAAACTGGAAATGTGGCAAAAAGATAAATCTAGGGAAGGCACAGAAAATATGAAATGGAGAATAATAATACAACAATTCTTTAGTAGATTGGTTAAATGAATGCAAGGACTGTTTTTTGGAAAAGACTGACTATAAAATCTCTAGTAACTCTAGTTAAAAAAAAAAGTGAGAACAACTCCAGGAATAGGAATTAATAAGGTGTCATATCTCCCCAAATTAACTACAGATTTTATGTAATTCCAATTAAAATTCCAACAGTATTTTCAAAACTTGACAAAAATGATTTCAAAGTCCTCTAGAAAAATATTCATGTGAAATTAACAAATAAAACCATAAAATTGAACAGTAATAAATGATGACTTACATTAGCAGATATTTAAAAATAACTTAGTAATAAAACAATCCTGAAGGTTTGGTGCTAGAGTAAGAAAGGCAGAGAAATGACTTGAAAAGAATAACCTAAAGAATCAAGTATATATGAGGATTTCATCTAGATGAAGGTAACATTTTTTTATTGTTTTGATAGATTATTTCAATAAAATGTCTTGAGGTAACTCTCTACCCATTTGAACTAGCTACATTATACCAGGATTAGCAAACTCAAGTGCCTTCAAGAGCTAGGCAAATAATATGTACAATGAAATATTTAAATAAGAAGGGGTGAAAAAATATTAAAAAATTATAGAAAGTCTGGACAGAGATGCCTACATGTGAGAAAAATATAGATTCATAAAAACTATGCAAATAAAACTACCTGACTGTGCAAAAACACTAGTTTCCAATTAAAGAATTTTCATTCTCAGCAAGCACCTCTCACTGTAAGATTAAATAGAAATAAGAACTCAGCAAAGCAAATACTCAAAGATGATAAAACATCACAATGAGTTGAACAAGGGAAAGGTTAGTGGACAATATATCTATACTTATATCTGTATCTAGATACCTTCCTATCATATTAAGGTACAGAATACCCATGGCTGAAAATCAAATTACTACCAGAGAACAAAAGCTTCTTATAGTCATACAATAAGCAAAAGGAGTTATTCATCACTGGTCAGTCATCATCAGTAACCCTTTAGTACTGGTCAATATCCAGCATAATACAAATACGCTGTATGAACACTGATCAAACATGAACAAAACAAAAATCCTCCTTTGAACCTCCACTATTTTAAAAAATAATTTATGGTACTTTATTTTTTTCAAGTTTTTTATTATGTTCAGTTAGCCAGCATATAGTACATCATCAGTTTTTAATGTAGTGTTCAGTGATTGATTAGTTCTGTATAACACCCAGTGCTCATCACAACTCATGCCCTTCTTAATACCCATCGCCCGGTTCCCTCACCCCCTCACTTCCCTCCCTTCTGTAACCCTCAGTTTGGTTCCTGGAGTCCAGAGTCTCTCGTGGTTTGTCTCCCTCTCTGATTTCTTCCCGTTCAGTTTTCCCTCCCTTCCCCTACAGTCCTCTGCACTATCCCTTGTGTTCCACATATGAGTAAAACCATATGTTAATTGTCTTTCTCTGCTTGACTTGTTTCACTTAGACCCCCCCACTATTTCTAATACTTCTTAGTCCCTTCTCCCCTCATTCTTTCATAAGCACAGTCATGTCAATCTTTGAGTCTACCAGTCTACTGAAACTGCTGTTATCATTTTCACCAATGATCTCTGTAGTTTGTTTATATCTCCAATATTTCCCCTAAACTTCACATCACTATATCTACCTGAATAGTTGACTTATTTTCTTGGAGTTATAACAAAAAAATTTAACTTGTTCAAAACAATTCTTTGGCTTCCATTTCCTGACTTGTTAATTTTAGCCATTCTGACTGGTGGGAGGTGGTATCTCATTGTGGTTTTGATTTGTGTTTTCCTGATATTGAGTGATGTAGAGCACTTTTTCATGTGTCTGTTGGCCATCTGGATGTCTTCTTTGCAGAAATGTCTGTTCATGTCCTCTGCCCATTTCTTGATTGGACTATTCATTCTTTGGGTGTTGAGTTTGAGAAGTTCTTTATAGATTTTGGATACTAGCCCTTTATCTGATATGTTGTTTACACATATCTTCTCTCATTCTGTCAGTTGTCTTTTGGTTTTGTTAACTGTTTCCTTTGCTGTGCAAAAGCTTTTGGTCTCGATGAATTCCCAGTAGTTCATTTTTGCCCTTGCTTCCCTTGCCTTTGGTGATGTTTCTAGGAAGAAGTTGCTGCGGCTGAGGTCGAAGAGGTTGCTGCCTGTGTTCTCCTCAAGGATTTTGATGGATTCCTATCTCACACTGAGGTCTTTCATCCATATTGATCTATTTTTGTGTGGTGTAAGGAAGTGGTCCAGTTTCATTTTTTTGCATGTGGCTGTCCAATTTTCTCAACACCATTTGTTGAAGAGACTGTCTTTTTTCCATTGGACATTCTTTCCTGCTTTGTCGAAGATTAGTTGACCATAGAGCTGAGGGTCTATTTCTGGGCTCTCTATTCTGTTCCATTGATCTATGTGTCTTGTTTTTATGCCATACCATACTGTCTTGATGGTGACAGCTTTGTAATAGAGCTTGAAGTCTGGAATTGTGATGCCACCAACTTTGGCTTTCTTTTTCAGCATTCCTCTGGCTATTCGAGGTTTTTTCTGGTTCCATATAAATTTTAGGATTATTTCTTCCATTTCTTTGAAAAAAACTGATGGTATTAAATAGGGATTACATTAAATGTGTAGATTGCTTTAGGTAGCATAGACATTTTCACAATATTTGTTCTTCCAATCTATGAGTGTGGAATGTTTTTCCATTTCTTCATGTCTTCCTCGATTTCTTTCATGAGTACTTTATAGTTTACTGAGTACAGATTCTTTGCCTCTTTGGTTAGGTTTACTTCTAGGTAGCTGATGGTTTGGGGAGTAATTGTAAATGGTATTGACTCCTTAATTTCTCTTTCTTCTGTTTTGCTCTTGGTGTGTAGAAATGCAACTGATTTCTGTGCATTGATTTGATATCCTGACACTTTACTGAATTCCTGTATGAGTTCTAGGAGTTTTGGAGCGGAGTCTTTAGGTTTTCCACATGAAGTATTATATCATCTGCAAAGAGGGAGAGTTTGACTTTTTCTGTGCCGATTTAGATGCCTTTAATTTATTTTTGTTGTGTGATTGCTGAGGCTAGGACTTCTAGTATTATGTTGAATAGCAGTGGTGATTATGGACATCCCTTCTATGTTCCTGGCTTTAGGGGAAAAGCTCTCAATTTTTCCCCATTGAGAATGATATTCACTGTGAGTTTTTCATAGATGGCTTTGATGATATTGAGGAATGTACCCTGTATCCCTATACTTTGAAGAGTTTTAATCAAGAAAGGATGCTGTACTTTGTCAGATGCTTTTTCAGCATCTATTGAGAGTATCATATGGTTCTTGCTCTCTCTTGTATTAATGTATTGTGTCACATTGATTGATTTGCAGATGTTTAACCAACCTTGCAGCCCTGGAATAAATCCCACTTGCATGTGGTGAATAATTCTTTTCTTTTTAATTTATTTTTTATTTATTTTTGGCATAACAGTATTCATTATTTTTTCAGCACACCCAGTGCTCCATGCAATCCATGCCCTCTATAATACCTACCACCTGGTACCCCAACCTCCCACCCACCCGCCAATTCAAACCTCTCAGATTGTTTTTTAGAGTCCATAGACTCTCATGAATAATTCTTTTAATGTACTGTTGGATCCTGTTGGGTAGTATTTTGGTGAGAATTTTTGCACCTGTGTTCTTCAAGGATATTGGTCTGTATTCTCTTTTTTCATGGGATCTTTGGTTTTGGGATCAAGGTAGTGCTGGCCTTATGAAATGAGTTTGGAAGTTTTCCTCCCATTTCTATTTTTTGGAACAGTTTCAGGAGAATAGGTATTAATTCTTTAAATGTTTGGTAGAATTCCCCTGGGATGCTGTCTGGCCTTGGGTTCTTGTTTTTTGGGAGATTTTTGATGACTGCTTCAATCACCTTTTTGGTTATGGGTCTGTTCAGGTTTTCTGTTTCTTCCTGGTTCAGTTTTGGTAGTTTATATGTTCCTAGGAATACATCCATTTCTTCCAGATTTGTCCAGTTTGCTTGTGTATAGTTGCTCATAATATGTTCTTTAATTGTTTGTATTTCTTTGGTGTTGGCTGTGATCTCTCCTCTTTCCTTCATGATTTTATTAATGTGGGTCCTTTCTCTTTTCTTTTTGATAAGTCTGGTCAGGCGTTTATCAATCTTATTAATTCTTTCAAAGAACAAGCTCCTAGTTTTGTTGATTTGTTCTACTGTTCTTTTGGTTTCTATTTCATTGATTTCTGCTCTGATCTTTATTATTTCTCTTCTCCTGCTGCGTTTAGCCTTTCTTTTTTTTTTTTTTTTTAAAGATTTTATTTATTTATTTGACAGAGAGAAATCACAAGTAGATGGAGAGGCAGACAGAGAGAGAGAGAGGGAAGCAGGCTCCCTGCCGAGCAGAGAGCCCGATGCGGGACTCGATCCCAGGACCCTGAGATCATGACCTGAGTCGAAGGCAGCGGCTTAACCCACTGAGCCACCCAGGCGCCCATGCATTTAGCCTTTCTTTGCTGTTCTTTCTCCAGCTCCTTTAGGTGTAGGGTTAGGTTGTGTACTTGAGACCTTTCTTGTTTCTTGAGAGAGGCTTATATGACTATATACTTTTCTCTCAGGAACGCCTTTGCTGTATTGCAGATTTTGAACAGTTGTGTTTTCATTATCATTTGTTTCCATGAATTTTTTTCAATTCTTCTTTGATTTCCTGGTTGACCCATTCTAATTTTAGTAGGGCGCTCTTTAAAAACTCCGTGTATTTGGGTTCTTTCCAACTTTCCTCTTGCGATTGAGTTCTAGCTTCAGAGCATTGTGGTCTGAAAATATGCAGGGAATGATCCCAATCTTTTGGTACTGGTTGAGACCTGATTTGTGACCCAAGATGTGATCTATTCTGGATAATGTTCCATGTGCACTGGAGAAGAATGTGTAATCTGTTGCTTTGGGATGGAATATTCTGAATATATCTGTGATGTCCATCTGGTCCAGTGTGTCATTTAAGGTCTTTATTTCCTTGATGATCTTTTGCTTGGATGATCTGTCCATTTCAGTGAGGAGGGTATTAAAGTCCTTCACTATTATTGTATTTTTATCAATGTGTTTCTTTGAAAATTGTTAGATCTCCTTGTTGGACAGACCCTTTAAATATGATATATTTTCCTTGCTCATTTCTTCTTATAGTCTTTGGCTTAAAATCTAATTTATCTGATATGAGGATTTCCAGCTTTCTTTTGATGTCCATTAGCAAGGTAAATGGTGTTCTGCCCCCTCACTTTATATCTGGGGGTGTCTTTTGGTCTAAAATGAGTTTCTTGCAGATAGCATATTGATGGGTTTTGTATTTTTATTCATTCTGTGTCTTTTGACTGGGGCATTTAGCCCACTTACATTCAGGGTAACTATTGAAAGATGTGAATTAGACATGCAATGTCATGGCGTGCCTGAGGTGGTGACAGTGAATAGAAAGATATTGTTAAGATAAACTAATTAAATAAATGTTAAAAGAGGAAAGAGCAAAAGTTAAAAAAATTAGAATAAGAAAAAACAATTTAAAAAATTTAATTTAACTTTGCAAGACTAAAGGATCATGGGGAGAAAGCCATGAATTCCATGCATTGCTTTTCCCTAGCTCTGAAGTTCTGCTCTTCTCCTTGACCAGTGAGCTTGGTCTTGGCAGGTTGTTCTTGGGGATCTTCTGGGAGAGGAGCCTGTTGTAGTGTTTCTCAAATGTCTTTGCCTGAGGCAGAATTGCACTGCCCTTGCCAGGGGCCAGGCTAAGAAATCTGCTTGAGTTTACTCTTGGGAATTTTTGTTCCCTGAATGCTTTTCTTAGAGCTCTGGAGGACGGGAATGAAAATGGTAGCCTCCCAATCTCCAGCCCAGAGGACCCAAGAGCTTGGGGCCCCACTCCTTAGTGTGCCCTCAGAGAAAAGGGGTCAATCACTCCCATCTCCCTGGTCTCTGGCCGTGCTCTGGGCTCACCTGGCCTGTGACTGAGAGTTTCTGTCTGTGGCACACAGCCTCGTTTGGAGTCTCCAATCCCAGCAGATTCCTACCTCCAGAGGAGGAAGATGAGTCTCCCTGGATCTGCCACTTGTGGTGTCCCTTCTCAAAGAACAGTGGCCCAGCTGTGCCACAGATCACGGTTTAAGGTTATCCCAAGCTGAGAGCCCACTCCTCGGCTCTTTCTCTGTAGCTGGCTTCCCTGCTCCAATACCTGGGAGCTCTGCCATCCTCAGACATCCCCAATCTTTCTGTGACCCTGTGGGACATGAGACCACACTGTCCCTGTGAGGGCTCTACCCCCGCTTAGCCTCTTGAGCGATGTCCCTCAGTGGAGCAGACTTCTAAAAGTTCAGATTTTGTGTTCCATTGCTCCATCACTTGGGGGGAGCCGGCCCCTCCCCCTGTGGTCTTTCTGTCACTTTGGATTTACTTCTCAGCATGTCCTCCCTTTCAGAAAGTGGTCGATATTCTGTTCCTAAAATTGCTGTTCTTCTCTTCTATCTCCTGTTAAGTTTGTAGGTGTTTGGAATGGTTTGATAACTATCTAGCTGAACTCCTGTGACCTGATGTCATTTCAGTCCACTACTCCTGCCATATTGCATCTTCCCCCCTATTTCCTACCACCCTTAATCTTCCATTATCTAACCCAGACTTACTTGCTGCCTGGATTTTTCTGGAGCGTAAGAGGAAAGCTTCCACTTAGGACCATTGTCTTTCCTGTGCACTCTGCCTAAAATGCTCCCTCCCTATCCCCATTGTATACCTCCATCAAGTCTCTTTCTAAATATGAACTTCTCTGGCTACTGTACTATAAATAGGACCCACTCACCATGTTTTATACTTCTTTACTCTGCTTCATATTTCTATACCATTCCACAGGACATATTATAATTACTGTCTATCTTTATTATCAAGTAAATTCCATGTGTACTGAGATCTTGGGTTTCTTAACTATGGTCTTGTATCTGGTATATCTTGTACCTGTATCAGATTCAAATTTTTAACAGTTTTATTTCTTCCCTTCAATTCTTTTCATTTGTTTCTTTATAGAATAGGCCAGTAGTTCAAATGGTATGTTAAATATTAACACTTTCGAGTGAACATATGCACTATACCTGATCTTAAAGTTTTATATATAATGTTTCTCTGTTAAATTGGTTGCTGTAGGTATTTAGCATGTAAATTTTACCAAGTTAGGAAGTTTCTATGATTTCCCGTATTACTAAGAATTTTGTTGTCATCATAAATCGGTATTGAAACTGTGTTAGTAGAGATGAACATATGATTTCTTTTCCTTCAGTCTATTAATGCTTTTAATTGCAGTTATTTTTGATATTGAAATCATTTTATTGGGGGGATCCTACTTAATCATTATGTATTATATTCATCTTAAATTGTTGAACTTGTTTAGTTAACTCATTTTTTATTTAAGATATTTGCATCTGCATTTTTATCTGAATAGCGCTTAAGTTTCCCTTTCATTTTCTCATCTGGTTGTAGAATCAAGATTAAAGATATCTAGTAAAATTTATTTGGCAGCTTTTTCTTTCTGTACTCTGTGAAAAAATATATTAATTAAGACTTATTATTCTTTTATAATTTGGTATAAATTAGCCTGGGCATTAATTTCAAAGGGAGTTCTTTGACTACCACCATTTCTTTTAATTTAATGGCTGTTCTATTTTTTACATTGACATTGATATCAATGACTTTTAATGATTTATATATTTACTTTAGGTTTTTCAATATTTTATCATTATTTTTAAATGCTTATTTTACATTATTTATATTTTATCATTTTGTAGGAATCAGCCTTGCTAGATATCAGTCCATAGTGTTTTTTCAGAGAGTCAATACCATGTATTCACCCTTCCACTTCCACCTCCTAGAAAGTAGAGTTCTACATTCCACAGCAGAAAGTCTGTATTTCCTAGTCTTCCCTTCAGATATGATGGGGCTGAGTTTGGCCAAGGGTGTGTAATCATAAATGCTTGGTCTTAGTGTATCTAGTCAGGAAAGCCACTGTACATATATCCACCAAAGATTATAAGCAAGGAATTAGTTATAAAAACATTAGAAGGACTGGAAGAGCAAAGGAAATGAGAGTTTCCCATATTTCAGGAAGATGCAATAACCTTTGGACTGGAGCCCACAACTCACTCCCCACAACCTGATAGAGGTTGTCACTGTCACACCACTGCTTTAGCAGGAACTTCGAACCTGCACTCTTATTAATGCTTTGGAATTGCTGCTGCTGTTGCCTTTTGTAACCAATTCAATTGTATTTTTCATAACTTCAGTATCTCTACTTTCCTTTTTTTTTTTCCTTGATATCTCAGGGTCTGAGAAAGATGTTTAAAGCTCCCTACCATCAAACTCCCTATGTCAGTTGTTCTTTATAAAAAGGCAGTACTTGTGTTTCGAGCTAGTATTGTTAGACTCCATATATGTTATTAATAGCCTTCTTGCTTAATTTTCGCTTGTTTCAGTGTATCATATCTTTATTTCTTATGATGTTTTGGCTCAATTTATATTTATCACATATTAAGATTTCTATCTTAGTTTTGTTTTGATTCTTACTTGGCTGACACATATTTGCTCAGTTTAAAAAAGCCGTCTTAATTTTAAGGATTTTAGGGGGTATTTTTGGAATACATTTTTTTAAGATTTTATTTATTTACTTGACAGAGAAAGATCACAAGTAGGCCGAGAGAGAGAGAAGCAGGCTTCCTGCTGAGCAAAGAGCCTGATACGGGTCTCAATCCCAGGACCCCGAGATCATGACCTGAGCCGAAAGCAGCGGCTTAACCCACTGAGCCACCCAGGCGCCCCTGGAATACATTTTTTATCCAAATTGAGCACTTATGTATTTTAATTGCTAGAATTGACCAACTTATATTTACGTTTTTACAAGGCTTATATTTACCATCCCATTTCATATTTTCCATCTCTTATACCTTTTTTTTACTTCATAAATTCCACCGAATGTAACACTTTTTATTCTGATTTAAAAGTTCATTTTCCTCTACTGATTTCTGAAACTTACCAGTATCTATATGCTCTTTAACAATTTAAATATGTTCTCACACATCTTTAATCCTTTCTCTATTATTTACCTTATTAATGTTGTACTATAATTTAGCCCTAGCATGCTATAAATATATTTTCTAAATATCTTTCGGCCCTCGCTTTGTTAGGCAAAAAGTTTTAAAGTTATTTGATCACCTTTAATTCTCATATATCTTAGAGAATTCTCCTAATTTGTTTCTTTTATTTAAAATTAGACCTGGGCACCTGGGTGGCTCAGTGGGTTAAAGCCTCTGCCTTCAGCTTGGGTCATGATCCCAGGGTCCTGGGATTGAGCCCCGCATCGGGCTTTTTGCTAGGCAGGGAGCCTGCTTCCGCTCTCTCTCTCTGCCTGCCTCTCTGCCTACTTGTGATCTCTGTCTGTCAAATAAATAAGTAAAATCTTTAATAAAATAAAATAAAATTAGACCTATACCTCTGGAATTTCTTTCTTTTTAAAATTAATTTATTTATTTTCAGCATAACAGTTTTCATTATTTTTTCACCACACCGAGTGCTCCATGCAATCCATGCCCTCTATAATACCCACCACCTGGTACCCCAACCTCCCACCCCCCCATCACTTCAAACCCCTCAGATTGTTTTTCAGAGTCCATAGTCTCTCATGATTCACCTCCCCTTCCAATTTACCCCAACTCCCTTCTCCTCTCTAACACCCCTTGTCCTCCATGCTATTTGTTATGCTCCACAAATAAGTGAAACCATATGATAATTGACTCTGGAATTTTTATTCTGTTCTCTGATTTGTTTTTCTCAACAATTCACTGTATCTCCTATGTATGTGTGTGTATATACATGCACACACATATGTAAGTATACATATATGTGTATATATAATATGTATACAATGTATACAATACATACTTATAGGGGCACCTGGGTGGCTCAGTGGGTTGGGCCTCTGCCTTCGGCTTAGGTCATGATCTTTGTCCTGGAATTGAGCCCTGCAGTGGGCTCTCTGCTCAGTGGGGAGCCTGCTTCCCTCTCTCTGCCTGCCTCTCTGCCTACTTGTGATCTCTCTCTATATATATCAAATAAATAAAATCTTTAAAAACAAACAAACAATACATACTTATATACACATGCATACTACATATAATAGGTATGTGTGTTTATACATGTGTGCGTGCATGTAATTTGTTTTGTGATGGATCCTTACTTTTTAGAATGCAATCTTCTTAAATACAGGAATTTTTACCTGCTTTTCTTCACTGCTGTATTACTAAAACTTCTCAGGTAATTGGTACTAAATAAATATTTGTTGAAAGACTGAAATTGAGGGTTTTCTAAGAGTGATTTTATTTACTTTCTTTTCCAGACAAAACAGGCTTTTTTTTGAGGAAATTTGACATGTAACATTGTATAAATTTAACGTGTATGACATGTTGCTTAAATTTTTGTTATGATTGATATAGCCATATTGATCACATTGCATAATTATAGTATGATATTATTTTCTGTATTTATTATACTATACCTTAGACTCCATGGCTTATTCACTACTCATTACAAATTTATTTCCTTATACACCATCACTCTGATTCCCCTGCTTCCATCCCTTGGTAGCTACCATTTTACTGTCTGTTTTTTTTAAAGATTTAAGTTTTTTGTATTCCACATGTAAGTGATATCATATGGTACTTGACTTTCTCTGACTTAACTTGCTTATTAGCACAATGCACTCAGAGTCCATCAATATTCTTAGAAATGGGGGGGGATATTCTCCTTTCTCAAGGCTGAATAATACTGCATTGTGTGTATGTACCACATATTTTTAAATCCATTCATCTGTTATGGGCTTTAGGGTTGTTTCCATATCTTACCTATTATGAGTAACACTGTGATAAACATGGGGGTAAAGATGTCTTGTCAAAACCTTGTTTTCATTTCCTTTGGGTTTATACCCAGAAATGGAATTGTTTTATTGGTGTGGTAGATCTAGTTTTAGTTTTTTGAGGAACCTCCATATTGTTTTCTATTGTGGTTGGACCAATTTACATTCCCATCAAGAATGTTTTAAGGAAAAAAATGTATAAGTGTTCCCTTTTCACCACACCCTTGTCAGCACCTGTTGTCTTTTCTCTTCTTGATGTCATTTATTCTGACAGGTATGAAGTGATACTTTCTTGTGGTTTTGATTTGCATTTCCTTGATGGTTAGTGATGTGTCTGTTGGCCATTTTGGTGGTCCTTTATGTGTCTGTTGGCCATTTTGGTGGTCCTTCTAAAAGTGATTTTAAAATGGGTTATTGTGTGACAAATGTTCTGAGGTTTGTGTGCTTGAGAAAAATCATATTACATGCTTACATTGAAATGATAAATAGACTAGATACATATTTCTATGTCTAATATTCTTCTCTTTCAATGTTTTAAAAATATTCCATTCTCCTGAATTCAGTGTTGCTGTTGAGAAATCTCATGTCAATCTGACTTTCATTATATTTGTGTTTGATCTTCTTAGAAGTTTTTAGAATTTTCTCTTTGCTCTTGATAATTCTAAGTTTTATTTTAATGTGTACAGTAAGGTTTCCTTTATATTTCTAGTTTGGTTTTTTGTTAACTCTTTACATACAAGAGCCTTAATCTTCATTTCTGAGAAGTTTATCTTCATAATTTGTTCATATAATTCTGTGGCAAAGAATACTAGTGTTCATACTATAAGTGCTTCTTTTCTTTTCCCCTTGCACACTGCTGAACTACAATTTCCAGACCTCTAATGGTTTGCTGAGTTCTGGCCAGTGGAATATAGGCAGAAGTGATATGTGCCACCTCTAGGCCAGGCCCTAAAATACCTCACACAGGTCTCCTTGAATTCTTTCTTTACTCACTGTTTGGCTGGAAAGGATCCAGCGGCAGATTTGGAAGGTCTGGAAGATAAGAGAACCACTGCATGATGGGAGCCTGAGTCCCTGAATGACTCTGACCTATAATTTTGTGACCTTTACCATGTTAGGCCACTGAGGATTGGGGTGGTTTGTTATGAGAGGATGGAATTACTTTCCCTGCTTAATACAGTCCCCATCTCTTTTTATCTTCTCTAATTTTGGTATACCTATCAGCAATACTCTATCCTTCATATCTCTTTACCTTCTTATGTGTTTTCTACTTCTTTATATTTTCCTGTTTTCTGGAGAAATTTGTCAGGTATGATTTCCTACATTATCACATTATTTTTCAACTATATTCATCCTCTTATTTATTCCACCTGTTGTGCTTGTGATTAAAAATACTGTATTTTCCTAGCACTTCTACTTGGATCTTTTAAGACAATTTTTGTCTTTGGAGACATATCTTGAAAGAAGTTGCTGTGGCTGATATTGAAGAGGTTACTGCCTATGTTCTCCTCTAGGATTCTGATGGATTCCTGTCTCACGTTGAGGTCTTTCATCCATTTTGAGTTTATCTTTGTGTACGGTGTAAGAGAATGGTCGAGTTTCATTCTTCTACCTATAGCTGTCCAGTTTTCCCAGCACCATTTATTGAAGAGACTTTTTTCCACTGTATATTTTTTCCTGTTTTTTCGAAAATTAATTGACCATAGAGATGAGGGCCCATATCTGGGCTCTCTACTCTGTTCCACTGGTCTGTGTGCCTGTTTTTATGCCAGTACCATGCTGTCTTGGTGATCACAGCTTTGTAATAAGGTTGAAACCAGGTAACGTGATGCCCCCAGCTTTATTTTTGTTTTTCAACATTTCCTTACCGATTCGGGGTCTCTTCTGATTCCATACACTGATTTCTGCACATTGACTTTGTATCCTGCCACATTGCTGAATTGCTGTATGAGTTCTAGTAGTTTGGGGGTGGAGTCTTTTGGGTTTTCCATATGAAGAATCATGTCATCTCCGAAGAGAGAGAGTTTGACTTCTTCATTGCCAATTGGATACCTTTTATTTCTCTTTGTTGTCTGATTGCTGTTGCTAGGACTTCTAATACTATGTTGAACAAGAGTGGAGAGAGTGGGCATTCTTGTCTTGTTCCTGATCTCGACGGGAAGGCTGAAAGCTTTTTCCCATTGAGGATGATATTTGCTGAGAAAATTTTTGTTGCTGTTTTAATTTGCTAGTACCATTCATTATCTTAGAGTGATGGAATGTGTGTACCTCTGGGTATACACACACACACACATAAATAAAATTCTTGGTGTTTCTGGGTTATAATAATTCTATTTCAGTTGGTATATGTTGTTCAGCTCCTATCTGGTGAGTTTAAAAAGAAAGGCGATGGTGTGCCCCAGGAGAATTCAAGGCACTCTAAAATTATTGTTTTTACTTTGCAGCCCCTCCATCAGGAAGCTTTTCTGTTCACAAAAGCAGTGTTAGAAAGGAATAGTTTCCACCCATCCTGGGAGCTTAGAGTGGGGGAGAATGGGAAGTGCGCATGGTGTTATGGCTGGTGGAGAAGAGTCAATGGTAGCAGGCAGTTGGTAACCACTACCTGTTTTGTTTTTTGCACTACTCTGATACCTGAAGCCTAGGCTATTACTCCTAATCTTGATGGGAAATAAGCAGCTAAAGGTAACTATAGAGAAAAGGCAAGAAGAGAACCGAGGAGCCCGTTTCCATCCTATTCTGTCACTGCTCTCCTGTGCGTCCTCTCCTCAGTGCCCTCTGCCCCGGACTGCAGTTACTCCCTGCCACACACACAATGACACCATCTTAAGTCAGCCTTCCATTTTACTAGGACTATTTCACATGTTTCCTTTTTTTTTTTCCTTTAAATTCTTCTTAGTTTCTCTTATTTATATTTCTTGCTAAATTGTGTAATTTCTCCAGGGTTCATTTTGAAGAAGGACCTAGCAGTCCACTCTATTCACCATCTTAACAGGAAATGGAAATGAATTAATACCTATAAAAATAAGTGTGTTGAATGATCCCAATTTTATAAAAATATTTGTCTATTTTCTGTTTTCAAACACAGATATGTGGGATGATAGTTTTCGTAAAGAAGACTATACCTTTTTTTCTGGGTATTCTGGGTATTTTCTGGGGTGATATTTTACTTTTCCTTCATAATTTTCTCTTCACATTACTTATAATGTGTGTTTATCATATTTATAAAGCAAGTTATCCTTAAAGAAAAAGCATTAGGGATGAATAAGTTGTGATGTATACTGTCATTTGAAGTTCTCTCATTAGAGTCTTCTCATTTAAGAAATTATCCTAGGATTGGGTTGACCATTATGCATTTGAGTTTCTAAAAAAAAAATATTAGCTGGCAACTATTTCTAAAATTTCTTTTACTTCCACTTTCACAAAATTTTATCATCTATTCTTCATTTTTCACTTTTCAAAGTTCAATTAATCATATTTTAAGCACTTTTTATATCCCGTGCACTGTGCTAGAAATTATTAGTAAAAAAAAGGTATGAAAAAAGTAAGAAACAGGGAGTAATATCTTGGTAAGGAATATTTTTCTTATTCATAGTAAGGATAGCCAACCATAGTAAGGATAAGAAATACATATTGTTGACAAATGAAAGAATGGCAGAAGAAGAGGACGGGAAAGTGGTAGGGCTGGTAATTTGTCATTTATTCATTCACTTAACAGTTTACTAAGTGCCTACTGTATACCAAGTATAAGTCTAGGGTCAGGGTATATAGTGGTGAACAAAACAGAGATAAGTTCCTGCCCTCATACAGCTTATATGTTAGTGATAGAGATAAGATAAAATAATAAAAACATGTATTAGATAGGAGTAAGTGGTCAGAAGGAAAGTTAGAGAAAGTGATTGGGAAGTGATTTGTGTTTTTTTTTCTGAAAATGAAGTGTGGTGAGCTGAACAATGATCTCTGGAAGGTTATTACATCTTAATACTCAGAAATTGAGAATGTTACTATATGGGAAAATGTACTTTGTAGATGTGATTAAGTTAGGGATCTTGAGTTGGGGAGATTATCCTGAATTATCAGGGTTGGAATCAGGAAACACTCTCAGCAGCTAGAGAGCTCTCACAGTTCTTTGTCTTGTGGCCCCCATTGGCATTTCACATCAGGGCTATTTACTTTCTTTCAAGATAAGAGGGGTACTTCTTTCTGACTTCTAATCCTCCTCTAGTATTCTCTGATGGAGTCTTATATAAGGTAATTCAGTCAAAGGATGGAATGTTCCCATGCTCAAAAAGAGGAGATTATACAAGACATGGAATCTTGGGGGCCATCTTAAATCTTGCCTATTAGACTGTGTTAAAATTGGTATGTCAGGGAACAAGGATGATATAAGATATAACAATCAGAAGGCTATTTTGATTATCCAGGCCAGAGCTGATGGTGGTATAGCAGAGGTAAGACATGGTAAGATTCTGGATATGTTTTGAGGTTCATTCTATTTTGAAGATGGAGCAGAAAGCATCTTCTAATAGATCACCTATGAGAAAGAGAAAGAAGGTGGGTGTCAAGGGTGACTCCAAAGCTTTGGATCTGAACAATGAAGAATGCCATTTATTGAGATGGATAATACTTCAGGAGGAGTAGGTTGGGGCAAAGCAGTGATGTCGGGAGTTCAGGGCATAACAAATTCAAAATGTCTATTAGACATCCAGGTGGAGATAGTGAAAAGATCATTAAATGCATCGGGATTTTAGGGGGAGGTACAGATTAGATGTAGGTGTTTGGGCATCATAAGCATATAGATGATATTTGAGGTGGCATTGAGTGAATCAGCAGAGGGAGTGAGATAAGGAAGACTGAATTCTGAGACACCTCAACTTCATTCTGGGTTGGGGAAATGAAGAGGAACCAGCAAATGATCCCAAGAAGGAAGAGTCAAATTGAAATGGGAGGAAAAACCCAGAGGGTATAGTATTCTCAAGGCAAGTGAAGAAAGTACATCAAGAAGCAGGAAGGAGGTAGGACATCCGTAGCAGTTGCTACTGATGGATCCATTGCACATAGCAATGTGGAGTTCACTGGAGACTACAGTAAATTTTGGGAAGCCTGAGGGGGGTGGGGTGAAAGCTACACATTTGAGAATGTTGACTGGCCAATATCCTCCAGGAATCTTGACCTTACTTCTTAAATCTAGATGTCCTGTGCCCCACAGCTCCTAGTTCTTACCATTTTTGTTACAAAGTATTTATATTAAACTGACCACATTGAAGCTGTATTACCTGTCTTTATCCCTTGGTTGTGAGCTCCTTGAAGCTAGACCATTTCTTTTAGCTCAGCATCTTTAACTCCCTGTTAGGCTCACAGTAAATAGGAATTGAAAGAAGTTATAAGTGAATGACAGGCCGTGATCTAATTTTTCATATTCCTTGGCAAAAAAAAGAAAAACCTCTTTGCAATTCAAGACTATTGTATCCTTTGAAAGTGTTAGGCTGATCATTCAGCACTCTGAAGCAGCACTGAGAATTATAAATGAAATGGAGCACTGCCTTAAAAAAAATAAAAGTGGCAGATACAGCTAACTGGTGATTATTTTGGAATTATTTTGCAAGAAACACCAGAATATATATGATCAAATAAAGTTTTAGGTTCATTTTCCAAAGTTCCTTTTCATAATAAAAATTTGAATCTGAAAACGAGAACAAGATCTTGTTTGTAGAGAAAGCTACTGGGAAACATTAACTCACTTGCAAGTTTCCTAGTGTATCTGTGCTGTGTTATGATCAGTTCTTATTTTTGTTCAATATGTTAGGTTTGTTTCTGCTATTTCAGAATAAGAATATTAAAATCCTTAGACCTACAGCATAACACCAAAAATATTCATGTATAATTCAGGATTACAAAGGAGAAGAAGAATAATTTTTCATAATTCCTACATAGTAGTTAACACATTATATATCTCATTAATGCATATTTAGTCCATGGCCTTAAAGAGATTGTTTGTATGTTTGAATTACTATAATTAATAATAATAATAATAATAATCAACAGAAGTTAGCATTCACTGAACACCATCAATATGCCAGACATAACATTACAATGATTAACCAAATTGTATAGATGAAGAAAGTTGAGTAACTCATCAAAGGTCACGCAGCTCATTAGTAGTGGCTGGGATTTAAACCCAGGTGTGTCAGGCTCTAGAACAGACTGTCTCAACTTAGGCAATGTTGACATTTTAGGCCAGAAAATTCACTGTTGTGAAGCTTGTTCTGTGCATTCCAGGAGGTTGAGCAGCCTCCCTGGCCTCCATGCAATCACTACATGCCAGTAGCTTCTCCCAATTGTGACAACTACAGATGCCTCCAAACCTTTTCAAATGTTTCCTGGCAAGCAAAATCACCTCCAGTGGAGACCACTGCTCTAGAGTAAGTGCCCTAGCCACAGTGATCCATGGCCTTCAGAGCAAATTCTTTAAATACAAGAGAATAGAAACAGCATCCAGATGTGAACTTGAATCTTAATTCTCCTCAGTGACCCAGTCCATTTTTAACACTGTGGCTTTTAGAGGTGACCTCAGTCTTTCACTCAGTGATCTTCAAATGCCTGGCATTTATTGGCCACCTTTATTGTTCCTGGCACTGGAATAAGAGCTAAGATTCTAATTAATGTGTTGTTCCTGAAGGAAGTATAGCCCTAGCCCAATGATGGAATGTCTTTAACAGAGAACAGAGTCTTACAATTTCAGAGTGGTGGGTCATTTGATCCAAAGAAGGCATTTCCTGATTTCAGTTTCCCTGGTCTGCAGTATTTGTAGCGAAAGATCAGGAAAGTCCATGGATGACAGGGCATTTAGGTGGTTGAGGGGAACAAATTCCAGTCAGGCCCATAAGAGAATACATACTATTTCCCTAGTTTAAAAGTATACAAACCTATAAATTCTTTTGTGCTGCTGGCAAGCCCGGAAGTCCAGAATTTGTGAAGGAGAGCCTGTGTTCTCTGCGTCACCCAGTTTTAATATAGTTAGCCAAGGCAGGCATATCTATGCCATAAAGTTTTTGGAGTTGAAGCAGGAAGATAGTAACATCATCAATATCACAATCAGTACTTTATTAGTGAGTAGGAATAATAACAATAATGACAGTAATAGTTAATAGTGAATGCTGACTGTGGATCACTCTGCTAAGCATTCCTTTAAACACACTCAACCATCCTATATGCTGGATATAATCATACTTTACAGACAAGGAAACTTTAAAAAGAAAAAAAAAAGGTAAGTCATGTTGCAATGGCGTACAAGTGGTAATTGGCAGAATGGAAATTTGAATGGAGGCTGTATGACCCCAGTGCCCACAACAAAGCTATACTGCTTTTAAAATGTTACTTTTAATATGCTAGATGCTTTTATATACATATGGGTACATGAATAACAGACTCTATTCAGAATGGGGGAAGGGAAGAGGGGGTTGGTATACTAAAGGATAGCCATTCTAAAAAAAAAAAAAACCTGCAGTTCATCACATTAGGTATATGCACCCCTTTAGAGCAGCAATCTCTTGTGTGTGTGTATCCAAACAAATTCGTATATAGGTCTGTAAGGAAACATGCGCACAGATGTACATTGCAGTGTCATTTGGGGGGTTGGGGGCTTGGAAGCCATTTTAATACTTATTGCTGGAAAAATGGAGAGGTAAAATGTGGTACGTATATGCCAGTAGTACTGTGCAGTAATTACAGGTATTTATTAGGTGTAAATATAATGCACGGATGGTTCAGAAAACATAGCACTGAATAAAGGGGAAAAAATGAAGTATAGTGAAATACCATGTTCATAAAATTGAAATGTACGCACACATTTTGCAAAATCATAGAAAGTATGTGTACTAAGCAGATTGGAATGGAGGCTCCTGGGTGGCTCAGTCAGTTAAGCATTTGCCTTTAGCTCAGGTCATGATCTCAGGGTCCTGGGATCGAGCCTCAAATGAGGCTCTCTGCACAGTGGTGAGTCTGCTTCTCACTCTCCCTCTGTGCATGCTCGCTCTCTCTTTCTCTCTCTCTCTCTTATAAATAAAATGTTAAAAAAAATAAACAGAATTGTTCCATATGGAGGGAAGGAAATAGGAAACAAAATGCAAGTAAGATGGAAAAATAAATAGAAGAGGGGCCTCGGTGTACAATATGTTACTACAAATACCTCAACTCACTACACTTAAGTCCAAAAATCAAAGCAAAACAAAAGTATTACTTAATACTGGGTTCCAAACTAATTTAATTTGAAAATATGAAACTCAAAAAAATTATTTCCACAATAAAAATATAATGGCTTATCTTTTCTTGACCATAACATCTTTGAGGTATTTGTTTTACAAATGTGAGGAACTGTATCGCCCCACAGAAGAGTGATTCACTACCTGGTTAGTTGTCCCTTAAGTGCTTATCATGTTCCACTCCTGGCACTCCAAATGCATGTACACTTCCTATACTGCAGAGAGTTTTGGATGGGGAAGAAGCTTCCATCTGATGAATTTACCTGGGATCTTTTTTCTACTTCTCAGCTGTCTTTTTCCTGGCTCTTTGACCTAATTTTAAAAATCTTAATCATGAAATTCTGTGCTAGTCATTAATGCTGTTCAACAAATATTTCTTGCCCATTCTGGGTGCACAGAACCATTTTCTGTCTTCCTTTGGGTTTGATGGGATTGACTTGAACTGGCCAATGTGTCTGAGCCTCCAAAGTTTAAGACCCTCCAAAGCTGCTTTTTCCATGTGACACAATAACAGCAAACTTTAAGACGAGAGATGCTCCTTTTGCCTAAATGTCTGAGCAACTAAATGTACACAGCGCTGAGCTAGTTTATAATGGACACATCATATGCATTTAAAATAAGTATTTCTTAAGTCACTGAGGTTTTATGTGTTTATTTTGCTGAATTACACCCTAATATATCCTAACAATAAAATATCCAACAATTAAATCATTGGTGAAAATAATCACTATGATCCTAGGATTGTTTCTATTGGGATATCAGTTGGTATGGCTAATGAGTTTATATTTGCTGAAAACATGAGTATAGGCCACCCAATTGAATTAACATATTGATCATCTTATATAGTGTAACATATAAATGTGAACTCGAGTCCAGATGAATATTTTATGTATTGCTTCTTACTTATTGAAGAACCTTGTTCTTGCCATATACAAAAGGAAGACAGATTGATAGAAAAAAGATTGGTTCTTCTTAAAGTGTCATTAGTCATTTCTGAGATTTTTTAACAGACTAATTTATTTTTAGATGATTTCTTTTTAATATTTTCTCCTTTAAGAAAAAAAAAAAAAGCCAGCCCTCCTGTCCATTTCCTCAGTAAATTTGTCAGAACATAGCACCTGGTTCAACTAATCCACTCTCACCTTTTTTTCACCATGACTTTTCTATGTAGAAAATTCTCACTGTCATTATGAGGTTCTTTTGTTCTCAGTTGAATGAAAAATAATTTGCAATTAATTTGACAGTTACAAATGAACATGTTCTCTTTTGTCTAAGAGGTCTACATAAACACTGCTTTTGAGCAGTATCTTCAGTGAAGGAAAATGGAGCATAGCCTTTTAAATTAACATGCCAAGAGGGATTGAAAACCTGCCATTACCTAGTTGGCATTTTGAAGACACCAGGTATATAGGTGCGCAAGATGTCTTTGTTTATTCTCTAACAAGAGTCAGGTAATAGTCAGTTGGATACTTTTAAATGTATCCTCTTATGCCAATATGTATGTATGATCCTGTGAGGGGTAGTAAGAGGGGTGTTTACTGTTAGGTTCAGAGTGCTCCAGAGCATCTTGTTACCCCATCAAAAGGCAGAAACTAGGCCCTTCTCCTTGAAACTGGGTGCGCTTTTGTGACTGCGCTATCTAATCAGGTCTGGCAGAAGTGATACCATGTGATTTCTGAGACTGTCCTAAAAGATGATATAACTTCCACGTGGTGCTCACTCACTTCATATTCTCTCTCTCTGTCACTCTCATTCTCACCTCTCCCTCTGCTTACCTTTGGGAAACAGCTGCTAGACTGTGAGGAATGCTAGGCCACATGGAGAAACCATCTGTGGGTGTTCCAGCTAACAGACTGCTCTGGGGCCCAGCCAACATCCTGTACTAACTGCTAGACATGTGAGTGAAGGAGCCCGCAAGGCGAATCCAATCCCACTTGTCCTCTGATGGCAAGTGCGTGAGAGATCACAGGGGAGAACCAGTTAGCTGAGCACAGTAAATCCTCAGCATTGTGAGAAATAATAAATGATGGTTGCAGCTTTTTATACCACTGAGTCTGAAGTGGTTTGTTTTTGAAGCACTAGACAGCTAGAGCAGACCATCTCGTCAAGTGACTTGCTTATGGCCACATGGCAGTTGGGTTGTCAGACCCCAAGGTTTGCTTGTCATCTTATAAATGTACGCCTTCAAAGTTTTGCACCTGTAAGATATTCTTTGGAGAAGAGAAACCATGTATGTATGTGGGTGGGTACTCATAGGAAAATACTCAGAGATCTTCATTAGCCTTATTCACTGATAAGTACCAAGGGTTTTAGAAAAACACTCCTAAGTTCTGCTGTACTCTATCTTACAGTATTTCATCCTCATTTTTGTTGGTGATGGGTAGGAAGGAGTTGGGGATAGGGCTTGCATTTAAAGAGTACGTTTTCTTTTTGGTGACATTTCAAAGAATCCCATAACACAGCAAGTTTAGAGCAAAAATTGTATGTCAGACCTATGTATGGATCGAATACTGGCTAGTTATGTAACCTTGAACAAAGGCCAAATGAACGAGTGCTTACTTTTTTTTTTTTGTTTGTGTGTGTGTGTGCGTTTCTTTTCTTTTTTTTTTTTTAATTTTTAATTTTTTATAAACATATATTTTTATCCCCAGGGGTACAGGTCTGTGAATCGCCAGGTTTACACACTTCACAGCACTCACCAAAGCACATACCCTCCCCAATGTCCATAACCCCACTCCCCTTCTCCCAACCCCCTTCCCCCCAGCAACCCTCAGTTTGTTTTATGAGATTAAGAGTCACTTATGGTTTGTCTCCCTCCCAATCCCATCTTGTTTCATTTATTCTTCTCCTACCCACTTAGAACCAGTGCTTACTTTTATAGATAAGTAATCAAAAAGCCAAAGAAGGGAACTGACATTTCCCAAGGTCATTTACTAGTTCTAAATTCAAATCAGGTGTTCTCTCAACTGTTATGCTATCCTATTTGTACGGATTTTTTTTTTTCACTAAGGAGAGGAAAAGGAGATTTAAAAAGCATTTATCAATTGCTTACAATGGAGTAAACAAAAGCACCATTACGTATTATCCAATATAATCTTTACAAGGATCCTTTGGAGTTGGTGCTGGTGTTTCTAAACCACAGAATAATTGAATTAGCCAAGGTTCCTGAAGCTCAAAGTCGTGGCTAACATGTGCAACAGGCAACATTTCGATTTATACTTGAGTTGTTATGAATCTATTTACTCTGCCATCAAATCTTTGTGTCATATAATTAAGTTTAATTTCCTTAATGTTCATTTAAAAAATTGGTATCTCTTTCATTTTTTCATTATTTTTCAAAGTTTTCTCCTCTACAACTTAAATTAACAATGGCACTCTTTTCTTTGTATAGTTCTGTTCCTTAATTAAAAATACATCTTAGGTGTCATGTCTTTAGAAAAATCATGAAAAGTTATTTCATTTGAAGTTTCTGAAAAGATGAAATTTAACTGAAAGATCATTTTCATCCATGTTGCTGCTCTGTATTCTTTACCTCCAGCCTTTCTATTTGACTTTGAAGAAAGAATCTAGCTCTGATCAATGAAACGGCAAAGTTCCCCTCTGAGGACCACTCCCTAATGCCTTCATTGCTTAGTACCCAGTGCCAGAGTCATTCTGGCAGACTTCAAACACAAATTAACCCAATACTGATTTGGGGGGCTGGGCTTTGAATTAAACTGGCTCCTCCTGTAGAAGCTTGACTGTTGATTATACATCATTGGACATCCAGGAATATGATTTGCTTTCCATCCATTCCCTTACTTCATGGGAGAAGATATCAAAGACTACCACAAGCGTAACTTCTGCACTTAACAAATTGTGATCATGAAAGTACTTCATGAAATTTGGTGAAAGACACAATGAAAGAATAATGGCTTCCAACCCCATTAAGGTATTATAATAGCTCTTGGGTGGTTTAAGTATAAAATGAAATATAACAAGAAAAATTTCACATTGCAAGGTCAATTTATTACAAAGAACACATGTTTGAAGAAATATCTGGTTTTGGTGGGCAGGTAGTTGGATCTTTTTGAAAGTTAGCTTCCTTGGGATAATATCTATCTTATATGGATTTGATTACAATTAAGAGATAATGCTTTTAAAAGATTTAACATGAACTTATCAATGTATGATAGGCATTTAGTAATTTCTAGGAAATAATATTACAAAGATGGGTTAGATTTGAAAATTCCATGAACTGAAACATTTTTGGTGGTGAAGTGGATCAAGTAAATCCTTGGAATGGCAATGTGTAATACAGGAGGGAGTTGAGGGGCCGGTAGACACCTAGGAAAAGATTTTCCGATTGAGGGTTTTCCAAGACATTTTTTAAAAGATTTTATTTACTTGACAGAGAGAGACACCGTGAGAGAGGGAACACCAGCAAGGGGAGCAGGAGAGGGAGAAGCAGAGCTCCTGTAGAGCAGGGAGCCCAATGCAGGACTGAATCCCAGGACCCCAGGATCATGACCTGAGCCAAAAGCAGAAACTTAACAACTAAGCTACCCAGGTGCCCCTTCCCATACATTTTTTTTAAAGATTTTAAAAATTTATTTGACAGAGAAAGAAGGAACACAAGCAGAGGGATTGGGAGAGGGAGAGGGAGAAGCAGGCTTCCCACTGAGAAGGGAGCCCAATGCGGGGCTTGATCCCCAAACTCTGGGATCATGACCTGAGCTCAAGGCAGATGCCTAAAGACTGAGCCACCCAGGTGCTCCTTCCATTACATTTTTAAAGAGAAATGCTCTACTCACTAAACAAAGCGTATGCACTTTGTTTGCATTCCACCAGTTCATACCCATGACATACGAAGTACTAGACAAAATTCCTACTTCTTCCTACATCTAAGTTGTCTTTTTAACAGGACATGTATTGGTTTTCTATCTAAATAAATATCAAGTAAATTAGTGTCCAGCAACGTGTCAAACTCTTGTAGAAACACATAGATAATGAGATTAAATATATCAAAATGAGTATTTTATTATATTTTTTAAAGCCTCTAAAGGTATTTTTTTAAAGCCTCTAGGTACTAGAAATTAAGAGAGAGTTTTAAAGGTTAGCATTGAATAAGCTGATATTGCCATGTTCCATAAAGTTTTAATGTCCCATGTATGCTTTAGTAGGAAGATCAGTTTCTAACACAAATGGGTACAAGACATGTGACCCAGAATCTACAGGGAAGAGAAATTACAATTCTTACATAAAGCAGAATTCCTTCAAGAGCTGTTTCATTGAAAAGGGAGACTACAACTCCTTTCAATAATGCCCTGAGATTATTGTGAGGAAATTTTCTATGTGAATCTGACCAAGGCCTTTGGTATGGTTCAGCCATCAATCTATTTTTTTATTGAACTATAATTAACATATAATTTTATATTAGCTTAAGGTGTGCAATATAAAGATTCAGCAGTTCTGTACATTATTTAGTGCTCATCACATTAAATGTACTCTTAATTCTTTTTATTTCACCCATCCCCCTACTGAGCTCCTCTCTGGTAGCCACAAGTTTGTTCTCTGTATTTAAGAGTCTTTTTTCTTTTTTTTTTAATTAATTTTTTATTTTTTATAAACATGTATTTTTATCCCCAGGGGTACAAGTCTGTGAATCACCAGGTTTACACACTTCACAGCACTCACCAAAGCACATACCTTTCCCAATGTCCATAATCCCGCCCCCTTCTCCCAAACCCCCTCCCCCCAGCAACCCTCAGTTTGTTTTGTGAGATTAAGAGTCACTTATGGTTTGTCTCCCTCCCAATCCCATCTTGTTTCATTTATTCTTCTCGTACCCACTTAAGCCCCCATGTTGCATCACCACTTCCTCATATCAGGGAGATCATATGATAGTTGTCTTTCTCTGCTTGACTTATTTCGCTAAGCATGATACGCTCTAGTTCCATCCATGTTGTCGCAAATGGCAAGATTTCATTTCTTTTGATGGCTGCATAGTATTCCATTGTGTATATATACCACATCTTCTTGATCCATTCATCTGTTGATGGACATCTAGGTTCTTTCCATAGTTTGGCTATTGTGGACATTGCTGCTATAAACATTCTTTTTTTTTTAATGATTTTATTTTTGAGACAGATCACTTGTGAGAGAGCACAAGCCAGGGGGAGGGGCAGAGGGAGAAGCAGGCTCTACATTGAGCAGGGAAGCTGACATGAGGCTAGATTCCACGACCCTGGGATCATGACCTGAGCTGAAGGCAGATGCTTAATGGCTAAGGCACCTAGGCACCCCTGCCCATTCATGATTAGAAAAAAAAAAGAATTCTTAGTATATCACAAACAGATTCTCTTAGCCTAAAAAAAGGAACCTACTAGAAAGTCTATTCAATACTGTAATAGAATGCTCAACCATTGTAATAAGAGAAGAAAAAGTTTTTAAGATGTAAGACAAAAGAAAGAATAAAAAGAAAGAAATAAAATTGTCTTTATTTACACATAATTGTTATCTATACAGAAATTTCAGTAACCTTTACCAACTAATAAAACTGAGAAAGTAACAATATTTTGGGGCAGACAATTTCTGTGAAGTAATTTATAACCTTTCTTTATAACAAAGTAGCAATATGCCACTTGAAATTATTATAATAAACAGAAGGACCTCATTGGTAATAACAAAAAACTATAAGCACCTATTAAAAAAAAGTTAACAAAGTTGTGGAATTTTTTGTGGAGAAAATGCAAACATTATTGAAGATGATTTATTAAGGTTCTCCAGAGAAATAGAAATTATGTTATACATATTAGAAAGAGATATATTGTCTGTACTTAGCTCATGCGATTATGGAAGCTAATACCCACTATCTTCATTCTACAAGCTGAGGTGCAGGAGAGCTGGTGGTGTAGTTCCAGTCCAAAGCTAAAGGCCTGGGAGCCAGGGTGTGCCATAGTGAAAGTCCAGTATGGCTCCAAAAGCTTGAGAACCAGGAGGACTGATGCCTGAGGGCAGGAGAAGATGAAGGTTGCAGCTCAAGCAGAGACCAAATTTGCCTCAAGGTATTGGATGATGCCTGTCAGCATCAGTGAGGATATTCTTGTTTACTCAGTCCACTAATTCAAATGCTAATCTTTTCCAGAAACATCCTTACGGACAGACACAACTTAGGAGTATATTTTACCAGCTGTCGAGACATCATTTAGCCCAGTCAAGTTGACAGGAAAAATTATCACAGGCCATAAGACTTTATTGTATTAGGGACTGTGTTCAGGTGCTCACAACAGGAAACATCAAGAGTAGACTAATTAAAACACATTTTACTGCTCTCATGCAAAATGAACCATGGGAGAGGTTAATTAGCGTGGGTACAGTGACTACATAATGCTCTCAGGGACCCAAGCTTTCTTGAACATTTTGCTTACCATCCTTAGCACGTGAATTTTATCATCTTCATCATCAAAGAAGGGCTTATCAGTGTCCAGCATAGTACTAAGCATTACAGACTTGGAGAAGCAGAAGGATGAAGGGCAAGAAGAGTTGGTACTGGTAAAGTCTGCCTCTGTAGAGAGCTTTCCTGGAAGTCCTGCCCAGCAACCTGCACTTACATTTTATTGGCTAGAAATATGTCACATGACCTTCCCTACCTGTGAAGTGGCTGTGAAATGTAATTTTCCTCATGAGTGTATTGCTACTCTGAACAAAACTGGAGTTTTGTTACTTGGGAAGAAGGCAGTTTAGATATTCTACAGGGAACCATCAGTTACCATCAGTTACTGAGTATGACAAGGGAAAACTAGGAATAGTTTATACATGTGAAGACTCACTATCAAAATATTAATTCTACCCTAATTAATATATGGGTTCAATGCAATATTATTTTCATGTATATTGAAAAATTCACATCAGAAGAAACACAGCATAGTGATTAAGATTACAAACTTTGGAGCCAGACTGATTGGCTTCAGATCCAGGCTTTGCCACTTATAAGCTGTGTGACCTTGGGAAATAAATTAACCTCTCTATGCCTTAGTCTCTTCATCCATAAAATGCAGGTGATAACGGTAGTATGTCAATGTTGTTTGTTGTAAGGAATAAATGAGTTACTGATTTTTAAAGCACATTTAATAGAACTTATCATGTATTAAGTGCATTGTATTTGTTAAACATGTTAACATATGAAATAAAGAGGAGCCAATAAAATCTGAGATAATTTTGGAGATGACTATGGAGTCCTACTGTATACCACGGATTATTCCAAAATGGTGGTAATTGAGACCATGTATCATTGATAAGGGAATAGACAGACCAGTGAAATAGAATTAACCCAACAACTGATGGAAACACACCAGGGAACTAGGCATATGGCAGAGGTGTCAGTAAAACTCATAGGGGAAAGAAAAAGATTGTCAGTAAATGATGCTAGAACAATTGGTTTCCCGTATGGAAAAAATCTTATTCCTACTACACAGTATATTCAAAGATAAATCACAACATACTCAAGGATAAATTTCAGGTGTATTAAAGATAGAAAAAAAATTTTTAAAATTTAAAAAATTTTAAAAAGAAGTGAACTTTAGAGTCATTACATAAAAACATAACAGGATATCCCTGTTACCTACACGCATGAAAGAATTTCTTTTTTTTTTTTAATTTTTTATTTTTTATAAACATATATTTTTATCCCCAGGGGTACAGGTCTGTGAATCACCAGGTTTACACACTTCACAGCACTCACCAAAGCACATACCCTCCCCAATGTCCATAATCACACCCCCTTCTCCCAAACCCCCTCCCCCCAGAAAGCCTCAGTTTGTTTTGTGAGATTAAGAGTCACTTATGGTTTGTCTCCCTCCCAATCCCATCTTGTTTCATTTATTCTTCTCCTACCCACTTAAGCCTCCATGTTGCATCACCACTTCCTCATATCAGGGAGATCATATGATAGTTGTCTTTCTCTGCTTGACTTATTTCGCTAAGCATGATACGCTCTAGTTCCATCCATGTTGTCGCAAATGGCAAGATTTCATTTCTTTTGATGGCTGCATAGTATTCCATTGTGTATATATACCACATCTTCTTGATCCATTCATCTGTTGATGGACATCTAGGTTCTTTCCATAGTTTGGCTATTGTGGACATTGCTGCTATAAACATTCGGGTGCATGTGCCCCTTTGGATCACTACATTTGTATCTTTAGGGTAAATACCCAATAGTGCAATTGCTGGGTCATAGGGCAGTTCTATTTTCAACATTTTGAGGAACCTCCATGCTGTTTTCCAGAGTGGCTGCACCAGCTTGCATTCCCACCAACAGTGTAGGAGGGTTCCCCTTTCTCCGCATCCTCGCCAGCATCTGTCCTTTCCTGACTTGTTGATTTTAGCCATTCTGACTGGTGTGAGGTGATATCTCATTGTGGTTTTGATTTGTATTTCCCTGATGCCGAGTGATATGGAGCACTTTTTCATGTGTCTGTTGGCCATCTGGATGTCTTCTTTGCAGAAATGTCTGTTCATGTCCTCTGCCCATTTCTTGATTGGATTATTTGTTCTTTGGGTGTTGAGTTTGCTAAGTTCTTTATAGATTCTGGACACTAGTCCTTTATCTGATATGTCGTTTGCAAATATCTTCTCCCATTCTGTCAGTTGTCTTTTGGTTTTGTTAACTGTTTCCTTTGCTGTGCAAAAGCTTTTGATCTTGATGAAATCCCAATAGTTCATTTTTTCCCTTGCTTCCCTTGCCTTTTGCGTTGTTCCTAGGAAGATGTTGCTGCGGCAGAGGTCGAAGAGGTTGCTGCCCGTGTTCTCCTCAAGGATTTTGATGGATTCCTTTCGCACATTGAGGTCCTTCATCCATTTTGAGTCAATTTCTTAAGCAGAATAAACAAAGACTGCCAAAGAAAAGATTGGTAGTTTAACCACATAAAAATTTGAAGTCTTTAACCAATTAAATAAAACGCTATAAGAAAAAAAGTTTAACCACAAACTTGGAAAAGAAAAGCGCAGTACCTACAAAAATTAATAACCACAATGTATAAAGAATTCCTACAAATAAATGAGAAAAAGTCAACCCAAGATAATATGGAAGAAGAAAAGATATAACTAGGCACTAGAGAGCACCTGGGTGGCTCAATGGGTTAAGCCTCTGCCTTCAGTTCAGGTCATGATCTCAGGGTCTTGAGATTGAGCCCCACATCGGGCCCACAGCAGGGAGCCTACTCCCCCCCCCCAAACCTGTCTCTCTGCCTATTTGTGATCTCTCTCTCTCTGTCAAATAAATAAATAAAAATTTTTAAAAAATAACTAGGCACTAGATAAAAGAGCAGTGGTTGGGTCCATATTTGTCAGTATTTATGAAGAGATGCTAAGCAAATTAAATGAATGCAATATCCTTTCATATTCATTAGACTGATAAGATGAGAAGATATGATACTTCTAATGGCTTGAGAAATTGTGGAGAAATGAACTCTCATTCACTGCTGGTAGGAAGATAAGTTGCTATGTAACTACTTTGGAGGGCAACATGCCAGTTTCATGTGAAGTTGAAGATGTGCATATCATATGCCTCAGCAATTCTACTTCTAGGGATAGAGAATATCTATTATATGTAAAAGTTTATTGAGGGATGGTTGTGTGCCATGCAGTATTCTGAGTACTAAATGAATTGTCTCACTTAACCTTCACTACAAGTGCATGGGATAGACACTGTTGTTGTTCCCATTTTATAGACAGTGAGCCAAGGCAGAAAGAGATTTAATAACTTGCATGGGTATACATAGCTAATAAGCAAAAGACTTGAGATTAAAACAGTCTGGTTCCAGAGTGTGCATTTTTAACTAGCACTATCATATCTTTCATATACAAAAGCTTGATTCAATTTTTTGGTAATAATTAATAACAAAATAATTATTATTCATAAAATTACCTAAGGGTTATTTAGTATAAAATGGCTGAATAATTTGTTGGTCATCATATAATGGAATCCCACATGCCAGGTAAAATAAAGGATTAAGTAGATCTACATATATTAATACAGATCTTAGAACATCAAATTATGTGATAAAGCAAAAATGCCGAAGGATTCATACATTCTTTGTATAATTTCCAAAACAAAGTACTGGTAGTTATCAGTACAAACATATTTGATAAATATGGATTTGTGAACAGAAGAGGATATACTCTCTTTGAAGTAGTGTTCATTTCCAGAAGAGTTTAGGGAGTGAAATTATAGGATTAGGGAGGACTATAAAAGGGACTTCAACAAAATTTTTAACATTTTCTTTAAAAATTGGAGGCAAATTCTTTTTTTTAAAATTTTTTATTTCTTTTCAGCGTAACAGTATTCATTGTTTTTGCGCCACACCCAGTGTTCCAGGCAATCCGTGCCCTCTCTAATACCCACCACCTGGTTCCCCCAACCTCCCACCCCCCGCCCCTTCAAAACCCTCAGATTGTTTCTCAGAGTCCATAGTCTCTCATGGTTCACCCCCCCCTTCCAATTTCTGGAGGCAAATTCTTAAAAGTCAACAACAAAAAACTAACAACCTCATTTTGAAAAGGGACAAAGGACTTGAATAGACATTTCTCCAAAGAAGATCTACATATGGACAACAAGCACATGAAAAGATGTTCAGCATCATGAGTAATTAGGGAAATGCAAATCAAAGCCACAGTGCAAATGAAAGCCTCTTTATACCAACTAGGATGACATTCTAGGATGTTGGTAAGGATGTGGGGAAAGCAGAACCCTTGTACATTGCTGGTGAGGAGGTAAAATAGTGTGGCCACTCTGAAAAACCATTTTGTGGTTCCTCAGAAGCTAAACATCTATGAGCCAGGATGTCCATTTCTACTGGAAAACAGGGACTCAAGTACCTGTAGCACAATGAAATGAAATGTGATACATACATAGAGTGGAATATTATGTCATAAAAAGGAATTAAATTCTGATGCATGCAACAACCTGGATGAACCTTGAATAGATTATGCTGTTTAAAAAGTCAGAACAAAAGATCGAATACGGTAGAACATGAGGTACCAAGAATAGGACGTAAGGATGGTAAGTAGATTAGATGATACCAGAGCCTTGATGGCAGGGGAATGGAGAGTTATTACTTAGTGGATAGACAGTTTCTGTTTGGCATAAAAAAATTTAGAAATAGAGGGTGATGATGGTTGCCCAGCATTAATTAGATTGGGAATGTAATTCATGCCACTGAACTGTACACTTAAAATTGGTTAAAATGGCACATTTTATATTATATTTTACCACATCTTTAAAAATCTGAGACAAATATGGCAAATATTAACATTTTTATATTTAGTTGATAGACACATGTTTCTGTATTACTTGTATTTTTTTTTAAATTCTAGAAATATTTCCATGGTGGATTTATTCACAAGAAAAATATATACTCCGGTGCCTGGGTGCCTCAGTCATTAAGCATCTGCCTTCAGCTCAAGTCATGATTCCAGGGTCCTGTTTCTCCCTCTCCCACTCGCCCTGCTTGTTTTGCCTATCTCACTGTGTCTCTGTCAACTAAATAAATAAAATCTTAAAAAAAGAAAAGAAAAGAAAAACATATACTATTGGAGAAAGAGAAAAATAACTTGGGAAGGTTTAGGATTTCTGGCTATAGGAAGTTCATTAATTTACTTGCCAATGATATCACAGTGCATTGCATTAAATATTAAAATTAATGAATTAAAGCCACCCCAATCCATTCAAATGATTTGGAAGCTAAAGTAATGCCTGCTTTTTATGTGTGCAAACGTTTTAAATTCATTTGACTGTCAAGTAAAGGGTCATACACCTTGACAATCTCAGCAGTTTGGGGAGAAAGCTGCATTTAAATTTTAAAAGGCAAGCAAAACAGATGTACTACATTTGCACTGCTCCCATTAGAATTGCAGGCTACGAATCAGCAGGAAAGAGTGCTATCCAGGCTACTTCCAAGTCTATGTCTAATTGTGTGAAAATTTCTCCGACTTTATGTCCTATCCATATATTCTATAGTAAGGAGACCTTTTTTTGACATGAATTTTGTAAGAGGAGCGTAACTAGTGGTTCATTTTCAAGTGTTTGATGTTCTTAAAACAATTGAAGCTTATGTTTCTATGGTAAGAAAAGGAGGGACTTGAAAATAGGTTTTAAGTGTGCCATGTTAGTAAGAAATTCTGATCAGGTGACAGAATTAAATTCAGATTGTGTGTCTATCAGTTATTAATAGGCGTTGTTGAGCTAGTTGCTTACTCTGTCCTAGGTCTCCATCTCACATGAAAAGGAATGGGTTGATATATAATCTCTGAGGATCAACCATTCTCTACTAACAAGGTCGTTTCTTATTTTATAAAGGAGGTAAAAATGATTCCAGAGTTTTGACATAAAAGCCATTTTAAGTCAGTATTTTTCACGGACAATGTGGTTATGCCAAATAATTTTTTTTCATTTCTTTTAGGTACATTTAGATAGCGGGATGAACATGATTAAGAGGAGGGTCAAATTAATAGCAGGTTCATGATGAATAAATGTTCTTTATGGTACAAAGTATCATGAGCAGGGTTTCAGTGTCCAGAACCACCAACCTATTTTCTTGCTTGTTCCAAGCTGTTTTGGGTACACCAAGAAAGTGAGAATAAACTTTCATCTGACTTTAGGGTTTTGTTCTTATAAAGGGAAGTCTATATTTGCCCTTTGAAAGTAATAAGCAGAAGTAAGGCAAGTAGGTACCCATTACTCTAGAGGGACTCTGTCCAATGAAAAGATAATGTGAACTACATATGCAATTTTAAATTTTCTAATATTTTAAAAATGAATGGAAGTAATTTTGTTTTCTTTAACACAATATATCTAAAATATTACCATTACAACACATAATTAATGTTACAAAAAAATTAGTGAGATATTTTGTTTTCTTTTTTCTTATTTGGTGTTTGAAGTCTGGTATAAATTTTATACTTAGAGCACATTTCAGTTTGGATTAGCCTCATTTTAAGAGTTTATGGCTACCATATTGGATAGTGCAAGCTTCAAAAAAGGTAATATGGCTTTTAAAAATGATTTAGTAAAAAGCATCTCTAGCATCTCCAGCCTTGGCACGCAAACAGGTCACTAGTGGGGAAGTGCACTCATTTGCATAACGAGCCCAGACCAACTGGTGGAAGAAGATGGTTAGTCCAGTTCCTGCTCTCCAAAATCCAAATGCTAGGGAAGATTTCTCAAGGTGGACATCAAGTGTCTAAGTTAGGCCTACTTGCAGGTAATTGCGATGTGGCATAGTTTTGCAAAACTAATTTTTTTAAATTTTTTATGAACATATAATGTATATTTATCCCCAGGGGTACAGGTCTGTGAATCACCAGGTTTACACACTTCACAGCACTCACCATAGCACATACCCTCCGCAATGTCCATAACCCCACCCCCTTTCTCCGAAACCCCCTCCCCCCAGCAACCCTCAGTTTGTGCAAAACTAATTTTTATCAGAGGTGATTTTATTTCAAAATTCAAATGAACTCCCTTCCAGTTAGTTTGATTAGTTGATTATTTAAGCACAGTATCATAATATCTGGAAGAGGCTGTTGGCAGAGAATGGAGCATGATTTGTCATTTTCTTCTTATTGCTGGGGTATCTCCTAGATAAAGTGTGCGTGACTGGAATAACTATGCTGCAGGCATGCATTGTATATTTGTGTGAGGTCTTACAATGATCTTCGAGATGGCTCATAGAGCAGTCTAGATTAAAAAAAAAAAAAAGTGTCCAAGAAATCCTGACAGATGTCAGAGTCACTTGCCTTTTATTTCATAGTAGAAGCCTTCAGGTCATCACTCAAGAACTTTTCCTTTTTAAATTTACATACCAATATAAAAATAATGAAGATGATCTTACCTTCTGCTTATATTTCTTATTTTCAAAATTCCTTTCACATGTATTATTTTCATTTCTACAGACTTTCTGCAAGCTAAAGGTAGTGATGATTGTGATCCATCCCTTCTTCCTCAAGACCTTGGACACTGAGACCAGTACAGGTCCCTGAACCCTCCTCTTATCTTGTAATGTGAATGTTAACAATTTTCTCAAAGAGTTTTGGGTTCAAATAAGATAACATAGTTAGAATATACTGCATACTGTGTGTGATCATTAGATGTGAGTTACCCTCATTAACAGATACTTAAATGAAGAATTTAGCAAACAATGTGGTCCTTTTAGACAGCTAAAATAAACATTTTGCCATATAAAAGCATTGACTCATACAACTAGAAGGATATGAGATTCAATTTAATAACATGCTCGAAGAGCTATAACATGTCAGGCATCTACAAGAGACAGAAGGCAAAGAGGGGAAGTGATTTGCTTACGGTCATATGGTTAATATGTAATGACAGTGGCACAAAGATACAGGTTTTCTAATAAGTTCAAGCGCTTTTGAAGACACTATGTCCATTTTTTCTTCCTCTAAACTCTTAACAATTTGTTGCTTAGCTAGTGAGTCCGCAGAAACAGCATATTGGTGGCAGGCTGGACAGTATATGAGTCAGGCATACTGACACCAAAAGTGACAGTTGACATTCTGGGCTTAAGGGAGGAAGAAAAACACTACATTCTTAAAGTCCATGACAGCATCTCATGTTCACAATGATGACCTTCTAAAAATAGAGTAGAACATATTAAAAAAAAAAAAAAACCTCTAAGTCAGAAAGTTTCCATTAAAATGGTTAAAGAAACATGACAGTGGAAAAGAATATTGGAAGATACGTAGCCACCATGTTTTCTTTAAAAAAATTTTTAAAGATTTTTTTTTATTTATTTGTTTGACAGAAAGAGAGATCACAAGTAGGCAGTGGCAGGCGAAGAAAAAGAAAGGGGGAAGCAGGCTCCCTGCTGAGCAGAGTCTGATGTGGGGCTCCATCCCAGGACCCTGAGATCATGATCTGAGCTGAAGGCAAAGGTTTTAACCTACTGAGCCAGGCAGGCATTCCCCCCCCCCAACTTGTTTTCAACAGCTCTTTTTTACAGAAGTGCCTGGGAGGCCACTGACTATAGCTTCTGCTTCCATATAAAGTTTCTTTTGACAAAAGAGTTCCATATCTGTGTATATACATACAATGTATGTATGCCTATATGTCATATATATTATGTATGGTATATATGCCACATATCTGTCTACCTGTTTATCTACCTATCCATCCATCTATCCATCCATCCATCCATCCATTGCAACAGTGATGTGGTTCAGTCACTTTCTGTTGCCCCAAGCCTTCCTCCCTACTCCCCCTTTCCCTGGGACAACTAGACAGGACCATTAGACTCATTCTTGGGATCTCTAGGCTGGATGCCTGACTCAAGATGGACCAAGGATATCTCTTATCCCAGAAATTTAAATTCTGCACAGAGATGAACAGAGACTGAGAGTGGTTGGAAGCAGTACCCTGGAGAGGGTGTTCCTGAGTTCCATTTGCACTAATCTCCAGGACTACTCTGATTCTCAGCCTTCCCAGGTTTGACCATCTAACTCTTCCTTTAATTTGGTGAATTATCTCAGTATCTTTTCAATAAATCACCATTGCTTAAGTTAGATTTGGTTTCTTTTGTTTGCAGCAAAGCTGCTTACATGATAGCCTTAGGAGGTAAAAGTGATTTGCTCAAAGTCACACAGTGAATGATAAAAACTTGACAAGGTGAGTCTCCTGATCACTAGTCTGTTCTCTAGCTAGATGTATACCACTCCCTCACCTTGACCATGGTGGAACTCCCCATTCCATATTGATTCTGAATGAATGAGGCATCACTGTATCAGGCCAACACAAAATTGAGAGTTTAGATGAAGCAAGAACTTTTCAGCCCCGGAGCATAAAACATACCAATGTAATGTATATTCTTTGCATAGTACTTTCTCCTCCAAACTTGCTTGAAGACCAAAATGTCCAAAAAAAGAAAAGATTGCTCTCCTCCTTTTGGTAAAATAAACCTGACAGTATCTTCCTACACAAGGACATGATTAACTGTGCTTCAGCTCTGTAGCCATCAGGATTGTGTAGGTTTTGCTGTGACGACAAACAAATCTTGAAATCTCAATGGTTTAATACATAGAGATATTCTCATTTGCACAGGGAATAGGCCACCACTGCTCTGCTTACTCTGCAGACTGGTTCCCTTTCAAAGGTGCCTCTGAGAGCCCCCCTCTTTTTCAGTTTATTTGTTTGAGAGAGAATGAGAGCATGCGCTGGAGGGATTGGGGAGAGGGAGACAATTTTTTTTTTTTTTTTTAATGTTCAGTTAGGTAGCATATAGTAGTACATCATTAGTTTTTGATGTAGTGTTCAGTGATTCATTAGTTGTGTATAACACCCAGGGCACATCACAACATGTGCCCTCCTTAATACCCATTGCCTGGTTACCCCCTCCCCATACCCCACTCCCTTCTGAGATTCTCAGTTTGTTTCCCAGGGTCCATAAGGGAGACAGAATCTTTTTTTTTTTTTAATTATTATGTTATGTTAGTCACCATTCAGTACATCATTAGTTTTTGGTGTAGTGTTCCAAGATTCATTGTTTGTATATAACACCTAGTGCTCCATGCAATCCATGCCTTCCTTAAAACTCATCACGGGCTGACCCATTCCCTCACCACCCTCCCTTCTAAAACCCTCAGTTTGTTTCCATAGAGTCCATGGTCTCTCATGGTTCGTCTCCCCTCTACTTTCCCCCAGGGAGACAGAATCTTAAGCAGACTCCGCCCTGAGCACACAACCTGTTGTGGAGCTCAGTCTCATGACCCTGAGATCATGACCTGAGATAAAACTCGATTCAGACACTTAACATACTGCACCACCCAGGTGCCCCAAGACAGGTTGTTTCCATCTTGTGGCTCTGCCACTCAACAGGAAGCTTCTGTGATCATAATGAAAGTTAAAATTCAGTAAGGGCTTTTCACTTCCGCAACTCAAAGGAGACAGTGCACTTTACTTGTGCAGAAAGTGGTTTACCTAGTGTATTTGATACCTGCCTTGGATAATTTTGTTTTGTATTTTTTCTCTAACAAAATCATTTTGGTAATGATCATGGCATAAAGTGAATAATAAAAATGGCCAAGAAGTCAAAGTCAGTGAAAATTTTCTTTGTGGTTTTTTCATATCAAGCCAATAAAAATAAAAGATAAGATATATTAGTGCAAAAAAAAGTAATGGATTAATACTTCATATTTATATAAAGGTGGTTTTTGAAAAGAGGGAGAAATTGCAACCACATATGGGCATGAGCCACTAATAAATAATAACTAAAAAATAAGATTACAGTTTCTGACTTTAAGAGTTCTACATATTTGTCAATGAATCATCAAATCAATCTCATATTCGTGTTCACTCATAGTTGATTGAAAAATACATTTATTAGGTTCAGTTGTAATTTTTTTCAATATGCAGTGACTTATTCATGCATAATTAGAAAACACCTTAAATGTAAGGATGAATTTAGTAGAGACTTAATCCAGTTTCACAATAAATTCCTGAAATTTTGATACTACCCATGTATTTGTTTCTTTGGGGTTGATTCCAGTGGCCTTTATGTATTTCTGTAGTCAAAAAAATTTTTTCAATCACAAATCAAAATGTTAAGTATTGACATAGAATGAGATTGGTGGTAACTTAAATTCTAGGTCTTAGTTCACAGTCACTGTGCTGTCATGGTTTATTTTGTATTCACTGCTTAAACACAAGAATATGTAGTGCCATAGGGGTTGGAGACAGAAAGTGTGCTCTAAGGATCTCAAAAGATTTCCAACTCTGAAAACCTCTTAAAAAAAACTTACATAGCTGAATCTGTGTGTCAGCGCTGACTGTATACATGGCAATTCTACAAATTAACTTCTATGTAAAATATGTTTCTTCAAGAATAATTAACAAAGTGCTAATTTGAGACTAAGATACATATTATTAAGACACAACAGTACTCACAGTAATTATTTCCAACTTTAAGAATACCAAAATGTGTTTTTTCAGGGAGGAATGATGTATTACTGACCGTGTTTAGAATTGCCAGAATGATGTGAAAATAGGTTGGTTTTAAATTTTCTATAGACCATGCATCCTTATTATATGCATCTTGCTGGACCTCCTCCATCTCCATAACCTTGATGCACCACTGGCCCATAGTCCCTTGACCAAAGCAAGTTACTTGGCCCTCCTCAACTGTGAGGGGTCGGGAAGTACCAGGGAACATACTGATTTTCAGTGCTATGCCTGGGTCAACCAGCTGTGTGACGCAGATGTGGCAGGACATTTCCAGTCAAGGGGTATGTGTGTGTACTCAGAAACAGCTCAGGCATCCATGGTTTAGACTCTCATGGGTTTGGAAGATCATGTTTTTCAAATAATAAATGGACACGTTTTTCAAATAAGTCTGTACTTTTTTTTTTTTCAGAGAAGATTCAGGAAGAACATTACAAAATCATAGCTTTGAATCCAAGGGATTAATTTTCTGATTAATTTCAGGGCCTCTTTATATTCTCAGAATTCAGTGCTACCTTTTGGGGATTGATCATACTCCAGATAAGCTGCATTCTGTCATCTGGAACAGATAAAATTGGGAAAATATGCAGTAATGCAGTGTTTTCAAAATGTGCTTGCTAAGAATCACTTAGGACAACTTGTTAACTACATAAATTATCAGACCTTCCCCCCAGGAAATTCTACTTCATAGTTCTGGGTGGGGCTCAGGACTATGAATAAGTACATTAGGTGATTCTTATTTTCAGGCAATTTTGGATAAGAGTTTTAAGAGTAGTTATAAGAGTACACTCTATATAGTCAAACAAACCTGGATTTGGCTCTCTGTTTAATGTTTGAGTTTCTCTGAGTTTGAAGAGAGAACAATTTTCAGCTGTCTAGTCCCAACAAGGCAGGCCCCAAACTTTCCATTCAGAATTGGACATGGTAGGCAAAGTGTACTAAGTAACAGAACAAATTTTTTCGAGTGTTTGTGGGGCTAGGAGGATAGAGACCTATTCCACATGACTGAGGACCAGATGTATTATAGTTGAAAGGAATTTTCCAGGTGCGTTTATTTATTTATTCATTCAAAATTAATTAATTAATTAATTAATTAATTAATTAATTTGACAGAGTTCACAAATAGGCAGAGAAGCAGGTAGAGAGAGAGGAGGAAGCAGGCTCCCTGCTGAGCTGGACTTGATCCTAGGGCTCTGGGAGGCTTTAACCCACTGAGCCACCAAGGTGCCCCTTCCAGGTGCTTTTAATATTCATTTCAGTACCTCTGAATCATTGCTTCTAAGATTTGGTTACACATGAAATTACTTGGGTAGTTTAAAAACTGATGCCTAAAAAAACAAAACAGAACAAAACCTAATGCCTAGACTCCACCTCAAGGAGTTCTGATTTAATTGCTCTTGGGTGTGGCCTAGGCACTGGATTATTTTTAAGTTTCCGAAGTGATTTTAATATTCACCCACAATTTAAACCTACTCCCCTAGACTGAAATTCTGTGATCTGTGACCTACACCTACCTGGCCAGGTCATGATAGGCATTTGTTCTATATGTAGACAAGCACGCCATTGATAGATCGAAGCAGCAGGAGGTATAATCGAAGTTTCACTTGAAACCACGGTAGACTGGCAGCGAGTTGTGGTGACTTAGGTTTGCATACAGTTTAGGTCAGTATTCTGGACTCTGAAAAATTCTTGGAGTAAAAGACTTTGAAAAAATGCCTGGTATGTAGAATCTAGACAATGAAATAAGTGAATGACAGCGGAACCTAATGCCCAGAGGAACTGAAATACTTGATAGTGAGCAGAAGAGGGCGCTCTGACACAAAAATCTTATCGCATCGCAGGCCCAAAGGAGTTAGGAGGTGTGGGGTTGGCCTGAGAACAAGGCAAAAGCCCACTTGTAAAATCAGGTTTTAATACTCGAGATGATTTGAATGCAAGTAACAGAAGACCCAACTAAAAGTAACTTAAGAGGATGTTAATCAATTTCATAACTGGAATTTGGGGGTAGGCTCTTTCAGGTTAACCCATCTGAATGGTATCAACGCTCTAGATTGGCTCTTCTAGTCTGTGATTCTTTTTGCTTTCCGATGCCTGCCACAGCTCTCAGCATTCTGTCCTCACACGGTCGCATACAATAGGAGGAAGAAAGGAGAAACTGAATCTGAACTGGTCTATCCTCAGAAAAATTCAGTAAAAAAAAATATTATCTAGAACCCACTCCCCTCAGTCCCAGCAGACTTGCCTGATGTTTCACTGGCTAGACCTAAGTCATATGCCAACCTCTACATGAATCACTGTCAAAAAGATACGGAGTACCATTATTGTCTTAGATCATGTTTCATTGCCGGGGACCTGTACGTTGCCGTTACATATCTTTGCTAAAAGCAATGGGGATGATTGTCAGAGGGACTTGCCCAGCCTGGCTAACTTTAGATTAAGCTTAAGATCAGGATGTAACCCTGTTTGTATTTTTGCTGTGTGGGAGCAGTTTGGTCTCAGATTCTGGATTACTTTGCCCAAGAGATGACTGAGGTGGTATTGGCAAGGAGCCAAACCATTTATTACAGTGTTGGGTACTGAGTTTTGTATAAGTTGGCAAAACTGCTAACTAGAGGTCACAGTGCATGTGTATTATGAAAAAAGAGTGTTAAAAGACACGTCTTCATATACACAGAGACTTCATAGGAAATGGTTCAGCTAGGTGGCAGATTTATTCTAATGGATACTAGTTAAAGCCTTGTTGGGCTGGAAGGGTGCTGAGATGTGTTCATTCTTTTTTTCTCTCCCTCTCTCTCTCATACACACACACACGCACACACACACACACACACACACACACATTCAGAAGCACACAGAGTTTTGGAGCGGAATTAGTCTTGTTCTTGTTTGGAGATACTTATCAACGTGTGTAGGAATATGTTGGGGTCAAACAGTTATGTGATCCTTTGTTCTTCTCTGTATGAATTTCATGTGGCTCTGAACAACCCATCTGTGTGAGTAAAGTCAAGGGAAGACTATGGATAGTCTGAGGAAACATGGTAACCAGCATGAAGTGGGTTGATTTGTACGTATTTGAAGAAAGGAATGGAAATCATACCACTGTGATTTTACATTTCTGAGCATACTTTCAGTAGTAACATTAACACACTGAATATTTCATTATAAGTATCTTCTAGTTTTTTGATAAATCTGATAGATGACTACTATCTGACATTGCTTTTTTGCTGAATTTGTTGAGAGCTATAAAATGACACCCTCTCAAATGAAAGGTAAGTGAATTCTGGTGACTTCGAAATTTTAGAGAGGTTTGTAGTTTTGTTGAAGCATATCATTTCACAGAGTAGATTTAAATACACAGGAACTTTGATTCATGTTAGAGAATAAGAAATCACCTCTTCTATATTTCATCCATGGAACACTAGTTCCACATAATATTTCATTAAAAATTGTTTCATGATTTTATGATTCCATAGTTTTAATGATTCCATGGTTTAAATAGAAAATTGTGTGTTCAATACCCTCTTCTTCATATTGTCAGTATATGTTAAAATCTTGAAAAGTCTTAAAACAGAAAAAGTTGCTTTTATTACTTCAGTGTTTCCCAAACATATTTAAGAACAGAGTATATTTTTCTTGTGATATACCATGAAGGAGGCTTTCTTAGCATGTTTGGTAGATGGTACACTGCTTGATATTTGGAAAAATAGGAAAACATTTTGAGAAACTGCCAATCCATAAGTTAGTCCTAGAGACATTAAGGTACCAAAATAAGCAAAGGACTAGAGGCAGGGCACAAGAGAAAATGTTTGAAATAATAGAAATTTGTTCAACGAAGTTTTTGACATCCTTGCCATGAAGGGGAAAGTGAGGCAGTAGAGGTAAGCACAGGTCAAGAGGGTTAAAGTGTTTGGATTTTATAACGAAGCATTAGTCATTGAAGTTTTTGAAACGTGAGTATGCCTTCTATATTTCAAGATGCTAACTCTCGTTAGTATGGTGTTTGCATCGGTGGAATAAGACTCACTGAGAAGAGAATAATGATGGACCAGAGAGAGATTATGGACATGATTTTAGGCAACCGCAAGGGGCTGAAGAAGAAGGACCACTTAAAAGAGTTATTGGAGAAGGAGAGTCAGCAAACCCTGATGATCAATTGTAATGGAATGTACATGCAGTTGCTGTGGATGCCTTTGATGTTTCGTCTGTGGCTAAGTAGGAGAATGACAGTGTTTTCAATTAGCGAAGGGACCCAGAATATACTGGATATAGACCAGATAATATTCCCAGCTCAAACCCTTCATCGCTTAGACTAAAATCTGTCTCCCTTGCTCACTACGCTCCAGCCATAGTGATCTTTTGGCTTTTTCTTGGCTCCAAGCACATTCACACCTCGGAGCTAGTGCAGTAGCTCTCCTCTTTCTTCTTGGAATGCTCTTCTCCCAGACGTCCTGTGGCTTCTTCTACCCTTTTGTTAGAAACTGGACAAGAGAGAAAGTATCTCCAAACAGAAAAGCCACGTTGAGACCCCAAAATGACACAATTCACTCCAGACCATTTACAGTTTTACTTGCTGTAAGGGTAACTTGCTGATGGGGGATCAGGTTTTATAGAGCCAGGGGTATTGGGGTGAGGCTGAAGGATGGTTAAAGTGTACCACTTTAGGGAAGACTAAAACAAGCCTTCCCACATTCCAGTCAAGGTACACATTAACCTTCAATGAGCCTGGAACATGTAGCCCTGAGGGAGCCTTTGCATGGGCATGAATAAGATAAAGGGACATATGGAGTCAGTGTTGTCAGCACTTCTACACCCTCCTTCAGTCTTCTGCTAAAATATTATTTAATTAATAAGAATAAAAATAATATAATATTTCACAAAGAATTGTGATGTTGACCATGATTTATCATGTTAGGTAGCTACCTTTTTATTTCTCCTTTACTAAAAATTTTTTCAAGAATAGGTTTTTAATTTTGCCCCAAATATTTTCTCTATTAGTAAGTTTTTCTCATCTTTTAAAATTTTCCATGGCGATGATGTTGGTGATATGGCTGAATTAAAGACATCTCTCATCATATCACCACCTCAACATCAACAATTTTGCATCTACCCACAGACAAAAGTGCCTCTGTGGGAGCGGTGGGATTCGGCACATACACCAAGGGATCTGGGAGGAGCCTTGCCCACCTGTGAATTGCGTTATAGGCATACAGACCTCAGTTTTGGCTGTGAACCCTGTAGTGGCCCAAGAACCAGCTCCAGGCCCTGTCAGCCACCATCTGGGAACCCCTGGAGAATGCTTTCTCAGGCAGTCACCCTCAGACAAGAGAGCCTTTGTGGGAGTGCATGTTTCCATTAGAAAAGTTGTAACACGCCATTGGGGGGGATGTGTGAGTTAGGACCCACTGGGGAGGGTAAGAGGACCACTTTGCTTTATCCACGTTATCTCTACCCACTAAATATCAGTAGGTCCCCTGCCCCTCAACTGTGACAAGCCACAATGTCTCCAGACCTTGCCAGATGTCCTCAGGGTGGTGTAGGAGGCAACTTCTCCATATACACACTCATCAGTTGAGAATCTTTGGTATAAAGGAACTCTAACACTAACTGTTTGGGCCTGGAGCCTTTTTAAGGGGGTTTGAGACTATTTCTTGTAGCTTTCATGATTATTAATCTTTCAAAGTTTTTTATTTCTTCTGCCAATTTTGGCATCTTTGATATTCTCAAAAAAACCACTTATTTCTTCAACATAATCTGTTTCTATTTTTTGTTTTTGAGTTTAATTTGTTTTCATTACCTTTGCCAGAGGTTTGTCTATATCACTGTCTTTTTTTTTTTCAACTTTCACAGTCACTTCCTATTTCTTACCAAGTACTAGGTACTTTGCCAAACGGATCAAACAAGTTCCCTACCATAATAAGTCTCTGAGCTAATTGCAGGATACGGATTTGCAAACCTCTAGTTATAGTATGATAACAGCATAGATTGGATCCTATGAAAAGTCAAGAAGGGTAACTAAATAATAACTCTAGGGTCAGGGAAGGTTAACCAGAAGCTGGAGCGGAGTCCTGAATGATTTGTAGCAAAATAGTCTTAGATGCAACTATGTGGGCCTGGTTAAAAATGTTCCAAAAATTTTATGAAAGGATAGTTGAGTATGGGAAGATGTTGGGGATAGGCTAGGTTTTGGACAGATGTATGAGTGGTGGAGGTAATTTCAGGTGAGGGAGACTGAAGATGTAAAGCTTTAAATGAAAACTTAAAAAAAAAATTAAAGTATCTCTTTATATTTGAAAGAAAAAAAGGATGCTTTTGAAAATCTCTAGAATGAGTGACAGGAATATGTGTGTGCTGTATGAGAATCAGGATGCTAAAGTAGTTAGAGGGCAAAAACATCAAAGTCCACTTTCAATCATACTTCTTCATTATATGTCTGCACATATCATACACTTCCCAACTCCCCTTGTACTTTTATAACTTGTCCTTTTTTTTTTTTTTTTGAAGTCCTATATCATTTACATAACTGGAAGGACTTTTCTGATGCCGGAGGAAACTTGGTCTTAATGTGAAAGAAAGCGTTCCACACCCCTTAGCATTAGCGTTACGGTCATTGTACATACGCTTCCCAAATGACTTTTATGAGGAATGGCACTATTCCCTTTGGACCCATCTGATTCCTGGCATGATTCATAGTCCTATCAGGCAGTATGCACCAATGGGAGAGTGAGTCAAGGTCAGGGGCACTGATGAGAAAAAGGTTGGAGCAATAATGTTTGTAAAATGAACCTGACCTGAGGGTTTGGCTTCTTTTTACCTCTCTATAAATTTGAATGACCTGGGTTTTGATCTGCAAATATGTACATTGCTTTTCAAGTCATCTTTTATACTGTTGTCTCCAAAATTATAATGTGACTTGTTTACTTTTGTCCTTGTGTTCCTGTCACTAAACAGAATGGCTGAGTGGTATTATACCTTCCTGAGTGGCAAGCGTACCAACCTTGGCGGGGGAATCCCATGTGGCCAGAAAGAGTGGATCTAATCAAACTTTTACTAGGGGAATCTCTGATGAAGTTACCAAAGACCTGTGCCAAGAGTAAAAGTACTTGGTACACCATCTGGCTCTTTTTAGAGTGTGATCTATATGCTGTTATTTAGTGTGGAGTGGGGTGGCACTTCCATTGGCTAGCAGTTCTTTGTGTGTATATAAGCATATTTACATTTACTTTTGAATATCATTTTCCTTCTGTATGCCTTTTCTCCCACAGTCCTGTCAGTGGGCCTTTATTCATTCTTCAGGGTATCATCACAGTCATTTATGGTGGAAGACTATGATTCTTCTCTCCTAGGTAAAGTTTTTCATCCCCTTTTTGTGACCCAACTGTAACTTGTACATTCCTGTACCATTGAACTTAGCGTATTTCATAGTATCATGTTTCTTTACATAGTCATCTCTCTTGTAATTAATATACTCTTTGTAGGAAGGAACTCTGGTGGTAATCTTTGAAGCTGGGTGCCTAGCATGGTTACTATGAAGTGTTTTGGAAAATGAATTGAGTGTTGGTCCCTCTGTCTATATACCTGACTTCTACACAAGTGTGACATATTCAGTCTTCAATGGTAATGGAAAACTTTCCTTTGACTTGGGATAAAGACCCCATTTGTGATGCCAACTTTCTAATAGAACCTAATGTATTATATTTTTCTTTTCTATCTCTGTTTCATAAGATCTTTTGAGTACAGAGATTATGCCAGGTTTATCTCTATAACCTCAGATCCTAGTGTCTACTTGCTTTATAATATATGCTCAAAAAATGTTGGCTGGCTGGCTGGATGGAAGGATGGTTGGATAGGTGGATAGGTAGATGATAATTAGAAGTGACATGATGAAACAATGACTTAGAATTACAATATCTGGGTATAATTCCCAGTTCTACCCATTATTAAGTGTTTGCTTTTGAGCAAGTCCCTTCACTGTTTGAAGTCTCAGTTTCTCAATTATAAAGTAGAAACAATAATCCTTATTTCTGCCTTCCTCAGTAGGTTATTATGAAGGAAAAGATCAAAATAAAATAATAGCTGTGATATTTTAAAAATACTTTTAATGGTCTGTGCAAAGTTACAGGTGATTGAAAAAGAAGAGCAAGTCAAAGAAAGACCCAACTTTATCATTTCTATGTAGTGCTAGAATAGTCTTTTTTATAAGATTTAAAAATTCTTTTGATAGTGGGACACAACACACTGATGCTGGGATAGATGAAAGGCAGAATTCTTTACTTACAGCTCTGAATGAGAGAAGACTGCCAGGCAGGGCCACACAGCAGGTTGCATTTGGGGATGGGGTAACAGCAAGCTTGGAGCTGTAAAGGACAGCTTATGTATCACAAGTGGGGTGGGGTTAGCTAGGTTTTGTGGCCTCCCTGTGGATTGGTTAATTTGAATAAATTCTTGTACTTGGTGGGAGCTTTTCCTAGTTGTCTGGTACCTGGCTCCTGGGGTAGTTAGGGCAGGTACATAGGGTCCCAGAATGTGAGATTCTGATAAGGGAAGTAGTTGAGATATGGACTTAATTAGCTGTTCAAGAAGGGGAACTGGCTTCTAGCCAGGGCCTCAAAACTGGGTTAAGACAGCCTTTAAAAAATATATTAAAGTCTAAAGATCTCTAGTGTGCATATTTTATTTATAATATCTATATGAGAAATGTTTTTCCCACAGAGACTCCTGGCTTCCATCTAAATCAGTGATTAATATAGATACCGAGGACAGTGGTGGGGGTGCTGTCTTCTAAACATGTCTAATTCTCACCTCTCTTCACTCAAGCTTCCTGATAAAACTGAAGCATTATAGACATACTCCATACTTTGGATTTTAATCTTCTGCTTTCAAAATTTGTTTATTAGTTTTCTGATCATATAATACCAAAAATGCAATGTTATTGCTAAGATTAAAGATTATATATACATATGTATATATCTATGTATATCTATAACTTTATCTATATAATACCTGTCATAGAGATTTTAACTATTTGGTAATCCTTAATGAATAAATGGATCTAGGCAACATTTAATAGTAGGTGCTAAAATATTACAAAAGGAAACAACCTGAGAGAGTTATACCCCCAGATAGAAGTACACAAAGCTCCTATAAAATCATCTTGTGAAAGAAATACCAATAAACAGGAAACACAGAAGGCAGAAAAGCATATTAATGAAAATCAAATGGATAAAATCAGCAAAACGCAGACAGTAGAAACTTCTTCAGGGAAAATATGTTAGTTTTCCATGGTTGCTATAACCAATACCTGGATAATTATAGCTTTAAAAAAAGCACAAATTTATTTTCTCACAGTTCTGGAGGCCAGAAGTTTTAAATAAGTGTCATTGGGCTGAAATCAGGATGTCAGCAGGGCCACATTCTCCCCAAAGGTTCTAGAAGAGAATCTGTTCCTTGTCTCTTCCAGCTTCTGGTGGCTGCCAGCATTCCTTGATTTGTGGCCACATCACTTCCATCTCTGTGTCCTTAGTCAGACTGCATTTTTGTGTGTGTGTGTGTGTGTGTGTGTGTGTGTGTGTGTGTGTAAAACCTCTCTCTGCCTCTCACTTGTAAGGACCTTTGTGATTGCATTTAGGGATTGCCCAGATAATCTACAATAATATCTCTTTTACAAGATCCTTAATTTAACAATATCTGCGCCCCCCCTTTGCCATTTAAGCTTATGTTCTAGGTTTCCATAGATTAGGATGTACATATCTTTGAGAGGAGGTATTTTTCAGCCTACCACAGAAAACAATCCAGTTTTCTATTAAAAAAAGAGGGAAAGAATAGAAAGGCAAACTCTAGATTGTAAGAGATTTCAGATCTACGCAAACCATTCTAAATATATGGAACTTATTGTCCCTGATTCTAACAAACACACTCTAAAAATTAGAAGACAACAAAGGAATTTGAACACCAAGTGGTATTTCATGATGATAAGGAATTAAAACTTTTTTTTCTGGGAGATAGTGGTATAAGTGGTAATTTTTAATGAGAGAATCCTTATCTTCTGGAAATATGGGATGGAATAGTTAATTACAAATGAAACAATATTTCTGTTAAAGCAAGATTTAATAAACATTTATTACAAATCTTGGGAAGTAGTGACAGCTAAATAATAGTAGCTGCTATTATGAGAACTACAATTCAGTTTTGAAATTAATGAGACCAATATTTCAGGGGAAAGAGAATTATATTTTACTAACTAATTGGATCTTTAACATGTATTTGATATTGATATTTATTTTATTTATATCTTCTCTATAATTTAGACATTTATTCATCACTAGTCAATTAGCAATTGATCATATGTATATATACACACACATGAATATATACATATATATTAAAGTATATAATATAAATATATAATATATATATTAAAGTATATATGAGTCATTATTTACCAGAGAAACAGAACCATATGTGTGTAAGTATGTGTTTTATCTGTGTGTATAATGCTTAATTATAAGCTATTGGATCACAAGCTTATGGAGGTTGGGAAGTCCTAAGACACACAGTTGGCATTCTGGAGACCTAGGAGCATTGTTGGTATAGTTATAGTCTGAGACCAAAGGAATGAGAACCAGGAGGCCCAGTGGCATAGTTCCTGTCCAAAGCTCATCAGGCTTGAGACCCAGGAAGAAAGAATTTTTCAGTTCACTTTCAAAGGCAGGAAAAAGCCAATGTCCCAGCTCAAAGCATTCAGGCAGCAGAAGTTCCTCCTTACTTAGCCTTTTTGTTCTATTCAGGTCTTCAGTTGACAGAAGGAGGACCAATCACATTAGGGAGGACAGTCCTTTACTCAGTCTCGCAGTTTAAATGTTCACCTCATCTAAAAATATTCTCACAGAAATATGCTGAAAGTCTGACCAAATATCTAGGTACCATATGGTCCACAAGTTGACACATAGGTGTGTGTATATATGCATGTATTTTACACACACACACACACACACAATTTTTCTTACTTTTAGGTCAAATTTGCCTGGGAACCAGACTCAGACTAAGACTAAAGCACTGATTTTTGTAGGCTCCACATGGTTAGCTGCTGTAGGCTCAGTGTGAGACTGTCTCTGGGACTAGCCCTTGGCTAAAGGGAATCACTTTTTTCCCACTTATATCCCCTTCCTAAGGGCAGAGTACATGCAATGAGTAGTCAATGCAGGAATAAAAAGGTCCAATTCCCTTGTCTCAATTACACACTATTCTGAAGGGTCATCTTGTTTGTTCTACTTGTCTATTTACTATCGTAATTGGGTAAAGTAGCAAAAGACACATCATTGGATTACCTGGGTGCCAAGCATATTCTTCTCTGCTCCCATTATTTAACAGCAGCCTTATCTCATATTGATTATCAGGGTCAATTACCCCTAATGTGATGCTCAGTCCTTGTTGTACCTGTTGCTCTCTTAGCATGAAAGACTTGAAATAACTGTGCAGCAGACATAAATTTTAAGTTCAGTAGTAGTGTTTTTGTTACCTTGGTGAAAGCATTTCTTATAAGGGAACCAAAAGCCCTAGAACCAGAGTAAAGAAACTTCAGGGAGTTGGGGGAAATTGGAAGGGGAGGTGAACCATGAGAGACTATGGACTCTGAAAAACAATCTGAGGGGTTTGAGGGGCGGGGGGTGGGAGGTTGGGGGTACCAGGTGGTGGGTATTATAGAGGACACGGATTGCATGGAGCACTGGGTGTGGTGAAAAAATAATGAATACTGTTATGCTGAAGATAAATAAAAAATTAAAAAAAAGAAACTTCAGGGATAGGAAGCACAAATTTCTTATGTGGGTCACAGGAAATAATTATTAGCAGAGCATTCTTATTATCACCCATTAGTTCCTAGACTCATCAATTCTACCTTTTGGTAACACTGCACCATATAATGGTCAATGATTTAAAGTGTCATCTCCAAGCTCTAGTTTCAGCTATGCTTTTGAAAAGTCATTCCATGGGTTATATCATACATCCTAACAAATTTAAAAGAATAGAAATTATACAATGTCTGCTCTCTGACAATGGAATTGAACTAGAAATCAATAACAAGAGGACAACTGGAAAATCACCAAATATGTGGAGATTAATCAAACATATCTAAATAACATCTAGGTCAAAAAAATCTAAAGAAAAGATTAAAAATATTTTGAACTAAATTAAAATGAAGACACAATTTTTTAAAGATTTATTCACTTATTCAAGAGAGAGTTGGGGGAGGGGCATAGGGAGAAGGAGAGAAAGACTCTCAAGTGGACTCTCTGCTGAGTGTAGAGCCTGACATGGAGATTAGTCCCCCCACCCTGAGGTCACGACCTGAGCCAAAACCAAGAGTTGAATGCTCAACTGACAGTGCCACCCAGGCAACCCTAAAATAAAGACACAATTTATCAAAATCTGTGGGATGCAGTGAGAGTAGTACTTAGAGGGAAATTTATAGCATTGACTGCATGTATTAAAGAGAAGAAAGATCTAAAATCAATAATCTAAATTTCCACCTTAGGAAACTACAAAAAGATCAAATTAAATCCAAAGTGAGTGAAAGAAATGAAATAAAAGCTCTGCAAATCCAAGAGTAAATGACAATTATATAAAGTACACACACAACTAGAAGTTTTATAATTAAAGTCTCATGTTCTTATGAAACTATCGTAAGTACAATGCAAGATTAAGTATAGTCAAAGTAGTGAAAATATTGCAATAATGAAAAATTTAAAACCCCTTTATTATGCTAAAAAGCACAAGAATATTGAAGAACAGAATGACTTTGTTTATGTAACTCATTTCTTGTCTCTGAACTCAATACGAGCCTGGTCTGAAGTACTCTGCTACCAAAATTTCAAGTTGAAGTTAATGACAACTATTTATTGAGTTCCTATATATATCTGGCACTATGTCTTGTGCTTTATATGTATTCTATGTTAAACAACAACTTTATTGAGTTGCTATGGCTATTTTCCTCATTATATAGGATCTAGAATCTTTTATCTCAGCAGGCCATAGAAACAAGAATATTTCAGCAAAGCATCTGCTAGGCTTATGAAAAAGGCACTGCAGATTTTACTGTTGTGTTTAATCATTTATGAATCTCAGTTTAATTTCTGTCTCTTGCTGGGGAAAGGAGAGACAGTGGAGTGCTCAGCTAAAAGAAAGAATGAGAGCAACAATCAATGAAATTGGAAACAGGCAATTAATAGAGAAAAATCAATGAAACTAAACGTTGGATCTTTGTAAAGATCAATAAAATCAATAAGCCTCTAGCCAGACTACAACAAAAAGAAAGATAATACAGATTACTAATATCAGAAATGAAAGAGAAGACATCACTGTAGAAACCGTGGAAATTAAAAGGTTAATAAAGGAATACTCTGAACAGCTCAGTGCTCACAAATTTGATAACCAGATGAAATGGACTAGTTCTTTGAATAACAATCTGTGAAAACTCATAGTGGAAGAAATAGACAATCTGAATAGGCCTATATCTATTAAAGTAATTGAATCAATAATTAATAACCTTCTAAAAGCGAAAACATTGCACCCATATAGTCTTACTGATGAATCACGAGACAGTTAAGGAAGTAATTATACCACCTATCTGCAGTCTCTTTCAGAGGATGGAGGCAAAGGGAATACTTCTTAACTCATTCTGAGGGCAATGATACTCTAATAACAAAATCAGATAGAGAAATTTAAAGAAAAGAAAATGCTGGGGGGGGGGAGGGTTTGGGAGAGGGGGGTGGGGTTATGGACATTGAGGAGAGTATGTGCTATGGTGAGGGCTGTGAAGTGTTTAACCTGGCGATTCACAGACCTGTGCCCCTGGGGCTAATAATACATTATATGTTTATAAAAATTTTTTTTAAATTTTTTATTTTTTATAAACATATATTTTTATCCCCAGGGGTACAGGTCTGTGAATCACCAGGTTTACACACTTCACAGCACTCACCAAAGCACATACCCTCCCCAATGTCCATAATCCCAGCCCCTTCTCCCAAACTCCCTCCCCCCAGCAACCCTCAGTTTGTTTTGTGAGATTAAGAGTCACTTATGGTTTGTCTCCCTCCCAATCCCATCTTGTTTCATTGATTCTTCTTCTACCCACTTAAGCCCCCATGTTGCATCACCACTTCCTCATATCAGGGAGATCATATGATAGTTGTCTTTATCTGCTTGACTTATTTCGCTAAGCATGATACGCTCTAGTTCCATCCATGTTGTCGCAAATGGCAAGATTTCATTTCTTTTGATGGCTGCATAGTATTCCATTGTGTATATATACCACATCTTCTTGATCCATTCATCTGTTGATGGACATCTAGGTTCTTTCCATAGTTTATAAAAATTTTAAAAATTATTAAAAAAGGAAAAGAATACTACAGACTAATTCCTCCCATGAACATGGATTCAAAAATCCTCAAGGAAACATTAGCAAATTGAAATGTTTAAAGTATATAAATAGAATTATACAACCTGACAAAATGAGATTTATCCCTGGTATGCAAGGCTGGTTCAGATGTTAAAAATCAAATAATGTAATCCATCACATCAACAGGCTAAGAAAGAAAAATCACATATTATATCAATAGATGCAGAGAAAGCATTTGACAAAATCCAACACTCATTCAGGATAAAAACTCTCAGAAAATTAGGAATAGAGGGGGAACTTTCTAAACTTGATAAAGATAAGTACAAAGCAAGGGTATACCTGCTTATCACTCCTTTCAACCTTATACTGAAGTCCTTGCTAATGCAATAAGGCAAGAAAAAGATATATAGATATATATATACACACACACACACACATATATATATATACTTGAAGATGATATGATTATATAGAAAATCTGAAAGAATTGGCAAAAAGTTCATGTAATCAATAACCAATTACAGCAAGGTTACAGGATACAAGATTAATATATAAAAGTCAATTGCTTTCCTCTAAGCCAACAATGTATAAGTGGAGCTTAAAATTAAAAACACAATGCTATTTACATCAACACCCAAATAAATGAAATACCTAAATATAAGTCTAACCAAATATGTACAAGATTTAAAGGAGGGAAACTGCAGAACTCTGATGAACTAAATAGATATACCATGTTCATGGTTAGGAATCCTGGATATTATCAAGATGTCAGGTCTTCCAATTTGATCTGTAGATTCAATGCAATCCCACTCAAAATCCCAGCAAGTTATTTTGTGGTTATCAACAAACTGATTTTAAACTTTATATGGAGAGTCAGCTTCTATCACCTTAGGATGGTATCTAGTTAATAGTAAGAAGATCAGTTTTATAAAGAGATTAATTCTTCCAAAGACCATGCAAGCTGAGAAGAATATCCTCCAAAGAAAGGTGCAAGCTTGAAGAAAATACTGAGCCCCAGGAAGGATTGTACCCTGTGAGAGATCCTGAAGTATTAGACCCAGTTGAACCATGCTTTGATTCCTAACTTGCGGAAAGTGGTAGAATAAATGTGTATTGTTTTAAGCACTAAGTTTATGGTTGTTTGCTACAGAAAAATATGAAACTACTATAGTAGCCCTTTGAGTTTTTCAAAACTGTTAGTTCCTTTGTTGCCAGTGTACTCCATATTGTTTTGGTAGATAGAGTATCCTCTGGAACTTTATGCAGAATATGATGAGTAGTTGAGTATTCTGGCCATATATAGTAAACCTACTCTAGCATGCCTGCTTCTCTGCGCTTTTTGATTCCTTCTCCTACCACCTACCACAGCAATCCTGGCATGTATTTCTCAGTTAGAGTGAGCATTTTTTCCATGTTTCCAGAAGCCACTCTAGTAACATGCCATTACTCTCCCCTGCTTTTGCTAGATTATTAAACCCTTAATAATGGGGAATTTCTCCTGCACTGATAAACTTACCACTTCCAACTGTATTCTGTTCCCCTTGATTCAGTATCTTCAGGGTCTAGATCCATATATATATCTTCTTGCTAGATTAGATCCTCTAGTTCATTCAGTGTATAGATACTTTTCCTTATTTTGGCCAGGCTAGTACTTTCCCCAGTCAGATTATGTTGCGACTTCACCTTAGTTGTTTGTTGGCCAGAAAGGGAGGTGGGGATTGAGAGAAGATCCTGAATTGTCTAAGGCAGTGGCCTGTGCTTTGTCTTTAAAAAATGGATGAGTACTACTTTTTTAATTGAATTATAATTGACATACAATATTATATTAGTTTTAGGTATGCAAGATAGTGATTCAGTATTTTTGTAGATTATGAGATGATCACCATGCTAGGTCTAATTACGACCTGTCACCGTACAAAGTTATTATAATATTATTGACTATATTCCCTATGCCCTACTTTACATCATTATGACTTATTTTATAACTAGAACTTTGTACTTCCTAATACCCTTCATGTATTTCTCTTGTCCCTGAACCCCTCTCCCCTCTGGCAACCACCAGTTTGTTCTCTGTATCTGTGAATGTATTTCTGTTTTATTTGTTTATTTTGCTTATTTTTTTTTAAGATTCCACATGTAAGTGAAATCATATGGTATTTGTCTTTCTCTGTATGACTTATTTCACTTACCAAAATACCCTCTAGCTCCATCCATGATGCAAATGGCAGATTTCATTCTTTATGGCTGAGTAAGTGTGAATGCTAACTTTAACAGTGTGCAGTGGATTCCTTTTGCCATCTCTGTGGGTTCAAGGGAATCTGGGTATTCAAGAATATCAAGTATTTTGATGGAGATGTCCTTATCCCAAGATTCAGAGTCCCTTTTCTTCCTCATGATTGCCTGTCTTTGATATAGTATCAAGAATTCCAGCTTCTCAGGCTCCTCCACTTTTTTTTTAAATTTTTTATTTCTTTTCAGCGTAACAGTCTTCATTGTTTTTGCACCACACCCAGTGGTCCATGCAATCCGTGCCCTCCCTAATACCCACCACCTGGTTCCCCCAACCTTCCATCCCCCACCCCTTCAAAACCCTCAGATTGTTTTTCAGACTGCTCCACTTTTATAATTAAGTCTGCCTTCCAGCTGCAGACAACAAGTTTCTTTATATGCTGGCTTGGATGCCCTCTGACTTTCATGTTTTGCCTAAATTGGTGATTTATCAGCCTCATCCTTTATTGTTCTCTCCAGTTTCCCAGAGAAGTCATCCAATTCCATATTCCCTATAATTACTATTCACCTCAAGTCATTCATATGCCTGAAATATTGTGCACACTCTAATATTCCTGTCCATTCCATATCCCATTCCAGTTTACTTTGTTAACAGTAACAAGTGACTGTGTTAACAATTCCACTGCTACATCATACCAATGGCTATTAGTACCCCACCTACCACTACAGATGAAGTCCTCTTATCTGTCTGACCAGTGAGAGATTTAGCTCTAAGATCCCAGATGTAATACTACTTCTTGGGATTATTACTAATGTGAATTGTCTTGGGTCATGTTTCCCAAGAAAGCAAACATTTGCATATAGAAGGTTAATTGGAGAATGATCCGAGGAGCAGCATCTTTAAGGGAGTGAGAAGCCGGATGAGCAGAGGGGAATATAAACCTTGATATGGCTGCAGTCGGGCTTCAGGCTACCCAGCAGAACTATCTGGATGGAGCTGGAATTGTCCCTTAGAATTATCCTGAATTGAGGCAAGGGGGTCAGGTCTTTGTCCCCCCACACTAACCAGTCATTAGATGCAGGCTGCTGTCTGGGAGGGGCCATAATTTTGGGCAAGGTGGCTTTCTTGGGTCAAGATCAAGTCCTAGAGAGGAACTCAACTGTGAACCATTAGCAGACCCCAGTCCTGCAAATGGGGGACAGAGTGGCTTGATCCTCATGGGAATATCTGGCTAGAGAATGGCACCATGTATTACGATTTCTAAAGTCTGTGATAATAGATTGTATTGTAGTTAAGGTGGTTTTCTCTTCAAGCTTAAATAGTTCTTCAATAGAGCACTTAAACCAGAATGAACCATGTAACTATATTTTTTTCAGACGATAAATATTTATGGAATGTTTACTATGCTAGGCACTATGATAGGCACCATGGAAACAACCATAAACACTACACAGTTGAAAGCACGAAACCATCCCCTTCAGTCCTGCCAGATGGAGACTGTGAATTAGAGTCATCCTTGACTTAGAATTTAGTCATTATAAACATTATCTTGAAAGCTTCAAGTTGTATCTTTCTGTAGTTGAGGGAAAGGCTGTAAAGAAGTATATGGCTCAGCAATCACATTATTTTCCACTCCCCATCAGCTAAAAAAATCTGAAAGGGAAGAAGGTATTAAGGAGATGGAGAAAAGGAACTAGCACTTCTCTGTGTAATATAATGAACTAGCATCAGTGTGACAGAAGCCGTCCTGCAGTTGATAGGTTGAGAGTGTATTATCCTTGAGAATTATTGTATTTTCTTCTTTTAGTTGGTTTTACTAAGGTATAATTTACATGCAATAAGTTTCACCAATTTTAAGTGTACAATTTGATGAACTTTGGCAAATTAATATAATTATATAACTACTGCCAAAATCAAGATATAAGACATTTGCATAACCCCCCAAATTTTTTTGTGCTATTTTAAGTTTCTCTCCTCCCTACAAGTCAGATTTTTGTCACTGGGATTTTGCTTCTTCTATAATATCATATAAGTAAAATTATATACTATATAGTCTTTTGTACCTGAGGTTTTTTCCACTTAGCATAACCCTTTCAAGATTCATCAACAAAGGCTTGTATGCAATTATTTATATCAACATTATTCAAAATATTCCCAAGCTGCAAACAATGCAGATGCCCTTCAACTGGTGAAAGGATAAAGGATCTGTGTTAGACTCGTACAGTGGAATACAACTCAGCAATGAAATGGACAAACAACTGAAAAATACAACAAGGTTCTGCTATTTTATGTCTATACTAAGTTATGGGATTTTTTTTTTTTTTTTTTTTTTTTTACTGATTGGTTTACAAAGAGAAGTATGCAATGTCTTGATACAGCTAAATGTTCAAATGGGCTTGGATGCTGAGCAGCCAAGAGGTGACAAATAGCTACTACTCTTGTTTCTTGAGAGTGATGTCTTTTGCTAATCTATCTGCATCCTCATGACTTCTCTTTCTTATGACCAACACATACTCTTGTGAGTTGACTTGCCAGGATTAGGGGAGAACTATACTGACAAATGTAAAATCTAGTATGAGAGTCTAAGATAAAACACTGGTCACTGGTGTGAAAGCTGAAAAAACACTTTAAGAATTTGATTCAGCTGTAACAAGCATCTTAAATGTAGCCATACATATTCACTGAGTTTGCTTACAGAACTCTATCTTATGAAAATAAAAATGCAATTCAGGGTAATTATAGTGATGATCAATGCACTTTGATCTATTTTATCTTAAGGTTCACACTTGGTGTACAAACTCATCATGTCATGTAGCCACCATTATAAGACCATACAAAATATTTTCACTGCTGTAAAAATCCCTATGCTCCACCTGTTTATCCCTTTGCCTCTCACCCCTCAACCCCTGAGAATCACTGATCTTTTTACTGTCTATATAGTTTTGCCATTGCAGAATGTCATATAGTGGGAATAATACAGTACCTTTTAAAGCTTGGCTTTTTTCCGCTTAGCAAGATGATTTTAATTCTCCATTTCTTTTTGTAGCTTAATAGATCATTTCATTTTATTGCTGAGTAATATTCTTTTGTATAGATGTATACCACAGCTTATTGAGCCATTCACCTATTAAAGAACATCCTGGTTGTTGCTAATTTGGGGGAAGTTATGGATAAGGCTGCTATAAATACTGGTGTACAGTTTTTTGTGTGCATGTAAGTTATCAAGTCAATTGAGGTAAATACATAAGAGTAAAAATGTTACATGGTAAAAGTATGCTTAGTTTTATAAGAAACTGCCAAATTGTCTTCCAAAGTGACTGTTCCATTTTGTATGCCCACCAGCAGAGAGAGAGTCCTGCTCTTCCACATACTTGTCAGCAGTTGTGCTGTCAGTGTTGAATTTTAGCCATTCTAATAGGTGTATACGAGTATCTTATTGTTTTAACTCACAAATCCCTAATATATGGTGTTAAGCATCTTCACCCAACTTTTTTTTGCCAAATGTGTATCCTTTTGTTGAGGTGTCTGTTTAGATATTTTGTCCACATTTTAGTTGGATTGTTTGTTTCCATACTGCTAGGTTTTAAGAGTTCTTTAAATATTTTGGATACACGTCTTTTATTAGTTACGTGTTTTGAAAATATTTTATCCCAATTGGTGGATTTTTTTTCATTCTGCTAACATTGTCTTTTCCAGAGCAGGAAATTTTAGTTTTAATGAAGTATAAATTATTATTTTTTTTCTTTTATGGATTTTGCCTTTGGAATTAGATCAAAAAATTCATTGCCAAACCCAGGTTCATCTGGAATTTCTCCAAAGCTGTCTTCTAGAAGTTTTTTACTTTTGTGTTTTATATTTAGGCCTATGATCCATTTTGTGTTAATCCTTGTGAAAGGTGTAAAAGGTATAAGGTCTGTGTCTACACTCACTATTTTTTACATGTGATGTCCAGTTGTTCCAGCACCATTTGTTGAAAATACTTTTTTTCCTCCGTTGTGTTGACATTGCTTCTTTGTCCAAGATTGATCGGCTATATTTGTTTGAATCTATTTCTGGGCTCTCTATTCTGATCCACTGATCTATTTCTCTGTCATTTCACTAATACCACACTGTCTTAATTACTGTAGCTTTAAAATAAGTCCTGACCTGAATAGACATTTTTCCAACGAAGATATCCAGATGGCCAACAGACACATGAAAAGATGCTCATTATCACTCATCATCATGGAAATGCAATTAAAACCTCAATGAGATACCACTTTATATTAGTCAGAATGGCTAAAATTGAAAACAGAAGAAATAACAAGTGTTGCCAAGGATGCAGAGAAATAGGAACCCTCATGCACTGTTGGTAGGAATGCAAATTAATGTAGCCACTGTGAAAAACAGTATGGAAGGCCCTCAAAAAATGAAGAATGAAATTTCTATATGATCCAATAATCCCACTAGTGGATATTCACACACAAAAAAACAAAAACACTAATTTCAAAAGATATATGCACCCCTATGTTTATTGCAGCACTATTTATAATATCTAAGATATGGAAACAACCCAAGTGCCCATCCATGCACGAATGGATAAATATATGTGTGTGGGGTACCAGGTGGTGGGTATTATAGAGGGCACGGATTGCATGGAGCACTGGGAGCGGTGAAAAAATAATGAATACTGTTATGCTGAAAATAAATAAATTTAATTAAAAAAAATGTGTGTGTGTGTGCGTGCGCGTGCATATACATGTATAAAAATGGAATATTACTTATAAAAAGGAATGAAATCTTGACATTGGCATTGATGTGGGTGGAACTAGAAGGTATTATGCTAAATAAAATAAGTCAGTCAGAGAAAGACAAATACCATATGATTTCACTCATATGTGGAATTAAAGAAAACCTCTCTTTCCACTTTCTTGGAACCTGTGGAGGCCTCCTGGGAGCAGGACTTCTAAAATGACAAATATATCTGGAAGGCTATGGTCCAAGGCCATTTTTGCTGGTTCTAAGTGGGGTCTCTGGAACCAGAGGGAACACACAGCTCTTCTTAAAATGAAGGTGTTAATGCTCAAGATAAGACTGAATTCTACTAGGCAAGAGATGTGCTTATGCATACAAAGCAAAGAACAACACAGTTACTCCATGGAAACAGCATGGTTCATGCCAAGCTCCGAAGCACCGTTCCTGCTAAAGCCATTGGCCACAGAATCTGTGTGATGCTGTGCCCTTTGAGGATTTAAACTTCCTGAAAAGTAAAGAAAGGTATAGATTTCTGCTCTTGTTAAAAATAAAGAAGCAAAACAAGCTAATGAAACAAAAAGATAAACCAAAAAACAGACTTTTAAATAAGAGAACAAGCTGGTGGTTGCCAGAGGAGGGGTGGGTGAAAGGATGGTGAAATATACAAAGTACACTCATCAAGATGAGCACCAAGAAATGTATAGAGTTGTTGAATCATTATATTGTATATCTGAAACTAATATAGCACTGTATGTTATTTATACTTCAATAAAAGAAATTTAAAAATGAACCTCACCGGAAAGCATGAATACCCAACTTTTATAGCAACATGGACGGGACTGGAAGAGATGATGCTGAGTGAAATAAGTCAAGCAGAGAGAGTCAATTATCATATGGCTTCACTTATTTGTGGAGCATAACAAATAGCATGGAGGACAAGGGGTGCTAGAGAGGAGAAGGGAGTTGGGGGAAATTGGAAGGGGAGGTGAATCATGAGAGACTATGGACTCTGAAAAGCAATCTGAGGGATTTGAAGGGGCAGGGGGTGGGAGGTCGGGGTAACAGGTGGTGGGTATTATAGAGGGCAGAGATTGCATGGAGCACTGGGTGTGGTGAAAAAATAATGATACTGTTATGCTGAAAATAAACTAATAATAAAAAAATGAATCTCAAAGTCAGATTATTGGTGTCCCAACTTTGAGCTTTTTTAATATTATGCGGCTATTCTGAGTCTTTGGCCTTTCCATAGAAACTTTAGAATGAGTATCTGCAGGTAAGTTGCTGGGATTATTACTGGGATTGCATTAAGTCTACAGATCAATTAGGAAGAACCAACATGTTAATAATATTGAAACTCCCTATTAGTGGACATGGAATATCTTCTCATTTATGTAAATCTTCATTTTCTTTCATCAGAGGCTTGTAGGTTTTCTTATACAGATCTTATACATATTTTGTTAGATTTATACCTAAGTATTTCCTTTTTTTCATAGTACTGTAAGTGGTGTTACATTTTAAGTTTCAAATTACAATTGTTCATTGCTGGTATATAGAAAAGCAGCTGATTTATATACATTAACCTGTATCCTGCAACCTTGCTATAATTGCTTGTGAGTCTCCTTTTTTGTTATGGCTAATTCTTTGGGATTTTTTACAGAGACAACCATGTAGTCTTTGAATAAAGTTTATTTATTCCTTTCCAATTTATGTATCTTTTATTTCCCTTTCTTATCTTCTTGTATTAGTTAAGATTTCCAGTACAGTATTGAATAAGAGCAGAAATAACATGCTTACCTTGTTCCCAAAATTAGGGGGAAAGAATCTAATTTCTTTTCATTAAGCATGATATTACATGAAATTTTTTTGTAGGTGCTTTTCATGAAATTGAGGGATTTCTCCTGTAAGTTGTTTGAGAATGTTTATCCCAAATGGGTGTTGGAATACTCTGGTTTCTCTTCAGATCGCATAAATCTTTTGCCTTTTACCAAATGGGTGTTGGAGTTTTGTAAATATTTTTATGCAATTATGGATATGATCATGTAGCTTTTTGAATTTAGCCTGTTGATATAAAGAACTATATTAACTGATTTTGGAATGTTGAACCAGCCTTGCATATCTGGAATAAATCCCACTCAGTCATAGTGTATAATTATTCTTATACATCGTTGGACTCAATTTGCTAATATTCTGTTGAGGATTTTTACATTTATGTTTATGAGAGACATTGGCCTGTTGATTTTCTTTCTTGTAATGTCTTTGTCTTTTTTAGTATTAGGGTAATGCTGGTTTTATAGAATGAATTGGGAAGTGTTCCCTCTGCTTTTTTTTCAGAACAGATTGGAGAGAGTTGATAATTTCTTCCTTAAATATTTGTTAGAATTTACCAGTGAAACCATCAAGCTTGCTTCTTTCTTTTTAGGATGGCTATTAATTATTGATTTAATTTCTTTAATAAATACAGGCCTTTCAGATTACCTGTTTTTCCTTTTGCGACACTCTGTAGTTTGTGTTTTTCAAAGAATTGATCCATTATTCTGGTTGTCAAATTTCTGGGCAAAGATTTGTCCCTATTATTTATTCATTATTTTACTGTTTAAGGAATGAGTGGTGTTGGCTCCTATCATTCCTGATATTAATAATTTGTCTCCTACCTTTTACAGGCAGTGGTAAAAGCCATGCAAAAGCTACTCAGGGAAGTACATTCCCCCCCCAAAAAGCAACAACTCAAACAGGTATTTCTACACCCATGTTCATAGCAGAGTTATTCACGATAATCAAAAGGTAGAAGGAACCCAGATATCCCTCCATGGATGAATGGATAGGCGTGGTATGTACACACAATGGGATATCATTCTGCCTTAAAAAATGAAAAAAAAAATGAAATTCTGACACATGCTATAACATGGATGAACCTTGATGACATTATGCTAAGTGAAAAAGCCAGTCACAGAAGAACAAATATTATATGATTCTACCTTTATGAGGTACCTAGAATTGTTAAATTCATAGAGACAGAAAGTAGATTAGAGGTTACCAGGGAATGGGAGGAAAGGAGGAGCTGTCGTTTAATGGGTACAGCATTTATGTTGGTGATGGTTGCCTTGGGCCGAGGGAGGGGAGGAGTTACTCTTTTGTAGGTACAAAGTTTCAGTTTTGCAAGATGAAAAGACTCCTGGAGATGAAAGGTTGCACAACAATGTGAATATATTTAACTGTACACTTAAAAATGGTTAAGATAGTAAATCTTATTTTGTGTATTTTACCATAATGTTTAAAAATTTTTTCTTTCTTTTTTATTAGACTATATAGAGATTTATCTATTTTACTGATCTCTCAAAAAATCAGCTTTTGATTTTGTTGAATTTCTCTATTGTTTTCCTGCTTAAAATTTCATTGATTTTTGCTCTAATGTTTATTATTTAATTTTTTTCTGATTACTTCAGATTTAATTTACCCCTCTTTTTCTAGTTTACTGAGGTAGAAGCTTATATTGATTTTAGATGTATCTTCTTTTCTTAACTAAAATTCAATGAGCCAATGTATAGGTACATCAATAGTTTTAGGTACAATGTTCAATGATTCATTTGTTGTGAATAACACCAATAGATGAATGAATAAAGAAGATGTGGTTCATATATACAATGGAATATTACTCAGCCTTCTTTTCTAATATATGCACTTAATGCATTACATTTCCCTTTAAGCACAGTTTCACTGCATTTAACAAACTTGGTAAAATTTAAATTTAAATTGTATTTTCAATTTAATTTCATTCAGAATATTTTTATTTTTCTCCTGAGACTTCTTTGATCCCTATGCCATTTAGTAGTATGTTGTTTAATCTCCAAATATTTGGGGAAGTCTTTCTGTTATTGATTTCTAGTTTAATTCCATTGTTATTTGAGAGCATGCTTTATATGATGTCTCTTTTAAAAAATCGGTTAAGGTGAGTTTTATGGCCCAGAATTTCATCTGTCTTGGTAAATGTTCTGTGTGAGTTTGAGAAGGTGTATTCTTCTGTTGTTGGATGAAGAAGTCTATAAATGTCATTTAAATCCAGATGATTGGTAGTGTGATTCAGTTCAACTGTATTTTCTGCCTATGAGATCTATTAATTACTGATAGAGGGATATTGAACTATGCAATTTTAAAAGGGGATTCATTTATTTCTTTTTGCAGTTCTATCAGTTTTTGCAGCACATATGTTGGTATCTTGACACTTGGCAGTTGGTACATAAACATTAAGGATTCTTACGTCTTCTTAGATAATTGACCCTATTATTAGTAATGCCTTTATTTATTCTTGATGATTTTCCTTGCTCTGAAATTTCCTTTGTCTGAAATTAATATAGCGAGTCCAGCTTCTTTTTGTTAGTGTAAATACCATGGCATATTTTTCTCTATCCTTTTACTTTGATCTATCTGCATTTTTATATTAAATTGAGTTTCTTGAAGGCAACATATAGTTGGCCTGTGTTTTTGATCCACTCTGAAAACTTGTCTTTGAATCAGTTTATTCAGACCATTAATATTTAGAGTGATTATTTATATAGTTTGATTTATATCTATAATAATTGTAATTGTTTTTTATGCATTGCCCTATGTTTTTTTCTTTTTGTTTTACTCTTTTTTCTGTCTGCCGTTGCTTTAAATAAATATTTTATATGATTCCATTGTCTTCACTTTCTTAGCATAACAATTAATATATTTTTAGTGCTACCCTAGGTGGTGATATACATTTACAACCACTATAAGTCCAATTTTACTTCACATACAGTACAGGTACCTTATTATAGAGTATTTTCAATTCCTCCCTTCTGTCCCCCACCTAAATTTTAGGTCATTCGTTTCATTTATCCATGATGTATGATCATTTCAAAAGTTGTTTCTATTATTATTTTGAATAAATTATTTTCTTTTAGTTTAAGAAGAAAGATAAAATATTTTTCCTTCATTTATTTCTTCTCTAATATCCTTCCTTTCTTTATATGGATTCCAATTTCTGACCTATATAATTTTCTTCCTCTCTGAAGAGCTTTCAGCATTTCTTTCAAGGCAGCCAGGTCTATTGACGACAAATTCTCGCCATTTAATTTTTTTGGAGAAAGTTGTTATTTTCCTTTACCTTTGAAGGATATTTTCACTGGATATGGAATTCTAGGTTAGTGGGTTTTTCTTTTCCTTTTAGCACTTAATATATTTTACTTTACTCTCTTCTTGCTTACAAGATGTTTGAAAAGGAATCTGATGTAATTGATATCCTTGTTCCTCTGAAGGTAATGTGGGTTTCTCCACTCTCATTTTATTCGAGATTTTCTTTGTCTTTGGTTTTCTTGAGTTTCATTGTGATGTGCCTAGTTGTATATTTTTTTGGAATATCATCCTTGATGTTCTCTGGGTTTCCTCTATCTGTAGTTTGGTGTCAATCATTAATTTTAGAAAAATCTCAACCATTATTACTTTATTCATTTATTCTGTTCCTCTCTTCTCTCCTTCTGACAGTCCCATTACGTGTATGTTATTCTTTCATAAGGATATTTGTATGGATATTCTGTCTCATTTTTTAAAATTCTTTTTTCCCTCTACTTTTCAATTTGGGAAGTTTCCATTGACATATCTTTAAGCTCGTGAATTCTTTGCCTGTGTCTCGTCTACTGATGAATTTATCAAAGATATTTTAAAATATCTGTTACAGAGTTTTTGAATTCTAGAATTTTCTTTTGATATTTTTAGAGTTTCAGTCTCTCTACTTACATTACCCATCTATTCTTAGATATTGTCCATTTTGAAAATTAGAGCCCTTAGCATATTAATCATAATTATTTTACATTTCTGATTTGATAATTCTGAAATTTCTGCCATACCCAAGTTTGGTTCTGATGCTTACTTTTGCTTATCAGAATGTGTTTTGGCCTTTTAGTATGTTTTGTGATTTTTTTTGGTTTTTGAGAGCCATATATGATGTATCAGGTAAATGGAACTATGATAAATAGGCCTCAATATGAGGTTTTATTTTATCTGAGTAGGAGTTAGACTATGTGTACTATTGGCTGTAGTTGAGACATAGGAGTCTAAAGTTTCCTGAGACTCCTTCTAAAATTGGGTCTGAGATTTGCAGTTCTCTTATCTGTGACCACCTTTTATTATACAATTCATTTTATTTTGAATAACATTTTCCCTGTTAAAATTTATATATGTTAATGGTAGGAGTTTTGAAAAACTCAAGAAGAATAACTGCACACAATCATACTATTCAAAGATAACTATTATTAACAGTCTGGCATTTTACACTTTATAATTGAAAATAAAGTAATCGAAGACAGCATAAATGTGCACTTATTGTATAATAAAGTACATTATAGTATATAATGTAGTATAGTTGCAACATCATCAGTCACTGAAAAATGTATATGAAGCCATTCATAACAAAAAATGCATATGTGGTAAATGAAAAAGACTATAAAATTGTGTATAAAATACACTGATAACTATGTTAAAAATAACTATGTTCAAAAGTATGTAGAGATATCCAGGAAATGAGTTATATATCTTAACACTATACAAATAATAATGAGTATATTTGGAAGTGACTTTGAAATCAATTTATTTTTCTAAAATTTTCTCTTCCAAATATTGCATGTGTGTGCACACACACACACAGACCAGGTTCTGTATTTTAGCATGGTAGTTTCTCAAAGTGATATTTACTACACTAACATAGAAACAGCCCAAATTTTATTAATCAGATTTATTTATAGTGTAATAAACAACTCATCATCTACCATTTCATAAAACAGACTGAGGAATGATATTCACAACACTAATACAGAAGCAGCCCAACTTTTATTAATAAGACTTATTTATTTATAGTATAATAAATAACTCATCATCCACTATTTCTTAAAGCCAAAGGGGAATCATATCATTGGATGGACCTGAGTATCAATCCGCCTCTTTGAAAAGGAGAAAATTATTCTTAATTTATAGTGAGCAAATAGATTTTAATTATTACCTGATAATTTGTCTAAATGATTCTATGTATACCTTCCTTGAGAACTGAGGAAAGAAAAAATAATGAATAGTCCTTTGGTTGATACTGCCAGAGCCTTAACTTATAGACTTTTTGCATTGGTGTTAATGGTAAAATGTTCCAGTGGTAAAGTTTATGAGTATAGCCAATGCATTGTTATTCAGCCATTAATGTGTGTAAGCATCACCTGAAGGACTAGTCAAAAAGTAAGATTTTTCTCTTCAGGGAAGTTCAAACCAAAACCACAGTGAAATAGCACCATATACCTGTCAGACTGGCTAGTATCAAAAAGATGATATAAGAAGTGTTGGCAAGAGTGTGGAGGAAACAGAACCCTTCTGCACTGTTGATGGAAATGCAAACTGGTACAGCCACTGAAACATAGTATGGAATTTCCTCAGAAAATAACAAATAGAAATGCCATATAATCCAGCAATTGCACTACTAGGTATTTACCTAAGGGATACAAAAACACTAATTCAAAGGGATACATGCATCCCTATATTTATTGCAGCATTTTTCACAATAGCCAAGATATAGAAGCAGCCCAAGTATCCATCAGTAGATGAATGGATAAAGAAGATTTGAGACACACACACACACACACACACACACACACACACACACACACACACACAGAGGAATATTACTTAACTGTAAAAAAGAATGTGATCTTGCCATTTGCAACAATGTGGATGGACCTAGAGAGTATTATACTAAGTGAAATAAGTCAGAGAGAGATACCATCTGATTTCACTTATATATGGAATCTAAAAAACAAACCAAACCAAAAAAGCAGAATATACCCATAAATACAGAGAACAAGCAAGTGGTTGCCAGTGGAGAAGGTGGTGGTGGTATGGGCAAAATGCATGAAGGGGCGTGGGAAGTATGGATTTCCAGCTACAGAATGAGTAATCACAGGGATAAAAGGTACAGCATCGGAAATATAGTCAGTAGTACTGGAGTAGTGTTATGTTGACAGAGCACAGCTACACTTGTGGTAAGCATCGCATAACATATAGAATGATCAAGTTACTATGTTGTACACCTGAAGGTATTTTAACATGTAAGTTATAGTTCAATAAACTATTAATATCTTGGGAAATAAAAAGTAAAAATAAAGTAACAACCACTCCTTTAAAAAAAAAAAGTAAGATTTTTCTGGAGCCATCCCCAGAGATTCTGAATCAGTAAGCATTCCATAAAGACTGCAAATTGGTATTTTAACAAGCACCCTAGGTGATTCTTATGAAGGTGGTATAGACTCTATTTTGAGAAACACTAAATAGGAAAAGCATGGTTTTTTGATGTTAGGGAGACATTTCTATCAATCTTTGATTGATTCTCCAACTGACTAACCATGGGGCCACAAACAACTTATTAATAATGTAAGTTTAATATAATAGTTACCTTATCGTAGTTGTTGAGAAGATTAAGCAAGGTGATATTATTTAGAGCACTTTATACATGATGTATGCTCAATAAATGGTATTTAAGAGCAACAATAATAGTTATTATAACCAACATATATTGAAAGCTTATTATGTGCTGAACATTTTTTCTAAGCAATTTTATCTGTATTAGCTCATTTTATGTTTACAACTTTATGAGGGAAGTACTGTTATCTTTACACCTGAGGAAACTGAGGCATGGATATTTTGTCCAAGGTCACCAAGCTAGTAAGTGTTTTAAAAGAAAAAGCAGATTTTAAACTGAGGTAGTCTGGCTCCATTTCCGTTTTTTAAAAACTAGTATGCTGCAAATTATATATTGATATCAATTATTAGATATATAACATACACAACTAATTGCACATGTAAACTTGAACAGTTATCTTTGATATGTCTGGATTATTCTCTCTCCTCAGCTTTCTGTGAAGTTTCCAATTGCAATATGGTGTTCAGGGATGAGTGTCCAATTCAACATTTTCAATTTGCTTTTAATTACTTGGGGACCTACCCAATGTCATCCAAATTCCCAAGGTTTATTTTGCAAAATATTTGGCATTGTTCATATCTGCTCAGGTTCTCTCATTGTAATCATTCCTAAGATAAAAAATTTCTTTCTCCTCTGGATATTACTCTATGCCAAAAGAATGTTCTAGCACCACAAAACATTTTTGTGCATTGTTTCCAAGTTCTGCAAAAGTATTGGTGTATACCATTGGCATACCTGCTCTTAAAAATATTTTGAATTTTGGGGCGCCTGGGTGGCTCAGTCAGTTAAGCGTCTGCCTTTGGCTCCGTTCATGATACCAGAACCCTGGGATCGAGCCCCATATCAGGCTCCCTTCTCAGTGGGGAGCCTGCTTCTCCCTCTCTCTCTGCCCCTCTCTGCTGCTCATGCTTTCTCACATGTGCTCTTTCTCTCTCAAATAAATAAATAAAATCCTTAAAAAAATAAAAAAATATTTTGAATTTTATTTTATATATATTATGTCAGAATTGCATCAGCTCACTTTACAGATATCTATACTTGAAATAGTTGATAAAATTTATAAAGATCATACCTTAATTTTCTTTTTTTAAAAGATTTTATTTATTTATTTGACAGAGATCACAAGTAGGCAGAGAGGCAGGCAGAGAGAAAGAGAGGAAGGGAAGCAGACTCCCTGCTGAGCAGAGAGCCTGATGATGTGGGGCTGGATCCCAGGACCCTTGAGATCATGACCTGAGCCAAAGGCAGAGGCTTAACCCACTGAGCCACCCAGGTGCCCCATACCTTAATTTTCTATACAAAATTTAGCTTTATAAAGATTTTAAAGTGTTCAACTTTATTTAACTTTGAGTTTCCTAAGATGTGTGCGTGTGTGTGTGTGTGTGCATGTACACATGCATGTGCATATACATATATTAACCCTCAAAATGAAATGTGGTTAATATCAGTTGCTCCAAAGGGAACAATATAGGCTGATGAGTTTCCCAAACTGGGGCTTATTTTGAAGCTGTGGAATTATCTACACCCACACATTTTTCATTTACCTTATATTCTGCTCAAGACTTTAGTGATGGTTGTAAGCAGATCCTAAAATTCAGATGTGTGGGGTGGGGAAGGGCATATTATAAGCAACCAGTTATAATACTGTGGTTGAAAGCAGCTGGTGTAGCACTGGCCTAATTATGTGTTGGTAGATGTTTAGCAACTGGCTTTCTGAGTGGAAAGATCCTGACTGATAGCATTTTCTGACTTCTGTGATGTTAATACTCCTACATTGGCCAATTTAAAGGTACCAAACTGATGTCACTGAATTTATAGGCAGGAAGAGATGCATAGTAGCACACTATCAATTGGTATTTCCACCATCCAGATACAATAGATTTAAATAATGTCAAGAGCATAGGTAATAGTAAATATTTAAGATATTATAAGTTTTGAGCATTTATTATGTTTACATTTTAATATAATGTATTCAATTGTAAGTTTATTATAATAATAATGACTGCAGGAAATTTTAATAATTAAGTGCTCTTGAGTTGGATAAGATGGCTCTAACACAACACTGCATTGGACTCCTCTAAATATTGTTAAGTATTTGCTATGCTTCCCCCAGATTCTTATTCAAAGAACTATTGGGCACTAAAGTAAGGATGATTTCTTCTCCCTTTGGGTGAGCATCCTCACTGCCACTCATAATAGTAATAGTACTATTAGCAGTAATTAAGTTATGAGGGCTTAGTATATGCTACTTGGAACTCTAAGAAGTATTATTGATTTTAATATTTCATTTAAAACAGTGAGGATTTTGAGGCTCATAGTAGTCTGTGATCTTGCCCTTGTTCACATAACTTAATGTGAAAGAGCTGGGCTACAGGTCCAACATTTGCCCTGTACCAAAACCTACCCTCTTAAACAGGGTCCTGTACTGCATATGTGTAAACATATTGAACCATATGAAATTGATAGTGAGATTTGACTTTAAAAAGGCAACATCATTTTGTTTAATTTAATATAGAGATAGAGATACAGATATGTTTTATTTCACCTGCCTGCTCAAGTTGACATGCTTATTTAGCAGTGCTAAGATTTAGTAGAATGCAATGGTAGATACCTAGGGATCAGAAGTCTTGTATGTTGTAGCAAGAGCACTGTGCCTCGTATCAGAAGATTGACGCCCCATTCCTTACTAGCTAGGTTTAATAGGGATGGGAAACTTGCTCTATTTCACTCCTAGGGTTTTTTTTTTTTGAAGGTTAGTGTGAAAGCACTTAGGATATAACTGATATAAGAGATTATTTTTATGATAATAGTAGTATTTTTGGAATAGGTAATAAAGTTCATCCTTCATACCCAGGGATGAAAAAATAACAATAGCATTCATTACCAAAGGTGTGACCCATTATTTTTCAATAAATGTACTTTATATTGTTTGAACTCCCTAGCCTTTTAAAAATAATGACAACAAAAATAGAAATGTGTTTAACTTTCATATACCAACTATGTGTCAGACTCTCTGGACCCTTTACTTATGTTAACCCATGCAGTCCTGAAAACAATCTTATGAGGTATACATCATTATTTTCAGCTTAATATGAGTCTCGTAAGTGGTTACGAAATGGTGGGTCCAGGATTGGGAGTACAGTTTGCCTTTCTTGTTGGAGCTTTTGTCTCCTAGCTAGAGGACAGAATTATGTTACCATCATGGTAAAAACCTTTTTAAAGATTTTTTAAATTTATTTGAGAGAGCAAGAGAGAGAGCATGAGCTGGGGAAGAGGCAAAGGCAGACAGTCCACTTCACAGGGAACCTGATGCAGGGCTCAATTCCAGAACCCTGAGATCATGACCTGAACTGAAGGCAGATGCTTAACTGACAGAGCCACCCAGGTGCCCTTCATTGGCAATTTTAAATTAATACTTGAAGCAATATTTTTTTTTGAAAAGCTGTAAAATTTTAATTCCATGTAGAATTTTGCATAGAACTTTTGCATAGAATATGTTGGATTGGAACAGTGATAAACAGCTAATTGAATCGGGAATTATTCTCAAGTTTACTACCTGAATCAGAAAAGGAAGGGCATATTTCCTCTATTTCTGGGCTTGAAAGCAGATTCCCATGTGGTAGAGAACTCTTAATGGCCCATTAATAATATCTACTTAAGACGAATTCCTTTACTTCAGGCACCATAAGCATTCATAAAAGGGGAGTGTACTTAATACCACTGGCTATATCAATTGATATTTTTATTTTCAGCAGAATTTGTTAAGTTACTCCATTCAGAATTTGGACATGTGCTCAGGATTCATTATTGGGCTATGTAGAATATATAAATGATCAGAAAATGACCTGAAGTGATTCTAATTCATAATTCTATGGTGCTCTTGACATCCTCCGAAGGAAATATTAATGATGAAATGACAATGTGGTAGAGAAAGCAATGACCTCTGTGGTGAAGACCCAGATTTATATCATGAATGACACTTCCTGGTTAGGCAGCTTTTTTGTGTTACTATACCTCCCTAAACCTCAGGTGTTATCATCAATAAAGAAGAGATTATAATATTGTCATCATAGGGTTGGTGTGAGGATTAATTGGGTTAACACATATACAAAAATGTTAGTACACAAATAGTTGCTATATAAATACTGTCTGACTCTAAATAAGATAATTTGCCATATTTGGTTTTAATAATGTTCATTCATATCTTGTCAGAATCAAGGCAAGTCTAGTACAGTGTGGATTTTAAAGTTCTTTGGGTTGGCGCTTTAGTCTGCTTTATTCAATAACAGGTTGTCACCTTGTACTTTCAGAGTTAAGACAAGTCAGCTCTATGCCAACACAAACAGTAAAATTTCTTAACTCTTCAGTCAGCTTGGCTATTGGTCCTATAGGGCTACTGTACCTGCCAAATCTGAAATGTAAAGTAATTCATAATACTAATGTCCTGTCAGCAATAACTTTCTAATCCTTTCAATGTATATCAATTATACTCCTAATCCCTGGGTTGAATGATATTTAACTATTAATGTAGTATAAAAAATAGACTTGGTTATAGTGCTAATTAATTATGTTTCCCAAATTGTATTCCAGATGCATTCATTCAGCAAGTATTTTTTGAATACCTGTTACGTGCTAGGCCATGTTCTAGTCACTGAGAATTCGGCAGAGAACAAGATCAAGTTTCTGCTCTCACTGAGCTGAGATTCTAGTGACAGTAGTCAAACAAAGAATAAGTAAGTTTATATCATATGTTAGATGGTAGGTACTACAGAGAATAGTAAAGAGGTGCTGTATAAAGAAATGTCAGCCATTTGTATGTCTTCTTTGGAGAAGTGTCTGGTCATGTCTTCTGCTCAATTTTTGATGTGATTATCTGTTTTGTGTGTGTTGAGCTTGAGGAGTTCTTTACAGACATTAGATATCAGCCCTTTGTCTGTACTGTCATTTGCGAATATCTTCTCCCATTCCATGGGTTGCCTCTTTGTTTTGTTGACTGTTTCCTTTGCAGTGCAGAAGCTTTTGATCTTGATGAAGTCCCCAAAGTTCATTTTTGCTTTTGTTTCCTTTGCCTTTGGAAACATATCTTGAAAGAAGTTGCTGTGGCTGATATCGAAGAGGTTACTGCCTATGTTCTCCAATTTCATTCTTCTACACATAGCTGTCCAGTTTTCCCAGCACCATTTATTGAAGAGAATGTTTTTTTTTTCCACTTATATTTTTTCCTGCTTTGTCAAAGACCATTTGACCGTAGAGTTGAGGGTCCATATCTGGGCTCTCTACTCTGTTCCACTGGTCTATGTGTCTGTTTTTGTGCCAGTACCATGCTCTCCTGGTGATCACTGCACATAGTATAGCTTGAAATTAGGCAACGTGATGCCTCAGTTTTATTTTTCTTTTTCAACATTTCCTTAGTGATTCAGGGTCTCTTCTGGTTCCATACAAATTTTAGGATTGTTTATTCCAGCTCTTTGAAAAATGCCCACGGAATTTTGATCAGAGTGGCATTGAAATTATAGATGGCTCTAGGCAGTATATCATCATTAGCCATCAGGGAGATTCAAATCAAAACTACATTGATATACCACCTTATACCAGTTAGAATGGCCAAAATTAACAAGACAGGAAATAACAAGTGTTGGAGAGGATGTGGAGAAAGAGGAACCCTCTTACACTGTTGGTGGGAATGCAAGTTGGTGCAGCCACTTTGGAAAACAGTGTGGAGATTCCTTAAGAAATAAAAAATAGGGATTCCCTGTGACCCTGCAATTGCACTACTGGGTATTTACCCCAAAGACACTGATGTAGTGAAAAGAAGGGCCATCTGTACCCCAATGTTCATAGCAGCAATGGCCACAGTTGCCAAACTGTGGAAAGAACCAAGATGCCCTTCAACGGATGAATGGATAAAGAAGATATGGTGCATATATACAGTAGAATATTACACCTTCATCCGAAAGGATGAATACCTACCATTTGCATCAACATGTATGGGACCAGAAGAGATTATGCTGAGTGAAATAAGTCAAGCAGAGAGAGAGTCAATTATTATATGGTTTCGCTTACTTGTGGAGCATAAGAAATAACACGGAGGACATGGGGAGATGGAGAGGAGAAGGGAGTTGGGGGAAGTTGGAGGGGGAGACAAACCATGAGAGCCTGTGAACTCTGAGAAACAAACTGAGGGTTTGGGGGCATTTGCACTTTTAATATCTTTTTGGGCTTTCAAACTTTCTAGTACATAGTATATTGATTTTTAAGGAAGGCACGCACATTCAATGATGAGCACTGGGTGTCATATGTAACTAATGAATCACTGAACACTACATTAAAAACTAATGATGTACTATGCAGTGGCTAACTGAACATAATAAAAACAATGTGATTTTAGCAAATCAGAGGAGATAATGTGAAGGAAACTAATATTAATTGATAAACTACTCCATCAGGTTCTGGGCTAAATTAATTTGATCAATTCTCTTATTTAGTCTTCACAACCACCAATAAAATTTTTTGTAAACATTTACATATGAAGAAACAAAAAGTCAAAGAAATTATAAACTTTTAAAGTTCACAATATTAATCACTATGTTTCTCAAACTTCAGGAGAGCTACTTTAGGTTTTTAAACTGGTCTCCTTGAAGCTTCTTTTTCTAGGCTTGATTGAAGTAAAGGTTATAGTGCCCTCCAACATTTTTCTCCTGAGTACAGCAGCAGTCTCTTTTAACTAGCAAAAATCATTCATAAGTCCTTCCCTTATCTCTTTTCAGTTGCACTTTTAATATCTTTTGGGGCTTTCAAACTTTCTAGTACATAGTATATTGATCCGCTCAGATCCCCTCTTCAGTGCCAGTGCTGGGAATATCTTCTGCTGATGGCTCACCACTGGGACCCTCAAAAGGCATTGCCTTCTCATCCAAGATTACAGCTACCTTTCAACCAGGTGGTCAGTGATGGCTAATGTGAGGGTTCAAAGGGTTCAACAATGATTGGCTAATGTGAGGGTTCAAAGGTTCAACCCAATTTCTTCAATTTGGTATGACTTTGAAAAGCTGGCATTCCAAGCTCTAGAGATTTCTGGGATATTCTGTAAGGCCCCATTTGCAAAGAGTGGAGATAAGATTCTGTCTTCAACCTTGCTTCCTTACTGTCTCTACAAGGACATCTCCCTAGAATACTCCCAATGAACCTTGTGCATATAACCACCCATCTCACAGTCTATTTCCAGGAAATCTGACCTAAAATTAATCTCTAACTGGTTCTAAAGATTTTACACTGTGAAAGTCTGCTTTTTATTCTGGCACCTTGCTTTGAAATTCCATGTCTATTGTACTGTGGCAACTCAGTTCAAACTTCCAATTTAAAATACTGTTACAGGTGAAGTGTAATCTGAACAAATTTAACATGGATCAAAGTAGTTCAGTACAGTTTGAGTGAAGTGCATCAGTGGGCTCTGATGAAAAATAAATCTGAAGAAGTAGGCACTGACCAGATCATGACATTCCTTATGGATTTTTTTTCTTTAGGAAATAAGGGGCCTTTGAATAGATTTTAAGCAGGAGAGTAACAAAATCAGATGCACACTTTAAAAAGTTGTCTCAAGTGGCAATGTAGAGAAAGGATTGGATGGATCTGGATATGACTAGAGGCAAAGGGACCAATTACAAGACTAATTAAGACAAGACTTGGTAAAGAGATTGAAAGGGAGCAGAATTTGCCCAAAATATGCCTCTTGGCATAAAGATGATCTTGAGCTGGCTGTTTTTAAAGAAACAGAAGAAATGGGAAAAGCTCTGAAAATCTAGTAGAAGTTACCTTTGTGTAAGAGACATGTGCATTTATGAGGAGAACCTCCATTCTTAAGGGTGTCTCCCTTGTACCAGGAAGGGGGAAGGGTGACTCTAATTTCCAGAAACTGTTATCACCAGAGAAGGCAAGGACCTAAATCTGCGTAAAAACCTTACCCTTGTCACCTCCCATAACCTATTCTACAGCCCCAATATCTTTCTTGTGTCTTTAGCTGGAGATGATATTTAAAGTGGTGGCTTGGCCCAATTCAAGGAGTTAGTTTTCCTGGATCTCTCCCGTTGTACAGGAGGTATACATGTTATTAAACTTCTGTTTGTTTTTCTCTTGTTAATCTTTTTTATTCATTCATTCATTAGGCGTTCTTATTCTTTGCATCTTTTTTATTCTTTTATTATAGGAGGTCTCAGCAAAGAACCTAGAAGGGTAGAGAGAAAATTATTTTCCATCCTCTACAACATGAAATGGTGCTTTTCTTTCTTCTTTCTTTTTTATAAATTATAAACATGTATGACTGTATTAATATTTATGTGACTCCTGAAACAAATGAAAGATAGTAATTAAAAGATGTAATATAAAAAAGAAATATAGGGACACCTGTGTCGCTCAATGGGTTGGGCCTCTGCCTTCAAATGAAGTCATGATCTCAGGGTCCTGGGATCGAGACCTGCATTGGGCTCTCCACTCGGGGTGAGCCTGCTCCCCCACCTCCCCACCTGCCTCTCTGCCTACTTGTGCTCTCTCTCTGTCAAATAAATAAATAAAATCTTAAAAAAATAAATATAATTTCTATTATTTTCTTCCAACAACTCAATGAATGGTATTTATTTAACTTATTTTGGAATGTTCCTTTAGTGAGAAGTCTTGTATGAGGAATAAAATGTAATGCTTTTCCTCATTCTACAATTGGTGCAAAGAGATTTTTATTATCATTTCCTACCATTATCATCCTATTTAACCTATATCATAATAGCTTCCATCAATTCTTAAAATGAATGTTATTCTCTACAATTACATTATATGTTGTCACTGCATTAAAAGGGCATACAAGAAATATATTTTATATTGATAATGTATATAAATATAGTACTATTGGTGAGATGCTTGAATCCTTTTCAAGTGATTACAGGTACCTACAGGTTGCAACGAATGAAACACAAGGACTTTTTCTCTTATCATCTTGGCATTCCTTTTGTATTAAATTCTTTAGTTTTTTTTTTTTAAAGATTTTATTTATTTATTTGACAGAGATCACAAGTAGGGAGAGAGACATGCGGGGGTGAGGGGAGCAGCCTCCCCACTGAGCAGAGAGCCTGATGTGGAGCTTAATCCCAGGACCCTGAGATCATGACCTGAGATGAAGGCAGAGGCTAAACCCACTGAGACACCCAGGTGCCCCAAATTCTTTAGTTTTAATGTGTAAACTTTCTCAAGATCATAAACTGAAAAATGGCCTTGAACAGTATTTGAAAGTTCATAATGAATCCAGCAGTAACTAATTATCTTCTTAGGTTCACAGTTAAAATGAGTAGGAATGATATTTCCCCATTTTGGACCAGCAGCAAATCTTGTTGGAACTGGATCCACACCCCCAAGTGCCCTAAACCTTAATTCACGACTAGGTATTTACCCTAAAGATAAAAATATAGTGATCTGAAGGGGCATGTGCACCCGGATGTTTATAGAAGCAATGTCCACAATAACCAAACTATGGAAAGAACCTAGATGTCCATCAACAGATGAATGGATAAAGAAGATGTGGTATATGTATACAATGGAATACTATACAGCCATCAAAACCTGCAAACTCTTGCTTTTTGCAATGACATGGACGGAACTAGAGGGTATTATGCTGAGCGAAATAAGTCAGTCAGATAAAGGTAATTATCATATGATCTCTCTGATATGAGGAATTTGAGAGGCAGGGTGGGGATACAGGGGGTAGGGAAGAAAAAAATGAAACAAGATGGGATCAGGAGGGAGACAAACCATAAGAGACTCAATATCCGAAGACAAACTGAGGATTGCTGGGGGGTTAGGAGGGTAGGTATAGAGTGGCTGGGTTATAGACACTGGGGAGGGTATGTGCTATGGTGAGCGCTATGAAATGTGTAAGCCTGATGATTCACAGACCTATACCCCTGGGACAAATAATACATTACATGTTAATAAAGAAATCTTAATCCAATGCTTGTTGAAAATCTGTGTTAATTATTCTAAATTTCAGCTAAAAATGCTATTTTTCTCTTCTACATGGATCTATAGATAATATGTTAATTAATATTTGATTATTTTTCAAGAACCTCCAGGGTTGTAATAGGGAATAATACTATGTGGAATATTAGTCCCTTGGAATCATGTTTTATTTACTTTTTATTTTAAAATTATTTTGATTAACATACAATGTATTATTTGCCCAGGGGTACAGGTCTGTGAATCATCAGGCTTACATGTTTCACAGCACTCACCATAGCACATACCCTCTCCAATGTCCATAACAACCACCATCTCCCTACTCCCACACTCCCCAGCAACCCTCAGTTTGTTTTGTGAGATTAAGAATCTCTTATGTTTTCTCTCACTCCCAATACCATCTTGTTTCATTTTTTCCTTCCCTACCTCCCACTATCCCCCACCATGCCTCTCAAATTCCTCATAAGGGGGAGATCATATGATAATTGTCTTTCTCTGATTGACTTATTTTGCTCAGCATAATACCCTCTAGTTCCATCCATGTCATTACAAATGACAAGATTTCACTTCTTTTGATGGCTGCACAGTATTCCATTGTATACATATACCACATCTTCTTTATCCATTCATTGGCTATTGTGGACATAGCTGCTATAAACATTCAGGTGCAAGTGCCCCTTCGGATCACTGCATTTGTATCTTTAGGGTAAATACCCAGTAGTGCAATTGCTGGGTCATAGAGTAGCTCTATTTTCAACTTTTTGAGGATCCTCCATGCTTTTTTACAGACTGGCTGCACCAACTTGCATTCCCACCAACAGTGTAGGAGGGTTCCCCTTTCTCCACGTACTCACCAACAACTTATTGTTTCCTAACTTGTTAATTTTAGCCATTCTGACTGGTGTGAGGTAGTATCTCAAGTGATCACAGGTGTCTCACTGTGGTTTTGATTTGTATTTCCCTGATACCAAGTGATGTTGAGCACTTTTTCATGTGTCTGTTGGCCATTTGGATGTCTTCTTTGCAGAAATATCTGCTTATGTCTTCTGCCTATTTCTTGGTTGCATTATTTGTTCTTTGGGTGTTGAGTATGATAAGTTATTCATAAAGTTTGGATACTAGCCCTTTATCTGATATGTCATTTGTGAATATCTTCTCTCATTCTGTTGCTGCGGCTGAGGTTGAAGAGGTTGCGGCCTGTGTTCTTCTCAAGGATTTTGATGGATTCCTCTCTCACATTGAGGTCTTTCAACCATTTTGAGTCTATTTTTGTGTGGTGTAAGGAAATGGTCCAGTTTCATTTTTCTGCATGTGGCTGTCTAATTTTCCCAATACCATTTGTTGAAGAGACTGTCTTTTTTCCATTGGATATTCTTTCCTGCTTTGTCGAAGATTAGTTGGCCATAGAGTTGAGGGTTCATTTCTGGGCTCTCTATTCTGTTCCATTGATCTATGTGTCTGTTTTTATGCCAGTACCATGCTGTCTTGATGATGACAGCTTTGTAATAGAGCTTGAAATCTGGAATTGTGATGCCACCAACTTTGGCTTTCTTTTTCAACATTCCTCTGGCTATTCGAGGTCTTTTCTGGTTCCATATAAATTTTAGGATTATTTCTTTCATTTCTTTGAAAAAAGAAAAATGGATGGTATTTTGATAGGGATTGCATTAAACATGCTTTGGCATTAAACATGCCACAGCAACTTCTTCCTAGAAACATCACCAAAGGCAAGGGAAACAAGGGCAAAAATGAACTATTGGGACTTCATCAAGATCAAAAGCTTTTGCACAATGTTTGTTCTTCCAGTCCATGAGCATGGAATGTTTTTCTGTTTGTCTTCCTCAAATTCTTTCATGAGTACTTTATAGTTTTCCAAGTACAGATTCTTTGCCTCTTTGGTTAGTTTGTTCCTACATATCTTATGGTTTTGGGAGTAACTGTAAATGGAATCGGCTTCTTAATTTCTCTCTCTTCTGTCTTGCTGTTGGTGTATAGAAATGCAACTGATTTCTGTGCATTGGTTTTTTATCCTGACACTTTCGTGAATTCCTGTAGGAGTTCTAGGAGTTTTGGAGTGGAGTCTATGCATTCTATGAATTCTATGCATTGCTCTCCTCTAGCTCTGGAGTTGCACAGTTCTCATTGTTCAGTGAACTTGGTCTCAGCTGGATCTTCTTGCAGATCTTCTGTGGGAGGAGCCTGTTTCCATGATTCCGCAATGTCTTTGCCTGAGGTGGAATTGCCCCCCCCCCACTCATTCCAGGGGCCAGGCTAAGTAATCCACTTGGGTTTGCTCTTGGGAGTTTTTGTTCCTTGAATGGTTTTAGTAGAGCTCTGGAGGATGGGAATGGAGATGGTGGCCTCCCAGTCTCTGGCCTGAAGGAGCCAGTAGCTTGGGGCCCCACTCCTCAGTGCGCCCTCAGAGAAAAGCAGTTAATCCTTCCTGTCTCCCTGGTTTCCGGCCACACTCCAAACTCACTTGGCCTGTGACCAAGCATTGCTATCTCTGGCACATGGCCCCGTCTGGAGTCTCCAAACCCAGCAGATTCCTGTCATGGGTTCCCGCACTGCTCCTCCTGGAGGAAGGAGGGGGCCTCTCTGGATCTGCCACTTGTGGGGTCCCTGCTCGAAGAGCAGTGACCCAACTGTGCCTTGGATCATGGTTTAAGATAACCCCGAGCTGAGAGCCCACTGCTCGGTTCCACCTCTATAGCCGGCTTCCTTGTTCCAATCCCTGGCAGCTCTGCTGCACTCAGACACCCCGAGTCTTTCTGTGACCCCGTGGGTCCTGAGACCACACTGTCCCCGTGAGGGTTCCACCCCTGCTTAGCCTCTGGAGTGACATTTCTCAGTGGAGTAGACTTCTGAAAGTTGTGATTTTGTGCTCCACTGCTCTACGGTGAGGAGCCGGCACCTCACCCTGTGGTCTGTCTTCCCTTCACTTCAGATTCACTTCACCAAACGTCCTACCTTCCAGAAAGTCGTCAGTTTTCTGTTCCTAGGATTTCTGCTCTTCTCTTTGATCTCCTGTTGAATTTGTAGGTGTTCGGAATGACTTGATACTCTTTAGCTGAACTCCTGGGACCTCATGCTGTTTCAGTCAGCTACTCCTCCACCATTTTGCTTCCTACCTCCTGGAATCACACTTTAAACAGTAATTTTTTCTTCATTTTTGCACTTTATTAGAAAAATGATAACCAGAGTTGTTGGAAGTATTCATAGAAATGGTGTGATATTTACCTAGGCTGAGGATGCAAAATTATTTCTTCTTTTGTTTCTTTTTGCAAAAGAGATATGATAGCAATGAATTCATCCTAGCTTATAACAAAATTATTCATAATAATTTTTTTGGCAAAAAGAAATGTGCCTTTATTGAGAATGCCATCATATAGATGAACTTTCTGATACAGTGAATAATGTCTGTGAAATATATCTCCAAACTGCTAAACTCTGTGATTCTTAGGATAGAAAAATTACAGACAGGATGTTCGAAGGGTCTATTCTATATCCTTTCCTATAGAAAGACTTCAAGGAAATGAAGGAATTCAGGAAAGAAAGCTCCTATTGTGTTCTGCCTTTGTTTCTGAAGCAGGTGGGAGGGGGCTTACTTGAGTCATACCAGCTCATAACTCCTATTGGAGTGATTTTCCTAAGGGATGACTTTTGTCACCTACTATTTCAGAAATGATGTTTTACCCCCTAATAGGCTATTAGGTAAAAGAGGTTCATCCATGACTTCATGATCCTCCCTATCACTCAGTTTTATCATTCTGCTGTTTTCAAGCACTACGTGAATCTTTCTTAATATCCATGGTACCTTTATTACTCTCCCCTCAGTCACCTTACCACATTCCATCCCAGCTGAGACACACTCTCTCCTTCTTCCTTTCTTTCTCTTTCTCCCTCTTTCTCTCCATCTCTACAAGATGTCTTGATTCCTTTATTGCTGATTACTTCAATTTACCCTTAGTCTAGAAATAGTTTTCCAATTTAAATCCTATTTTGTTCATAAATGTTAACATTTGATTAATATTTTTTAAATGAAATAAAAATGTTGTGGATAGAGCTGAACTCCTCTTTGCATTTCTCCACTGTCCAATTTCCCTTTTCCCTAACCTGCCACAATCACCAGCATGAATTTGTTAAAGCCTTCTGGTACTCAATTTTATTCACATGACAGGAGTTGCCTCTATTTAAGATGTAAAATTTTTAGCACTGGCCAGCTATTGTTAATTTGTCTTATTTACAGTTCTACATTCCTTCTCATAAACACTTATGAGGTTTATGTTTTCAAAAATCTGAGAGATGATTGTTTTTTCTTCTGTTTGCTAGTGAGATTGAGCATTTTATCTTTTGTTTATTCTGGACATTCCAATTCCCTCTTCTCCAAGATAACCATTTTCTGTTGTGTCTTATGTATTTGATTTTCTTTAAATGAATGTCACAAATAGCTTTTCCAAGTCTACAATTTGTTTTTTAACTCTTTTTGTGCTGTTTTTTGTTTAGAACTTTAAAATTTTGAAATAATCAACTCTATCATTTTTTTCTTTCTTTATGTATGCTTTCTGTGTTATGCCTAAGAGATCCTTTCCTATCACAAGGTCACAAAGATGTCATTTATGTTTTATTATAGTTATATAGTTTATATTAAATATTTACATAGTTAAGCATTTTAATTTATTCTGGGTAGTAAAGGTACAGTTTTCTATTTTTAACATATGACAACCCAATTTCCCCATTTAATTGTAATATGAATCATGTCATGTACCAATGTATACAGATTACTTGAGTCATCTACTCTGTTCCAATGATCAGCATTAGTACTATTAAGATAACTTTGTCCTAAACCTTGATATATGGAAGAATACATTTTTCTCCTGGTATTGTTTTTTACAAGGATAATTTTAAAGTTTCTTGGACTTTCAGTCCTCAATATGAATCTTAGAATCTACCTAGTGAAAAAAATGTCCTTATAAGATTTTGATTGGCACAGGATTGAGTTTATAGATTAATTTGGAGGAGAATTTTCATTTTATTATTGAGCCCTTCCATTCTTGAATATGGTTTGTTCTCCACTTGCTCAGGACTTTGATGTTCTTCAAAAATGTTATATACTTTTCTTTTTAAATCTTTTGGGGGTGCTGGGGTGGCTCAGTGGGTTAAGCCTCTGCCTTTGGCTCAGGTCATGATCTCAGGATCCTGCGCTTGAGCCCCACATCAGGCTCTCTGCTCAGCAGGGAACCTGCTTCCCCCTCTATCTCTCCCTGCCTCTCTGTCTACTTGTGATCTCTCTCTCAGTCAAAAAATAATAATAATAATAATAATAAATAAATAAAACAAAATAAAATAAAAGGTATACCTATTTTTAAAGAATGTATTTATTTATTTGAGATAGAGAAAACATGAGTGACAGTGGGAACACAGAGGGAGAAGCAGATGCCCTGCTGAGGAGGGAACCCCATGTGGGGCTCCATTCCAGGACCCTCGGATCATGACGTGAGCCAAGAGCAGATACTGAACTGACTGAGCCACCCAGGTCCCCCTAATGGTATATCTTAAAATGCTTTTAGTTTTATTCCAAGGAAGTTATACTTTAAACTATTATTTCTTTTCTGTTGCATTTTTAAATTGATTATTGCTCGTGTATAGAAACACTGTTGGTTTTCCTATGTTGACTTGTGTTTAGTAAACTTGCTGGACTTTCCTGTCAGTTTTGTTTTGGAAAACCAACTGCTATGCTTTGGAGCCAAAATATAACATGAAGGCAGAGTTTGGGATAAAGAGAAACAATAGTTTTATTGCTTTGTTGGACAAAGGGAGCTATAACAGCTCTCATGGTTGAAGGGACTTGGAAGTTTTTTAGGGAAATAGAAGTTCTAGCCTGTTTCTCTAGGAATTGTATATGTGTGGCCAGCCTTTGTCATCATGTTTCCAGGGTGGTACTGGGTTTCTAAAAGAAAAGTCAATCTAAGAAAGGAGGAGGAGAAGTTTGCAGAAGGAAGGAAAAAGGTTAATTTAAAATAGAGATTTACAGGTTGCCTTGGTGGCACAGTCAGTTAAGTGTCTGACTCCTGGTTTCAGTTCAGGCCATGATCTCAGGGTCTTTAGATCAAGCCTGGCATCCCGGCTCTAGGCTCAGCCCAGAGTCTGCTTCAGACTCTCTTTCCCTCTCCTCTGTCCCACCATTAAAATAAATAAATAAATAAATAAATATCTAATAAAAAATAAAACAGAGATCCACTGAAGTATTAGTGCAGCTATTTTAATTTTTGTCTAACGTTATGCTTTTGAGAAGCTTCAGTTTCACTTGCCTATCACTCCTGGTTTCTCCATGAAGAAATCCTATCATCAACAAAAATGATAATATTGTCTCTCTCTTTGTTCTTTTGATTTTTATTATTCTATTTATTTATTTTAATTTAAATTCAATTAGCCAGCACATAGTACATCATTAGTTTTTGATGCAGTGTTCAATGATTCATTAGTTACATGTAACACCCAGTGCTTATCACATCATGTGCCCTCCTTAATGCCCATCGCCTTGTTTCTCCATCCCCCCACTCAGCTCTGTTTCTGCAACCCTCAGTTTGTTTCCCAAAGTCAAGTGTTCTTTTGATTTTAATATCTTCTTTTTCGTATAGTGTTTCATTTAGAACTTACAACACAATGTTAAATAGTATGAGTGATAGCAGGTATATCTCTTTATTTCCTGAGTATAATAGACATGATTATAATATTTTACTATTAAATGTGTTTTGTCTTAGGTTTTTTATAGATAACATTTATCAGATTAAGAAAATATTAATCTTTTCCTAGTTAGTTAATAATTTCAGTCATGAATGATTAACTCTTACTGAATTGGGGTTTTTTTTGCCATCTGTTGATATTGTTTTCTTCTATAACTATCAGTGTGATAAATTGCATAGATTTCTGATCTTGATGCATCCTTATATTCCTCAGATAAAACATCCTTGATCATTATGTTTATGTACATGTGTGCATGCTTGTGCACACATAGCTGGATTAAATTTGGTAATATGCTTAGAATTTTCCTTTTATGATTCCTTTTTTTGATGAAGGAAAAACATGTCCTCTTCCCTTCAAAGTTCTTCTAGCTAGTCTAAGAACAAAATTGATGTGAAAAATACAGGAAGAAATTAAACAAAATTTAATTACATTTATGCCACCTATATACATTGGAGAGACCCAGGAAAATGTAACTCCCCAAAATGGCTAAAACCATCACTTTAAATACCATTTCCAGCCAAAGGTAAAAAAGATGGGATGGGGAGTCAGTTATGAAAGGTTACCAGGAAAAGCACAGTAAACAAAAGTAAGGTGGTTATGAAGATTTAAGTCCACACCTTCTTCACTGAGATTCTGCATGTTTATAGAGTTATTACCCTCTTTTTAGTTCTGAGGAAGATACCCTTGCAAATGGAGATTTTCCTTATACGTTTAAATGTCTTTGATAAAAGGGTAACAAGGAGCACCTAGGTGGCTCAGTTGGTTAAGCATCTGACTCTTGATTTCAGCTCAGGTTATGATCTCAGGGTCGTTAGATGGGGCTCAGCACAGTCTGCTTGACAGTCTCTCTCCCTCTGCCACCCCCAAATAAATAAATCTTTATTTTAAGGGTAACTAACTTCTACTTCATTTTCAAAGTTTCTATTGTGTCCACAGTTTCTTAAAAACTAGCCTAGAATAATCAGTATGCTGAAGAGGTATATTTTGGAGTGGCAGAATTAGCTCCTCTACACTTATTTTTATACTGTTCTTCTCTTATTTGGTACAAAGGTTGTTAAATGTGTTTAATAGCCTTCTCTCATTTTTATTCCTGGACATAATTTGTATTATAGAAATACTATCAGATGCTTGAATATATTTGATAAAATTTACCTGTAAAACTACTTACCTTCTTGTCATTCATATCTTTTTTATTGGAATGAAGATAGATTTGACTACCAGGAGTGCCTGGGTGGCTCAGTGGGTTAAGCCTCTGCCTTCAGCTTAGGTCATAATCTCAGGGTCCTGGGATTGAGCCCCGCATTGGGCATTCTGCTCAGTAGGGAACCTGCTTCCCTTTCTCTCTCTCTGCCCACCTCTCTGCTTACTTGTAATCTTTCTCTCTGTCAAATAAATCAATAAAATCTTTAAAAAGAAAAAAGAAGAAATTAACTACCAGTTCAATTTTTTTTGTACTACTAGTTCAATTTTATTAATGATTGTAGATATATATATATATATTTATTTATTTATTTAAATGTTTTAAGAATTAATAATTTTTAAAAATTTGCAAAAATACTATTTTTACTATTCTCTTATTATTTTAAAAAATTTGTAATTATGGAGAGAGAGGAGTCAAGATGGCGGAGAAGTCGCACGCTGAGACTACATCAGGTAGCAGGTGATCAGCTAGATAGCTTATCTAAACATTGCGAACACCTACAAATCCAATAGGAGATCGAAGAGAAGAAAAACAGCAATTCTAGACACAGAAAATCAACCACTTTCTGAAAGGTAGGACTGGCAGAGAAGTGAATCCAAGGTGACAGGAAGATAGACCCCGGGGGGAGAGGCCGGCTCTTCAGTGGCGGCACAACAGAGCACAAAATCAGGACTTTTAAAAGTCCATTCCACTGAGTGACATCGCTCCAGAGGCTAAACTGGGGTGAAGCCCACGTGGGGTCAGTGTGGCAGGGTCACAGAAGGATCAGGGGTGTCTGAATGTCGCAGAACTTGCAGGTATTAGAATGGGGAAGCTAGCTACAGAGACAGAGCCGAGGAATGAGCTCTCAGCTCAGGGTTACCTTGAACCGGTCGCAGGCTGGGTGAGTTTGGAGCACTGCCGGAGGCCAGGGAGACGGGAGTGATTGGGCACTATTCTCTGAGGGTGCACTGAGGAGTGGGGCCCCAAGCTCTCGGCTCCTCTGGGCCAGAGACTGGGAGGCTGCCATTTTCATTCCCATCGTCTGGAACTCTGTAGAATGCATTGAGGAAACAAAAGCTCCAGAAAGTAAACCCCAGTGGATTACTCAGCCTGGCCCCTGGTAAGGGCGGTGCAATTCTGCCTGGGGCAAAGACACTTGAGAATCACTACAACAGGCCCCTCCCCCAGAAGATCAACAAGAAATCCAGCCAGGACCAAGTTCACCTACCAAGGAGTGCAGGTTCAATACCAAGGAGAGCAGCAGAATTCCAGAGGAGGAGAAAGCAAAGCACGGAACTCATGGCTTTTTCCCCATGAGTCTTTATTTAGTCTTGCAGTTAATTTAATTTTTTTTCAATTTTTTTCTTTCTTCTTCTGATAATTTTTTTAACTTTTACCCTTTTCTTTTTTAACATTTTTTAACTAGTTTATCTAATATATATATTTTTCTTTTTTTATATTTTTTCTTTATTTGTTTTCTTTTATAAATTTTTTTTTCTCTGAACCTCTTTTTATCTCCCTTTTCGCTCCCACGATTTGGGGTCTCATCTGATTTGGTTAAAGACTAATTTCCTGGGGTCTTTGCCACCCTTTTAGTATTTTACTTGCTCCTTCATATACTCTTATCAGGACAAAATTACAAGGTGGAAAAATTCACCACAAAAAAAAAAAAAAAAGAACAAGAGACAGTACTGAAGGCTAGGGACCTAATCAATACAGACATTGGTAATATGTCATATCTAGAGTTCAGAATTACGATTCTCAAGGTTCTAGCCGGACTCGAAAAAAGCATGGAAGATATTAGAGAAACCCTCTTGGGAGATATAAAAGCTCATTCTGGAGAAATAAAAGAACTAAAATCTAACCAAGCTGAAATTTAAAAAGCTATTAATGATGTGCAATCAAAAATGGAGGCTCTCACTGCTAGGATAAATGAGGGAGAAGATAGATTTAGCAATATAGAAGACCAAATGACAGCAAATAAAGAAGCTGAGCAAAAGAGGGACAAACAGCTACTGGACCACGAGGGGAAAATTCAAGAGATAAGTGACACCATAAGAAGAAACAACATTAGAATAATTGGGATTCCAGAAGAAGAAGAAAGAGAGAGGAGAGCAGAAGGTATACTGGAGAGAATTATTGGAATTTCCCTAATTGGCAAAGGGAACAAGCATCAGAATCCAGGAGGCACAGAGAACCCCCCTAAAATCAACAAGAACAGGTCCACACCCCATCACCTAATAGTAAAATTACAAGTCTTGGTGACAAAGAGGAAATCCTGAAAGCAGCCCGGGAAAAGAAGTCTGTAACATACAATGGTAAAAATATTAGATTGGCAGCAGACTTATCCACAGAGACCTGGCAGGCCAGAAAGAGCTGGCATGATATATTCAGAGCACTAAACGAGAAAAACATGCAGCCAAGAATACTATATCCAGCTAGACTATCATTGAAAATAGAAGGAGAGATTAAAAGCTTCCAGGACAAACAAAAACTGAAAGAATTTGCAAACACCAAACCAGCTCTACAGGATATATTGAAAGGGGTCCTCTAAGCAAAGAGAGAGCCTAAAAGTAGTAGATAAGAAAGCAGCAGAGACAATATACAGTAACAGTCACCTTACAGGCAATACAATGGCACTAAATTCATATCTCTCAATAGTTACTCTGAATGTTAATGGGCTAAATGCCCCAAACAAAAGACACAGGGTATCAGAATGGATAAAAAAACCAAAACAAATCTATATGTTGCCTGCAAGAACCTCATTTTAGACCCGAAGACACCTCCAGATTTAAAGTGAGGGGGTGGAAAACAATTTACCATGCTGATGGACATCAGAAGAAAGCAGGGGTGACAATCCTTATATCAGATAAATTAGATTTTAAACCAAAGAATATAATAAGAGATGAGGAAGGGCACTATATCATACTCAAAGGGTCTGTCCAATGAGAAGATCTAACAATTTTAAATATCTATGCCCCTAACGTGGGAGCAGTCAACTATGTAAACCAATTAGTAACAAAATCAAAGAAACACATCAATAATAATACAATAATAGTAGGGGACTCTAACACTCCCCTCACTGAAATGGACAGAACATCCAAGCAAAAGATCAACAAGGAAATAAAGGCCTTAAATGACACCCTGGATCAGATGGACATCATAGATATATTCAGAACATTTCATCCCAAAGCAACAGAATACACATTCTTCTATAGTGCACATAGAACATTCTCCAGAATAGATCACATCCTGGGTCACAAATCAGGGCTCAACCAGTATCAAAAGATTGGGATCATTTCCTGCATATTTTCAGACCACAATGCTCTGAAGCTAGAACTCAATCACGAGAGGACATTTGGAAAGAACCCAAATACATGGAGACTAAACAGCATCCTTCTAAAGAATGAATGGGTCAACCAGGAAATTAAAGAAGAATTGAAAAACTTCATGGAAACAAATGATAATGAAAACACATTTCAAAATCTGTGGGACACAGCAAAGGCAGTCCTGAGATGAAAATATATAGCGGTACAAGCCTTTCTTAAGAAACGAGAAAGGTCTCAAGTACACAACCTAACCCTACACCTAAAGGAGCTGAAGAAAGAACAAGAAAGAAACCCTAAACCTAACAAGAGAAGAGAAATCATAAAGATCAGAGCAGAAATCAATGAAATAGAAAGAAAAAAAAAACACAATAGAACAAATCAACGAAACTAGGAGCTTGTTCTTTGAAAGGATTAATAAGATTGATAAACCCCTGGCCAGACTTATCCAAAAGAGAAAAGAAAGGACCCAAATATATAAAATCATGAATGAAAGAGGAGAGATCACAACTAACACCAACAAAATACAGACAATTATAAGAACATACTATGAGCAACTCCACGCCAACAAATTTTACAATCTGGAAGAAATGGATGCATTCCTAGAGACATGTAAACTACCACAACTGAACCAGGAAGATATAGAAAACCTGAACAAACCCATAACCAGTAGGAGATTGAAACAGTCATCAAACATCTCCAAACAAACAAAAGCCCAGGGCCAGACGGCTTCCCGAGGGAATTCTACCAAACATTTAAAGAAAAACTAATTTCTATTCTTCTGAAACTGTTCCAAAATATAGAAATGGAAAGAAACTTCCAAACTCCTTCTATGAGGCCAGCATCAGCTTGATCCCAAAACCAGACAAGGATCCCATCAAAAAAGAGAACTACAGACCAATATCCTTAATAAACACAGATGCAAAAATTCTCAATAAAATACTAGCCAATAGGATTCAACAGTACATTAAAAAGATTATTCACCACGACCAAGTGGCATTTATTCCAGGACTGCAAGGTTGGTTCAACATCCACAAATCAACCAATGTGATACAACACATTAATAAAAGAAAGAACAAGAACCATATGATACTCTCAATAGATGCTGAAAAAGCATTTGACAAAGTACAACATCCCTTACTGATCAAAACTCTTCAAAGTGTAGGGATAGAGGGCACATACCTCAATATTATCAAAGCCATCTATGAAAAACCCACCGCAAATATTCTCAATGGAGAAAAACCTGAAAGGTTTTCCACTAAGGTCAGGAACACGGCAGGGATTTCCATTATCACCACTGCTATTCAACATAGTACTAGAAGTCCTAGCCTCAGCAATCAGACTATGAAAGGAAATTAAAGGCATCCAAATTGGTAAAGAAGTCAAACTATCGCTCTTTGCAAATGATATGATACTATATGTGGAAAACCCCAAAGACTCCACTCCAAAACCGCTAGAACTCATACAGGAATTCAGTAAAGTGTCAGGATATAAAATCAATGCCCAGAAATGAGTTTCATTTCTCTACAACAACAACAAGACAGAAGAAAGAGAAATTAAGAAGTCAATCCCACTTACAGTTGCACCCAAAACTATAAGATACTTAGGAATAAACCTAATCAAAGAGGCTAAGAATCTATACTCAGAAAACTATAGTCATGAAAGAAATTGAGGAAGACACAAAGAAATGGAAAAATGTTCCATACTCCTGGATTGGAAGAACAAATATTGTGAAAATGTCTATGCTACCTAAAGCAATCTACACATTTAATGCAATTCCTATCAAAATACCATCCATTTTTTTCATAGAAATGGAACAAATAATCCTAAAATTTATATGGAACCAGAAAGGCCTCGAATAGACAAAGGAATATTAAAAAAGAAAGCCAAAGTTGGTGGCATCACAATTCCGGACTTCAAGCTCTATTAAAAAGCTGTCATCATCAAGACAGCATGGTACTGGCACAAAAACAGACACATAGATCAATGGAACAGAATAGAGAGCCCAGAAATAGACCCTCAACTCTATGGTCAACTAATCTTTGACAAAGCAGGAAAGAAGGTCCAATGGAAAAAAGACAGCCTCCTCAATAAATGGTGTTGGGAACATTGGACAGCCACATGCAGAAAAATGAAATTGGACCATTTTTTTACACCACACATGAAAATAGACTCAAAATGGATCAAGAACCCCAATGTGAGAGAGGAATCCATCAAAATCATTTTAGGAGAACACAGGCAGCAACCTCTTTGACCTCATCCGTAGCAACTTCTTCCAAGGCAAGGGAAGCAAGGGTAAAAATGAACTATTGGGATTTCATCAAGATCAAAAGCTTTTTGCACAGCAAAGGAAACAGTTAACAAAACCAAAAGACAACTGAGAGAATGGGAGAAGATATTTGCAAACGACATATTAGATAAAGGGCTAGTGTCCAAAATCTATAAAGAACTTATCAAACTCAACACCCAAAGTACAAATAATCCAATCAAGAAATGGGCAGAAGACATGAACAGACATTTCTGCCAAGAAGACATCCAGGTGGCCAACAGACACATGAAAAAGTGGTCCACATCACTTGGCATCAGGGAAATACAAATCAAAACCACAATGAGATATCACCTCACACCAGTCAGAATGGCTAAAATTAACAAGTCAGGAAATAACGGATGCTGGTGAGGATGCGGAGAAAGGGGAACCCTTCTACACTGTTGGTGGGAATGCAAGCTGGTGCTACCGCTCTGGAAATCAGCATGGAGGTTCCTCAACATGTTGAAAATAGAACTACCCTATGACCCAGCAATTGCAGTACTGGGTATTTACCCTAAAGACACAAACGTAGTGATCCAAAGGGGCACGTGCACCCGAATGTTTATAGCAGCAATGTCTACAATAGCCAAAAACTATGGAAAGAACCTAGATGTCCATCCACCGATGAATGGATAAAGATGATGTGATATATATACACAATGGAATATTATGCAGGCATCAAAAGAAATGAAATCTTGCCATTTGCGAAGACGTGGATGGAACTAGAAGGTATCATGCTTAGCGAAATAAGTCAATCAGAGAAAGACAACTATCATATGATCTCACTGATATGAGGAAGTAGAGATGCAATGCGGGGGGGGGGGGGTTAAGGGGGTAGGAGAATAGTAAATGAAACAAGATGAGATTGGGAGGGAGACAAGTCATAAGTGACTATCTCACAAAACAAACTGAGGGTTGCTGGGGGGAGAGGGGTTGGGAGAGGCGGGTGCAGTTATGGACATTGGGGAAGGTATGTGCTATTGTGAGTGCTGTGAAGTGTGTAAACCTGGCGATTCAGAGACCTATACCCCTATGGATAAAAATATATTATATGTTTATTAAAAAACTAAATAAATAAAAATAAATCACAAAACAATTTTGTAATTATGTAAATTTTTCCCCTATCCTATTCAATTTTGCATTCTCACCTTCTTTATTTTTCTTGATCTTTTTTGTTCATTTTTAAATTTCTTATTGGTCTTTTGAGAGAACTAGTCTTTATATTTGTTGATCTTCTCTATTTTCCTTTGCGTATCTCTTCTAACATCTAATTTTGCTAATATAACTGAGCCTGACAGTGGTCATTTTTGTTTTAGTTAATCTCTTTTCTTTTTTTAAACATTTATTTATTTATTTTAGAGAGAGAAAAATAGTGTGTGAGCTGAGGGAGGGGCAGAGGGAGAGGGAAAGAGGGAAAGAAGCAGACTCTTCACTCAGTGTGGAGCCTGACATGGGGCTCTATCTCACAACTCTGAGATCATGACCTAAGCTGAAATTAATAGAGGCTTAACCAACTGAGCCACCCAGGCACCCCTAATCTCTTTCATGTTCATCCTTCAGGTTTTTATTAATTTTTCCACAGTGTACCGTACATGTATGTCCTAGATTCTGGGAACAAAATATTGAATATCATCTGCTCTTTTTGTCTAACATTAAGGTACAGAGCTGGAGAATAGTTGACTTATGAAGCTGTCATTCGTCTAGTAACTAAATGTTCTTGCCTTTCTCCCCTAGTACTTGGTCTCAGTTTTCTGACCCAAGGGACAATATAGGAATTGGCTGAAGCTATGCTGATGTGGAACTAGTGTGTCCTCCCCAGATATCCTGAAGTTCCCCAAGTTAGCCTTGTCTTCTGCATCACTACCTGTGAGTTCTCTTAATCAGCACAGTCTACTATTAAATGTCTGTGGCTTTCTACAAGCAAGGCAAAAAAAGATGTTTTCATTTTTCTAAACTATCAATGACCCAGCAGTGCCATTAATAACAGTTTTTCTTCCAGTGCCCTAGGTTTTCATCTTGATGGCAGAATCAAGGGTGCGTCCATTTGGAGAGGAATGCTAAAGAGCACTCTGATACGTATTTAAGAAGCTTGTCTAATATGTACTCTGCTTCTCAGCAAGAATAAAACCCTTTTCAAAAGCTCACAAAGGTTCAGCCAAAGCCACTTGTATGCTTTAAGAACCCAAGTTCCATCGGGTTCTATACTTTCTTGACTTCAGATTTCTACCATTGCTACAGCATTTTGTGTGTCTACCCTGAGCAAGATACAAAAGCTTTTTCTCCATGAATGCAATTTATACTTCTACAAATATCCTCAAGGTTAGACAGGTTATCATTCTCACAGCAGGCAAAATAATCTGTCCAAATGAAATAGTATGTGTCTTGAGCAGCACGTCCAGGCAAGGGGCAGTTAGGGATCTTTTATAACTCTGGACCTGTCACCATCTGCTGTGGTATACTATTCCCTCTCAGGAAAGAATTATCTATTTTGTTTTGTTTTTGGCTTTAACATGTAAAATCTAATATAGGACCATAAATATGAAAATTCATACTCTCTCCCTTTCTACCTATTCTTCCTTTCTACCTATTAGTAAGCTAATCCCATCAGCAAAATTGAGTATGAATGCATGCACTCCCTTTTCCTCCTTAGGATCCCTTCTAAACATCCTCCTGCTGGGAGGTGATGGTGTTTCAAACATGTATTCTGTCAGACTTCATGCTGTCCCAGCCCACTCTCATAGACAGAAGTAGCAGTGACTTCTGAGAGGCTACATTCATTTCTGCATACCAACAAACTAACAATCAAAGCCATGGTCTCAAACTAAACCTTCCTCAATTCTACAGGCTATAGTGAGGTAGACAAAGATGGACACACATTCTTTGAAATTCAAGGAAAGAGTCTCCCCATGAGGCAAATTTAAATTTCGATAGAGAAGCTCAGTTGGATGGCGCCTGGGTGGCTCAGTTGGTTGAGCAACTGCCTTTGACTCAGGTCATGATCCTGGACTTCCAGGATCGAGTCCTGCATTGGGCTCCCAGCTCCTTGGGCAGTCGGCTTCTCCCTCTGACCTTCTCCTCTCTCATGCTCTCTCTCACTCATTCTCTCTCAAATAAATAAATAAAATCTTAAAAAAAAAAAAGAAACTCAGTTGGAGATGATACACCACATTCTTTGTTTATTTCAATTCCTATATGTTTAATATAGAGCCTCCATCTTGCCAGCCAGGAAGGGAAACCCATTTCAGTCATTCCTGAGGCCCAGACCAGTCAGGGTAGTTCAGCAGTCCTGAGGACTTATATTAAAGCACTGGGAAAGTCCCTCTGATCATTATTATCTGGGTATCTGAAATCTCAACACTCATAATTGGTGCTACTAATGATTAGTCTACTAATGATCAATTGAGCTAAGAATAGGTGGATGGGCAGGAGTCTTTGGATATACATACACTTTTAAGAGATTGATTATGTTATGGTTCCTTTCTTGATCTTGGGTGCAGTTCTAAACTAGATAAAGAATAACAGAAGTCTGGGTTGATGACTTACTGTGTGTGCAATTACATCCCAGCGGACTCTAAGCCTAGGATGGGTAGTGGTCTAGTGAGGCCAAAGGAGAGACCCAGAGAGAGCCATTGAGACATAGGTTTATTGGAGAAACTTACGTACAGGGTGTCCAGGCGCAGCAGACTGGACAAAGCATCCACAGCTGAGATCTCTGTGCATCAAGCTTCTTTAGCATAGCAACTCAAGCTAGCAACTATCCATGGCCCTGCCCCTCCTTCCTTGGCTGGCGTTTTCAAAGAGATCAAGGCCTGTCACCTAGACACTCTTTGTTATAAGGTTGCCACCCCAGGCCCCTGATCTTGAACACTGAACAACAAGTCCTTTTGCATATTCTGCTTGATGGAAATATAGAGGAAGGAAGGGATCTCTACTTTCTCAAGATAGTGATTAACAGAGGCATTCAGGGTTTGCTTGCACCAACTAGCTATCCAGTATGTAGCCTACACTGTGGCATTCCAGTACGCAGCCTCAGCAATATAAAGGCCAGAATACACAGTTGTAAAAAGTTTGGCATGAGCTCCCATAAGCCTTAGAGATGTATTTGAAGTGTGCATGTTCTAGATAGAAATCTGACATCTGGAAATAGCCTATCAGAACATTCCAAAAACTGAAGGATTTAAAGTGCAATTAAAATAGAGAAACTTAAATATCGAAAGTACTAATGCCATGCCTATTTTCCTCAAACTATTACAGAATAATGCTTCTAAAAATATCTACATTTTAATTCAGTGAAATGCTTCCACAGAATAATTGAAATCATTCTTACAGCTCCTAAAATGGCTATAAGCAGCCAAACAAGAATTGGGCAGAGACAGCATATTGGAAATACAGTGTGATTTAGGTAACACAGAACATAAATATCTGATTTTTATTCTGCAGTTTAAACCTTTTTCAAGTTAAGTTGTTTGTTTTTGCAATAATTGTATTGTTTAAATCAGGGGCTGGTAAATGTTTTCTGTAAATGGCCAGATTGTAAATATTTTACACTTTGTGGGACACATAAAAGTCTGTCACATATTCTTTGTGTGTGTGTGTTTTAAAATATTTATTTATTTGAGAGAGAGCAAGAGTGAGAGAGCACAAGCAGAGGGAGCAGCAGAGGCAGTTGCAGAGGGAGAGGCAGAAACAGGCTCGATCCCAGGACCTTGAAATCATGACCTGAGCTAAAGGCAAACACCTCATGGCTTTATTGACTGAGCCACCTACATGCCCCTTCTTTGTGTGTTTTTAACAATTCTTTAAAAATGTAAAAAAAAAAATTCTTAGATCATGAGCTATATAAAAAGAGGCAAAAGGTAGATTGGCCTACTGGCTGTAATTTGTTGACCCCTGGTTGAAAACACTGCTCACTTGTTCTCAAAGTGTGATTCCTGGAGCAGGTATCTTTAGTGTTGTTTGGGAATTTGATAGAAATGCAAATCCTGCTCCAGACTGACTTGACCGAAACTTGGGCATTCTGTAGTTTAACAAACTCTCTACGTGATCCTGAGGCTCCCTCAATTTACAATCCACTGATTTAGACTCAAGCAACAGCCCTTTAGCCAGGTGATATGTTAGATTTTAGAAGTAGAAAGATGAATAAATTCATTTATCTGCTAATAACTTATAATTTATCAAGAGATAATTTCTTGCCTAAAGCATGTAGCAGATTCAAGATTCACACTGAGAACATTAGGCACAAATCTTCATTCACTCCATGTTACCGTGCTGCCTCTCTGAGGACAAATATTTCCCTGAAGATAACTTTTCCTCAATGGTGATCAGTTTCCTAATTTCTTGTTGGGAATCCTCCTCCTCTTTTCCCATTTCTTCCTCCACTTGCCTTTCTCACAGTTGGGGACATTTGACACCAGTCTGCTTTAAGAGCCCTCTAGGTTCTGGGACCAATTCTGATTTCTGCCACCTGGAACTTAAAGAGCTGAGGCAATTAACTGAATGGTTTTGCTTCAGGCTGTAGTTCCTTCTTACATCAATGAGCTATAGTCCTAATAACTGTGTTTCCTCTCATGCTAAAGTTCTAGTACCTATTTTCTCTTCCCATGTCACTTCCTGAATTATTTACCTTTCCATGGCCTATGGTACCCATGTACCCTTATCATTGCTGCTTTTCTTTTTCTTTTTTCTTTTTCTTAGTTCCCTCATCCCTGCCCAGTCATATCAGAAAGTCTGAACATGACATTTGTAGCTGAAATCTTTGCTGAAGCTAAGGAAACAACCCTCACCACCTGTGATACATGGAGAATGAAAACTGTACAGTCATGAAAAGTTGCAGCATTACTAGGGTTCACTGGAAGTTTGTTACCCCAGGTATATAAAATATTTTTTATATCTTATTTTTAATTTTATTTAAATTCAATTAACATATAGTATATTATTAGTTTCAGAGGTAGAGTTCAGTGATTCATCAGTTGCATATACACCCAGTGCTCATCACATCATGTGCCCCCTTAATGTCCATTGCCTAGTTACCCCGTTCTCCTACCTGCCTTCCCTCCAGAAACCCTGTTTTTTTCACCTGTAGTTAAATGTATCTTATGGTTTTTCTCCCTCTGATTTTGTCTTAATTTATCTTTCCCTCCATTCCCCTACAATCCTTTGTTTTGTTTCTTAAATTCCACATATGAGTGAAATTGCATGATCATCATCTTTCTCTGTTTGACTTACTTTGCTTAGCATAATACCCTCTAGTTCCATTCATGTTTTAGTAAATGGCAAGATACCATTTTTTGGTGGCTGATTCCATTACTCTTCTTTTTTTTTTTTTTTTTTCTTAAAGATTTATTTATTTGACAGAGAGAAATCACAAGTAGACAGAGAGGCAGCCAGAGAGAGAGAGAGAGGGAAGCAAGCTCCCTGCCGAGCAGAGAGCTCGATGCGGGACCCGATCCCAGGACCCTGAGATCATGACCTGAGCTGAAGGCAGCGGCTTAATCCACTGAGCCACCCAGGCGCCCCTCCATTACTCTTCTTTATCCATTCATCTGTTGATGGACATCTGGGCTCGTTCCATAGCTTGGCTATTGTGGACATTGCTGCTATAAACACTGGGGTACATGTGCCCCTTTGCATCACTATGTTTGTATTCTTTTGGTAAATACCTAGTAGTGCAAATACTGGGTCATATGGTAGCTCTATTTTTAACTTTTGAGGCAACTCCATAGTGTTTTCCAGACTGGCTGTACAAGTTTGCATTCCCACCAGCCATGTGTAAGAGTTCCCCTTTCACCACATTCTTGCCAGCATTTGTTGTTTCCTGACTTGTTAATTTTGTTATATAGAAGATTTAAGCCAGATATGATAGGTCTCCAGCTCCCTTGTCTCCAAGCATTGCTTCCTTTCCTTATTTTATCCTTTCAGCTTTCAGCCCTAAACCTAATAGAACCAATGCAGGACTTTTTTTTTTTTTTTAATTTTTTCAATTTATTTATTTTCAGAAAAACAGTATTCATTATTTTTTCACCACACCCAGTGCTTTATGCAATCTGTGTCCTCTATAATACCCACCACCTGGTACCCCAACCTCTCACACCCCCGCCACAACAGTTTTTGACAGTTTGCAGTATGAGATTGTACAGTCTTGATCATGAGGCATGAATATTGGAACAATATCCAAATATTTCAACCATAAGACTTGCAGAGATTAGAGATGAGAACTGTTACCTGAGCCAAAACACAAGAACACCTCCCTCCTTCTCTCTCTCTCTCCCTCTCTCTCTCTTCTTCACCCTGTAAAAGCATAATCCTGTTTTGACACGTCAGTTAGGTGAGTTACCTGACGTCCAGGTACTTCCTGAAGTGAATCAGCTCAATAATGCCTTTTACTTCTATTTGAGTAACTTGAACATTTTTTTCCCTTTGGCAGGCATTTACCAGTGCTATGTAGGGGAAAAAAATAAGCAATTTCCAAAATTAATTTAAATACTTTGTAATTAATTTGATGTTATATAATAAAATAAGTAATGCATTAAACAATTGACATTCTGCTATGAATTTAAAAGGTATTTCCTAAATGATATTGGCACGGAATATCCACATTTATGTTCCCTTTTATTAGCACTGCTGATTCATGGAAATATATGCACTCAGTATGAAGTGTGAGAGAGGGCAAAATGACATCCACTTCAAAATGCGTGTTTCCTTGAGTCGGCATGACATGATAGATGTTATTCACTGTTTTTTTAGAACCCTCTCATTTCCTACAGGCCTTTTAAGGTATAATCAGCTCACCATGCTGAGTGTGAGTCAAGGGTTTGAAAATAAGAATTTTGTATAATATTGCCCCTATTTTTAAATTTTATAATTTATTTTTTAAATCTCTTTTCAGTGGTCCAGAATTCATTGTTTATGTACCACACCCAGAATTCCATGTAATACGTGCCCTCCATAATACCCACCACCAGACTCACCCAACCTCCCACCCCTTACCTCTCCAAAACCCTCAGATTGATTTTCAGAGTACACAGTCTCTCATGGTTCGTTTCCCCCTCCAATTTCCCTTAACTCCCTTCTCTCCATCTCCCCATCTCCCCATCTCCTCCATGTTATTTCTTACGCTCCACAAATAAGTGAAGCCATATGATAATTGACTCTCTCTGCTTGACTTATTTCACTCAGCATAATCTCTTCCAGTCCCGTCCATGTTGCTACAAAAGTTGGGTATTCATCCTTTCTGATGGAGGCATAATACTCCATAGTGTATATGGACCACATCTTCCTTATCCATTCATCCATTGAAGGGCATCTGGGTTCTTTCCACAGTTTGGCGACCGTGGCCATTGCTGCTATAAACATTGGGGTGCAGATGACCCTTCTTTTCACGACATCTGTATCTTTGGGGTAAATACCCAGTAGTGCAACTGCAGGGTCATAGGGAGGCTCTATTTTTAAATGCAAGACAATTCCTCCATCAGGTATTCAGCCAAAGAAATAGAGAACTGTTTCAGTAAGGGAGAAAGAGATGGCTATGATTTGGGCCTTATTAGCTTGCTTCAGAACTTAACTTGTGCTGTAAGATGAAGTCTACTGTCTATCTGGTACTGAATGCTAACTCATGTTCTCATCATGGAATAATGCCTAGAAAACCCACTATTCAGCCTATGATGAACTTTTCTTAGAAAACTATATTCATAAGTCAGACATTATTTAGGCCTAGAACTTAGCATATGAATATGTCCAAACATGGCTTCTGGATGGGAACTGCAGGGTCTGTGAAATCTAAAACTGTTTGCCTTTTCTTAGTGATGACTACAACCATGGATTGAAGGAAAATCTCCTTGGTAAAAAAAAAAAAGGCAGTTTGCACAAAATATCAATCAACTATTATTTTTTTTAACTAGCTGGTTATCAAGTTAAGAAAACAAAACAATAATACCTGATATTGACAAAGCATGGAACAATCAGTACTGTCACTCACTATTGTTAGAAATACAGATTAAAAAAAACCTTTCTGGGGCGCCTGGGTGGCTCAGTGGGTTAGGCCGCTGCCTTCGGCTCAGGTCATGATCTCAGGGTCCTGGGATCGAGTCCCGCATCGGGCTCTCTGCTCAGCAGGGAGCCTGCTTCCTCCTCTCTCTCTCTGCCTGCCTCTCTGCCTACTTGTGATCTCTCTCTGTAAAATAAATAAATAAAATCTTTAAAAAAAAAAAAAACAAAAAACCTTTCTTTGAGAACTGTTTGATAGTATCAGCAATTCTCATGTAGAAACCCTTTGATGTGCCATTTCTATTTCTCTAATTTTTTCCTGCAGAAATACTAATTTGTGTGCTCAAAAATGTATGGACAGAGATTTCTATTGCAGTAATGTTTATAATAGTAAAAATTTTGGATACATAAATGCTCAGATAGCAGAATGGCTAAATAAACTATAATATATCCATTCTATAATATTCGGTGTCTCATGAAAAAATAAAATGAGGTAGATCTATTATATTGATATGGACAGATGCACAAGATCATGGTTAAGTGCAAAAACAAGCTTCAGAATCCTGTGGAGTGCTGTACAATTTCCTTCCCAAACTCTTTGCTTTCTATTGTCTTCTCAGGTTCATATTTGGATCACTATACAGTTCACATTTGGAACACTTTAATGTTGTAATTCTCTGTCTCTCAGGAGAATTAAAACAGCTGATTAACTATATGTCATTCTGTGTAGGTGACTATGTTGCAGAAAAATACTAAACCCTGGCAAATTATCTCAATGAATAGGAAAAAAAAAAACCCTTCAGATGTTTTCTTTTTTGGGAATATAATTTTAAAAGTGAACTTTTTGAAGTAAAATAAATAAATTACAAAAGTAACACATGACTTTTAACCCCTCAAATGAAATCATAAGTCAGTAATATAGAGAGTTAGAAGGAAAAATACCTTTTGCCTTATCCCAAATCCAAATTCTCTCCTTAGATAACCACTTAAAACATGCTGGTTTGGAATATTCCAGATCTCTTCCCAGGCATCTACCTACACATACCTACATCTGATAACTATGTCTCTCTATAACTAAGCATCCTTTTTCCTATTTTAAACAAAAATGACATTGTATGACAAACAATATTCTGCGGGGATTAGTAAATGCTGTCCTCAGAGAGGTCCAAATGGTTTTCACCCTCATATCACTACTCCATATTCAGATTCTTGGGAAATGATAGATAAGTGGGTCACAGGTTCTCCCCTTCCAGGAAATAGCAGACTACCTATAGTGATCATTCCACCAAGACTTTCTGAAATGATAGAGAGGTACTTGTCCAAAAGAAAATTGAAGTATCAAAAGGTGGTAAAATAAACATCAAATGGGCAACAATGATAGAAGGCTACATCTCTGTACTAGACTTGTTCAACTGACTGGGGAGAACATAAAGAAAACAAAATAGACTGTAAGAGAGAGGGGGTTCCTGGTTGGCTCAGTTGGTTAAGCATCAGACTCTTGATCTCAGCTCAGGTCTTGATCTCAGGGTCATTAGTTCCAACCCCTTACTGGGCTCCATGCGGGGCATGGAGCCTACTTAAAAAAAGAGAGGAGCATATTAAGTGTCATGGTGCAAACATGAAAAAGCAAGTAACTTTCCCTGTAAATTTAGAGAAATATTAATGTGGCTTAAGGGATGATTAAGAATTTTCTAGTTAGTGAATGGAATTCCAGGCACTGAAGCATGAAGCTAGGATAAAGTGATTATGCAGAATGTATCCCTCCTTCAAAGTCCAAATCAATTCCCATAAATTGCTTGTTATTATCTGATATTCTAACTTCTCATCATGTGACTTAGAATTTCATCAAATAATATGTTACATTTATCTTAAAGCTTTTCATGTGCATGTACCATGTTTTGGTATTAAGCAGAAATAGATGTTTCATTTGTTATAAAAACTAAGATAATTTAAGAGATTAAATGTCTAGTCTATATATGATCTGATATGTTTAAGACCTGAATTGCCACTGGTGTTACTAATTTGAACTCTTCCTTTTATGGTTAATGTTACTCTGAGGTCAAGAACAGAGACCTCTCTGATTAATTTTGTAACCCTTTAATTAATATTTCACTGTCTTATGACATGATTTTGTAGAAATATTAAATTGTCAATACAGTTGGTTAGTTTGTAGTTTTTCCCAAAATTGCCAGAGGAGAAGGATTTGGTTACTGAAAATATCAGTGTCCCAACTATAGTATGATGAATTCTATTTCAATCACCTTTCCATCTCTGACCTAAGAAAATAATATTCTGTCACCTCTGATATCCTTGAAGCTTTTGAACAACTGTGCATTGCTTGCAGAGAGGGATTTGACATCTGAGATTAAGACAGGTGAATGGAATGGAAAGAATATATACAGAAGCCCAATTTAGTTCTTCTCCCTTGACCTAATCTCAGAAAAAATGGGTAGTGATGTTAAAAAGAGACACTAATAAATCCTACAGCTAATGGCAACATTTCCCAAGGCATAGTGCCTGAATTTTGACAGAATTTTTAAAGGGAAAAATAATAGTATCAATTATGTTTATAATTTTTAAAGTGATTTAATATTTCTGATACAAGGATAGTATATATTAGGGACTGAATGTTTGTGTCTTCTTTAAATTTACATGTTGAATCTATAACCTTTAATGTGATGGTATTTGCAGAGAGGTCTTTGAGAGGTGAATTGGTTTAGATAAGGGTATGAGAGTGAAACCCTTGAGGTGGAATGAGTGCCTGTATAATAAAAGGAAAAGACAGAAGATCTTTCTCTTTCCCCTATGTGAAGATATAGCAGGAAAGCAGCAATCTGTGATCCAGAAAAGAGCCCTCAGCAGAACCTTACTGTGCTATGACCAAGGCTATGCACTGTGATCAGGGACTTCTAGCCTCCAGAACTATGAGATATAGATGTTTGTTGTTTATATCACCCAGTTTGTGGTATTTTGTTAAAGTAGCCAAAATGACTAAGATGTCATATTAAGGTACAAAATATAAGCTCTTTTCATATAAAGTTTATTTCAAGTCTTTGCAAATAGGGTTTGAGTAAAAATATCAGGACTTCCCATTTCAGCTCCAGTATGTAAAGAACATGGAAGTTGCCATTCCATCTTTATAATACGAAAAAGCTGAACATATTTACAATCAATAAAATTTCTTGGAACTATCATGGAATTGAGCTATCAAGGCAAACTACTATCCTGAAATCTAGAGGGACAAGATGAATCCAAAGAGTTCTAGCCAATATTTTCTTACCTGGAGCAAGCTACTGAAGCCATAACTGGTAACAATTAAATGGTAATTTTGACAAGTTTCTGGAGGCTGGGTGTGGACTAGTTTGAGAATGAGAAACTCCTATTGGCCACAATCTCAGGGTATCACCCCCAACTTTGGTGGTTTTAATTCTTACCATGTTTTCATGATGTATTACTCTGTTCAGTCTTCCATAACAACAGACCACAGAATGGGTATGTTATACAGCAGAAATTCATTTTCTCCTAGTTCTGGAGTCTAGAAGTCTAAGATCAAGGTTCTAGCAGGTTTGCTTCTCTTAAGGCTCTCTCTTTGGTGTGTAGATGGACTGCCTTCTTCCTGTGTCCTTACATTGACTTTTCCTCTGTGTGCATGTGCCCCTGGTATGTTTTTGTGTGTCCTAATCATCTCTTATAAGGACACAAGTCAAGATGGATTAAGGCCAACCCTAATGACTTCATTTTAACTTAATCAACTTTTTTTTTTAAAGATTTTATTTATTTATCAGAGAGAGGGGGGGGGGAGAGAGCAAGCACAGGCAGGCAGAATGGCAGGCGGAGAAGCAGGCTCCCTGCTGAGCAAGGAGCCCGATGTGGGACTCAATCCCAGGACGCTGGGATCATGACCTGAGCCGAAGGCAGCTGCTTAACCAACTGAGCCACCCAGGCGTCCCCTTAATCAACTTTTTAAAGACTGTATCTCCAAACATAGTCACATTGTGAAGTACTGACTGTGAAGGATTCAACAAAGGAATTTTGAAGTGGACACTATTTGACCTATTACATATGGCAAACAACAAAGAAAATTAACCTTAAGCCCTGGCAGGAAGAGGGGGGAGAGTAACCATTTTGAGATATATCCATAACAGAAGTCTACTATGCCGAGGAAAATTTTACCTATCCCATATCCCACCTTAAGAAGGGAATTTTTCCCACTGTATCCACCTCCCACCCCGGTTTCTGGTATCAGAAGATAGGGATTGAGGCAGGAATGGTAACTAAGAAATATTTGCAGAGTTTATAGCCCAGGGACACAAGATCTTTCAATGACTGAGATTTAACCAAAAGATTATAGAATGCTTCCCTTCTCCAACATCTTACCAGTACACTAATAGGGCTCCAGTATTATAACTTTGGTTTTAATGCTGAAAGAATTACAAATTGCAGACACTCTTTTGAGGAGTACTTAGGGAAGTCAAAAGTCAGCAGAGGAGACAAAAACAAGGATAATAAAAGAATTCAAAGGCTCTGGAATCTACATCTATCTATAGGAACTTTACCATAGAGTAACTCCTGTCCATAATAACATAATACTTCACAGTAAAGGTCCTTTTGTCTCAGTTCCTATTCCAAGTACATCATGGCCACCTTTCAACATAAAAATTAAAATGTATACTAAAAGGCAAGAGAAACACAGCCTGAAGAGACAAAGCAGGCATCAGAATCAGATATGACATATAATTAGGAATTATCATATGAGAAACTTAAATTAACTGTGATTAATATGATAAGGGCTCTAATGGCAAAAGTAGATAAAATGCAAAAACAGATGTTTAATGTAAACACAGAGATGGAAACTCCAAGAAAGAATCAGCAGGAAATTATAGAAATCACAAACACTATAACAGAAATGAAGAATGCCTTTGATGCCTTATCAGTAGGTTGGACATAGGTAAGAATCTCCCCAAACTGTAATTCAATAATAAAAAGAACGAAAAGAGAAAACAGAGAACCAAGAACTCTAAGGAAATTGTCAAAGGTGTAATATATATTTAATTGAAATACTGGGAGAAAGGAACATGTGGAAATGCAAAATGGTAGACTACCTTGGAAGAAACTTCGGTGGTTTCTTACAAAGCTAAATATTATGTCCATACAAAAACCTGTGCACAAATATTTATAGCAGCTTTGTTCATAATTGCTAAAACATGGATACAACCAAGATGTTCCTTAAATGGTAGGTGGATTAAAAAACTGGTATATTCATTAAATAGGATATTATTCAGCAATAAATGAAATGAACTAGAAAGCCATAAAAAGACACGTAACAACCTTAAATGCATATTACCAAATGAAAGAAGCCCATCTTAAAAGGCTACATCCTGTATTGTAGGATCATAGACCTAATGCAAAATATGAACTTACAAAACTTTTAGAAGAAAGTTAGGAGAAAATCTAGATAACCTTGGGTTTGAAGGTCAGTTTCTAAAAACAGTTTCAGAAGCATAATCCATGAAAGAGAATACCAGTAAATTTGACTTTATTAAAATTAAAAACTGTTAAGAATATGACAGACCAGCCACAGACAGGGAGAAAATATTTGCAAAATACATATCTGATAAAGTACTTCTTTTGAAAATATAAAAAAATTTAAAATATCAACTATAAGAAAGTAAGCACCCCAGGTAGAATATGGGCAAATATCTGAACATACATCTCACCAATGAAGAAAAACTGATGGTAAATAAGCATATGAGAAGGTGCTCGACATCCTTTTTATCACGGAATTGGCACTTAAAATAGCAATTAGATAACAGTACAATTATGGTTTAAATTGTGACTCCTCAAAGATATGTTGAAGTTATATTCCCCACTACTTGTGATTGTGATCTTATTTAGAAATAGGATCTTTCAGATTTAATCAAGTTGAGGTCATTAGAGTTGACCCTAATCCAGTATGACTTGGTGTCCTTATAAGAAAGGAAATGTCAGGTAATCACAAAGGCATACAGGGAGAATGCTGTCTGGTTGCAGTGGCAGAGACTGCAGTGATGCAGCTGTAAGCCAAAGAATACCAAAGATCAAAGCTAAGAAGAGGCAAGAAAGGATACGACTCATAAACTCAGTGATCATAGCCAGCTGACACCGTCATTTCAGACTTCCAGCCTTAAGAACTCTGAGAGAATGAGTTTATGCAAACTACCCAGTTTGTGATTTGTTACAGCAACCACAGGAAACTAATACAGATACACACCTATTAGAATGGCTAAAATTCAGAAAACTGACATTACCAGTTGTTTTGTTTCCAAGTTGTTTTAATTCCAGTTAGTTAACATAGAATCTAATATTACACTAATGTTAACCAACTGGAATTAAGAACTTAAAAAAATGAATTTCAGTTAACATACAGTGTAATACTAGTTTCATGTATAGAATTTAGTGATTCACCACTTACAATACAACACCCCGTGCTCATCACAACAGGTGCACTCCTTAGTCCCCATCACCTATTTCTCCCAACACCTCACCCACCTCCCCTCTGGTAACCAGCAGTTTGTTCTCTAGAATTAAGACTCTGTTTTATGATTTGCCTCTCTCTCTCTTTTTTCCTCCCATGTTCATCCTTTTTATTTATAAAATTCCACATTTGAAATCATACGGTATTTGCCATTCTCTAACTTATTTTGCTTAGCATAATACTAGCTCTATCCATGCCATTTCAAATGGCAAGGTTTTATTCTTTTTTTATAGCTGAGTAATAGTCTCTCTCTCTCTCTCTCTCTCTCTCTCACACACACACACACACACACACATACACACACACAAGCACATACCATATCTTCTTTATCCATCCATCAGTCAATGGACATTTGGGTTCTTTCCATAATTTGGCTATTGTTGATAATGCTGTTGTAAACATTGGGGTGGATGTACCCTTCAAATTAGTATTTTTGTGTCCTTTGGAAGTATAATAAACAAAGTATAATACCCACTAGTGCAATTCCTGGAGCATAGGGTATTTCTATTTTTAACTTTTTGTGGTACCTCCATACTGCTTTCCAGAGAGGCTGCACAACGTTCCTGCCAGCAGTGTGAGAGGGTTCCCCTTTCTCCACATCCCTGCCAACACCTGTTGTTTCCTGTGTTGTTAATTTTTTTAGCCATTCTTTTGGGTATGAGGTGATATCTCATTGTAGTTTTGATTTGCATTTCACTGATTATGAGTGTTGTTGAGCATCTTTTCATGTGTCTGTTGTCCATCTGTATGTTTTCTTTGGAAAAACATCTGTTCATGTCTTCTGCCATTTTTAAGTTGGATTAATTCTTTTTTTTTTTAAAGATTTTATTTATTTATTTGACAGAGAGAAATCACAAGTAGATGGAGAGGCAGGCAGAGAGAGAGAGAGGGAAGCAGGCTCCCTGCTGAGCAGAGAGCCTGATGTAGGACTCGATCCCAGGACCCTGAGATCATGACCGGAGCCGAAGGCAGCGGCTTAACCCACTGAGCCACCCAGGCGTCCCTAGTTGGATTAATTCTTTTGGGAGTGTTGAGTTGTATAAGTTTTTTTACATATTTTGCATTCTAAACCTTTATTAGATATGTCATTTTCAAATATATTCTCCCATTCTGTTGTCTTTTAGTTTTGTTGATTGTTTCCTTTGCTGTGCTTGAGCTTTTTGTTTTGATGTAGTCCCAATAGTTTATTTTTGCTTTTGTTTCCTTTGCCTCAGGAGAAGGTGCTATAGCCAATGTCAAAGAGGTTACTGCCTGTGTTCTACTCTAGGATTTTGGTAAGTTCCTGTCTCATATTTTGATCTTTAATCCATTTGAATTTATTTTTGTATATGGTGTAAGAAAGTGGTCCAGTTTCATTCTTCCAAGTGTGGCTGTCCAATTTTCCCAACACCATTTGTTGAAGAGACTGTCTTTTTTCCATTGGACATTCTTTCCTGCTTTGTCAAAGATTAGTTGACCATAGAGTTTAGGGTCCATTTCTGGGTTCTCTATTCTGTTCAATTGATCTATGTGTCTATTTTTCTGCCAGTACCATTCTGTTTTGATCACTACAGCTTTGTAATATAACTTGAAATCTATAGTTATGTTGCCTCTAGCTTTGCTTTGCTTTTTCAGGATTGCTTATGATAATACCAGTTTTTAACTAAATTACATAGGAACGACAACTCTCCTTAATTGCTACTGGGAATGAAAAATGATACAGCCACGTTGAAAACAGTATGGTAGTTTCTTACAAAACTAAACATTTTCTCACCATATAATCCAGCAATTATGCTCCTAAATATTTCTCCAAGTGGTATGGAAACTTGTACTCATCCAAAAGCTAGAAAATGAATGTTCACAGTAGCTTTATTCATAATAGCCCCAAACCAGGAACAATCAAGAAGTCTTTCTTTAGGTGAATTGATAAATAATCTGTGGTTCATCCAAACGATGAACTATTATTCAGGGCCAAAAACAAGTGAGTTATCAAGCCACAGAAAGTCATGGCTGAATTTTACATGCATATTGCTAGGTGAACGAACCCAGTCTAAAAAGGCTATATACTGTGGTTCAAACTAGATGACATTGGGGAAAAGGCTAACCTAGTCTGGAGACATATATTTCCTTGCACTGTTACCTGAGGAGGACTAGAAGCAATGATAACCCTAGCAGCAATTAGCATACCTAATGCCCTGTTCCTGGTTTCAAATGCTATTGTCTAATAAAAGGGCTCCTTGGAGAAATGGCTCATTCTAGGACTAGAGGAGGAAATACACAAAATGAATCTGGATCATCTTCTGGTTGCCAGAAAGTAAGTGTTTAAGACACACCACAATGCTGGGGTTATATTCAAGAAACAGAGAAGAAAACTGAAGATCTTTCAATGACCAAAGCTGAAATCTTTGACGAACAAATTTGGATTATAACCAAACATGCACAATAAATACCCATGACTTCATATTGGTATAAATGGTTGAATAAGTAAATAAATGAAGTGAATATGCAAATCTCCCAAGCAGAATAATTCCAACAGATTTATGTAGATCTTCTGTCCTCAAGAAAATGAGGCATAGTTCCCCACTTCCTAACTGTGAACTATGCATAGTGACTTACTTCCAAAGAGGACAGTATGGAAAGGGAAAAAAAAGAGTGACTTTATAGTGGAGAATCCTGAAAAACACTATGTAATCAGGTGATCAAAGTCGACATTAGCAGTAGTAAGTACTGCAGATACGATGTAATGAGAATAGCTCCTTACCTCTCTGATCTTCCAAAAACACATAATCCCAGTCAAGTAGTCAGGAAATATATCAGACAAATCTCAGTAGAGTGTCATTGTACAAAGTGACTACTATTCAAAACTGTCAAGGTCATCAAAAACAAAGAAGGTCTGGGAAACTGTCAGAGCAAGATGAGCCTAAGGAGATCTGATCTCTAAATGTAATGTGGTATCCCAGAGGGAATTCTGGAACAGAAAAGGGTAGTTAGTTAAAAACTAAGGATATCTGATTAAGGTATGGATTTTAATTAATAAAATGATTCAGTATTGGTTCATTAGTTATAGCAAATGAACCATACTAACAAAATATGTTAATAGCAGGGGTAAGTGGCTGTGGGGTGTTTGGGAACTCTGTACTATCTTTGCAGTTTTTCTGTAAATCTAAAATTGTCCTAAAGTAAAGATCTTATTCTAAAAAAAAAAAAAGTATATCACACCAGAGTGGCAAGTTTAGAAAACTTAAAAATATCAATGGGAACAACATATATATGGCATCATCTCTAGAAGCTTTCTATTAACTCCACTTTTTCTCCACTAAGGCTAAACTAGATGTTTTTCTGTATAGTTGTATATTTCCCAGTAGTTATTTCTTTCATGACATCATGCATGACAGTAAATGTATTACTTGATTCTAAGCTAATCAAAGGCATGGATTGTCTTAGTTATTTGTGTATCCCCGTCATTTACCATAGTGCTTGGCACATAGTATGTCTTTCATAAATGTTTACTAATATATAAATAAATGAGAAGAACTATGATTCTCCTATAATAATTAAGACAACTTGATTCTTAAATTTGTCTAAATCGTTAGCATTCATAATATATACAGTATATACAATAAGTGGTGGCATTCAGAAGGGTTCTATAGCTAATAAAAAGGAAAGTTCAAATAATTGTTGCTCAGTTGCTTTTTTATTAAAAGATTTTATTTATTTATTTATTTGACAGAGATCACAAGTAGGCAAAGAGGCAGACCGAGATCACAAATAGGCAGAGAGGCAGGCAGAGGGGTGGGGAGGCAGGCTCCCTGCTGAGCAGAGAGCCTGATGTGGGGCTCGATCCCAGGACCCTGAGACCATGACCTGAGCCAAAAGCAGAATGGGTTATTGAGCCACCCAGGCACCCCTCTCCATTGCTTTTTTATTGAAGAATTTTGATTATCCTCTTTGAGATCTTTCTCTCCACACTCTTCCACAAAAGCAAGGGGATATAGACATCCAGTCACTTGTTAAGGAAGAGAGGCCACTGAGGCTATCAAGGATTGCAACAAGACTCTTGACCCATTGCTATTTACAATCAACAAAAAGTTGATTTTAAACCAACAAAAGTTGGTTTAAAATCAACTTCCTCTCTTTGGAATAGTTGTTCATTATCTTTTATTTATTATAAACCATGCCACTTAAAAATATTTCAAATAAAATTATGGGTCTGTTCTTTTGAGATAATAGAGAACTAAATTTTCTAAACCATGACCTTTAGAAAGGTCTTTCTGTGCCATCAGCTTGTAATATTTAATTTGCTTTCAGCTTTGTACAGGGTCTCTCAAAACAAAATTCAAATCACTGTTATTACTATTCCTGTAAGTTTTGTTTTGATTTAGGCTTTTGATCTTGTTATTAAGCATTACTGATTATGTAGTCTCTTTATTGTACACTAGTCATTAATAGGCTACATTGTTGGGTGAGTACTAATTTTGGCAAGTGAACAACAGATATTTTGTTTTAAAATAAATTGTTAAAGGGAACAGAGCAGAATAGTCACTTTCAATTTTTTTTCCTAAATGATATCTTATAAGCAGAACTCATGTCTTCTTCATTAAGTAAATATTAAATGTCATATGGAGTATTGTCTGGTTGCCTAGCACTGTGCTTTATAAGGTTGGTAATACAGAAGCTTTAAAGAGAACCATAAAATTGTTTTAACTGTTTATTAAGCATAATAAAGGATTTTTTATTAATTAACTTTATTCAGTTATACAATACATGATCGTGGTAAAAAATTGAAACAGTGAAGAAGGGTGGGTGGTGAAATGTCAGTCTCCCTTCTTGCTTTCCTGATACTGCCATCCTCCCTTCCTGGAGACAAATGCTAATCAGTGTCTTGCATATCCTTCTAGAAATCTTCTATGTATACACACACAGTTTCTACCATAAAAATAGAACCGTATTATACATACTTTTCTACATTTAATTTTACTTTTTTTTTTTGCTTTCTAAATCAGTATTTAGGTGTTTACTTTATTCTTTTAAATGGACCTATTCTGAGATTCTAAGAATATTACATTTATGACAAATGCATTTCTATGACATATAAAATGAGATTTTTGTTCTAAACCAGACACACTGTGGAAAACTTATGTTTTGTTTATTCTCCTTAACAAATATAGCCCTTTACTATAACATGGGAGGAGACTTATAAAAATCTCTTGAAATTCTTTGTGTAGATTAATATTTATATATATTACTTATTAAGCACGCTTTATTGCCAGAACTCATGCTAGTTACTTAATACATATTATATTTAGTGGTCAGAAGAGGCATTATGACCAAGAAAATTTGGGTTTCATTCCCCAAGGGGCTTAATAGCTATATAATTTGGGGTATTACTGCCTCTATTTCCTAATCTTTAAGGTGAAAATAATGTTACATATTCAAGTGGGTGTATGTACTAATTAAATGATACACCTGTAGAAATGTAACTACCTTGAGGGTTGTAAGTTCCATGCAGGGTTACTAAATAATAGCAGACTATGTATTTAGCACATTACTCATAGCTCGTTTGATTAATAATGTGAGTCACTAATTATGCTAGAATTTAGATATATGATAGAATATTCTGGCCATTTGAAATTAATTTATATTTTACCAGTTGTATGTGCGTATAGTTTTTTTTTAATTTTCAGCATAACAGTATTCATTGTTTTTGCACCACACCCAGTGCTCCATGCAATCCGTGCCCTTTCTAATACCCACCACCTGGTTCCCCCAACCTCCCACCCCCCCGCCCCTTCAGACCCTTCAGATTGTTTTTCAGAGTCCATAGTCTCTCATGATTCACCTCCCCTTTCAATTTCCCTCAACTCCCTTCTCCTCTCTAACTCTCCATGTCCTCCATGCTATTTGTTATGCTCCACAAATAAGTGAAACCATATGATACTTGACTCTGTCTGCTTGACTTATTTCACTCAGCATAATCTCTTCCAGTCTCATCCATGTTGCTACAAAAGTTGGGTATTCGTCCTTTCTGATGTGTATATGGACCACATCTTCCTTATCCATTCATCCGATGAAGGGCATCTTGGTTCTTTCCACAGTTTGGTGACCGTGGCCATTGCTGCTATAAACATTGGGGTACAGATGGCCCTTCTTTTCATGACATCTGTATCTTTAGGGTAAATACCCAGTAGTGCAATCATGCCTATAGTTTTTAAAAACAGAATACAAAATGCTTGTAGTATGAATCTATCTCTGTCTATCCCATCCTTCCCTGTCTCTTAGTTCTGCTTTTGAGAGGCAATCAATTCAGCACTGTAGATGTTTCAGCTCGTATTAACTGCCATATATGCAAATAATATACATGCATTGCTCTTTTTGGATACATCAGTTTCAGACATTATCTGCTGACTATTGAAAACACATTATGACTTTTTAAAAAAATATTTTATTTATTTATTTGACAGAGATCACAAGTAGGCAGAGAAGCAGACAGAGAGAGAGGAAGAGAAGAAGGCCCCCTGCTGAGCAGAGCCACCCAGGCTCCCTGCATTATGACCTTTTTATACTACATTTCTCCCCCCTTTTCCAAGCCAGTTTCTGCATGTGGATGTATCACTTTTTATTGTTGTTGCTGTTAAATCAATATTCAACAGTTGCATCAATGACATAAATACTGCTCATTGATGGTCCATATTTTAAACTATAATTATGTTTTCTTTTTCTTAAAACATTTCATTTGTCCTTGATCTCCACTATAGGATTGGCTTTTAAGAACCTGTTGCTCCTGGGGCGCCTGGGTGGCTCAGTGGGTTAAGCCTCTGCCTTCTGCTCAGGTCATGATCTCAGGGTCCTGGGATCAAGCTCCGCATTGGGCTCTCTGCACAGCAGGGAGCCTGCTTCCCTCTCTCTCTCTGCCTGCCTCTCTGTCTACTTGTGATCCCTGTCTGTCAAATAAATAAATAAAATCTTAAAAAAAAAAAAAAGAACCTGATGCTCCATTTTTCTCCACATACACCTGTTGGTGTAAAACACCTATTAACAGTATCTCCAAATGTTCCAAAAACATCATATAACCCATAAACTTCCATTAAAAAAAAAACAAACTTAGCTTCCTCCCAGAGGTTTCAGTTCCCTCTTTCCTGACCAGGCTTAGTTGTCCTATGCCTGCTTCAAAAACTGTTATTCTAAGACTTCCCTTCACCATTCCCTAGGCTTGGATCTCCTATATCTAGAGTCCTATGTCTTCCTGTCTTAGTTTCTTCTTTTCTATCCCCCAGTACTTTTCTCAATTAGAGTTCACTGTGTGCAAAATTTTGAGTCTTCCCAGGTCTAGAAGCATTTATCTTCCATTTGATTGATCACTGGATTGGTATAGGATGCAAAGTTGAAAATATTTAGTGTCTGAAAGTCTTCTTACTGGCTGTTCAGTGTCTTCAGAAAAGAATTTTTCAATTACCTGATTAAGGATATCTATGCCTGACTGCCTATATGCTGGGGTCAAGGTGGAAGATGATGGCACAGATATAATAGCTTAACTTTTACTTAATTTCCCTTTAGGTCTGTGTTACATTCAAGTTTTCTTTCTACTTGGCACCCCCAGGTTGAGAGACTCTTGGATTTATTAAGATTTAATTTATTTATTTGACAGACAGAGGTCACAAGTAGGCAGAGAGGCAGGCAGAGAGAGAGGGGGAAGCCGGCTCCCCACTGAGCAGAGACCCAATGTGGGGCTCTATCCCAGGACCTGGGATCATGACCTGAGCTAAAGGCAGAGGCTTTAACACACTGAGCCAACCCAGGTGCCCCAAGAGACTCTCAGATTTAATTTCACTCAGAAGTTGGAGGTCACCTACCTGACAGGTTAGGAGAGGAACTAATTTCTGATATTATCCATACAACTTACTTCTCCTTTTTGTATTACCTAAGAACTGTATCCCTAAAAACTGAGGCCCACAGGAGTCCTACAGGGTAAATTGTTCTGTTTTCATCAGTGCCCTCCTCTTTTGACACATTCTAGCTTCCTCTGTGCTTTTTTTTTAAAGATTTTATTTATTTATCTAAGAGAGGGAGAGACAGAGAGAAGATGCAGAGGGTGAGGGGCAGAGGAAGAGGGAGAAGCAGACTCCCCACTGAGTAGGGAGCCCAATGTGGGGCTCAGACCCAGGACCCAGGAATCATGACCTGAGCTGAAGGCAGATGCTTAACTGACTGAGCCATCTAGGCACAGCACTTCCTCTGTCCTTGTAAATTAACTCTTAGGCCCCTGTCTTTGAAAAGAATTTAAATCTCTCATCTGTTGTCTTTGTGTGTGTGTGTGTGTGTGAAATATTTATGGGCTTATACCTTACAGTCCGTGGTAGGCAGAATAATAACCTCCCAAAAATATCCACATCTACTCCCAGCAACCTGTGTCTTTAGGTCACTTTCCATATTAAAAGGGATCTTGCAGATGGGATTGAATTAAGGATCTTGAGCTTGGGACATTGCAGCGGGTTATCTAAGTGAGCTCAATGTAATCACAGTGGTCTTTATATAAGGGCAGTAGGACGATCAGTCTTAACTAGTAAGAGATAGGAGGGTGGAAGCAAGAGGATAGAATAATGTAATGAAGGGGCCATGAGCCAAATAATACAGACCTCCTCTAGAAGCTGAAAAAGTCTAAAGTATTCTTCCCTGAAGCCTCCGGAAGTGTTAACACAGCCATGGATAACACCTTGACTTTAGGTTTCTGACTTCTAGAATTGTAACCAAATAAAGTTGTGTTGCTTTCAGCCACTAAACTTATGGTAATTTCTTATAGCATCAGTAGGAAGCAAATATAGATTTTGGCACCCACTGTGGGATTCTGTAACAAATATTTAAAAATGTGGAAGTAGGTTTGGAACTGAGTAATTGGCAGAGGAGGGAAGAATAAGAAAAGCCTCCTTTGCCTTGAATAGACTTTTAGAAAAATGGACATTAAAGGTGTTGCTGGTGAGGACTCAGAAGGAAAGGAGAAGCATGATAGAGAAAACTGACATTGTCTGAGAGAAGACCGAAGTTGTCATAAAGAGACTTCTGGTAGAAATATAGATGTTAATAAAGGTGCTACTGCTAAGGGCTTAGAAGGAAATGATGAATATGTTATTGGAAACTGGAAGAACGGGGACCTTTGTTATATCATTGCAGAAAGATTTGCTGAATTGTGACATACAGTTGCATGGAAGGTGAAACTTGTAAACAATAAATTTGGATATAGTCAAGATTTCCAGGCCAAGTGTTGAAAGTAAAGCCTAGTTTCTTCTTGCTTCCTATAATAAAATGCGAACCAAAGATTAAGGGAAGAACTATTATGCAAAATGGAACCAGACTTGATGATTTGTGAAATTCCCAGCCTATCCAGATTATAAAAGATGCTAAAAGTAGGAGATTCCCTGCCAGAAATTGTACTCTGGAGAGAATATGAAGGCTGTGGCTAGACACCTTTTTGCTAGTGCCTCCAAAGGCACAAGAGAACAGAGTATTTACTCAGAGGGCTCTTTGAAGAGATTAGTCATGTGATTCATGAATCCGGTCAGCCATCTCAGCAGGAGTCAAAAATAGATATGGGATTATCTAGGAAAGACCTTTGGAGAGGCCTCTTCTCTAACAGAGTAAATCCTCCCTGTTTTCAGTCTCTGGTCACTGGTTCTTTCTTTTTTTAAATTACTGAACTATAATTGACATACAATGTTATGCTGGTTTCAGATGTATAATTTATTTGACAATTCTATGCATTACTCAATGCTGACTACAAAAAATGTAGTCAGCAAACAATATTACTATAATATTGTTGACTCTATTCCCTATGCTATGCTTTTCATACTCATGAGTACTTTATTTTATAACTGGAAGTTTGTACCTCTTAGTTCCCTTCATCTATTTTACCCGTCTCCTCACCAACTTCCCTTCTGGCAACCACCAGTTTGTTCTCTGTATTTAAGAGTCTGTTTTTGTTTTTGTTTTTGTTTTTTAGATTAGACATGTAAGTGAAATCATATGGTATTTGTCTTCCTCTGACTTATTTCACTTAGCATTGTACCCTCTAGGGTCTAGGTTTATCCATGTTGTCACAAATGGTAAGATTTTATTCTTTTTATGGCCGAGTAGTATTCCATTGTATGTAATGACACATCTTACTTATCCATTCATCTATTGATAGACACTTGGATTCCTTCCATATCTTGGCTATTGTTAATAATGTTGCCATAAATGTAAGGGTGCATATATCTTTTCAAATTCATGTTTTTGTTTCCTTTGGGTAAATATGGAAATGGAATTATTGATCATATGGTATTTCTGTTTCTATTTCTTATTTTTTGAGAAAGTTTCATACTGTTTTCCACAGTGGTTGTACCAATTTATATTCCTGCCAACAGTGCAGGATCTCCACCTCCTTACCAGACTTGTTATTTCTTATCTTTTTTATATTAGCCATTCTGTCTGGTGTAAGATGGTATTTCATTATGGTTTTGATTTGCATTTCCCAGTGATGTTGAACCTCTTTTCATGTGTCTGTTGGCCATCTTTATGTCTTCTTTGGAAAAATGTTTAGGTCCTCTGCCCATTTTTTAATCATATTGCTTTTTCATGTTGAGTTGTGTAAGTTTTTAATATATTTTGAATATTAACCCCTTATCAGATTTATCATTCATAAATATCCTCTCCCGATCAGTAGGTTGCCTTTTTGTTTTGTTGATGGTTTCTTTGTTGTGCAAAAGCTTTTTTATTTTCATGTAGTCCCAATAGTTTATTTTTGCTTCTGCTTCCCCTGCCTGAGGATACATACCCATAAGTGGAGTGAATCCCCTTGACGTACATCAGAGACTTTTTGTGATTTTTTGTGAATGTTATATCAGAAGAAATATTGCCATCTGTACTGAAAGGGACAGGGAGAAGATGAATTGAAAGACAGTTAGCAGTCTCCCCAAAATCTATAGGCAAAGAGCATAGTGGTAAAACTGCTTAGAGGCAAAGGCATGCTATGATTCATAAAAAAAGAAGGATGATTCCAAAGCCCAAGCCGAGGGCCCTGAGGGTAGAGCTATAGGCTCAGAAGGAGGAACCAGGACTCACAGAGGATTAATTCCCAGGCCTCAAAATCTAGTGTAGTCTGCCCAGTTGGATTTTAAATTTTCTTGAGACCAGTGACTCCTTTTTTCCTTTCATTTTTTCCAATTTTGAATGGAAAGGTACATAACTGTTATCCTATGTCTGCTCCATTATTGTATTTTGGAATCAGATGACCTGTTCCCTTAGTTTCAGAGATTCACAGATGAAGAGTAATTTTGCACCAGGATGGATTATTCTGATAGCCTTACTCATAACAAATTAGGTGATTTAGATGATGATATTTGTGATTTTTAATATCATGAAGACAGTTGGATGAGATTTTGGACTTCAGTTGATACTGTAATAAGTAAAAAATTTGTGGGCCTTGATATAAGACAAATACAGTTTATATGTAAGTTAGATACGAATCTTCAGGGCCCAGAGGGAGGACTGTGGTAGGCTGAATAATGGGCCTCCAAAGATGTCCATGTGAACATGTGAATATGCTACCTTACATAGTAAAACAGACTTTGCAATTGTAATTATATTTGGGAAATTATAACACAGGAATAATAACCCAGGAAATTATCCTGGGTTATTCAGGTGGATCCAATGTAATCACAAGAGTCCCTATAAAGGGGAGGAAGGAGGATCAGACGCGTTACTAATATATGTGAGGATGGGAAAAATAGCTTGAAATGAAATGAAGAAAAAGCCATGAGCCAAGGAATGCAGATAGCTTTTAGAAGATGAAAAAGGTAAATAAGAAGATTCTTCTGTGAAGCCTTCAGAAGTAATGTTGCTGACACCTAGATTTTAGAGTTTGCACCTCCAGTACTATAAGATAATAAACTTGAATTGTAGTAAACCACAAAATTTGTAGTAATTTGTTACAGCAGCAAAAGGAAAGTAGTAAACATTTTAACACATTTTAATGGAATTTTGTGAAGGATTAGAGAAAAGTTGTATTTGTGTTTAATATCTCATATTTTAACTAGGATTATTTATGTTATTACTACTAAAAAATATTTAAGGGGTACCTGGGTGGCTCAGTTGGTTAAGTGTCTGATTTCAGCTCAGGTCATGATCCAAGGGTCCTGGGATTGAGCCCTTTGTCTGGCTTGCTGCTTGGTGGGGAGTCTGCTTCTACTTCTCCCTCTGCCCCTCCCAACCCCCACTTGTGCTCACTCTCCCTCAAATAAATAAATAAAATCTCTAAAAATATTTAAAATATTTTCTTTTTGATAAAACCCTACCTGCCCTTTATAATCTAGCTAATGTCTCACCACATCTGTGAAAACCTTTTTTTTAAACTTCTTTAACACACAGTGGCTTATCTTTTTTGAACCTTTATAGTATTTACTTCTTATTTTTATACTTGATCATGTATGGTATTATCTTAGTGTCTAAAGACTTCATATATTAATTCCTTAACCATTATCAACATATTTTACCTATATTAATATTTCTTAGTGCCAGGCACCATGTTAAGTGTTAAGATGCAAGATTCAAAGAAGAATCAAAGAGACAAATCTTACCCTGAAAAGAACACATAATGTCCACTGTTCTCATTTTCTATTAACTTGTAAGTCTGTTACTAGACTATAGACACCCTGAAGACAGGGCATTTTACATTCCTCTACTATGCTCAACATGATATTAGAACCTTAGTAAAAATTTATTCATGAAAGAAAGAGAGGAAGAAAAAAGGGAAAGGAAAGAAAATACTGTAACTTCTAGGATAGGATAGAATTCTTTCTCCTTCCCACAATCAAAATGCCATCTAAATACTATTTTCTAGGATAGGATAATCTATTAAAATAGTTTATTTTCTTTGTGGGAGACTCTAAACAATAACAAAATTAGCCTAAAATCTACTGTGTAGATTAAATTAGAATGAGTCTCCTTGATTCTTGATCTGTGTGTTAAAATTAAAACATTTGCAGCCATTTTGTACTCATGGTAATTTAGAATTTTTGATTTGGCCTTTTATAATAAAGGTGATGTGTTTAAAGTCAAATTGCCTAAAATATATTTTATGTTTCCTCCCTTAACCTTTAAGAAATTTAGTTAGGCTATTAGTGCCTGTAATTAATGAAGTTAGTGATTTTAGCACTTGTGCAGCAGAATTTCTAAGAAGATGCCTCATACCTATCCAGTTGAGGGGGGGAAAACACGTTTTAATTTTCAGTACATGCCTTTGGTTCCCATGGAAACAGTTCAGGTAAAAGAAGTTTGAAATGCTACATATTATTTAATATCTTATATAAATATTGCCAGAAGATATGTCATATCTATTCAGGTGTGAAGTATCATGGGAGTTAAGCAGAGGAATATATAAATTAGAACTCATTGTGGTCTATTGCTGTTGACATTGCTGGCCTGGAAGGAACTTCAATAAGAATCTCAAGGACTATCTTGAAAAAATAATCAATACCTTCAGTTGGAAGGTACTGATTTTGTTAGTGAGCATTCTTAAAATAACACCATACTTTTCTATTTTGCAGAGAAAGATTTCAGAACTTGAATTTAGCTTAGGTTTTGGGAAGATATCAATTTCAAATTTATTTACATTTATTCACTTAGATTTATGTGCAGACCATTAAAACTGGATGGATCCCAAATAAAAGAGGTTATTGGCTTTGCATTATAATGTAAAGTTTCAAAATGTGAACTATTCCAATGAATAAGTTTTTCACTTTCAAGCAGTTCCATATGGTATTGGCCAATCTCAGCTATTGAGCCTAAACATCTAGTTGGTTCAGATCACTAAGAATTCTCATTTTTTGACCCTACAAATCTTTTATATTATAATAACACTGCTGGAGGGAATTTTGGAAGATACTCAAACATTTTCTTTCATATTGGGTTTTTCAAAAGTCTTAGAACATCGAGGAAGTTGGACATGATGAAATCTATATGTCACACTTTTTTTCTGTAGCATCTTTATATTGAGCATCACATGCAACTTCTAGTTCTGGCTGCTACACATCAGCTTGACCATTCCCTAATGCATTACTTCCTGTGGAATCTTACCCAGACTGCTTAGCCTCAGAATGTGAAAGGCTAAGTCAGGAATGGCACCCCCCACCCCACTTTCCAGTAGTACCTTAAACTGTTATGTTTGCTTCTTTGTATGTCAGTCTTGTTACACTGTAAACTCCCTCAAGCTGGGGGTCACATCTTACTGGTTTTTAATGTATCCTTGTCTAGCCTTTCTGAGATGGAACTTGATAAATTAATATTAAATTAATAAATCTAGTCTGAAATATGCTTTGCTTAGAGAAATATATTCTTATATTTAACAATGTATATACTGGATAATTATTCTAAATAATTCATGAAATAATTCTTTGCATATATTTGAGTGTGTGGCACATGCTAAATTCCCAAACAGCAAATTAGCCTCTTGCTACTCACACAAAAATGCCTATGTGGCTTTTCTGTGAGAATGATGTTTGACTTGGCTTTCAAACAGCTCAGAAGTTAAGAGATAACTGGTAGATTATTACTTTCTTAAAAATCCATGTGATTGGGTGCCTGGGTGGCTCAGTGGGTTAAGCTGCTGCCTTCGGCTCAGGTCATGATCTTAGGGTCCTGGGATCAAGTTCCGCATCGGGCTCTCTGCTCAGCGGGGAGCCTGCTTCCCTCTCTCTCTCTCTCTGCCTGCCTCTCTGCCTACTTGTGATCTCTCTCTGTCAAATAGATAAATAAAATTTTTAAAAAATAGTTTAAAAAATCCATGTGATTGCATTGTCTAAGAAAGAGATAATTTCAAGATATCTCCTTAAGTAAATATTGCCAAGTTTTTTTTTTCCAATATAAAACACTGTGATTTGCAAGTGAAGTGGTATCGCTGACAAGATCTAATGGTACCCAGGACCCTTGATACTCTCTGACTCACTGCCTGACCTTGTCAGTAAACTTTTTGTGCCTGTCAGTGTAGCAGTAAAACTAAAAAAAAAAACGAAACAAAAGACAAAACAAAAATAAAAGACAGTCTCCCCTAGAAAAGACTCTTTACTGAGCTGTTCTGAGACGTATATATCTTAAAAATCGGAGTAATTGTAAAGAAAATGCCATAAGGAATACTGTTGATCTCAGTAGCAAAAATTGCCCAAATATATACTGAAATCCTTGAAACAAAGAATTTTTAAAACATTCTCTTTTTAAAGATTTTATTTATTTATTTGACACAGAGACAGAGATCACAAATAGGCAGAGAGGCAGGTAGAAAGAGGGGGGAGGCAGGCTTCCTGCTGAGCAGAGAGCCAGATGTGGGGCTTGATCCCAGGACTATGAGACCATGACCCCAGCAAAGGCAGAGGCTCAACCCACTGAGTGACCCAGGCGCCCCTAAAACATTCTTGACTCACCTGTCTTCCTACCCCATTTCCCTTAGAGTGTGGACTCATGAAATAGTTTATTGACACTGACTAAAGTCAGTTGAGTGATAAAATAGTATATGGTATCTAAACTATGCTCTCATATGCAGATTCTGTACAGTTCCTTTTATGTATAATTTAAATCTCTCTATGATCTTACACTTTATTGAACAAGACCTTACCAATTTCCAAATTCCTTACCAAATTTCTTACCAATCTTTCCATGAAGGTGGAATGGATATTTTACTATAATAACTGATCAGCTTTTTGATTACTATTTACTTCATTTGAATAAACTATTCTTCACTATATTGTAAATATAAAAGGGGCAAGAAATAGCCAAGGCAAGTAGGGTGGGGTGCATGCAGTTCAGTCTTAGTTATAACTTCTGCTTAATTTGATCACACTCAGCTGTGTTCTTGACTTGCCTCACTTCTGTGGCTATAAAAATGCAAATGCTCTGCTATCTCTTCCTTTTCCTGTCTGCTCTTCTCCAATATCTTACCTGTACATATGCCTAATTTCACTAATCTGACACATTCTATTTCTACTAGCTAAAGTGATGTATTTTCCTTATCCTATGCTAGAGGTATCTGTTCTGCTTGGAAAACCTGTCTAATTGTCTAACAACCATTAAATCAATTCTATGCTCTGGTGAGACTGTCTCAACTAGGCACTATAAGGAGGGTATTCAATACTGTTTCCAACTTCACCACACTCCTCACAAAGCAGCATCCAATGTTTTATATCTCTCCCACTTTGGCATACCATTCAGTTGAAACTGCCTTATTCTGGAGAAATCTGAGTATCATTCTTCTGCATGTTGCTGTCCAGTTTTCCCAACACCATTTGTTGAAGAGACTATCTTCTTTCTTACACAGAACACAAAAATAAATTCAAAGACCTAAATATGAGATAGGAATCCATCAAAATCCTAGAGAACACAGGCAGCAACCTCTTTGACCTCAGCCACAGCAACTTCTTCCTAGACACATCGCCAGAGGCAAGGGAAACAAAAGCAAAATGAAGTATTGGGACTTCATCAAGATTAAAAGCTTCTGTTGAGTGAAGAAAACAAACCAGAAAACTAAAAGGAAGCCTACAGAATGACAGAAGATATTTGTAAATGATATAACCAATAAGGGGTGAGTATCCAAAATCTATGAAGAACTTATCAAACTCAACACCTGAAGAACAAATAATCCAGTTAAGAAACAGACAGAAGGCGTGAACAGACATTTCTACAAAGAAGACATCCATTTGGCCAACAGACACATGAAAAAGTGCTCAATGTCACTCATCGCCAGGGAAATTGAAATCAAAAGGATGGCAAATCAAAATCAAAACTACCTCATACCTGTCACAATGGCTAAAATTAACAACACAGGAAACAACAAATGTTGGTGAGGATGCAGAGAAAGGGGAACCCTCTTGTACTGTTGATGGAATATAAACTGGTAGAGCCACTCTGGAGAACAGTATGGGGTTTCCTTGAAAAGTTAAAAATAGAACTACCTTATGATCCAGCAATTACACTATTAGGAATTTACCCAAAGGATACAAAAATACAGATTCAAATCGGTACCTGCACCCCGATCTTTATAGCAGCATTAACAACAATAGCTGAACTATGGAAAGAGCCCAATGTCCATTGACTGATGAATGGGTAAAGAAGATGTGGTTTTTATATATACACAATGGAATACTACTCAGCCATCAAAAGGGATGAAATCTTCCCATTTGCAATGATATAGATGGACTTAGAGTGTATTATGCTAAACAAAATAAGTCAGAGAGAGAAAAATACCATATGATTTCACTCATATGTGGAACATAAGAAGGAAAATGGATGGGCATTTGGGAGTGGGGGAAGAGAGGGAAACAAACCATAAGAGACTCTATAAATGATAGAGATCAAAAGTGAGGGAAGGAGGTGGGTGGGGGAAGGACTTCATGAGTATTAAGGGAGAGACTTGTTCTCATGAGCACTGGGTATTGTATATAAGTGATGAATCACTGAATTCTACTCCTGAAACCAATATTGCTCTTTATGTTCACTAAATAGAATTTAAATAAAAATTTAAAAAAGAAATCTAAGTATCATTGCATTTCTCATAGGTTATACTATAGACAGTTTTTGTTAACCTTACAAATGTTTTTAATAAAATGAATTGTCTCAGCTCTCATTGATTAAAATTTAGTTTAGTTAGCATGATAAAATATCTTTGATGTGAACATTCTGATGGTTATCTCACACTGTTCATAATTTGGAGGTAAGATTATTCACATATAGAGGTAGATTTTTAAAGTCATTATTGTTTAAAAACCAAAGTTGGCTGTAGCTCTATTATACATTCTGAAGATAAACTAAGTGTGATTGAATAATGGAGGCTTTTCTTTCTTTAGGGAGTACGTCATGTTTGTTAAATTTTAAAGTGCTCTTTTTGATGTAGAATAAAATTGAGAAATAAATTACCCAGAAAAAACACTAAGTATACCATTAGGTTATTCCAGGAATATTTTAACTCCAAAAAATGAGTCGCAAAAGTTCACAGTAAAAGTATGATTAACACAAGGTATGTTTTAACACCATGTGCATTTATTTTAAAGGGTAAGTCATTTTATATCAAATGGCAAATATAGTCACCAAAATGAAATCTATCCATTAATGAACATTTAGTAAAAAGAAATTTAAGTACAGAAAATATTTTCCATCCATTTCAGAGTTTCTATGTCTTATAAATCATTTCAACAAAAATCTACAGATATAATTCAAAGTAACTATAATTTAACCAAAGTATTTGAATTAAAATACAGTATTTTAACCATCAAAACATAATATTATGGTATAATTAGATTTTCTCATATTGCTAGAGTCAGGAGGCATATTTTGTTTATTTTAGTATATCCTAAATCACTTAGTACAGCTCAATAAAATTGATTTAATGAAGTAATTCTCTTCCTTTTTCCTGTTAATTTTCTTTCTTGGTTTTGAAATTCAAAGGTCATCCTAAAGGAGAAAAAAATATAATGGCTTGGCAAACCCATTAAAATTCATCCTTTACCTCTGAATAGTTTTGCTGAATTAATTAATCTATTCATTGATCAAACATATATTGAGTGGAAACTATGTGTTACAATATGCCAGGCACCATGCAGGAACTGGCAAAGATGAATAAAACACAAGACTTCTCAAAATACAAGCTAGTGTGGAAGTCACATAATCAGATAATTAAAATATAACAAAAAATAATTTATGCATAACCAATATGATCTATTTTTATCAACTTTGGGTACAAATCAATCAAATCTCTCTTCTACGTATCTATCATCTGATGTTAGCAGAAATTCCATAGTTTCTTCTTTAATCCCTGCCCATCCCTCTTGCTTTCATCTTAAAACCCAATAACCCAGGATAGTTATTCAGTACAAAGAGATCATTTTTGCTTCTAAATATTAGGAAGAGAGAGAACTGAGAAAAGGTATTTTAAGGCTATCAAGGTTTTCACTTTTGTTATTGCCACAGTGACCTGAATTTCCTGGATTTTATGGTTGAAGTCTTATTCTTTTGGTGCGTACTTACATGTTCAGCTATTAATCCAGAAACATTGGTGCAGACATTCTATGTCCCATTCTGCTGCACAGTTATTGTGTAAACTCTGGTCATCAGTCTAGACAACTTCTAAACTCAAGTTAAGGTCTAATTTAGAAGTCTTGACATCCTTTCTTTTCAATGAATCTCAGGAAATTATCAGTGCAATCAACTAGATTTCAGATAATATTGAAACTTAAAAAGGGATAAGAAGGATATCTGGGTGGTTCAGTCAGTTAAGCATCTGCCTTCAGCTCAGGTTGTGATCCCAGGGTTCTCAGTTTGAGCCCCGCACTGCTTCTCCCTCTGCCTGCCACTCCCCCTGCTCATGCTCACTTGCTCGCTCTCTCTCTGACACATAAATAAGTAAAATCTTTAAAAAAATAAGGGATAAGAATTATAGCAATTTCTTTCTTTTTTGGATTAAACTTGACTTTTTTATTTTTTTAATTTAATTTTAATTTTTCAGTGTTCCAAGATTCATTGTTTATGCACCACACCCAGTGCTCCATGCAATATATGGCCTCCTTAGTACGCACCACCTGGCTCACCCATCCCCTCACCCCCAAAACCCTGTTTGTTTAGCAATTTCTTAAGTGTCTACTTAATCTTTATGCAAATTTAACATTTTTATTAGATTATTTTTATTTTTAAAGGGTATTATGATTTTGGGAAGGGCTGCTTTTTCAAGATACACATAACACACCTTTCCTTTAAAGCATCAGGTACCTATAAGCCTTTTATTTCTATGACAGTGGTAGGGAACACACACACACACAAAATATGGGTTGTCTCCACCTCTAGACACAGGAAAACATCTCACTTATATTTAATATTTATTTTTTATTTTGATTCCTGGAACATGAGGACATACTCTGTAATATATACAGAAAGTAATCTGGACATATTGGGGAAACCCCTTCAATTTAATGAGACCTAGAGTAATATATTAGTTCACCCAATAAATATGTATTGAGGTTCTACAGGTCTTTTTTAAAAGAATTATTTATTCATTTTAGAGAGCGAGAATGGACGTGTATAAGTGAGGGGAGAGGCAGAGTTAGAGGGAGAGAGAGAAACTCAAGCAAACTTGTGCTGACCTTGGAGCCCAATACAGGGCTTAATCTCACGACCCTGAAATCACAACCTGAGCTGAAACCAAGAATCCAATGCTTAACTGACTATGGCACCTAGGCACCCCTGTGTCTACTATTTTCTAAGTGCTGGGGGTATAGCAGTGAATATAAAGCCCTAGTTCTTATGGAATAAGATTTCTGTAGTTCTTATGGAATAATATTTTAGTGGTTGGAGACAAAATTACGAACAAATACATGTAATATGGTAGATAGTGATGTGTTTGAAAATAAAAATTAGTGTAAGGGAACAGAGGCTGAAGGTGGAGAAGATACTATTTAGAAAGCATTTAAAAATTTTTTAAAAAAAATATTTTATTTATCTATTTGACAGAGATCACAAGTAGACAGAGAGGCAGGCAGAGAGAAGAAGGGAAGCAAGCTCCCTGCTGAGCAGAGAGCCTGATGCGGAGCTCGATCCTGGGACCCTGGGATCATGACCCGAGCTGAAGGCAGAGGCTTAACCCACTGAGCCACCCAGATGCCCCTAGAAAGCATTTTAATATAGCACTCAAGGAAGGCTTTTCTTCAAGGTGACCTTTGGACCACCGTAGAGTGAAGAGCAAACCATGACAATATGTATACTAAGAGCATTCTATGTAGAGAGAACAATAAGATAGGAGCATGTTTTGTTTGAGTCAGGATAATTGGCCAGCTATGAAAAGGGTGAAGATGGGGAGAGGGTGTTTAAACATTTCTTTAAAGTTTTAGAAAATTGCATGATATATTAGTCTTCTACTGCAGCCGTAGTAAATTACCACAAATTTAGTGGCTTAAAACAGCACATATTTATTATATTAGAGTTCTGGAAGTCAGAAGTCTGAAAATGCGTATTATGGAGGCTAAAATCAAGATGTCTGCAAGGCTGTATTCCTTTATGAAATCTTTAGGGGAAACCTGTTTCCTTACCTTTTCCAGCTTTTGGAGTCTACCTGCATTCTTTAGTTCATAGTCACATTCCTTTATCTTCAAATCCATCAGTGTGGCATTTCTCTGATTGTTTTTTTGTAGTTGCATCTCTCTCTGACCTCCTCTTCTGCCTCTCTCTTCCATTTAAAAAAAAAGATAATAAGTAATCTCTATACCCAACTTGAGGCTTGAAATCACAACACTGAGAACAAGAGTCAGATACTCTATTAACTGAGCCAGCCAGGTTCTCCCTCCTTCTTCCACTTTTTAAGGACACTTGTGAATTCATTAAGCCCACCTAGATAATCTAGGATAGCTTCTCTATTTGAAAGCCAACTGATTATCATTCTTAATGTGATCTGCAACCTTAATTTCCCTTTTGCCATGAACTATAAAAAAGTCACAGGTTCTGGGGATTAGGATATGGACATCTTTGAGGAGCCATTCTGCATATATATGTGTGTGTGTATATATGAATATATGTGAATTTTCACACACATATACACATCAGAGAGTTGGGAAGAGCTTTCCACGCATGAGAAAAAACCCTGCTACCATATAAGAAAAGGTGCATTCTGTAATTAAAAATGAGAACTTTTGGGGCACCTGAGTGGCTCAGTTTGTTAAGCATCTGCCTTCGGCTCAGGTCATGACCCAGAATCCTGGGATTGAGCCCTGTGTTGGGCTCCCTGCTTGGTGGGGAGCCTGCTTCTTCCTCTTCCTCTCCCTCTGCCTCCTCCACTCCTTATGCTATCTCAAATAAATAAAAATAAAATCTTTTTAAAAATTAAAACTTTGGGGTAAAAATACAATATGCAAAATTAAAATTAGAGGAAGAATTGCATCTTATATGACATATGAAGGACAGTTTTCTTAGTAATATGTATTGAATATGTATTGAAGCACCAATAACCTAAAAGAAAAATGGTCAAAGGACATGAACAGGCAGTTCTCAGAAAAAAGATATACAAATAGATGATAAATATATAAAGAGATGCTTAAACACTGCTCATAATTAGTGTTGCCACATTTAGCAAATAAAAATACAGGATGCTTAGTTAAATTAGAATTTCAAATAAGGAATGCATACTTCCCAAACATCACAAGGGCCATACTTACACTAAAAATTATTTGTTGGTAACAGAAATTCAAATTGGAGTACCCTTTATCTGACAACTGTACTTATAATGGAAGAAGTATAAATTAAGGAAGCAATGTGATTCTATTTTAATAGCACCTGGAAAAATTAAAAATGGTTGTACCCTGTATGTTTAACCTTGTCTGAATTCTGAGTCACAGTAGACCTAGTCAAGAAGTACCTCAGTTAACCCAGTGCCTAGAGGTCATGGCCCAGAATGTTTTGTTTCCCTAAATCTGAGTTACAGTGTACCACAGATGAGTGTTGAGGTACTATGTTGCACACCAAAATGCAATTTTTCTTGTTCACTTTGTCAGAACAACCAGGTTCTTCTTCTTTGGTATTCTACAGGTACTGTAATTCATTTGGAGCATAGATCCATGTTCTTTTTTTTTTTTTAAGATTTTATTCATTTGAGAGAGAGATCATGCACAAGTTGGAGGCAGAGGCAGAGGGAGAGGGAGAAGCAGACACCCGCTGAACAGGAACCCAACACAGTGCTCAATCTCAGGATCCCAGGAGCCTGAGATCATGACTTGAGCCAAAGGCAGACTCTTAAATGACAGCCACCCAGGCACCAGTAGAACCACATTCTTAATCCCAGCCTGGGTGCTTGAGTTTTAAAAGCCCTTACCTAATCTTACCAGCTCTCTCATCTTTGGAGCTGAATTCTTTTCACTATATCCCCAAGACTTATTACCATGTATTGCTCTACTTGAGACAGTATGACCTGGAACCAAAAAAAGCTGGAGTTTTTATTGCCTTACTGTCAAGCATTCTTATCAAGGGAACACAGGCTTAGTTTAAAATGAGTTTCTGAAGGGCCCCTGGGTGGCTCAGTCAGTTGGGCATTCAACTTTTGGTTTTGGCTCAGGTCATGATCTCAGGGTTATGAGAATGAGCCATTGCATGGGCTCAGTGGGGAGTCTGCTTGAGATTCTCTCTCTCCCAGAGTGCTGGGTGGCTTAGTTGGTTAAGCAACTGCTTTCATCTCAGGCATGATCTCAAGGTCCTAGGACTGAGCCCTGCATGGACTCTCTTCTCAGTGGGGAGTCTGCTTCTCCCTCTCCTTATGCCCCCCACCCCCAATTGTGCTCTGACTCTCTCCTTCCTCAAAAAATAAATAAAATCTTAAAATAAATTCTCTCTCTGCTCCTCCCTCCCCACACTCTCTCTTTCTCTTTCTCTCTCTAAGAAAAATAAAGTGAGCTGCTGAAATGAAAGTTATGCCCATTATTAGTAAATCCCCTTTTCAGTTAAAAAGATAAATAAACTCTAGAGAGCTGCTGTAGGATATTGTATCTGTAGTCAACAATAATGTACTGTACACTTAAGAAATTGTTAAGAGGGTAAATCTCGTGTTAAGTGTTTTTACTACAATGAGATACAGTTAAAAATAATAAAGTGAGTTGTTGAGTGTTGTAGCCACTCAGACATTTTGCATGTCATGTTTAGCTGAAGAAGGACCCTTACAGGGGTGCCTGAGTAGCTCAGTTGGTTAAGTGACTGCCTTCATCTCAGGTCTTGATGCTGGAGCCCCGGGATCAAGTCCCACATTGGGCTCCCTGCTCAGCAGGGAGTCTGCTTCTCCCGCTAACCTCTCTCCTCTCATGGTCTCTCTCTCTCTCTCTCTCTCTCTCAAATAAATAAATAAAATCTTGAAAAAAAAGAAAAAGAAAAAGAGGGGCGCCTGTGTGGCTCAGTGGGTTAAGCTGCTGCCTTCGGCTCGGGTCATGATCTCAGGGTCCTGGGATCGAGTCCCGCATCGGGCTCTCTGCTCAGCAGGGAGCCTGCTTCCTTCTCTCTCTCTCTCTGCCTGCCTCTCAGTGTACTTGTAATTTCTCTCTCTGTCAAATAAATAAATAAAATCTCTAAAAAAAAATAAAAAAAAAGAAAAAGAAAGTCTCTTACAGACTTATTACACAGGACAGGAAATATCCAGACCACTATGAGAACAGAGGCAAAAGTATAATCATAACCCTACAACTCACTGGGAAAATCACTACTACTGCTGGTAGTAGTAAAATCTTGCTATTGGGAAGGTGAATCTACTTTATTTAATTTTAAAAAAGATTTTATTTATTTGTCAGAGAGAGAGAGCAGCAGAGGGAGAGGGAGAAGCAGGCTCCCAAGTGAGTAAGGAGCCCAATGAGGGACTCAATCCAAAGACCTGAGCCAAAGGCAGACGCCTAACTGACTGAGCCACCAAAGGTCCCTGGTGCATCTACTTTAAAAAGGAAAATGCATCGAGAGTAAACTGTAGGAGCTTCTGTTTTATTATATACTCAGAAGTGTTGTTAGCAGAGCCTCTCTGATTATGCAAAATATCTTGAGAGATAAGTGAATTGGGAGGTACAAGATGTTTCCAGGACCTTATTATCCAAAGCAATTGAGGTTTAAAGAAAACTACTAATTTTCATGGAATAATCCTTGGCCTTTTCAAAGGCCAAGATAAGTTATCACAAAATGAAAAAATACATGTGATAAGGATAACAAAGTTGTAAGAGGCTTAGTAAATAAAGAGCTCTAAAAATCAAATGTTAACAGTTGAATACTTCTGTGTGTTGCTGTTTGCTACTTTACATCCATTCTTTTCTTTTTTCTGCTCTGCTTAGTATTCTGAGGTGCTAACCTATGAGAACCATATCATTAAGATTCCCTCAAAAGCTGGTTCCAGTTGAGTCCATCCAGTGGGACACAGTGGTACAAGAGCTGAGTGCACTGAAAGTGCACTCTCATTTTACCTTGGAGTAGCTGGGTCCCTAAAGAATTCCTTCAACAACTACATTTGGGAAACCATAACATGTTTTAGGCCAAGATGTATGAACACCCAGGGAAAAGAACAGATTAGTAGGATATGTGCTTGACTCTTCAGATTCTGCTTTCCTGAAAGTCATATTTTCTGTCCTCAGTAAAGAGAACAAGTTCTACACATTTCACTGTTTTGATTAAAACATAGTTGGGACAGTTCCTCATTTTGTAAATTCAATTTGTTAACTTTTCAGTTCTAAGGCTTTAGATATTTAGTTTCTACCATGTATTGAAAGGATTTATGGAGTTTTAAACTATTGTCACGTTTTTATGCACAGCATTATATTTGCCATACTTTATTTGTCCAAAACTTTTTCTTCCACTTAATAAAAATTATTTCTTAAAGATGAAGCATCCATGATCCAGGCTTCTCCTCCTTTAAAAAAATGAACATGATGAGGACTCTGTTAGTCTCAACAGGACAGGCATGTTCTCAGATGTAGAAAGGTGGGCCTCACAACAGCCCCTGCCCTCATGCCACCAGTGCAGCCCCCAAGTCTTTCTTGTGGAATTCGTCCATTTTACCGGAGGTGGGATTGGAGAGGGCTAGAGTAGTCAAGGAAAGGTGGTGATTGTTAATAACTTATATCCCATCTACTACTAATATTAATTAACATATATAAAACATGGATAAAAAAGAATGATAAACCATTAAGAAAGGGGGAAATAAGTGTACAAAAATTGGGAAAATTACTATAAGTATTACATTTACTTCTGTACCTTTGGAGAGTTGAAAAATGGAAAGAGAAATATAACTCTCACTATCTGTTGAAAGGCAGGGAAGTTTTTCATGAATAAGGAAACCTGTATTTTGCAAATCTACCTCTGCTCCTCACCTGCTACAGATCTGGAACTAGTCACCTGACAATCTTTGCTTAATATTTGCATCAGAATAATGGATCACAATAAAGGATCAATTTCTATGGACTGCAAAGGATTGTTGCAAGGGGAAAATAATCAAATGTAGAGGAAATATTTTGTGTATTGTAAAATCCTTTAGTGGGAATCATTAACCTAACTGTAGGTTAGGAGTAACCAAGTGTTCCTTGAACTTCATTTCTAGGATAAAATTGTATTGCATGAGTATTTTTTTTTTAAAGATTTTATTTATTTATTTGACAGAGAGAGATCACAGTAGGAGAGAGGAAGGGAAGAGATCACAGAGAGAGAGGAAGGGAAGCAGGCCCCCTGCTGAGCAGAGAGCCCGATGTGGGACTCGATCCCAGGACCCTGAGATCATGACCTGAGCCGAAGGCAGCAGCTTAACCCATTGAGCCACCCAGGCGCCCTGCATGAGTATTTTTACAAAGGACATTAAGTTAGTATTTTAACAGCAGTTTTGAAGCAGCTATACTAATGTTTTCAGCTGATTGACTATATGTTGAGCAACATGTAAGCATAGTGCTTTTAAATCATGGATGTTTGGTGCAAATTTGAAAACTGTGACAATGAATATATGAATATATTAATTAATTGTGTATGCATGTATATGTGTATATATCTACATGTATATTCATATTATGTGTATTTATAAGTATATATGAATAAATGATTATACATTGTAAGTGGGAACATATGGGCTTATTTGGATATTCCTCAATCAGAAGAAAAAGATGTGAGGGTGGTTATAAATCCTCAATGTGGGCAAGGAAGGTTATTTTGATTCTTCCTGGGTGTATCTCGATAACTTTGTTAAAGGACTCAACTTTCCAGAGATAAAGGGAGATTAAAACTTGTTTATATATAGGGGTAATATTGATTAGGGAAAGGGGATTACCTTGAAGCTTATATCTATATGTGTATTTTTAAAAAATAGAAAAGAAAAAGGAAAATACAGGTATATGTATGAAAAAAGTTCAAGCTAAAAGGTTATTACGGAATATGTTGTATTCAACCTCTAGTGGTAATGGTAAGTAGGTTAAAAAAGTTTAAACAGAACAATAATAGTGAGAATGAATTAAAAATAAAAGTTGTATCCATGAAATTTACAGGCTCTAGGGCAATACTGGTAACTTAATATCTTCTTTTCCCCTGATATTGGGGTTTTATGGTTTTATGGGGACCCTGTGGTGCTTGTCCTCTCATCCCCCCCCCCCCCCCCGGCTTTCTGGGGGAGGGGCCTGTTGCATTGTTTTTCAGTCAGTCTTGCTTGGGTTGAGAGCTCCTGCCCCCTACCAAGGGTCTGGTCTCTGTGGAAACCAGTTTTTCAGGCTTTTGTTCTCTGGAGGGGTTTTTTTTTTTCTCCCCCTCCTCTTTAGGGGCTTTTTGCAGCTTTTTGGAAAGTAAACTGCACCCAGTCCTCTACCTCAGAGTGAAGCCTCAGTCTGCTACCCTCTCTGTGGTCCAGAGCACACAGACTCCCTCTCTGCAAGTTCTGTTAAGTGGTGCAACTTCCTACAGGCAAAACATGTCCCCAGCCACCATCTCAGGGGTTGCCTTAAGCGCCCACTTGTCTCTGCACCTCCTTGCCCAAACTGCAAGTGAAATTGGTCCAGGGAGCCCGCTTCTGGTGGCTGCCTTTGCCTGGACTGCCAACCTCAGCTTGCCAGCTCCAGTGATTGCACTGAGGCTGGGAGAGTCCAGACCCTTGGCCAGTCCTAGAAATCACTGGTTAGCTCCAGGATGGAGCTTTCTCAGGGCCAGCGGGGAGTGGGTCAGTTCCTGGTCGCACAGTGCAAAAAAGTTCTAGGTAGCACAGGCTGGCACTGTCATCAGACTCTCATGCAGGGGCGTGAGTGGCCGTGATGGAAGCCACACAACCCCGGGGGCTCAGTGCACTCTGTCTGACACAGGTGGTCACTGGCAGTGGTTGTCCTGGGTCCATGGGTTTAGGTTGGTGCCCATGACCTCCCAATTCCACCAGTTGCCCATTAAGATCTTTTGCTCTTTTTGAGTGCTTTTAAACCAGACTCCAAGATAATGCTGGTCCCCAATCACAGGGTGCTCTCATATTGGGGTGTTACTTTCTGGTGGCGCCCCCCGCTTCTGATTATCCTCAAATATCAGTCCAATTGAGATCATTCCCAGTATGCTTTACCTCTCGACTGACATCTTCTGCCCCCGTAGAGATCCAGAAGTGTATAATCCTACATCTTAGGCTGATATCATGGGTGTTCAGAGTGTTCTGGTAGATAATTAGCTCACTTTAGGGACTGGTTGAAACAGGCTCTCCTACTTCTTCACCATCTTGCCCCTCCTCCAAAAAAAAAATGGGCAGAAGACATGAACAGACACTTCTCCAAAGAAGACATACAAATGGCTAACAGGCACATGAAAAAATGTTCATCATCATTAGCAATAAGAGAGAGTCAAATAAAAACCACATTGAGATACCACCTTACACCAGTTAGAATGGCCAAAATTAATAAGACAGTAAGCAACAAGTGTTGGGGAGGATGTCGAGAAAGGGGAACCCTCTTACACTGGTGGTGGGAATGCAAGTTGGTGCAGCAACTTTGGAAAATTTTTATTTTCTTAATGTAAAATCTTTAATTTCTTAATTTTCTTAAGAAGTTAAAAATAGAGCTTCCCTATGACCCTGCAATTGCACTACTGGGTATTTACCCATCTGTACCCCAATATTCATAGCAGCAATGACCACAGTCACCAAACTGGGAAAGAGCCAAGATGCCCTTCAGTGGATGAATGGATAAAAAAGATATGGTTCATATATACAGTGGAGTATTATGCCTCCATCAGAAAGGATGAATACCCAATTTTTACATCAACATGGATGGGACTGGAAGAGATTATGCTGAGTGAATCAAGTCAAGCATAAATAGTCAAGTATCATATGGTTTCACTTACTTGTGGAGCATAAGGAATAACATGGAGGACATTGTGAAATGGAGAGGAGAAGTGAGTTGGGGAAATCGGAGGGGGAGACAAACCATAAGAGACTCTGGACTCTGAGAAACAAACTGAAGGTTTTGGAGGGGAGGGGAGTGGGGGGTTGGGTGAGCCTGGTGGTGGGTATTAAGAAAGTCATGTGTTGCATGGAGCACTGGGTGTGGTGCACAAACAATGAATTTTGGAACACTGAAAAGAAATACAATAAAATGGATATTCCTCAGTCAGCTAGATGCCTTGAAATGATTTTGGTTCTTTAGGCTAAAAAGTGCTGTGATACCTTCTTAAAGTTTGTTTCTTGTTGTGATTTATCCCCTCTAGGAAAATGTATTTGTGTAGAAGAGCAAATGCAGTGTTTTTCTTTTTTAAAAATATAGGTCAATGAAGTTCTGATGATGCTAAAATTAGACCTGACACTGTATGCGCCTATCACAATGTTTTAATTCTATTGAAATAAAGTTTGGCAGAGATTTCTAGAATGGCATTCTTTTCTTTGTAACAGCCAGATTATCGGCACCATTGTTAAAAGTTAATAATTTTTGCCTCTCCAGTGTGTCTGTGATATTGCCCTAGGTATTTGGGAAGAGGACACAGAGATTAATTAGAAAAGTCACATCCCTGTCCTTGCAGCCTACATTTTTTAAGGCAACATCAATATAGTCTCACTAAGAATAAAAGAAACAAGATTGAACAAGATATGGACACATCGATTTCATTTCTTAGTGTCTAAAACATTCACTAAGAGTAATGAGGATTTTACGAAAGAGCATTAACTATTTCAAGCCACAGAGGAGATCTCATGGAAAATAGCTGATGGAATTATGCCCTGAGATGTCTAAATTATCCTGTTGTTTCATCATTTCTTCAACAAATATTTGTTTTTATGTTCCAGGCATTGTTACCAGCACTGGGAGTACAATAGTGGAAAAAAGAAAAGGCAAGGTTCCTGCTTACATGGAAGTTTATGTTATAAAGTAGAAACTAAAAATAAACAAACAAATGAAAGAGATTGCTTAAGATAGTGTTGTTACAAAGAAAACATATGTTGAAGATGAGTTAGTAATGGTGAGCAAGTGAAATTTTAAACATGAATGGAAGCATGAAACTTCACCTTAATAATTTGGAAATGCATTTAAATAAGCACGCTGATAAGAATCAATATGCTAATATTAAATATCATTGGTAAATGAACTTTTAAATGAGATATATTGTATCTACTATCTGAGTAGAAAAAAATCAGTGTTTACTCAGGATTGGCAAGGATTCGGTGAAGCTGGGAACCCCCACACGCCTATTGGCAGATTTCTTCGCAGAAATCTACAAAAGAGTGGCATGATATATTCAAAGTGCTAAAAGGAAAAAAAAACTGCCAACCAAGAATACTTTATCTGGCAAAGTTGTCCTTAAGAAATGAAATAAGGTAAAGATTGTCTCAAACAAAACAAAAGCTGAAAGGATGGTCTGGCCTGCTTAGTTGGTAGAACATATGATTCTTGATCTTGGGGTCATGAGTTCAAACTTCAGGTTGGACATAGAGCTTACTAAAAAAAATATTGAGGGAGTGCCTCACTACTAGACTTGCCTTATAAGAAATGCTGTAAGGAGTTCATGCTGAAATGAAAGGAGGCTAATTAGTAACATGAAAACATATAAAAATGTACTTCACACTGAACCAGTAAGAATATAGTCAAACTCAGAATACTCTAACTGTGATATGGTGGTTAACCACTTATACTAATGCAAATGTTAAAGGACAAGACATTAAAAGTAACTATAGCTAAAATATTTTTAATGACTAAACAATATAAAAAGATGTAATTATGACATCAACAAAATAAAAGGGTGGGAGTAAAAGAGGAGAGTAGAAGGTAAGTTTTTGTATACAATCAATGTTAAGTTATCAGTTTAATGTAGAATACCTATACAATGCTTCATGGAAGACACAAAGCAAGAAACCTACAGTATATATACAAAAGGTCAAGGGAAGGTGATCAAAGCAGACCATGATGGAAAATTATCAATTCACAAAGAAAGACATCAAGAGAGGAATAAAGAAATAAGACAACTACATATAAACCAGAAAACCTTACCTATCAATAATTATTTTAAACATAAATGGGTTAAATTCTCCAATCAAAAGGCATAGATTATCTGGCTCAATTAAAAAAGTAAAACAAAACAAAACAAAACAAAAAACGAAAAAAAGGGGACCGAGCTATATGTTACCTTTAAGAAAGTCACTTCAGCTTTAAGGACAGACATAGGCTCAAAGTGAAGGGAGATAAAAGACATTTCATGCAAAGAGAGCAGGGATAGCAAACTTTATTAGACAAAACATACTTTAATTCAAAAGTTGTAATGAGACAAAGAAGGTCATTGTGTGATATAAAAGCATCAATTCATCAAGGAGATATAATAATTATAAATACAGATGCACCCAACATCAGAGCACCAAAATATATTAAATAAATACTAACAGATCTGAAGGGAGAAAAAGACAAAAATACAGTAATAGTAGGAGATGTCAAAACTCCACTTTCCACAGTTGATATATCATCCAGACAGTGTATCAATAAGGAAATGTTGGGTTCGAGTTACACTCTAGGCCAAATGGGTTGAACAGACATGTGCAGAACATTCCAGATAACAACTACAGAATTCATAGTCTACTCAAACACAACAGAACATTCTCCAGGAGAATATGTTAGGGCAAGTCTTAGCAAATTTAAGAATTCTGAAATCATACCAAGTACCTTTTCCAAAAATAATGGTATGAAGCAAGAATTCAAAAATAAGTGCACTCCTGGGTATTTACCCCAAAGATACAGATGTAGTGAAAAGAAGGGCCATCTGTACCTCAATGTTTATAGCAGCAATGGCCACAGTTGCCAAACTGTGGAAAGAACCAAGATGCCCTTCAACGGATGAATGGATAAGGAAGATGTGGTCCCTATACACGATGGAGTATTATGCCTCCATCAGAAAGGACGAATACCCAACTTTTGTAGCAACATGGACGGGACTGGAAGAGATTATGCTGAGTGAAATAAGTCAAGCAGAGAGTCAATTATCATGTGGTTTCGCTTATTTGTGGAGCATAACAAAAAGCATGGAGGACATGGGGAGTTAGAGAGAAGGTGTTTGGGGTAAATTAGAAGGGGAGGTGAATCATGAGAGACTATGGTCTCTGAAAAACAATCTGAGGGGTTTGAAGTGGTGGAGGGGTGTGAGTTTGGGGTACCAGGTGGTGGGTATTATAGAGGGCACGGATTGCATGGAGCACTGGGTGTGGTGAAAAATTAACGATACTGTTATGCTGAAAATAAATAAATGGAAAAAAAATAAGTGAACAATTGGAAAATTCACATATATGTGCAAATTAATCAGCACACTCCAGAACAAACAGAGTCAAAGGAGTCAAAAGGGAAATCTCATTGATCTCCTTGTAGCTTTGATTTGCATTTCCCTGATGATGAGTGATGTTGAGTATATTTTAGTTTGTCTGTTGGCTATCTGGATGTTTTCTTTGGAGAAATGGCTGTTCATGTCTTTTGCCCATTTTTAATTGGATTATTTATTTTGGGGGAGTTGAGTTGTATACGTTCTTTATATATTTTAGATACTAACCCTCTATCAGGTAAGTCTTTGCAAATATCTGCTCCCATTCTGTAGGTTGACTTTATTTCTGTTGATTGTTTCCTTCACTGTTCAGAAGCCTTTTATTTTGGTGTAGTTCTAATAGTTAATTTTTGCTTTTGTTTCCTTTGCCTCAGGAGACATACCTAGAAAGAAGTTGCTACAATTAATGTCCAAGAGGTTACTGGCTATGTTCTCTTCTAGGATTTTTATGGTTTCAGGTTTCATATTTGTGTCTTTAATCCATTTCAAATTTATTTTTGTGTATAGTGTAAGAAAGTGGCCCAGTTTTATTCTTTTGCATGTAGCTGGCCAGTTTTCTCAACACCATTTGTTGAAGAGACTGTCTTTTTCCTATTGATAGTCTTTCCTGCTTTGTCAAAGATTAATTGACCCTATAGTCATGTGTTTATTTCTGGTTTTTCTATTGTATTCCATTGACCTGTGTGTCTATGTACCATTGGTACCTATGTGTCACAGGTCTATATACCATTCTTTTTTGATCACTACAGGTTTGTAATATAACTTGAAGTCTTGAATTGTGATACCTCCAGCTTTGCTTTTCTTTTTCAAGATTGCTTTAGCTATTTGTGGTCTTTTGTGGTTCCATGCAAATTTTAGAATTATTTGTTCAAACTCTGTGAAAACTGCTGGTAGTATTTTGATAGGGATTTCATTAAATGGGTAATATAGACATTTTAATAATACTTGTTTTTCCAATCTATGAGCATGGAATGTCTTTCCATTTCTTTGTGTCTTCAATTTCTTTCATCAGTGTTTATTTCAGAGTACAGGTCTTTTACCTCTTTGGCTATGTTTATTCCTAGGTATCTTACTGTTTTTGGTGCAATTGTAAACAGGGTTGATTTCTTAATTTCTCTTTCTGCTGCTTCATTATTGCTGTATAGAAATGCAACAGATTTCTGTATGTTGATTTTGTATTCTGTGACTACTGAATTCGTTTGTCAGTTCTAGCATGGTTTTGGTGGAGTCTTTCAGGTTTCCTTTATAGGGTATCATGTCATCTGCAAATAGTGAAAGTTTAACTTCTTCCTTGTCAATCTGGATACCTTTTATTTCTTTCCAATGTCTGATTTTTGTGGCTAGGAATTCCAGTACTATTTTGAATAACAGTGGTGAGAGTGGACATCCCTGTCTTGTTTCTGACCACAGAGTATGAAAAGCTCTCAGTTTTCTCCCCATTTAAGATGATACTAGCTGTGAGATTTTCAAATATAGCCTTTATTATGTTATGTTCACTCTAAATCTTTGTTGAGGGTTTTTATCATGAATGGATGTTGTACTTAAAATGCTTTTTCTGTGTCTATTGAAATGATCATATGATGATCATATGATCATATGATCATTCTTTTAATAATGTGATATATCACATTGATTTGTGAATGTAGTATCACCCTTGAAACCCAGGAGTAAATCCTACTTGATCATGGTGTGTGATTTTTTAATGTATTGTTGGATTTGGTTTTGTAATATTTTGTTGAGGATTTTGCATCTCTGTTCATTCAGAGACATTGGCCTATAGTTCTCTAGTTCTCTCTCTCTTTTTTAAAATTGTGTCTTTTTCTGGTTTTGTTTTCAGGGTAATGCTGGTCTCATAGAATGAATTTGGAAATTTTCTTTCCTTTTCTATTTTTTGGAATAGTTTGAGAAGTATAGGTATTAACATATATTTATTAACACTTCTTTAAATGTTTGGTAGAATTTTCCTATGAAACCATGTGGTCTTGGACTTTTGTTTGTGGGGAGTTATTTTTTTACTGATTCAATTTATTTCCTGGTTATCAGTCTTCTTAAATTTTCTGTTTCTTCCTGTTTCAGTTTTTATAATTTTTCCATTTCTAGGAATTTATCCATTTTTTCTAAGTTGTCCAGTTTGTTGGCATATAGTTTTTCATAATATACTTTAACTTTTTTTTTTGTATTTCTGTAGGTGTTGGTTATTTCTTCTCTCTCATTTGTGATTTTATTTGGGTTCCTTCTTTTTTCTTTTTAATGAGTTTAGCTGGAAGTTTATCAATTTTATTTATTTATTTTTTCAAAGAACCAGGTTCTGGTTTCATTGATCTGTTTTATTGTTTTTTTTTAAGTTTCTATATTATTTATTTCTGCTGTAATCTTTATTATTTCCTTCTTTTTGCTAGCTTTAGACTTCATTTTTTTGTTTTTTTTTCTAACTCCTTTAGGTATAAGGTTAGGTTGTTTATTTGAGAGATTTCTTGCTTCTTGAGATAGTCCTGTATTGCTATATACTTCCCTCTTGAAGCCACCTTTGCCACATCCCAAAGGTTTTGGACCATTGTGTTTTCATTTTCATTTGTTTCTATATATTTTTTATTTTCTTCTTTCTTTATTAATTGACCCACTCATTGTTTAGTAGCATGTATTCGTGGTCTTTCCGGATTTTTCTTGTGTTTGACTTTTAATTTCATAGTGCCATGCTGCATGATATGACTTTGATCTTCTTGAATTTGTTGAGGCCTGTTTTGCGGCCCAATGTGTGATCTATTCTGGAGAATGTTCCATGTGCCCTTGAAAAGAGTGTGTATTCTGCTGTTTTATGATGGAAAGTACTGAATATATCTGTTAAGTCCTGGTCTGGTGTGTCATTCAGAGCCATTGTCTTAAGAAGGAAGTTTATAGTTATAAATACCTGCCTTAAAGATGACCTCAAATAAACAATTTTATACCTCAGGGAAGTAGAGGGGCACCTGGGTAGCTCAGCTGTTAAGCATCTACCTTCGGCTCAGGTCATGATCTCCAGGTTCTGGGATTGAGCCCCACATTGGGCTCTCAGCTCAGCAAGAAGTCTGCTTCTCCGTCTCTTTCTGCCCCTCCTAGCCTGCTCATGTTTGCTCTCTCTCTAATAAATAAATAAATAAATAAATAAATAAATAAATAAATAAATGAAATCTTTTTAAAAATTAGGAAAAGAAGAACATGCTAAGTCCAGAGTTAGCAGAAGGAAGGAAATAACAAAGATCAGAGAAGAAATAGAGGCCAGAAACAAAATAGATAAAGATCAACAAAATCCTACTATGTGTGACAACATGGATGGAGCTTGAGAACATTATGCTAACTGAAATAACTCAGAGAAAGACAAATATTGATTGATCTTATTGATATATGGAATCAATCCAAAAAAGCTGAACTCATAGAAACAGAGTGGTAGTTACCAGAGACTGGGGAGTGGGGAATGTGGGGAGATGTTGGTCAAAGGGACAAACTTCCACTTATAAGATGCGTATGTTCTGGAGATCTAATATATAGCACAGCGACTACAATTAAGAATATTGTATTATATATTTGAGATTTGCTAAGAGTAAATCTTAAATGTTCTCAACACACACACACACACACACAGATAATTATATGAGGTGATGGAAGTGTTAACTAACCTTATCATGGTAATTATTCAGCAATATATACCTGTATCAAATCATCCTATTATATACCTGAAACTTTTATAATGTTATATGTCTATTATATCTCAAGAAAGCTCGAAATAAAAAGAGAATTTAGTGAAACTGGTACTTTTAGTGGTGGTGGTATAAACTGATATAACTCTTTTGGGAACTAAATTGCCAATATTAATTAAGCCATAAAATATACATGCCTTTTGACCCAGAAATTTTGTTACTAGCAATGTAATCTAAGTAAATCAAAAATAAAAAAGAAAATATCTAAGTCCAACTATGTATATTGCTACATTGTTTGTAACAGGAAAAAATGGATCATGTCTGAGATGTCCAACCAGAAGAAAAAGGGTAAGTAAAAATTATAGCACATCTCTACTGAATATTTGAATATTGTACAGTTATTAAGTATGGTGATTAATGACATTTTGGCACTAGGCCTGTAATTTAGAAAGTTTTAAATATGAGCTGACCCAGTGACATTTTTTTAAGATTTTATTTATTTATTTGACACAGAGAACGATATCACAAGTAGGCAGAGAGACAGGCAGAGGGAGAGGAGCGGAAGCAGGCTCCCTGCTGAGCAGAGAGCCCGATGCGGGGCTCTATCCCAGGATCGTGGGATCATGACCTGAGCCAAAGGCAGAGGCTTAACCCACTGAGCCACCCAGGTGCACCCCCCCGACATTTTAATGGCATATAATATGTTCCAAATTCAGCACATGAAAATTATCTTCTCTAACTCCCATTTTAGTCATCCATAAGCAACATATGTTCCCCCTTTGTTCCTTGTAATGATTAATGGCACCACTGTCCACTCAGGCACCTAAGCCAGAAACTTGAGAATTATTTTCAATTCTGTCTTTGTTGCTCATAATCGATCAGACATCTATACTTCTTACAATGCACACTTTTTTCTTTGCATCAACTTTGAATCAGGCTTTCATTGTATCTCCACAAAACTTTAAAAAATAGTCTTTTTTTTTTTTTAGTTTCCCAATCTAGGCTTTCATTCTCCAGTTCTTCAAAAAATCTCCTATCAATCCTTGTACCAAAATATAAACTTGATTATGCCATTCCCTAGTTCAAAATCCTTCAGTGACTTCTCATTCCCTGTAAGAGATTTTCTTGGTACATTATTCTGATCTCTGCACCTTTTGACTCAAATGCAGGAGCATGCTGAAACTGGATCATACCAGCTTTCTGGAGCCCATTATATGCATCTCTTCCCAATCCTGTGTTCTCTGACAGATGTTGGAAGCTTGAAACTGGCCATAGTGAGAATATTCTATACCATATAAATTGCTCAATCCTATATATCAGGGCTTCCTAGAGAGCTGGTTGTTAATTTATGAGTACACCATTGCCCAACCTGTTTTCCCAGGTTTCTCTCTCATTCTACTTTTCCAGTGAAACCTCTTCCTTGTTCATTCCACTCTTTTCCTTTACTTATCTTTCCTAATTCTTGACCTTTCCTCAATTTGTTCATTTTGTTAGGAATGCTCTCCTCCTACCTCTGGTCCTTACCTATCTATGAAAATCATATCCAAGTCAAATCCTTCATCCATGAATATTATAATATATCCCTCCCAACAATCTCCTTCCATACTCACAGAGTATGGAAAGCAAGTAGAATTTTTGATATTATTTGATGCTTAATTGTCCACATAGCTGCTTCCTTTTTAAGTGTGTGAATACTAGTTCAGCATAAACAGTTAGTTTTATACTTGTCTTGCTTTCTTCCAGCAATTCCAACAGAATGCTTTGTACCATAGAAAGTCATTAGTAATAATAATAATATAATAATAATTAAAATGGACTGAAACAGGATGGCTCATGATCTTGTGGTACAAGTGCTTGAAAATCTTCTAAATGACTTCTGGATCTTTAGAATTATTGAAATAGAACAAATATTCACTTACTAAAACTGTACATTGATTTCTGAATAGAGTCAAATAGCATATATTTCAACTTTTATGATGCAATGGAGTATTAAATATTTTTAGTGAACTTGTTAAAGACTTCTTTATATCACAAAATATTTTTTGTAAACAATTTGGCATTTATCCAGGCTTATATAATTTACTTGGGTCCCTTCCCATTTAAGTTATTATTGACATCTGCATGATATTTAAATAATTTATACTTACCTTTATTCATATTTCCATTTATCTTTGTCATTTTTCTGCATGTGGCTGTCCAATTTTCCCAACACCATTTGTTGAAGAAACTGTCTTTTTTTCATTGGACATTCTTTTCTGTTTTGCCAAAGATTAGTTGACCATAGAGCTGAGGGTCCATTTCTGGGCTCTTTATTCTGTTCCACTGATCTATGTGTGTGTTTTTGTGCCAGTAACATACTGTCTTTTTTCATTTTTTTTTTTTTTTAGTACCATACTGTCTTGATGATGACAGCTTTGTAATATGGTTCAAAGTCTGGAATTGTGATGCCACTAACTTTGGCTTTCTTTTTCAACATTCCTCCGGCTATTTGAGGTCTTTCCTGGTTCCATATAAATTTTACGATTATTTCTTCCATTTCATTGAAAAAAATGGATGGGATTTTGATAGGGATTTCATTAAACATGTAGATTGCTTTAGGTAGCATAGACATTTTCACAATATTTGTTTTTCCAATCCATAAGCATGGAACATTTTTCCATTTCTTTGTGTCTTCCTCAGTTTCTTTCATGAGTACTTTATAGTTTTCTGTGTACAGATTCTTTGCCTCTTTGGTTAGTTTGTTCCTAGGTTTGGGGAGCAATTGTAAATGACATTGACTCCTTAATTTCTCTTTCTTCTGTCTTGTTGTTGGTGTAGAGAAATGCAACTGATTTCTGTGCATTGATTTTATATCCTGACACTTTACTGAATTCCTGTATGAGTTCTAGCAGTTTTGGAGTTGAGTCTTTTGGGTTTTCCACATAAAGTATCATATCATTGGCAAAGAGTGAGAGTTTGACCTCTTCTTTGCTATTTTGGATGCCTTTAATTTCTTTTTGTTGTCTGATTGCTGAGGCTAGGACTTCTAGTACTATGTTGAATAGTGGTGATAATGGACATCCCTGCTGAGTTCCTGGCCTTATGGGAAAAGCTCTCAGTTTTCCCCCATTAAGAATGATACTCTTTTTCATAGATGGCTTTGATGATTTTGAGGAATGTGTCCTGTATCCCTACACTTTGAAGATTTTTGATCAAGAAAGGTTGCTGTACTTTGTCAAATGCTTTTTCAGCATCTATTGAGAGTATCATATGTTTTTTTCTTTTATTAATGTATTGTATCACATTGATTTATTGGTGGATATTGAACCAACCTTGCAGCCCAGGAATAAATCCCACATGGTCATGGTGATGAATCCTTTTAATGAGCTGTTGTATCTTATTATTTTGGTGAGAATTTTTGAATCCATGTCATTAAGGATATTGGTCTATAATTCTCTTTTTCATGGGGTCTTTGTCTGCTATTGGGATCAAGGTAAAGCTGGCCTCATGAAATGAGTTTGGAAGTTTTCCTTCCATTTCTATTTTTTGGAACAATTTCAGGAGAATAGGTATTGTTCTTTAAATGTTTGGTAGAATTCCCCTGGGATGCCGTCTGGCCCTGGGCTCTTGTTTATTGGGAGATCTTTGATGACTGCTTCAATTTCCTTACGGCTTATGGGTCTGTTCAGGTTTTCTATTTCTTCCTGGTTCAGTTTTGGTAGTTTATAGGTTTCTAGGAATGCATCCATTTCTTCCAGATTGTCAAATTTGTTGGCGTAGAGTTGCTCATAGTATGTTCTTATAATTGTTTGTATTTCTTTGGTGTTGGTTTTGATCTCTCCTCTTTCATTCATGATTTTATTTATTTGGGTCCTTTCTTTTTTCTTTTTGATAAGTCTGGCCAGGGGTTTATCAATTTTATTAATTCTTTCAAAGAACCAGCTCCTAGTTTCGTTGATTTGTTCTATTGTTTTTTTGGTTTCTATTTCATTGATTTCTGCTCTGATCTTTATGATTTCCCTTCTCCTGCTGGGTTTAGGGTCTCTTTCTTGTTCTTTCTCCAGCTCCTTTAGATGTAGGGTTAGGTTGTGTATTTGAGACCTTTCTTATTTCTTGAGAAAGGCTTGTGCCACTATATATTTTCCTCTCAGGACTGCCTTTTTTGTGTCCCACAGATTTTGAACTGTTGTGTTTTCATTATCATTTGTTTCCATGAAGTTTTTCAATTCTTCTTTAATTTCCTGGTTGACCCATTCATTCTTTAGAAGGATGGTCCTTAGTCTCTATGCATTTTGATCCTTTCCAAATTTCCTAGTTCATATGCCCCTAGAAATGTATCCATTTCTTCCAGATTGTCAAATTTGCTGGTGTATTGTTGCTCATAATATGTTCTTATTGTTGCTCATAATATGTTCTTATAATTGTATTTCTTTGGTGTTGGTTGTGATCTCTCCTCTTTCCTTCATGATTTTATTAATTTGGGTCCTTTCTCTTTTGTTTTTGAGAAGTCTGGCCAGGGCTTTATCAATCTTATTAATTCTTTCAAAGAACCAGCTCCTAGTTTCTTTGATTTGTTCTACTGTTCTTTTAATTTCTATTTTATTGATTTCTGCTCTGATCTTTATTATTTCTCTTCTCCTGCTGCATTTAGGCTTTCTTTGCTGTTTTTTCTCCAGCTCCTTTAGGTATAGGATTAGGTTGTGTACTTGAGACCTTTCTTGTTTCTTGAGAATGGTTTGTATGACTATATACTTTCCTCTCAGGACCACCTTTGCTGTGTCCCAAAGATTTTGAGCAGTTGTGTTTTCATTTCACTTGTTTCCATGAATTTTTTCTATTCTTCAATTTCCTGGTTGACCCATTCATTCTTTAGAAGGATGCTGTTTTGTCTCCATGTATTTGGGTTCTTTCCAACTTTCCTCTTCTGATTGAGTTCTAGCTTCAGAGCATTGTGGTCTGAAAATATGCAGGGAATGATCCCAATCTTTGGTAGCAGGTAGCAGACCTGATTTGCGACCCAGGATGTGATCTATTCTGGAAAATGTTCCATGTGCACTAGAAAAGAATGTATATTCTTTTGCTTTGGGATGGAAATGTTCTGAATATATCTGTGATGTCCATCTGGTCCAGTGTGTCATTTAAGGCCTTTATTTCCTTGTTGATCTTTTGTTTGGATGATCTGTCCATTTCAGTGAAGGGGGTGTTAAAATCCCTTACTATTATCGTATCATTGTTGATGTGTTTCTTTGATTTTGTTATTAATTGGTTTACATAGTTGGCTGTTCCCGTGTTAGGGGCATAGATAATTAAAATTGTTAGATCTTGTTGGACAGACCTTTTGAGTATGTTATAGTGTCCTTCCTCATCTATTGTAGTCTTTGGCTTAAAATCTAATTTATTTGATATAAGGATTGCCACGCAAGCTTTCTTTTGATGTCCATTAGCATGGTAAATGGTTTTCCACCCCCTCACTTTAAATCTGGAGGTGTATTGCCTCTAAAATTAGTTTCTTGTAGACAGCATATGGATGAGTTTTGGTTTTTTACCCATTCTGATAACCATGTGTCTTTTGATTGGGGCATTCAGCCCATTTACATTCAGGGTAGCTATGGAAAGATATGAATTTAGCCATTGTATTGCCTGTAAGGTGAATGTTACTGTATATTGTCTCCATTCCTTTTTGGTCTGTCACTTTCAGGCTCTCTTTTTACTTAGATGACCTCTTTCAATATTTCCTGTAAGGCTGGTTTGGTATTTGCAAATTCTTTTAGTTTTTGTTTGTCCTGGAAGCTTTTTATCTCTCCTCCTATTTTCAATGACAGTCTAGCTGGATATAGTATTCTTGGCTGCATGTTTTTCTCATTTAATGCTCTGAATATATCATGCCAGTTCTTTCTGGCCTGCCAGGTTTCTGTGGATAAGTCTGCTGCCAATCTAATATTTCTACCATTGTATGTTACAGACTTCTTGCCCCGGGCTGCTTTCAGGATTCTCTCTTTGTCACTAAGTCTCGTAAGTTTCACTATTTGATGATGGGGTGTGGACCCATTTTCATTGATTTTGACGAGGTTTCTCTGTGCCTCCTGGATTTTGATCCTTGTTCCCTTTGCCGTATTAGGGAAGTTCTCTACAATGATTTGCTCCAATATACCTTCTTCTCCCTCTTTCTTCTTCTTCTGGAATCCCAATTATGCTAATATTGTTTTGTCTTTTGGTATCACTTTTCTCTTGAATTCTCCCCTCATGGTCCAGTAGTTATTTGTTTCTCTTTTGCTCAGCTTCTTTATTCTCCATCATTTTGTCTTCTATATCACTAATTTTCTGTTCTGCCCCATTTATCCTAGCAGTGAGAGCCTCCATTCTTGATTGCACCTCATTAATACCTTTTTTTATTTCAACTTGGTTAGATTTTAGTTCTTTTATTTCTCCAGAAAGAGCTTTTATTTCTCCAGAAAGGGATTCTCTAATATATTTCATGCCTTTTCTGATCCCAGCTAGCACCTTGATAATCGTCATTCTGAACCCTAGATCTGACATATTACCAATGTCCGTATTGATCAGGTCCATAGCCATTGGTTCTGCCTCTTGTTTGTTTGTTTGTTTTCTGTGGTTAGTTTTTCTGCCTTGTCATTTTATCAAGATAAGAATGTATGAAGTAGAATAAAATATTAAAATGAGGCAAAGACCCCAGAAAAATGTTTGGAAAGCAAATCAGAAGAGACCCCAAACTGGGGGGAGAAGAAAGGGTGTAAATATATATATATAAAATAACAATAAATATGTATATATATTAGGCTGTATAATATATATACATATATATATTAGACTGGTGAATAGAACAGAGTCACCCACTTGATTTTGGGTGTATTTTGGTCTCTTAGAAGAAACTACCTCCCAAAATTTTAAAGAAAGAAAAACATATATATACAAAAATAAGGGTAAACACAATGAAGGGATGGAATATGACTGTAAAGATGAAAATTTAAAAAGTATTCTAAAAAAGGAATTGATAAGATAAGTTGGTTGGAAAAGGAAAGAAAAAGAAAGTGGAGAGAATTTCCTCATGCTGGGGACGAGATTAAAACCCTGTGCTAGATTTAGGGTATATTTTGATCTATTAGAAGAAATTGTATCCCAAAATTTGTTAGAAGAAAAAAACCCTATACTATACAAAAGTAAAGTGAGATACAATGAACGATAAAATATGACTATAATAATGAAGGTTTAAAAAGATTTTTTTTAGAAAGGTATTGTTAATATAGCAAGTTAAAAAATATTGAAAGAGCAAAGAGGGTAAAAAGAGGAAAGAGGAAAGGTTAAAAAATTAGAATAAGAAAAAAATAAAATTTAAAATATTTAACTTTGCAAATCTTAAAGACCATGTGGAAAAAGCCTTATGCATTACTTTCCCCTAGCTCTGGAGGTCTGCTATTGTCCTTGATAGGTGATCTTGTTCTTGGCTGAATGTTCCTGTTGATTTTCTGGGGGAGGGGCCTGTTGCAGTGATTCTCAAATGTCCTTGCCTGGAACATAATTGCACCAATTGATTTGGTCCCTTGCCAGGGACTAGGCTACATAATCTGTTCAGGTTTGCTCTCGGAGCTTTTTTTCCCTGAATGCTTTCCATAGAGCTCTGGAGGACGGGAATGAAAATGGCAGCCTCCCAGTCTGTGGCCGAAGGAGCCAATAGCTGGTGCCCCACTCCTCAGTGCACCCTCAGAGAAAAGCAGTTAGTCCCTCCCTTCTCCCTGGTCTCCAGCCACACTGAGTTCACCTGGCCTGTAACCAAGCATTTCTATCTCTGGTGCTAGGCACTGTTTAGAGTCTCCAAACCCCGCAGATTCCTGCCATGCTCCTCCTCTGGAGGAGGAAGGTGAGTCTCCCCGGATCTGCCACTTGTGGGGTTCCTGCTCAAAGAACAGTGGCCCGACTGTGCTGCAGATCACAGTTTAAGGTAACCCTGAGCTGAGAGCCCACTCTTCATCTCTGTCTCTTTAGCCGGCTTTCCTGCTCTGATACCTGGGAGGTCTGCCATCCTCAGACACCCCCAATCTTTCTGTGACCCTGTGGGACCTGAGACCACAATGTCCCTGTGAGGGCTCCATCCCCGCTTAGCCTCTGGAGCAATGTCCCCCATGGAGCAGACTTCTAAAATTTCAGATTTTATACTCTGTTGCTCCACCGCTTGCTAGGAGCCGGTCCCTCCTCCTGTGGTCTATCTTCCCATCACTTTGGATTCACTTCTTAGCACGTCCTCCCTTTCAGAAAGTGGTCGATTTTCTGTTCCAAGAATTTCTGCCCTTCTTCTCTTCAATCTCCTGTTGGGTTTGTAGGTCTTCCAAATGGTTTGATAACTATTTAGCTGTACTCCTGTGACCTGATGTCATCTCAGTCTGCTACTCCTCCACTATCTTGACTCTCTCCCTGGTCTGTAAAATTTTTAATGGAAAAGAATTTCAATTACATTATTCCTATAGGAAAATCAACAGGTTCTCATTAACAAAATGAGGTAACAAAATGACTCATTTCATCTACCCAGTGAGAAATACAATTGCTGTATATCCTTTCCCTTTATATGCATATATTTACTCATTCTTTGATCAGTCATTCAATCATTCATCAAATTTATGTGCCAAAAACATTTCTAGGTCTTGGAGATAGACAATTGAATAAAACCAACAAAGTACCTGCACTAATGGAACTTAAACTACAAAGATAGATACAAAAAAATAAATTATGCATATATTTATAAATATTAGATAGTTTTTAAGAGATAAGTCTAATCCAAATAAAGGAATAAAAAATATGGTGATGGAGGTGTTATAATTAAATAAAGTAATCAAGGAAGTCCTGTTTCAGAGGATGACATCAAAGAAGAGGTTTGAATAAAGAGAGAAAGAAGTATATGTAGATATCTGAGGTAAGGGCACAGTAAGCAAAGAGAACATCATCCTGCAAACACAAAAATGAACTTATATTTAAGGAGGCGTAAAAAAAATCAATTATGTTTGGAGCACAGTGAGTGAAGGGGTGAATGATATGAAACAATGTCTGGAATACGCATGGCATCAGAATATATAGTGCCCTGTCTGCCATTTGAAGGATTTTGTACTTTGAATATTAATATAAAGACATTTCAGAGTTTTAAATGGGCATGAAACATAATGTGATATATATTTTTAAAGGGATTGTTTGGTTGGTGTGTAGTCCAAATGTGGGCAAAGTTGAAAGCAGGGTGATAAACCCTCTTTGGATGCATTTTGGAAGTAGAGTTGACAGAATTCAATAACTGGCTGGGCATGGGACATGAGAAGTGCAGGGGAAGTCAAAGATAAATTCTGGTTTTTGGTGAGAACAGCTGGTAAAATGGAGTTGTTGGAGGAGTAGGTTTGAGTAAGAAAATCCTGAATTTGAATTTTGAGCATGTTTATGATGTTTATCAAACATCCAAATGAAAATATTAGCGAGATAGTTGGATATAGGGACACGTATTTGAATGCAGTTTGAATTTCAGCACTAGCTGAAAATAAAAAAATTAAGAATCACAAAAGGATGCAATATAAAGTCATAGGACTCGGTGACTTTACCTAGGGAGGAGGAATAAACAGAGATGATAAAATTTCCTGGGATGAGCCTTGGAACACTCCAACACTTAGAGATCCAGAAGAAATTAGAAGGGAAAAAAAAAGACTAAGGGAAATGGTATGAAGTGGGAGGAAACCAATTTAATATCCTAGAAGCCAATGAAGAAAATATTTTAACAAGGAATTGATCAACTCTATTAAAAGTGTTTAGACTGGCAATTGGATTTGACGATTATGGCACTCATAGATGAAATTTTCAAGATCATTTTACAGTTAGTATGGTTTTTTGCCATGTTATATTTAAATGTGATGATATTTAAATTGGATATAATAAGTAGACATATTAGAGCCATGCAGTTTTGTCAATTGCTTTAGTAGGGTTAGGCAGGCCCCTATTGTATGCTCTTTAAGTGTTTGAAAACAGAGAAATAACTCCATTCATTCAACAAATAATAAGTGCTATATATTCTTCTGAGTGCTGAGGGTGGGGCCGATGCAAATAAGACAAATTTCTTAATGCAAGTAGGTCATATTTTAATGGGTAGAGATAGTCAATGTGCTAAATATATGGTGTGTCAAATGGCAATATATGTTACAGAGAAAAATGAAATGAGAAAAGAGTGTAGTTCGTGCTGGGGTGGAGAAAAGGTTACAGGTTATTTTTTTTTAATTTTTTATTTTTTATAAACATATATTTTTATCCCCAGGGGTACAGGTCTGTGAATCACCAGGTTTACACCCTTCACAGCACTCACCAAAGCACATACCCTCCCCAATGTCCATAATCCCACCCCCTTCTCCCAACCTACAGGTTATTTTTTAAAAATTTTTCCAGCTGTATCAATTGAGAGGACCATGTGGTTCTTGTCTCTTCTCTTATTTCTGTGTTCTATCACATTGATTGATTTACAATAGTTGAACCACCCTTGCATCCCAGGGATAAATCCCACCTGGATGTAATGGATAATCCTTTTAATGTACTGTTGGATCCTATTAGCCAGGATCTTGTTGAGAATTTTGGCATCCATATTCATTAGGGATATTGGTCTGAAATTCTCCTTTTTGATGGGGTCGTTGCCTGGTTTTAGAATCAGTGTAAGGCTGGCCTCATAAAAGGAGTTTGGGTTTTCCTTCTATTTCTATTTTTTTGTAACAGTGTCAGGAGTATAGGTATTACTTCTTCTTTGAATGTTTCATAAAATTCACCAGGGAATCCATCAAGCCCTGAACTCTGTTTTTTGGGAGGTTTTTGATCACTGCTTCAGTCTTGTTACTGGTTATTGGTCTATTCAGGTTGTCAGTTTATTCCTGTTTCAATCTTGGTAGTTTATATGTTTCTAGGAAAGCTTAGTTTATTGGCATATAGTTGTTGATAATAAATTCTGATGATTGTTTCTATTTCTTTGGTGTTAGTTGTGATCTTCCCTTTCATGTATAATTTTATTAATTTGGGTCCTTTCTCTTTTCTTTTGGATAAGTCTGGCCAGTATTTTATCGATCATAATTCTTTCAAAGAACCAAATCCTAGTTTCATTGATCTTCTTTACTGTATTTCTGGTTTCTAATTCATTGATCTCTGCTCTAATCCTAATTATTTCTCTTCTAATGCATGGCGTAGGCTATATTTGTTGTTTTTTCTCCAGTTCTTTAAGGTGTAAAGTTAATTTGTGTATTTTGAATTTTCTGGGTTTTTTTAGGGGGGGGTGGGGCTTGGATGGCTATATATTTCCCCCTTAGAACCACCTCTGCCATACCCTATAGGTTTCAGACTGATGTGTTTTCATTCTCGTTGGTTTCCATGAATTGTTTAAGTTCTTCTTTGATTTCCTGGTTGACCCAAACATTCTTAAGCAGGATATTCTTTAGCTTCCAAGTGTTTGCATTTCTTCGAATTTTTTTCTTCTGATTGAGCCCCAGTTTCAAAGCATTTGGCAAAATACATCATTCTTTCCTGATTAAAACTCTTCGTAGTGTAGGGATAGAGGGAACATTCCTAAATTTCATATAAGCCACCTATAAAAGGCCCACAGCAAGTATCATTCTCAAGGGAAAAGCTAAGAGTCTTTCCCTTAAGATCAGGAACACAACAGGGATGTCTGCTCTTGGCACTACTGTTCAACATAATACTGGATGTCCTAGCAACAGCAATCAGACAACAAAAAGGAATAAAAAGTATTCAAATTGGCAAAAAAGAAGTAAAACTCTCTCTCTTCACAGATGATATAATACTTTATGTGGAAAACCCAAAAGACTCCACCCCCAAATTATTAGAATTCATACAGCAATTCAGGAGTGTGGCAGGATACAAAATCAATGTACAGAAATCAGTTCCTTTCCTACACACTAACAATGTAACTGTAGAAAGAAAAATTGGTAATTGATTCCATTTAAAATAGCACCAAAAACCCTAAGATATCTTGGAATAAACCTAACCAAAGAGGTAAGTGATCTATACTCTAGAATATACAGAATATTTATGAAGGAAGTTGAAGAAGACACAAGGTTGGAAAATATTCTGTGCTCATGGATCAGAAGAATAAACACTTAAGATGTGTGTGTTGCTGAGAGCCATCTATACTTTCAGTGCCATCCTGATCAAAATACCAATGGTATTTTTTCACAGTGCTGGAACAAATAATCCTAAAATCTGTATGGAACCAGAAAAGACCCTGAATCACCAAGGAAATGATGAAAAAGAAAAACAAACCTGGGGCATCACATTGCCTGATTTCAAGTTATATTACAAAGCTGTGGTCAACAAGATAGGATGGTTTTGGCACAAAAACAGACACATAGACCAATGGAATGGAACAGAATGGAGAGCCCAGATATGGACCTTCAACTCTATGGTCAACTAATCTTTGACAAAGTGGGAAAAAATATCAATGAAAAAAGACAGTCTCCTTAATAAATTGTGCTGGGAAAATTGGACAGCTATATACAGAAGAATGAAACTTGACCATTCTCTTACACATACACAAAGATAAAGTCTAAATGGGTGAACGACCTCAATGTGAGACAGGAATCCATCAAAATCCTGGAGAATGTGGGCAGTAACATTTTTTACATTGGCCACAGCAACTTCTTTCAAAAAATATCAACAAAGGCAAGGGAAACAAAAGTGAAAATGAACTTTTGGGACTTCATTAAGATCAAAAGCTTCTGACATACAAATGGCTATCAGACACATGAAAAAATGTTCATCATCACTAATCATCAGGGAAATTCAAGTTAAAACCACATTGAGATACCACCTTACACCAGTTAGAATGGCCAAAATTAGCAAGACAGGAAACGTGTGTTGGAGAGGATGTGAAGAAAGGGGAACTCTCTTACACTGTTGGTGGGAATGCAAGTTGGTGCAGCCACTTTGGAGAATAGTGTGGAGATTCCTTAAGAAATTAAAAATAGAGCTTCCCTATGACCCTGCAATTGCACTCCTGGGTATTTACCCCAAAGATACAGATGTAGTGAAAAGAAGGGCCATCTGTACCCCAATGTTCATAGCAGCAATGGCCACAGTTCCCAAACTATGGAAAGAGTCAAGATGCCTTTCAATGGACGAATGGATAAGAAAGATGTGGTCCATATACACTATGGAGTATTATGCCTCCATCAGAAAGGATTAATACCCAACTTTTGTAGCAACATGGATGGGACTGGAAGAGATTATGCTGAGTGAAATAAGTCAAGCAGAGAGAGTCAATTATCATATGGTTTCACTTATTTGTGGAGCATAACAAATAACACAGAGGACATGGGGAGATGGAGAGGAGAAGGGAGCTGAGGGAAATTGGAAGGGGAGATGAACCATGAGAGACTATGGACTCTGAAAAACAATCTGAGGGTTTTGAAGGGGCGGGGGGTGGGAGGTTGGGAGAGCCAGGTGGTGGGTATTGGGGAGGGCACGTATTGCATGGAGCACTGGGTGCGGTGCATAAACAATGAATTCTGTTACACTGAAAAGAAATTAGAAAAAGAAAAAGAAACAAAGCAAGCATTAAAGGGGAAGAAAATAAAAGAGAGAGGCAAACCAAGAAAAGATCTCTTAAGTTTGGAGACCAAATGGATGGTTACCAGAAGGGAGGTGCGTGGGGGGAATGGGTTAAATAGGTGATGGGGGATTAAGGACTGCACATGTGATGAGCACTGTGGGTTGTATGGACAAATCACTATATTATACACCTGGAACTAATAACTATATAACTATAATAACTAATAACACTATATTATACACCTGGAACTGTATGTTAACTAAGTGGAATTTAATGCAATATTTTTTTAAAAATTGCAAGTTCAATAATGAATAAAGCTTGTTCAACTTAAAAAAAAAAAAAAAAGAAGGTGGGCTCTGGAGCTAAGCAACTTGGGCAAAACTGTAGTTAGGCCGGTTACACACTATGTGAAGAAACTACTTAATTTTTCTGTACATGTGTTTTATCTTTTTAAAATCACAACAATGTTTTAAGGAGTAAATTAATTGTTATTTAGGTAACACTTCAAATAATTCCTGGCACATAGGAAGTTCCATTAATTTAATGGCTCTTAATTTGATTTTTACACTTAAATTCTTAGCTAGTTTTAGGACTCTTACATCCATTATAATTTAATCAATGCAAACCCCTGTGTTTACTGCTCTATCCCTTAAGACCCTTCATATAGTACATGCTCAGTAAATATGTGCTCAATAAATGAACTTAATTTTGCAGAGAAAAAAAAAACATCAAAAGCTTCTGCATAGAAAAGGAAACAGTCAACAAAACAAAGAGGCAACCAATGGAATGGGAGAAGATATTTGCAAATGATGCTACAGATAAAATGCTTATGTCTAAGATCTATAAAGAACTTCTCAAACTCAACACCCCCCCAAAAAAATAAGCCAAAAATGGTCAGAAGACATGAACAGACACTTCTCCAAAGAAACATACAAATGGCTAGCAGACACATGAAAAAATGTTCATCATCATTAGCCAACAGGGAAATGCAAACCAAAACCACATTGAAATACCACCTTACACCATTTAGAATGGCAAAAATTGACAAGACAAGAAACAACAAATGTTGGAGAAGTTGTGAAGAAACGGGAACCCTCTTACATTGTTGGCAGGAATGCAAGTTATTATAGCCACTTTGCAAAACAGTGTGGAGTTTCCTCAAAAAATTAAAAATAGAGCTATCCTATGACCCAGAAATTGCACAACTGGGTATTTACCCCAAGAATACAGATGTAGTGAAAAGAAGAGCCATCTGTACCCCAATGTTTATAGCAGCAATGGCATGGTCGCCAAACTGTGGAAGGAGTTGATATGCCCTTCAGGAGATGAATGGACAAAAAAGATATGGTCCGTATATACAATGGAATATTACCCAGTCATCAGAAAGGTTGAATACCCAGCTTTTGCATCGACATGGATGGAACTGGAGGAGATTATGCTAAGTGAAGTACATCAAACAGAGAGGACAGTTATCATATGCTTTCACTTGTTTGTGCAATATAAGGAATAGCATGGAGGAGATTAGGAGAAGGAAGGGAAAAATGAAAGAGGGGAAATCAGAGGTGGAGACAAAGCATGAGAAAGTATAGACTCTGGGAATCAAACTGAGGGTTTTAGAGGGGAGGGGGTTTAGGGGATGGGTTAGCCCAGTGATGGGTATTAAAGAGGGCCTATATTGCATGGTGCACTGGGTGTTATATGCAAACAAGGAACCATGGAACACTACATCAACATTATTGGTGCACCTGGGTGGCTCAGCCCATCAAGTGTCCTCCTTCAGTTCGGGTGATGATACCGTCCTGGGATCCTGGGATCCTGGGATCAGGAACCCTGTGTCAGACTCCCTCCATCTCCCTCTGCTCCTCTCCATGCTTGTGCTCTTTCTCCCTCACTATCAAAGAAATAAAATCTTTAAATGAATAAACAACAAAAAGTAAATTCTCATTATTACTTGTTTTTAGTAATTTGATTATAATATACCTTGATGTGACTCTCTTTAGGTTTATTTTCCTTGGAGTTCATATTTCTTAGATCTGTGAATGTATAATTCTCCTCAAATATAGAAAATTTCTAGGCATAATTACAGTTTGATATTGTTTTACAGTTCAGTGATGCTCTATTCATATTTATAATTCATTCTTTTTTTCTCTATGTGCCTTAATTTGGATAAATTCTATTGTCATAGCTCCAAACCCACTGATATCTCCTTTTGCAAGTCTAACTTGCTAATAATTATATCCAGCATTTTAAAAATTTCACATATTTTGTATCTCTACAAGTTCCATTGGGTACATTTTTCCTCTTCTCCTCTTTGTTCCTATTTAGCAACACCCTATTTCTGTCTACCATCTTGAGCACATGAGGCCTATATACTAATATACACATATTAGTTATTTTGTTGTCTCCTTCTGCTAGTTCTACCATCTTTGTTGTTTTTGGATTTGTTTCTATTGGTTGATATTTTTTCTCCTCATTATAATGGATTATATTTTCCTGCTCCTTTGCACCTTTGAGAAATTTTCTTTTTAGATACTAGAATTTGTTGCAATTTAAAAACAGTTCAGTTTTATTCTGACTTGCACTTTAGTTACTTTGAATCAATTAGGTCAGTTCAAGGCTTGATTTTAACTTGTTAGGTATGTTCCAGAGCAACATTTTTTTTTTTCAGAGCAACTTTTAATCTAGAGATAATATAGCCTCACTACTAAGGTGATAGCATTCTGAGGATTCAACCAATATATGATCCATATATTCCATATATTACAAAATCTTTTCCCTCTGTTTGTGGGAGAACGAACTGTTCCTAGATGTGTGTAGACTTTAGTAACTGCCCTGCCTAGTCCCTTCTGCTTGTTCCATTCAAAACCTCAGGTAATTTCCTATATGCAAACATAGTTCAGTACTCAGCCAAGGACCTGAGGATCCCCTCTGTGTAAATCCAGAGACCCTTCTTTCTTTTTGTGCAGCTCCTTATTCTCCAGTAGTACGTCCCACAAATTTTTGCCTCTTTGGTCTTCCCAGGTTTCTACTTATATCTTTTTGACTCAGGATTACTGCGGGCTCTGATTGGGTTCTCCCTCCCTGAGATGTAGCCTACAAAGGGCTACAGGGAAATAAGCTGGTAAAATAATAGTGCTTATCTGTTGTCCTTCTGTCAGGGATACTACTCCTGTTTGTTGTCCAATACCTGAAACCCTTGCTTTATATTTTTTTCTGGTTTCCTATTGCTTAAAGCAGGAGGGTCAATCCAATTCTTATTACTTCATCTTGACCAACATTTAGGTTTTGAGATCCCTCTGGGTGCGGCTATGTGGAGAGTAGACTGAAAAGGGGCAACAGGGAGACCAATTAGGAAGCTACTATGCAAAAATTCCACTAGATAACATGATGGCTTGGATATGGGTGGCCCAGGGTGGATTGAGGGGCATGGTCACAGTTTGGATATACTTTGAAGGTAGAGGCAATAGGATTTCCTTACAGAGTAAGTGTGAGTTATGAGATATAGAGAGGAATCAAGAAAGACTAAAATGTTAACATTTACTTTCTCATTTATTTCATGGTTATTAGTTTGCTTGATTTTCTAGCTCTCTAACTTCAGTCACCTGCTTTCTTAAAATATTGTCCATTTGACTGAGATTTTGAAATGTATTTCCATATAGTTATAAATATTCTTGGGGCACCTGGGTGGCTCAGTCTTTAAGCATCTGCCTTCCACACAGGTCATGATCCCAGAGTCCTGGTATGGAGCCCTGCATTGGGCTCTCTGCTCAGCGGGAAGCCTGCTTCTCCCTCCCCCACTCCCCCTGCTGTGTTCCCTTTCTTGCTGTGTCTCTCTCTGTCAAATAACAAATAAAATCTTTAAAAAAAAATCCTTTACTTCTTCAAATCCCTATGTAAATATACCCACTTTTTTATTTCTAAAAATGTATAGTTTTTTTTCTTTTTCTTGTATTTTCAACTGGATTGCCAGAGGTGTGACTATTTTTTTTATTGAAGTATAATTGACAAATAATAATCTATTAATTTCATGTGTACAACATGGTGATTCAAGATTTATATACATTATGAACTGAATCACTACAATAAGTCTAGTTACTGTCACCATACAAAGTCAATACAATATTATTGACTGCATTCTCTGTGCTGTACATGACATGCTCATGAATTATTTATTTTATAACTTGAAGTTTGTACCTTTTGATCCTCCAAAAATCTTATTTTAATCAAGTCTACACATGCAGCTAGTGGATATTACTATTTTAACTCAAATCTGTCACACGGAAAAGTTACTAATTGCAATAGAATCAGGATTCCACAATATGATGTGGGAAAATTCATCACAGTTATATAGCCAGTAAAATTGTGTCTTATCAATGCATAGATTCATTCTAGAAATGTTTTTTTATTTTTTTATTTATTTTTTTTAAAGATTTTTATTTATTTATTTGACAGACAGAGATCACAAGTTGGCAGAGAGGCAGGCAGAGAGAGAGAGAGGAGGAAGCAGGCTCCCTGCTGAGCAGAGAGCCAGATGTGGGCCTTGATCCCAGGACCCTGAGATCATGACCTGAGCCGAAGGCAGAGGCTTTAACCCACTGAGCCACCCAGGCGCCCTAGATATGTTTTTTTTAAAGATTTTATTTATTTGACAGACAGAAATCACAAGTAGGCAGAGAGGCAGGCACAGAGAGAGGGGGAGGCAGGCTTCCCGCCGAACAGAGAGCCCGATGCGGGGCTTGATCCCAGAACCCTGGGATCATGACTTGAGCGGAAGGCAGAGGCTTTAACTCACTGAGTCACCCAGGCACCCCTAGAAATGTTTTTGAGCTAACTCTATATTCAGAATTTTGGAAGAGAAGGGCAGCAAAAACAAAAATCTTCTATGCGTATAGCACTTTGTAGTTTCTACAATGAACATTCACATTATTTTCTTTGATTATCTTAACTACAACATGAAAAAACCCATCAGTGTTTTTACAGGGTAGAAAATACAACTCAGAATGGTAAATTCCTTTGCCTAATATCATATTTAGTAAATGCCAAAGCCAATGCTCTTTTCCCCCCAATGATATTCTGCTTTTTGTCTAAGGGCATTAGGTATATGTTGATGTGTGTATGTATGTGGGGTGGGGTGGTGAAGTGTTTGTAGTTATTTTTATTTTCCTTCTGTTTTTGCCATTAAATTTGGATTGATATTATGGCTTATAGAGCCACAGTAAGGATGAAAATAAAAAGTGTCTGATGTAGTATAACATAATTTTCATGTATTATACCCTCCCGAAATCTCTACTTTGTTTTCATTTTTTATTTAAAAAACTTACCTATCCTAAAATGCTTTTTGAATATTAAATTGATAATTAGGTATAATGAAGCTATTTGTCATGAAGTTGGAGTAATTTAAAATAATTATTTAAACTTCCACTTTATATGTGTTTATTTCCCCATAGATCTGAATGGGGATATTTGTAAGTGAAATGAAAAGAACACAAATTATTTTGAAGCATATTAAACTAAAATATGATTCTGATGACAGAGAACAGTGTAAAATAAAAGGAGAAGAAAGAACTGCTTGATTTTTATCAGCCCTCTGTATACAGTTGTTCTTATTAAGTATTGGAAAAGAGTGATCTAGGCATAGGACTGGATATCATACATCCACAGGTGTGGTAATGAATCAAAATTTAAAAGAAACTTTTTATAAAAAATATCTTTTGAAATGACAGCACTCTTGTATCCAAAGGCACAGTTTGTTTTCCATGCTTATTTTCTGGTTGTTGAAGTTCAGAATTTCTACATAAGACTAATTCAATAGCAATTTTAATTTATGAAAAAAATGCTATATACCAGACAGATACTGCTTCCTATTCAGCCATCACATAGACGATTTTTATGCTATCACAAGACATCAAACAATAAAATCACTGTAGTATATTTTAGAAAAGACAGATAACATACTGGAATCTGTGAGTCGGAGAATACAGTTTGCAGAGGGCAAAGCATTTTACAAGGATTCTCATATATTTTCATGCCAGTCTAAGGGTGTTTCCACAAAGTAAAACACATGACCCTTATTTTATATTGTGCCATGTATATCTGGCTTATGTTTAGTTTCACGAAGAGACCAAAGTGACCAAAAATTCTTTGTATTGGACACAGAGATATTAGTGAGAATCTTTTTTTTTTAAAGAGTTTATTTATTTTAGAGAGAGAGAGATCACAAGTAGGCAGAGAGGCAGACAGAGAGAGAGGGGGAAGCAGGCTCCCTGCTGAGCAGACAGCCTGATGTGGGGCTCTATCCCAGGACCCTGGGACCATGACCTGAGCCGAAGGTAGAGGTTTTAACCCACTGAGCCACCCAGGCGCCCCTATTGAGAATCTTTTAATTGAAAAGTTTTGCTATTCCAGGACAGTAAACAAGACCCACTCACTTACATATTCAGTAGCTGGAAGCCAGTATATTTTGCAAACCCTAAGAGGAGATTGATTTACATAATGATGGCTATCATACCACTAACTATTTTAACTGAGATGACTACTTTGCATTAGATCAAGCATAGAGAATAATCAGTCAGTCTTCCTAGCACCATGTCACAGCTGGAGGGATGATAGGTAACAGTTTTCTGAAACATTTCATTAGGCTAATTTCTATTATAAACAGATTCCTGGAAACACACATGCACATGCGCATCCAAACACACACACACACACACTTCACTTTTTAAAAAAAAAATTACATTTACCTCAACTTGCCTGTGCTTTTGCCAATAATTCTACTGGCTGGTCTGTGGGGGATGTTTGCAAAAATATTTGCATTTCCCTCCTGTCCCCTTCCAAACCTTTGTTTCACCACAATTATGAAGAGAACAAATGTTCACATTTTCCAAAGGTTTACCATTTTCAAGAAAAACACAAAAGCTCAACTGCAATGAGTGTTCACTTGCTGGGAGGGAGCCAAATACAAACAGATGTTTAGTTTTTATGCGTTGAACTTTTTTGTTTCTGGGCTTGCTACTTAGAAGAACACATTTTGTTTCTAGACATGAATTGATTCCTAGCATCAGAATTCTGCATCATGAAAGGGAGAATTAACCAGCCATATTCTGGCTTATCCAGAAGGTAGTGCACTTCCTGATGTTTGAGATTTTAAGAACAAATTTTTGTGTCCTCCCAAGTGGCTATAGACAGAGCAGCCTTAGATAGGAGGCCTAGATCCTACTTGTGTGACCATGAATAATCATCTGTTTCTCTCTAAGTCTTAGTTTCTTGTGTGTATGAGAAGAGATACCATTTAAGATTAAGTAAGTTTAAATAAAGCCTTAATATTCATGGGGAAAATATTGACAGTTTAAAGTTTGTTAGAAATAAATTCTTTTTTTTCAACCTTTAATTTTTTTTTATTTTTTTAAACATATAATGTATTATTTGCTCCAGGGATACAGGTCTGTGAATCACCAGGTTTGCACATTTCATAGCACTCACCATAGCACATACTCTCCCTCCCCAATGTCTATAACCCCACCAAACTCCCTCTACCCTCTCCCCCCTGCAACCCTCAGTTTGTTCTGTGAGGTTAAGAGTCTCTTATGATTTGTCTCCCTCCTGATCCCATCTTGCTTCATTTATTCTTTTCCTACCCCCCAAACTCCTCAGGTTGCATCTCCACTTCCTCATATCAGGGAGATCATATGATAGTTGTCTTTCTCTGATTGATTTATTTTGCTAAGCATAATACCCTCTAGTTCCATCCACGTCATGGCAAATGGCAAGATTTCATTTCTTTTGATGGCTGCATAGTATTCCATTGTATATATATACCACATCTTCTTGATCCATGCATCTGTTGATGGGCATCTAGGTTCTTTCCATAGTTTGGCTATTGTGGACATTGCTGTTATAAACATTCGGGTGCACGTGCCCCTTTGGATCACTACGTTTGTATCTTTAGGGTAAATACCCAGTAGTGCAATTGCTGGGTCATAGGGCAGTTCTATTTTCAACATTTTGAGGAACCTCCATGCTGTTTTCCAGAGTGGCTGCACCAGCTTGCATTCCCACCAACAGTGTAGGAGGGTTCCCCTTTCTCCGCATCCTCGCCAGCATCTGTCATTTCCTGACTTGTTTATTTTAGCCATTCTGACTGGTGTGAGGTGATATCGCATTGTGGTTTTGATTTGTATTTCCCTGATGCCGAGTGATATGGAGCACTTTTTCATGTGTCTGTTGGCCATCTGGATGTCTTCTTTGCAGAAATGTCTGTTCATGTCCTCTGCCCATTTCTTGATAGGATTATTTGTTCATTGAGTATTGAGTTTGCTAAGCTCTTTATAGATTTTAGATACTAGCCCTATATCTGATAAGTTGTTTGCAAATATCTTCTCCCACTTTGTCAGTTGTCTTTTGGTTTTGTTAACTGTTTCCTTTGCTGTGCAAAAGCTTTTCATCTTGATGAAGTCCCAATAGTTCATTTTTGCCCTTGCTTCCCTTGCCTTGGCGATGTTCCTAGGAAGAAGTTGCTGTGGCTGAGGTCGAAGAGGTTGCTGCCTGTGTTCTCTTCAAAGGTTTTGGTGGATTCCTTTCTCACATTGAGGTCCTTCACCATTTTGAGTCTATTTTCATGTGTGGTGTAAGGAAATGGTCCAATTTCATTTTTCTGCATGTGACTGTCCAATTTTCCCAACACCATTTGTTGAAGAGGTTGTCTTTTTTCCATTGGATATTCTTTCCTGCTTTGTCAAAGATTGGGTGACCATAGAGTTGAGGATCTATTTCTGGGCTCTCTATTCTGTTCCATTGACCTATGTGTCTGTTTTTGTGCCAGTAGAAGTAAATTCTTTTGTTTATTTATTTTTTAAATTTCTTTTCAGCGTAACAGTATTCATTGTTTTTGTACCACACCCAGTGCTCCATGCAATCCATGCCGCCTCTGATACCCACCACCTGGTTCCCCCAACCTCCCACCCCTCACCCCTTCAAAACCCTCAGATTGTTTTTCAGAGTCCATAGTCTCTCATGGTTCACCTCCCCTTCCAATTTCCCTCAACTCACTTCTCCTCTCCATCTCCCCTTGTCCTCCATGCTATTTGTTATGCTCCACAAATAAACAAATTTACTTTTATTCTCTTTGTCAATATGGATAACAACTTGATTTATATACCTTGTAGAGAGTTTTTTTAAGGCTCAATGAAATGGGTGCCTGGCTGGCTCTTTCAATCAACATTGGACTCTTGATTTTTGTTCAGGTCCTGATCTCAGGGTGTGGAATTCAGTCCCAGGTCAGGCTCCATGCTCAGCACAGAGTCTGCTTGGGATTCTCTCTCCCCCTCTCTCTGTCTCTCTCCCAACTCACAGATACACACTCTCTCTCACTCTAAATCAATCAATCTTTAAGAAAAATAATTAATAAAAGTCCCAATGAAAGAGATGATATGGGTGAGAAAAAGGGGCAACTAGAATGCTATAAGCAGAGACTTTAGAGCAAGACTGTTGGACAAAAATCTCTGTCTCTGTGTGACCTAGAGGAAGTTTCCAGAATCTCAAGATATCTCATTTCCTTCATCAGTAAAATGGATATAGTGGTACAAGTAGCCACCACATTTAGTTGTGAAGATTAAATGAGTGGATAATGAGGACAAACGGTAAAGTCTTAGAAGATATACCTGTAATTTCTCCAAAGTATTATTTGATATACCAAGATATTAGGAATCATATAGAGCATTATGAAGAAAAGATGAGCTCCAAGAAGTTAAAGTGATAAATAAGTGCAATTATGTTAAATACACTATCCTCCAACAATAGTATATTTGTACCATGATCTAATATTACTGCTACTACTTTCTCACAGTATACATTAAACATTTCTTTTGGATATACTATGTTTCAGGCCCTGGCCCACCATTATATAGACTGTCCGAAAAAGGGAAGTTCAGAGTATCAGTATTCTACTACTGACCCTAAAAGTGTGTGAATGATCCCAGAATAGTTCAATACACAATCCAATTAAATTTATTGAATTTTCTGTACAATTTAATCTTCATTTGGCACCCCAAACTGCAATACTACTGATTAAACCTCAGTTAACAAGAGGATCAAGAAAGCAAAGTAACTGAATTTTATTACTAATATATTTTTATAAGTTACATATTTATAATTAATATATATCAGTGTACTGAATATTAATCAGGATGCCCTTTCAGTTTTACTCCAGAGCTAATAAATTTGTCACAATAAAGATAACAAATATAATATTTTCCCCCATACTTCAGCAATAGCTGGTTAAATTATCCTTTCAAAATTCCATTTAGGGGAACCTGGATGGCTCAGTCAGTTGGGTCTGATGCTTGATTTCTGCTTGGGTCATGATCTCAGGGTCATAGGATCAAGTTCCACATGGGGGTCTGTGCTCAGTGCAGAGTCTACCTGTCTTTCCCCCTCTCTTCTCTTTCTCTTTCTCTCCCTGTCTCTCTCTCTCTCTCCCTCTAAAATAAATAAATAAAATCCTTCAAAAAATTCCTTTTATAGGAGAAACCTAAACTCTAATAAATAACAAATAAGCTTAATGCATGTGTGAAACCTGTATGAGGAAAGATATAAAACTATTTGAAGTCATCAAGGAAACTTTAATAAATAGAGAAGCATATTATGGTGCTGATTTGGACGTCTAAATATTATAAAAATGTTTCTTTCTTTTAAAAGTAATTAATGAATTTAATGGGATCCCAATCAAAATTGTAACAGATGTTTTTAAACTTGGCAGTTACATTCAGAAATCACTGGGAGAACAAATGTGTTCAAACTGGGAAAAATATTGTTAATGACTTTCCCTCTAAGTATCTACCTTTATATCTATATAGTCTATATATCCTATTGGTTCTGTTTCTCTGGAGAACCCTAATAGAAGGGCCAGATAGAAGACAAATAGAATAGATTGTTATCACAACTGCTTTCCTGCTACTCTCACATTGTTTTCTCTACTTAAGAAAAGTATAAGAGAAACAATAGATAAAACATGGATCTATCTGCAGCTGGTGCCAAATTGTTGGCAGGTGGCACTTTCTTCCAGGACAGATGAAAGGCTAGAGGCTCTTAGTGACCAGCTTTTTTTTTTTCCAGGTACTTAGAAAAGAGCTGCATGTAATCTGCTTTTGATTTTCAATTACTTTATCGGAAAGGTAAACTGAAAATGTATCCTGGCATTCTAATCTTTTTTCTGTAACTTATTTTAAAATTATTTTATACATTTGCTACCTCATTTAATTAACCTTTTCATTTCTTTTGTTAACATCTTAATTTTATTTTTTCAGTGTTCCAAGATTCATTGTTTATGCACCACACCCAATGCTCCATGCAATACATGCCCTCCACAATACCCACCACCACACTCACCCAACCTCCCACCCCCCTCCCCTCCAAAACCCTAAGTTAGTTCCTCAGAGTTCACAGTCTCTCGTGGTTTATCTCCCCCTCCGATTTCCCCCAACTCCCTTCTTCTCTCCATATCCCCATGTACTCCGTGTTATTCCTTATGCTCCACAAATAAGCGGAACCATATGGTAATTGACTCTCTATCTCTCTCCTTGACTTATTTAAGTCAGCATAATCTCTTCCTGTCCCATCCATGTTGATACAAAAATTGGGTATTCATCCTTTCTGATGGCTGCGTAATATTCTGTTGCAAATGTGGGCCATATCTTCTTTATCCATTCATTTGTTGAAGGGCATCTTGACTCTTTCCACAGTTTGGCTATTGTGGACATTGCTACTATGAACATTGGGGTGCATATGAACCTTCTTTTCATTAGGGTAAATACCTAGTAGTGCAATTTTTGGGTCATAGGATAGCTCTATTTTTAATTGTTTGAGGAAACTCCACACTGTTTTCCAAAGTGGCTGCACCAACTTGAATTCCCACCAACAGTATAAGAGGCTTCCCCTTTCTCCACATCCTCTCCAACAGTTGTTGTTTCCTGTCCTGTTGATTTTGGCCATTTGAACTGGTGTAAGGAGGTATCTCAATGTGGTTCAATTTGAATCTCCCTGATGGCTAGTGATGATGAACCTTTTTTCATGTGTCTGTTAGCCATTTGCATGTCTTCTTTGGAGAAGTGACTCTTCATGTCTTCTGCCCATATTTTTTTTTTTACATGATTATCTGTTTTTTGGGTGTTGAGTTTAAGGAGTTCTTTATAGATCTTGATATCAGCCTTTGGTCTGTATAGAAGAATGAAACTCGACCATTCTCTAACCTTTTCATTTCTATTTGGCACTGAAAAGACTGTATGGCCCTTCCTGTGTCTTCCTCTTAGGTCTTAGCCCTGAGACTCTGGACAGTCTTTGCAAGAAACCCTCTACCTCTGAGGTCTGTGAGTAGGCAGCAGAGTCACCCTGTACGTGGGCACTGCCATTCCTTTCATAGCACAGCACTCACCCACTATGAGCTCGCTTTCCACAGGATTGCTAAGAGTCTGTATGGTTTGTTGTGTGCCGTATAGATCAGCTCTCAGTCCTCTCAGAGCAGAGTTCATCTCAGTTTTCCTATGAGTGAATGTAGCAAATGTAAGTCTCAGCTCAAACTTTCAAGTATGCAAGAAAAATGACCTTCCTAATTTCTTTTTTTAAATTTAAATTTATTTATTTTCAGCATAACAGTATTCATTATTTTTTCACCACACCCAGTGCTCCATGCAATCCGTGCCCTCTATAATACCTACCAGCTGGTACCCCAACCTCCCACCCCCCACCACTTTAAACCCCTCAGATTGTTTTTCAGAGTCCATAGTCTCTCGTGATTCACCTCCCCTTCCAATTTACCCCAACTCCCTTCTCCTCTCTAACACCCCTTGTCCTCCATGATATTTGTAATGCTCCACAAATAAGTGAAACCATATGATAATTGATTCTCTGTGCTTAACTTATTTCACTCAGCATAATCTCTTCCAGTCCCGTCCATGTTGCTACAAAAGTTGGGTATTCGTCCTTTCTGATGGAGGCATAATACTCCATAGTGTATATGGACCACATCTTCCTTATCCATTTGTCCGTTGAAGGGCATCTTGGTTCTTTCCATAGTTTGGCGACCGTGGCCATTGCTGCTATAAACATTGGGGTACAGAGGGCCCTTCTTTTCACGACATCTGTTATCTTTGGGGTAAATACTCAGGAGTGCAATTGCAGGGTCATAGGGAAGTTCTATTTTTAATTTCTTGAGGAATCTCCACACTGTTCTCCAAAGAGACTGCACCAACCTGCATTCCCACCAACAGTGTAAGAGGGTTCCCCTTATCTCTTTTAAATCAACTTAATGCTGACCTTGAGGCCACGTGTTTCTCAGTTGGTATGAAAATCCATCTCAGTCATTAGTGTGATGCTCCCCACCCTCAGAATAATAGAATGTGAATGTGATAATAATAGACTGTGAATGTGATTCTAATAATAGAATGTGAATGGCTTTAGATTTTGCCCAGAAAATTATCATTATAACCACCACGTCACATGGGTATATAGCAATCACTTTGTTTCAGGAACCAGTGTGTGTGTGTGTGTGTGTGTGTGTGTGTGTGTGTGTGTGTGTGAGTTGAGGGATTATAACTCAGGTTATTTGGGCTCTTTTATGGGCTGAATTGTGTTTTTTCCCCAAAATTCATATATTGAAGTCCTAAACTCCAGTATTTCAGAATGTGACTGTATTTGTAGATAGAACTTGGAAGAGAAGATTAAGATAAAATGAGGTCACTAGGGTAGGCCATAATCCATTTGAACTAATGTCCTTATAAGAAGAGGAGATTAGGACAGATACACGGGAATGACCATGAAATATGGACATCAACAAGCCACGGAGAGAGTCCTTGGAAGAAAGCAACCATACCAACACCTTGATCTTGACTGCTAATATCCAGAACTGTGAGAAATACTTATCTCGTTTAACCCTCAAATCCAGTATTTTGTTATACCAGCTCTAGCAAACAGGCTTCAAAGCCTGTGTGCCTTTCATTTACTACCTGTAACCCCACTCTTGCTTCTTCTTTTTCCAAACAGAATGGTTATTACTTATTTTAATGATGGTCACAAAGAGTCAAAGAAATTTTAGCATTATTTTAAAAATAAACTTTATTTTGGAATAATTTTATATTTACAGAAAATAATGCAAAAATAGTACAGAGTTTCCATATACCATGTGTTCCTAATGTTAACATCTTACGTTATCATGGTACATTTGTACAAACTAGAACCAACATTACTACTAACTAATCCATTAATGTCCTTTTTTTCTGTCTCAGGATCCATTCCAGGATAGCACATGGTATTGAGTCATCGTATCTCCTTAGGCTTCTCTTGGTTGTGATTGTTCCTTAATCTTTCCTTGTTTTTCCTGACATTGCCAGTTTTTAAAAATGGCTGGTCAAGTGTTTTTAATGTCCCTCTGTTGAAATTTGTCATATTTTTCTTATGATTAGACTGAAGTTAGGGGGTTTTAGAGAAATACCACAAAGGAAACTGCCTTTTCCATCACATCATATCGGAGGGTACATTTTGTCAACATGATCATTACTGGTGATATTAACTTTGATCATTTGGTCAAGATACAATGGACCGTATGTGTCCCCACAAAATTCATATGTTGAAATGCTAATTCTTAATGTGGTGGTATTAGGAGGTGATTAGGTCATGAGAGTAGAGCCTCTATGAATGGGATTAGTACCCTTATAAAAGGAACCCAGTGACATTCTTTGCCCTCTTTCCTCCATGTGAGGATCCAAAATGAAGTTGATAGTCTGCAACCCACAAGAGGGCTCTCATAAGAACTCAACCATCTTCTCACTCTGATCTTGGACTTCCAGCCTCCAGAACTGTGAGAAATAGATTTCTGTTATTTATAAGTCACCCAGTATATGGTATTTTGTTATAGGAGCCCACACTGACTAAGACAGAAGTCTTTTTCAAGTTTCTTCATTATAAGGTTTCCCCTTTTACACTGTCTTTTGGAAGAAGTCATTAAGTGCAGTTCACACTCATTTGAAGGTTGGGGATTTAATTCCATCTCCAGGAGGGAATAACATCTGCATATATCATTTGGGCCAACCCTCTATGTGATACCTTTCTACTACCATGTTTGTCCAAGTGCCTATATCACGCTCCTGCTTCTTGTCTTTAGTAGCCTACCTCCCTGGACCATAATTTAGATCATTTCCTCATCAGAGATCACCTATCTTATCATTATCTCAATACCTTTCTCTATGTTATGTGAAAGCTAAACAATATGACACTGATCACTCCTTAGCTGTTACTGGTGATTTACTTTGTTAGCCTGATCACACCACATTTGAATTTTAGAAGATTTTTAAGGATATCATTTGATAAACAACATGAGCAGTTCTAATAATAGGCACTTCAATCACAATGACAGGAAAACAGGCTGGTTCCAGGCAGCAAAACATTTATTTTCTTCATCATTTAAGAATCTTGGAAAATTTGAGAATTGTCTTGCCTTTTCTCTAGTAAGACATTATTACATGAGTGGTTTGTTTTCTAAAAGAAAAAAAATCATTTGTATCTGTCACTATGTATTTATGATTTCTCCTTCTTTTCCTAAGAGTCTTGTCCTTTAATTCTGTTTTGTGAACCTTACTGTAAGCTTAGAGAAATGTGAAAAACTTCAACAGGATGTGTTATACAAGCTACATCATTCTTGTAATGATTTAGCTGTGAGTAGCTCTTGATTGCAAGTTAAATCTATATATATGGCTGATGTGCAGTTTATTGTATGTTCTGTTCAGCAAATTTTAACAGATACCTTAAGGTATTGCTGATTGACAAATGAAATGTTGCTTCTTTGAAGGAGAAAGCTATATCAGACTGCTGTTAGTGTCAGGATCGTGAAGGACCATTTTAATTACATATATAAAGAGTTACCTGATAGCAAGGAATAACTGAGAGAAGATGGGAGGGAACAATTTACAAGTATATATAATGCTATCTGGATGGTTCAGGCATGTTTTTAAAGATGAGTCCCTTCTTTCTGTGATTTTTAGGAGCAAAAAGGTGTCAAGGTTATGAATTAACTTTCCAATCTATCAGTACTGTATTACAGAGAGATTTGGAAGGCTCAGAGCAATATTTCACTCTCAGTTGAAAATCCACATAAAGGGCACATTCCCATGCTTTTGTTTCTTATGTGGTTAGTGTAGCAATAGAATGTGGCACACTGTTTTTATGGTACACTTTCAATTTGTTTTTTGATGAAAAACAAGCTGAAATTTGGAAGATGGAACTATAAAAGTGTCCAGGTGTTCTAGTAAAGGAAGTTATGAATTGAAGGGATGTAAATGATATTCTTTCATAATCATAGCAAACCTGTTTTTTTGTCTTTTCAAATCAGTATTTTTTCCCTTAAGATGTCAGTTTTTAATTTTAATTTTTATTAAAGCTTTTAATTTTAATTCCAGCACAGTTAACATACAGTGTTATATTATTTTCAGGTGTACAATATTGTGATTCACCAATTCTATCCTTTTTAAACCCATTTGAAGAAGGTAGCATTTTCTATTTTCAACACCTATAGCCTCATTCCCACCCTCCATACCCTGCCATTTTTGTCCATCTATATTTGCTTGATTGATTGATTCATTCAACAATATCTGTTGAACACCTATGATATTCCAGGTATTATGCCAGATCTTAGGGATTCAGCAGTGAGTGTAATAGATATAGTCTCAGTGCTAGTGGAGTGTATTCTTGTGTGAGAGACTGGCATTAATTAAATAGCCAAAAGAATGAGTATAAAATGACAACAAGACAAGTAGCATGATGGCAAATGACATGGGGCTAGGAGAACTTAAAACAGGATAATTTGACCTAGTTTCTTAGTAAGGAGTCTCAGAAACAATTCCCTCTCAATGCCAGGGCCCCTAAAACAGGTGTTACTTTATAAGAAGACTGTGTTTTCATTGTTAGACCTGTCCCTGAATTAGTTGAAGAAAGTTATATTCCTTATATATAAAACTGGTTTATATACTTTGATTATAATGTAAAAGTTTGAATTCAGGTGTTAACTTGATGTTTGAAATAAAAATCTAAGATTCCTTTAAAAATCATCTGATTGAAGTATATATACAGAAAAGTGCAAACATAATCTTGTGTCTCGATGAACTCTCAAAAAGTGAACACATCCACTTAACTAGCATTTAGAAGAAATAAGACATTACCAGTTCCCCAGAAAGCCCTTCTCATGCCACTTCTAGCTATGTGTTTTCAAAATATATCAGTGGAGGGTATGTGCTTTGGTGAGTGCTGTGAAGTGTGTAAACCTGGTGATTCACAGACCTGTACCCCTGGGGATAAAAATATATGTTTATAAAAAATAAAAATTAAAAAAAAATAAAAAATAAAAAAAAATAAAAAATTAAAAACAAAACAAAACAAAACAAAAAAAAACAAAATATATCAGTGGATACGTGTGTTCAGGAAACTCAGCCTGCAATGTCTGGTGACCCCCAGTGTGCCTGGGCAATGCAGTCCCTGCTTGCCTGATCACTTCTGATAAGTCAGGATGACTCTAAGTTGATCCCATTAGAGGGAGGCATGGTGGACATCCACCCGAGGAAGCCTAAGGCATAAAGTCCATGTGGTTGATGTGGCAGCATTCAGACCAACTGATGGCCATTTCTCCTGACCAGACAAGAAAAGATCCTTGAGAAATTGTGGGCCATCAGACTGGCTTCGTCTACATTTCCTGACTGTCAGTATGCATCAAACTCTGTATGGGGAAGTTTTGTCACCATTAACACCTCTGCTTGTCTACAGACCCTCTCTTTTCTCCATAAAGGCCTTAGGAAGTTGGAGACAATGTCTGAGTGTGCACAATCTTTATCCATTTTCTATGATTCTGTTCTCTGCTGAAGGCTGACCCATCAGAAGGAAAAGAGTGTGCTCCTAGCTCCACCAGTACAACTGGAAAATTAGTCCTTAAACACTCTAATGCTCCAGAGCGGTATGTCAGGAAAGAATTCTTAGGATATATCACCTTGGCTGGGATCTAAAGGGTGAGCAAGAGTTAAAGAGACAAAAAGGGAGGAGGTTTCCATGCTGAAGGACTACTCCATGCATAAGCTCTATGGCAGGAGGAAGCAGAGGGCATAAACAGAGATTAGGAGGAAGAATGATGGGAGATGAAGTGAGAAAGGAGGTAGAAGCTAGACCGTGTAGGACCTTGTAGGCTATATTATATTTCTCCTTTAAATTAATTGTAATGGAAACCTCCTATTTAATTGGAGAAAGAACATTTATGTAAAATGATCAAATTTGTATTTTGAAAAAGATCAATCTGGCTGAAGTGTGAAGAAGATATTGGGGCTTGTGCATAGATGCACTGATAATAGCTAATAAAGAATGAGCATTTACTGAGTGACTTACATATATTAACTCATTTAACTCCTGACTCCTCTATCCCTGTGAATAGATTCTATTCTTATCTTCATTCCACAGATACAGTCATACCAGTAACAAGTAGCAAAGGCAGGATTTGAACCCAGGCAGACTGACTTCAGAACCCATGTATCTAAACACTAGGCAGAACTGTCTTTTGTTAGTTCTGAGGCTTATCTTTAATAGATGATGGTTACTTGGATTTAACAGATGGTGGAGACAGAAAGAACTGGACTGATTTGAAAGACTGTTAGAAGATAAAAATGACAGAATACAATGACAGGTTGAGTAAGTGGGAGTTCAGATTACCAAAGATGATTCCTTAGGTTTGGAATATGTAATGAGATCTGTGGTGGTATCATTGACTGAGATAGGGAACACCCATTAACAAGAGCCAGGTTTGGAAGAGAGAATTATTTTGTTCTGGAATGTACTGAGTTGAAGAGAACTATGAAACAATAGGCAGAAAAGTAATGTCATATGAGCAGTATGTTATGCCTACCAAACAGCAATGTAGCAATGTGTGAACATTCAGCCTATACATAATGATTACCTTGGTCTGAAACTTCCCAAACTCCAATATTCTGTGTTCATGTAGAAGAGGATGAGCCACAAAAGAGATAGATAGAGAAGCAGCCAATGGGATAAGAACAAGAGAGGCAAGGGGAACAGGAGAGTCTCATAAGCCCCCAAATCAAGGTATGAGTGTTACAACTATAATGACATATTTTTTTTTAAAATGGGATTTATGATTTCATTCATATATGGAATTTAAGAAACAAAACAAATGAGCAAAGAGGAAAAAAGAGAGAGAGAAGCAAGCAAGAAGCAGACTGTTAACTCTAGAGAACAAACTGATTGTTGCCAGAGGGGAGGTGGGTAGGAGGATGGGTGGAGTCGTTTCTGGGGTACAATATAGCAATTCAACATACATTACTCGGTGCTCATGGTAAGTGTACTCTTTAAGCCCCATCACCTATTTTCTGGGTATGTCACTAAAGTAATTTGCAGGGTCTCAAACAGATATTTTTATGTCAATATTCCTTGTAGCATTATTCACAATACCCAAAGATGGAAAGAACCAAGTGTCCATCAACAGATGAATAGATACATAAAATGTAATTTACACATATAATGAAATATTGTTTAGCTATAAAATGAATGAAGTTCTGATCCATGCTACAACCTGAGTGAACCTTTCAAGTATCCCAGAAGTCACCACACAGAGTTCTTGCGCAAGCAGACAGCTTTTTTTTTTTTTTTTTTAAGATTTTATTTATTTATTTGACAGAGAGAGATCACAAGTAGACAGAGAGGCAGGCAGAGAGAGAGAGGAAAGCAGACTCCCCACTGAGCGGAGAGCCCGATGCGGGACTCTGCGGAAGGCAGTGGCTTAACCCACTGAGCCACCCACGTGCCCCAAGCAGACAGCTTTTTGTATCTCTCTGCTGAGGGTGTTTTCTACCCACTAGGGCAAGCTCAGCCTGTCTGTGGGGGTAGCCAGGTATTCCGGGCAGCTGTTAACTTCAGAGTGACAAGCAAACAGTGAAAGGAATTCATGAATGAAATAGCCAGTTTCCTTATCTCTCAGCGGAACAATGGGATTGAATCCCCATTCCCCACTCTTTTACAGTGCTTTCTGAGATTAGCTTCCAAATTAACTTCTTGCCAGCAAATTCAGTCTCAGAATCTTTTGGCAGGGAGCAGGGAGGGAGGCCTGCAAATGAACACAGCTTGTGTTATCTTCCGCAGTGTGATAAAATCATGGAGAAATACATATAAACCCAAATTTTCAAACCAGTCTGGTATATTCAAGGATTCACCTTGATTAGGAATATTATGTGAACTTAGATCCAGATATAATTCTGCATTTACTTACCAAGTGTTAAAAATGATTCATAGAAATTTTCGTTAGTACAATTTTATGACAAGTAATGGTTAGCTTGATACCAATTTGCATTTTCGTTCTGTTTGATCATAAATCTGTCTTTTGAGTTCTCTATCCCTATATTATGGACAAACGACATACTTGCATGCTCAATTAATCTGCAAGAGTGCCCCCCAGGAAGCCATTCACAGATACATAGGGCTGCAAACACAGGCAGATTATCGGCAATTGTCAATTACTTCTCCTCTGTGAAAAAGAGTCAAAACTGCTCATTTATAGGGTAGATCATAGACACACACAAATATAAAATAAAGGTATAAATATATACACATGAACAATTTCTGCAGGCAAAATCAGATGAAAAAGAAAAGAACTTCTAGACATAAGCAGAACTCCGAGAGTCTGTGTACTCATTCTAGTCTATTTTTTTTTAATAGAGGTATTTAGTATTCTTCAGATGAAAGACATAAAGACCACTTGATGACACTAATTTCCCTCCCATTCATGCTGGGATTCTGCAGCCACCAATCTACAGCATTTCTTAAACAAAGGAAGCATGCCCTGCATGTCCTTAAGTCTGTGTTTGCTTCAACTTTTGATATTGTGCAAACTTTCAGATACAAACAGTGGTACCACAGCTGGAACACCATGCTCAAGCCTTTGGTCTTTAAACTGAAAGATGACCACAGATGTCTTTTAGATTCTTAATCTGTAGACCCCCTCCGGCACTGATAACAGGTCTTTCAGATTTCTTGGAAAACAATCACCAGGTCCTATCAGTTTCCAACTGGCAGACAGTAGTAACGTATAAAAGCAGAGTTCAATTTTAAAACATGAAAATGTCTTAAAGACAGACTTCATCATGTCGGATCTCTGAAAATATGCCTAATTTGCCTATTCCCAGCTCAAACCCGACAGCTGATCTTAGTAGCTCTGGAATAGGGAAGTCAGAAAAAGTTGTCAAATCCTCCAAGGAGCTCCTGTTACGACATTCATTGACTAAGGGTTGCTCTCTTCTCCAGTGCTTCCTCTAGCAGTGCTTACATCTAGGTAAACTACCAAAAACTCTGAAAACATATAACCCAATTGTTAAAAATACAGTTCTCATAAAAATATGTAGTGAGCCTGTGTCGAAATTTTTTTTTTTTCCAACTTATTGCTGAAGGAACCAGAGAAATAACAGACCTAGCTCCAAAAGGATTTTAAAAACTTGGATTTATATAATTGCTGGGGACAGAGATATTGAAATACATTTGCTGGGTTAGATACAAAAGTGGTTACTATCCTATCAGGGAATAAAACCATAACCTTTGGTATTATATTCTCTATCTGTCAGAGAAAAAAAAAACCACATTATTTCACTCTTTCAGTGTTCTGCAGTTTAAGGCACTGTAGAACATCTGGGCTCTGATGATCAGATAAAGGTGCATTTCCTGAGAGAGGTTCTGGCTTTCAATGGACTCAATAGGAAATACTCTGATGTGATATTAAAAGGTCATATAATGATAGTTTTGCTTTGTTTTTAAGTTTGGGGTCTTTTTTTTTTCCCTGAAAGCTGAGAATAAGTGGTTTCTGTGCAATGGTATGGGAAAGATAAAGGCAGTTCTCAAACACAGTGTAACACAATGTCCAAAAGCTGAAACATCAAAACATGAGAAATGTTGAAATGTTTACTATTAACCTTTGAAAGTATTTGAAGATACACCTCTAATTACCTGACACTCATCTGCATTCTTTTGTAGAAGAGTACTTAAATCAGAATCTCTGGGGGGAAAAGCCTGCATGGATAGTTTTTAATAGCTCCCCAAATGATTCTGATGTGCATCCAGGGTTAAGAAGTCCTGATCTAGAATGAACTGTTAGATATAAGCTAGATATGAGCAGTGGAAGGAACTCCCCAAGGCAGAGTCCCAAATCTTTGAGGGGGTAAGATACAGATGTGAGCAGGAGGTATGAACGGTGATAAATAGGTTACACATATGAAGTCTGAGGGTACAACCTTGTGGTGTGGCTTCCAAGGCCCTGGGGCTAACAGACCAAGAGTCAAAGGTGCAGAACCCTGTGCTCTCCTCTTCCACCTCTGCCCCAGAGTAACCACTAGGCTTGTTATAATGCATTTACGTTGCAGTTATAGCCACCCCTCATGGGGAAAGCCTGCTATGAGGGTTCCAGTACAAAACTTATGGGGTCAAAACCTGCCCCCCGTCCCAGCCAGTGGGAGGAGTCTCCCAAATGATGGAAACAGCCTCCATTACAGACTACCCTACCCATGATGCAAGACCCCCCCCACACACACACGTAAAAGGAAAGGACCTCTGTAGCCTCAGGGCAGTTGCCTCCTCAAGGCCTGCCCCCTCTTCCAACTTGAGTGTACTATTGCTTTAATAACGTGCCTTGTGCTTGGTACTTTCCTTTTGGCTGTCTTTCTTCCAGTGTAGATCCTCACATAAATCTTTTCATGGGAAATCTGAGAACCAAGATGTCCATGCACACAATGCAGACTGTCCACTAGTAACAAAACGAGTACCCATTCTGGCATAGTGAGCCCCTGACTCCACTCACTCTGAAGCAAGACTGTTGAAAAGTACCACCCAGTGCACAATGTTTTTAGATAACTTACCGATAGCTTATCTATTGCCTCATTCTTAAATATGAATTTACAATCAGAGTTAGCCAGGTATTTAAGGGAACTCCTCAAACTTTAAGAGTAAAAAAAATAAAAATAAAAATATAAATGAACAGTGGGCAAGTGACTCCCCAGAAATGCAACATTTCAAGCAGACATATTTTAAAATAATTGAATTAGACACTTCAGTATATTAGGCTATATTTTAAGAAGAATATGCTCTAAGAATCTGAACGTCCTGTGTCCCACCATTTAAGTTTTTCTTCATGTGGAATTAATAAATTGTTAATAAATGTCTTGTTCCTGAGCTGACCATGGCCCAAGCTATTACTCCAAATCCATGACACCAAATTCATGCAGGTCTTTAATGTGCCACAGTCCACTCACTCACTCTTAGCTCAAGTTCCCAGTCTCTCTTCCCACCCCTACTCTCATCTAACAACACTGCTGCCTCCTTCACTGAGAAAACAGAAGGGATCCAAAGTGAGTTTCCTCATATACCCCCCACATCTACCCACCTACTGGCATATATAGCCATGTGCTCTACCTTCTGGCCTGCTGGGAACTTTTCTTATTCCTGTCTGGGGGGCAGCAGCACCATTACTGTATACCAACTCAAGTACTCATCTCAACACTTTCACAACTCAAATACACATCTCCAGGGCTTCTCTCCTTTCTCACTTTCATCCACTTTCATTTTCTAGTGGAGAATTCTGGTTTACTCAACATGTTCTTATTTCTCCCATTGTTCAACACACACACACACACACACACACACACACACACACAAAATCTTCTCTTAACCCCCACATGACCCTTAAGCTATTGCTTCATTTCTCTCCTCCATTTTATTCATTTCTTTTTTAAGATTTTATTTTTAAGGAATCTCTACACCCAGCATGGAACTCAGATTTATAATCCCAAGATCAAGGGTTGCATGCTCTACTAACTGGGCCAGCCAGGCGCCCCTTTCTTCTCCACTTTAAATCTCTTTGAAAGAGTTTTCTACACTTCCTGTCTACTTCTACTCCTCCCATTCTTCCTCGATCTTCCTCTATTCAGGCATTTGTTATTGTCACTCCATTGAAACAGTGCCTGTCAAGGTCACTAGTGGGTACCACATTGCTAAATTAAGTGGTTAATTCTCAGTTTTCATTTTATGTGACACAATTACGATTTCCTCCATGAATCACTTTGTTCACTTGGCTTCAGGGGTACATCTTCCTACTCATTGTTCACTTCCTCTTTACTGATATCTCATCATTTATCTTACTAATAACCACTGGAGAGCCTCTACATTCAGTCATTGGTCTTCCTCCCATCTCCATTTGCTCTCATTCCTCTGATGGCTTCAACCATAAGGTTTTATATATTACCTAAAAGCTCCCATTTTTTCTATACCATAGAAATGACTCCTGAAATTACACCTTTAGTCTGATCTTTCTTCAGAACTCCACTTATTTCTAATAATTTACTTGACTTTTCTACTAGGATTTTTTTTAAACCATAACAAAAACTCAAGTTTAATTTTTCTAATATATTGAACAATATTAGGATGACCATACATCCCAGTTTATGACTTTTGGTTATTTTTAGTGCACTGCTTCTCCTTTTGGACCTAGCACCTTTTGGCTAGGATCAAGTGATTATTTTTTCACTATGAAAAATGTTCCTAAAAAAAAGATATTCCTGTTTGGATAAAAAGTACATGGTTACCTAAAGGAATATAGCTCTGTGTTTGAGAGTACTAAATTGAGGTCCTACTCTCAAGGTAGTTCAGTTTACCACAACATTCCTATTTTCTTTCTCACACAAAGAGAAAGAACCTTTAGTTTGTTTAATGACATTGAAGACCATTTTTATAATCCTGTTGTATTTAAATGATTGTATTTACTTGATGAGTTCTATTAATATAAAGTTGTAATTTACTTTTTGATAGGTTGTTATTTCTTCTGACTCTACAAGGATTTATAGTTTTCCTATGCTGTTAAAACAGGAACTAGCAAATTGTTGTTCAGTTGATTTTGAGAAATTAGATTTTTAAAGGGCTTATATAGGAAAATTATATTTAAGATTTCTGACATACCTGTCACTGAGTCTACAGTTATATTAAAATCAGTGGTTCTTAATTTTTCCAGCTTTATTGAAATATATATATCTGACATTTTTTTAAGTTTAACACATATATATAATTAAAATATGCATATATTTTATAAAATAATTACCACAATAAGGTTACTTAACACATCCATCCCTTCATATAATTACAACTCTTGCTTTGTTGTTGTTGTGGTAGTGATGGTGGTGACATTTAAAATCAACTCTCTTAGCAACTTGCAAGTATACAATACAGTATTATTAACTATGAGTGACTCTTGAAAAAAACAGGGGCTAGGGGGCCAATACCCTAAACAGTCAGGAGTCAGAATTTAACTTTTGACTTCCCCAAAACTTAACTACTAAGAGCCTACTATTGACCAGGAGCTTTACTGATAACATAGTAGATTAACATGTTTTTGTATGTTAAATGTATTATATACCTTGTTATTATAATAAAGTAAACTAGAGAAAAGAAAATGTTATTAAGAAAATTATAAGGAGAAGTACCTGAGTGGTTCAGTTGGTTAAGTGGCTGACTCTTGATTTCAGCTCAGGTCATGATCCCAGAGTCCTGAGATTGAGTCCTGCATCATGCTCTGTGCTCAGCAGGACTCTGCCCCTCCCCACATTTGCATGCTCTCTCTCACTCTGTCTCAAATGAAAATAAATCTTAAAAAAAAAGAAAAATAATAAGAGAAAATACATTTACAGTACTGTACCATATTTACTTTTAAAAATCCACATATAAATGAACCCACATAGTTCAACCTGTGTTGTTCAATGGTCAATAATCACCAAGCTATACATTAGATTCCCAGAATGTATTAATCCTAAAACTGGAATTTTGTACCCTTTGTCAAACCTCTCATTTCTCCCCTCTCCCATCCACTGGCAATCACCAGTCTCCTCACTGTTTCTATGAGTTTGGCTTGTTTAGACTCCACATATGAATAAGATCATATTTGTCTTTCTGTATCTTACTTATCTCACATAGCATAATGCCCTCAAAGTTAATCTAAAAATCCTGAAAGTGGGCACCTGGGTGGCTCAGTCCTTAAGCATCTGCCTTCAGCTCAGGTCATGATCCCAGGGTACTGGGATCAAGCCCCACATCAGGGTCATTGCTCAACGGGGAGTCTGCTTCTCCCTCTCCCTGCTGTTCCTCCTGCTTGGGCTCTCTCTCTCAAATAAATAATAAATAAATAAATAAATAAATAAAATTTTAAAACCCCTGGAAACAGCCAAATAGGAAAATGAATAAAGGTAGGAACAGGAAATACAGATTTTTTTCAAAAGCAAACAATATTATAACAGTATGTTCCACCTTTCTTGTAAAGGCCTATTAATGATGGGCAAGTTAGAAATTTAAATAATCACCCACAAAATTAAATACTATGAATCCATTTAATCACTAATGAGATCTCTGTATGCTTACATGGAAATATGTTCATGATATATTGATAGTTAAGAAAACCAGTGGCAGAACCATATGTGAATTATTAATTTATCTTAATGTTAAGTGCATATTTTCTTTGTACATCATATTATGTTGTTATGGGGTGTCTTCTATGATGCTGCGAAATAGAAGGGCTCTTTTCATGGAAACACTTTGGGATTAGCTTGGGTATAATGTTCTTGGTGATGAGTCCTTCAGCCTACCATTTTGCTAGGAAGAGAGTTTATCAATTTTTATTTCTTTGAAATTAATACCCCACACACTTCATAAAGAACATGTGGAAGCTTATAATCAAGATATTTAAAGCAATTAAATATTTTAAAAAATAGACAGTAAGGAAGAAAGGTCAGAATAATATAGAAGAGATACAAAGTTGCACTTATTTTTACCATTGATCATGCAGTTTATCTCTAGTTTTCTGAAGGCCAAGACAGAAGAGGAAATAAATTTTTAAAATAGGAACAAAATTTCCTGGAGAGCTTGTATGCCCTAGTGGAATTGAGAGCCTCAATTGTAATAATGGAAAGAAAAATGCTTTATACAATGTAAAGTGCCATATAAATTTAAGGGATTGATTTGACTGAGTCCGGAAATTCGTAACTTATCTTTCTTTGGGAAGCTACTAAATGGGCCTTCCTTTGGCTGTGAATTACATTTTATGAACATAATACAGTAGAGAAAATCTTTGTAGAGTCTCTTGGGCTCATTCTTATAGCTATTCACCATATTGCCTTTGCAGAAGTGCTCTTTCAATCAGTAGATGTGTGGCCAATTTTATCAGGGGCTAATTTGCACATTAAGTAAAAAGTTCTTAAGGAAGACATCAGTTATTTGCATAGCCATTTAAATGAATCTAATTTATGGGTGAAGTTTGTCAAGTTTAAAATTTAGTGATTGCCCTTAAATCGTTGTTCTTGACACTTAAAATTCTTACACCATATAGTTATTATCGTGGTGCTTGTGACTTCATTTGTAGTTGGTATGCTTAGATATGTTGGAATCACTTGAGACTATTGATTATGAAATTCAATCAGTAGAAGAGGCAAGCCAGTTAGATCTTGACTTGATTATTAGTCATTTTCTTCTTTCAACATGAGGATCCCAAGAGGTATTCTACAGTATTGGAAAAACCATATTAAATGATGATTGAAGTAGTTAAGAGCTCTTCTTTAAACTGTGTACAAACTTCTTAGAAAAGTTTGCCTGAATAGCCTAGTTTCTAGGGAAAGGCTGGCAGTTTAGACTCCCTTTTCTCTCAATGAGCTGTCAGTATCTTGAACAAGGACATTAATAATTCTGTGACTCAGTTTCCTCCTATATAAAATTGAGACAAGTAGGGTACCTACTTCAAAGCATTGTTGTGGGGATTAAATGAGGCAATACTCATAGTAGGTTTAGGATGGTGACTGGCCATTAGCATTCATTAAATGGTAGCTAGTAGTAAGAGTAGTATTGCATAGGTCAGAAAACCATAGGTCATGCTCCAGAAACATTTTCTCTCTTAGGCCAGGTGGTTAGGAAATGTTCTTTTATTGGCTTTGTGTCAGAACAGTTTTTTCAAAAGCAGGTCACCAAAGAAACTGGTGTCTGGAGTTGTGTTGCAGAATCCTACTGAAGAAAGAAGGAGAAGAATCAGAAAGGTTTCTTAGAGATAGTCAGAGATGAAATAAAAATCATTCAGTCCACAGGGCAGACATAAGATTTAAAATGGGAGAGAGAAACATAGGTAAAAGCCAGTCAGAGGTAGAGTAGAATAGGGAAAATATGAGAATTATGGGATTACCTTCACTCTTACTTAAATCTTCTATTACTTGGTACACCCAGGGCCTAAATGGGTTAGGTTGGCTTAAAAGTATAGGGACAGTTCTATTTGTTCTTGTATATGTCTTCCAAGCTTCTGTTTAATGGGAAAACAAAATATTAACTCTGAGTGTTAGAAAATTTAAGGTAAAGTCTATTCAAGGATCAGTAAATCTTCACATGTTTTTAGGAGAGAGAAAAGCAGCGAATGTCCAGAAACTGAAAATGCCAGAATAAAGAGGCATAACTGATAAGGTAAGTTTCTGGAAGAGGCAGGAATAAACATATTGCCTGTTACCAATGGGGACATTAGTATCAGCATGGAAGAGAAGTTGCTCTTCCTTTGAGAGATAAAGAAAAATAATAAAAATGAATTAATAGTTTGGATGTATCCTTGGGTTCCAAAAGGGTCTCTTGTATACAACATATGAACGGGTCCTGTTGTTTTAGCCAATCTCCAACCCTGTGCCTTTTTATGGGAGTGTTTAGGCCATTCATATTGAGAGTGATTATTGAAAGATACATTTTTAAGGTACTGTTTTAAGCCTTGCTGGTCTTGGAAGCTCTTTATCACTCCATCCATTTTGAATGCCAGCCTTGCTGGATAAAGTATTCTTGGCTGCATGTTCTTCTCATTTAGTGCCCTGAATGTCTTGCCAGCCCTTTTAGGCTTGCCAGGTTTCTGTGGACAGGTCTGACATTATTCTGTACATATGAAATCTCTTCCCCCTAACTGCTCTCAAAAGCTCTTGTCTAAAATTATGATTCATCAGTCAAATCAAGTGACTCAAGGTCTTTCTAGATTTGTTGATCTTGGAGGGTATTCTCTCTACCTCTAGGACATGAACGCTGGTTTCATTCCCCAGATTGAGAAAATTTTCATGGAGCATTTATTCAATATCTTCTAGTCTTCTTTCTTTCTCCTCCCCCTCAGGGATCCTAATAATTCTGATTTTGGAACATCTCATGGCATTATTTATTTCCCTAATTCTGCTTTCATGGCTTCTAAGCTGTTTGTTCCAGGCCTCCTCCTGATCCTTTTTCTCTATCAATTTGTCCTCTACATCACTAACTCTATCTTCTGCCTTGGTTACCCTAGCTATTAGAGTATTTAGATTAGATTGGATCTCATTGATAGCATTTTTAATTTCTTCCCAGGAGGCTTTCACTTCTGTCCTTAGAAATTCCATGTTGACCAGGTGATTCACAGACCTGTACCCCTGGGGATAAAAATATATTATATGTTTATAAAAAAAAAAAAAGAAATTCCATGTTGTCACTAATGGCTTTCTCCAATCTAGCCATTACCTGGATAATTGTTACCTTGAATTCCCTTTCGGACATACTGTTTATGTCCATATCCAATAGTTCTGATGGAGAGGGCACAGTCTCTGAATTTGTCCTCTGTTGGGTATTCCTCCTCCTAGTCATTTTGGTGAGAGGTGGCTGAGGGGATGTGTAGTTGAATATATCAACCACGATCCAGGCAAGGTGAATCCTGGAACGAAGCCACCACCAAAAAGAAAGAAAAAAGAAAAAAAGAGAGAGAGAGAGAGAAAAGAGAGAAGACCAGCCAGAATGGGCCCCAAAGGTAAGATTTATAAGGTATACAAACAAAAATGGACAAACAGAAAGACTGACAAAAGTGAATGACAAGAGAAAAAAAAAAAAAAAGAACCCAGCCAAAATGAACCCCAAGGATAAGATTTATATAATACCAGAACAAAAACAAATACACAGAAACACTGACAGAAGGAAAAGATGGGAGAGTGATTATAAATTCTTGATGTGGGTGAGGAAAGTTATTTTGATTCTTCCTGAGTGTATGTTGATATCTTTGTTAAAGGACTCAACTTTCCAGAGCTAAAGGGAGATTAAAACTGGTTTATATATAGGGGTAGTATTGATTAGGGAAGGAGGATTACCTTGAAGCTTATATCTATATGTATATTAAACAAATAGAAAATCAAAAGAAAAACATAGGTATATGTATGAAAAAAGTTCAAGCTAAAAGGTTATTATGGAATATGTTGTATTAAGCCTCTAATTGTAATGGTAAGCAGGTTAAAAAAATTAAAATGAAAAAGAATAATGAGAACAAATTAAAAATAAAAGTTGTAGGGCAATACTGGGAGCTTAATATATTGTTTTCCCCTGATATTGAAGGGATAGAGAAGCATCTTTCATGCCAATGGGCCTCAAAAGAAAGCTGGGGTAGTGTTTCTCATATCAGATAAATTAGATTTTACACTAAAGACTGTAGTCAGAAATAAAGAAGGACACTACATCATTCTTAAAGGGTCTATCCACCAAGAAGATCTAACAATTGTAAATATTTATGCCCCCAATATGGGAGCAGCCAACTACATAAGACAACTGTTAATCAAGATAAAGAGTCATATTGATATGAATACATTAATAATGTGGGATCTTAACATGCCATTCTCAGTAATAGACAGATCATCCAAGCAGAAAATCAATAAAGAAACAAGAGCATTGAATGACACATTGGACCAGATGGACCTCATAGACATATACAGAACATTCCAGCCTGAAACAACAGAATACTCACTCTTCTCAAGTGCACATGGAACTTTGTCCAGAATAGATCACATACTGGGTCACAAATCAGGGCTCAACCAATACCAAATGATTGAGATTTTTCCCTGCATATGCGCAGACCACAATGCTTTGAAACTGGAACTCAACCACAAGAAAAAGTTTGGAAGGAATTCAAACACTTGGAAGCTAAAGACCAGCCTGCTTAAGAATGTTTGGATCAACCAGGAAATCAAAGAAGACCTTAAACAATTCATAAAAATCAATGAGAATGAAGACATTCAGTCCAAAACCTATGGGATACAGCAAAGGTGGTCCTAAGAGGAAAAATACATAGCCATCCAAGCCTCCCTCAAAAAACTGGAAAAATCCAGAATATACCAGCTGTCTCTACACCTTAAAAAACTAGAGAATCAACAACAAATTAAGCCAACCCCACACACAACAGGGAAAATAATCAAGATTAGAGCAGAGATCAATGAGATAGAAAGTAGAGATAGAGTAGAACACATCAATGAAACTAGAAGCTGTTTTTTTAAAAAAAAAAATCATTAAGATCGATAAACCACTTGCCAAACTAATCCAAAAGAAAAGAGAGAGGACCCAGATTAATAAAATTATGAATGAAAGGGGAGAGATCACTACTAACACAAAGTAAATAGAAACAATCATCAAAAATTATTATCAACAGTTATATGCCAATAAGTTAAGCAACTTAGATGAAATGGATGAATTCCTGGAAACCTATAAACTTCCAAAACTGAATCAGGAAGAAATTGACAACCTGAATAGACCAATATCTAGTAACAATAGTTACTAGATTGAAGAGTGATCAGAAACCTCCCAAAAAACAAGAGCCCAGGACCTGATGGATTCCCTGGAGAATTCTACCAAACTTTCAAGGAAGAAATAATACCTATTCTCTTGAGGCTGTTTCAAAAAATAGCAACAAAAGGAAAATTTTCAGACTCATTCTATGAGGCCAGAATTACCTCGAATTACAGAATTACCAGGCAAAGACCCCACAAAATGGAGAATTTCATACCAATATCCCTGATAATATGGGTGCCAAAATTCTCAACAAGATCCTACCTGATAAGATCCAACAGTACATTAAAAACATTATTCACCATGACCAGGTGGGATTTATCCCTGGGATGCTAGGGTGATTCAACATGTGCAAATCAACCAATGTGATAGAACACATAAATAAGAGAAGAGACAAGAACCACACAGTCCTCTCAATTGATGCAGAAAAAGCATTTGACAAAATATAGCATCCTTTCCCAATTAAAACTCTTCAGAGTATAGAGATAGAGGGAACATTCCTCAACTTCATAAAATCCATTTATGAAAACCCCACAGTGAATATCATTCTCAATGGGGAAAAGCTGAGAGCCTCTTACTTATGATCAGGAGTACAACAAGGATGCCCACTCTCGCCACTATTGTACAACATAGCACTAGAAGTCTTAGCAACAGCAATCAGACAACAAAAAGAAATAAAAGGGGGATTGATGAGTCTGGTGGTGGGTTTTATGGAGGGCATGTATTGCATGGAGCACTGGGTGTGGTGCATTAACAATGAATTTTGGAACACTGAAAAAAATAAAGTAAAAATTTTAAAAAATGAGTGAACATTTAGGGAGATTGTGAATTAAAGTAAGAAAATGAAGGAGCTTGCTCTGGATAGCTTCCATCTAGGTAAAGTAAACAGCAGTGTCAGTTCCTTCTAGTATACTTGCAAAAGAGTGGAGAGGTTTAGAACAATAGCTGTGGAGAATGTGATACAAAGTCAACATGAGATAGGAAAAAGGATGCGGGATTGCTGAGCATCAGGAAAGACCTAGTTGAAATTAAATCACAAGTCTAGTGTGGATGCAGTCAAGCTTCCAATGGAACTAATGTTTTCTCCAACTCAATATTTTGCAGTGGTTTGCACTTATTTGCAGCTTTTCATCTGGCTTATATAGAAATAAACTTTGAGTAAATCTCTCTAGGAGTTTAAACTCCCAAGGGGAGGATAAAGAAAAATTGAGAATAAAAATAGAGAGTCCATAGGGGGAAAATTTTGAAAAATAAAAGTTAAGAAAGGAATTAAAAATCTTAATGACCTTTTTTTTTTCAGCTTTCACTGGTTATTTTATATTACACTACTTTGGAAATTTAATTAGAATACTTATAAATAAAAATTGCAAAAAAATTTACTTGTTCAGATAGTTTATATGCTGAGGTATAACTTTTCCTTTAAAAAGGCAAGTGATTGAGATGGGCCATCTGGTTAAACTTATTTTTTTATCAATTAAGTATGACTTAGTAAGTAGAATAATTGAGCCAGTCTTAACCACAAATAATCATATATGAGTAAATACCTGTTATGAGATTTTGGGTAGTAAAATTATTTAAACTAAAATAGATACTTTGGAATTATATCAAACAAGTTTGACTGAATTCTTTTAGCAACATTTAAGACAACATTCATTTAAGACAACAATCTTTCCAAAGGGTTTTGTTGATCTGTACCCAGCTCTATTCTAATGGCTCTCAGTGACACAAAGGTATTGTAAAACCTATACTTTGCTATTATGTGTTCACAGTATAATTGGGAAGACAAAACCAATATGTAGGAAACATCATGACCAACTGATATGTGACCTATGTTATTAACAATAAATGCAGTAGATATTAAAGAATGACTGAAATACTCACAATAGTTAAAAGTTAATAAACCTTGAGTTCCAGTTCAAAGTTGCAACAAAAGAATACTGTGAACTCATCTCCTCCACAGAAAAGGAACACTTATGCACTCTTGGTGGGAATTTAATTTAGTACAGCCACTGTGGAAAACCGGGAGGAGTTTCCTCAAAAAATTAAAAAGGGAAGTACCGTATGGTACAATAATTCCAGTTTTGGGTTTTTACCCAGGGAAAACAAAAACAGTAACTTTAAAAAATATATGGACTCCATGTTTACTGCAGCATTATTTAATATAGTGAAGATCTGGAAGCAACCTAAGTGTTCATCAATAGATGAATGGATAAGGAAAATGTGGTATATATACATAGCCATAAAAAGGATAAGAGCATGCCATTTGAAACAACATGGGTTGTTGAGGGTCTTATTCTAAGTGAAATAAGTCAAACTGAGAAAGAAAACTACCATATAATTCTGCTCATAAGTGGAATCTAAAAACATGAATAAACAAACAAAGAGCAGATCAGAACTATAAATACAGAGAACAAACTGATGGCTGCCAGAGGGGAGGAGGATGAAGAGGTAGGCAGAATGCATGAAGAAGAAAGGGAGATACAAGCCTCCAGATATGGAATGAATGGGGCACAGGAATAAAAAGAAGAGCATAAGGAAATAGTTGATAGTATTGTGATAGTGCTAAAATGGAATAGATGTTAGTTATACTTGCGGTGAACATAGTATAATGTATAAACTTGTCAAATCACTAAGTTGTACACCTGAAACTAATGTAACATTGTGTGTCAACTATACTCAAGTATAAATACATACATACATACATACATACATACATACATAGGCATCAGTGCTGTGTTAATTCTTGCAATATCATTGGTTATTTAACTGGGAAGGATGTCAGTTTCTAATTGGTTCAAATTCTTTAGTGCTATTTTGGACTTACATATTATTGTAAATATAAGAGAGTGTGTTGAACTCATGATAAAGGTTGATTTTCTGAAATACATTTAAAAAGTTAACAAATCTCTCTTATATAACTATATCATTTCTCACAACACTCCTTAGAGGTTGTAATCCAGTTACTATTGCTGAGTAATAAACTATCTCACATCTTAGTTGCATGAAACAACCATTTTATAATGCTTAAGAATTCTTTGGGTCAGAATTTGGACAGGGCTTGGCTGGGCATTCCTCATGCCTCATGGGGTTTCTTATGCAGTTGCTATCACATGTTGTCAGAGACTTTAATCTTATCAAGGCTCTATTGGGTTGAATGTCCAAGATGGCTCACTTGTATCGCTTACAATTTGATGTTGGCTGTTGTTTGGGGTCTTGTCTTGGGGGGGAGAGGGTTTATCAGTTAGACAGACTACATGTAGCTTCTATATGTGGCTTGTCCTTCTTCACAACATGGTGGCCTCAGAGTAGTCAAAATTCTAACATAGCAGCTCAGGGCTGAAGTTCAAGTAAGGTGGCAGAAGGTAGAAGCTGCATTGCCTTTTTTGACTTAGTTTTGTATCTCACACAGTATTCCTTTGGCTGTATTCTTTGTTAAACCACAAGCCTGCCTAGATTTAGGGGAGGGAGATAGGCTCTATTTCTCGAAGAGAAGAATGTCAAAAAATTTATGGCCATTTAAAAAAAATATCCACAGGTAGTTATTACTACTTCTACCTACAGATGATGAAAATGATGTTCAGGAAGGTTAAATAACTTGCCTAGTAGCTTACAGCCATAAATGTCAAATCCCAGACTTGAAGCCAGATATTTTGATACTAAATCCAGCATTCTTGCCATTATATTATTCTTTATTCTAAGAAATTAGCATTAGCTATAGTGTTAAGAAAATGCTTTCTGAAGGAAATGGGGTTTTGAGTGTGACCTTAATAGATGAAGCTTATCTGAGTAGCTGGAAGAAAGAATGCAAGGACTTTAAGGAAGAGAAGGCAGAGAGGATATGACAACACCTAATATAACTTACCACATTCCCTGTAAACCTACTGTTTCCACTGCATTTAGTTGCTCAAGCAGAAACTAGAAGTGATTTCCTCTTTTCTCTATTTCCCACATAATGTCAACATCAAGTCTTACTGATTTCAGCCTCTTAATTCCTCTAAAATATGTCCTTGACTCTCTATCTCTTCCCTAGTTGTCCTATAATATCTTTCATTTAGACCAATGGTTAGCAAACCATAGCCCTAAATCTGGCCCACCACCTGGTTTTCTATGTCTGGGAAGCTAAGAATAGTTTCTACATTTTCAGGTGGCTGAAAAAATTAAAAGAAAAATAATATTTCTTGATAAATGAAAATTATATAAAATTCAAATTTCAGTGTCCACAAAGTTTTATTAGAATGTAGTCAAGCTCATTCATTTACATATTATTTATGGCTGCTCTCCCACCATAAGGGCAGAATCGAGTAGCTACAAGAGAAACTGTATGGCCTGAAATGCCTAAAATATTTATTTCTGGACCTTCACAGACATGGTTTGTCCTCTCCTATTCTAGACTACTCTAAGAATATCCTGACTACTTTTGCTGTTTGGGTCTTATCCTCCTCTGGACCAATATCCACACTGTAGTCATAGTGATCTATATATTATAGTCGCTGCTATGCATTAAAACTTCAATGCCTTGACATAGTCAAAGAATAAAGAATGAAATACAGTAGCTTTAGGATGAGAAAAAGGCCTTTTTAAAATACATCCTTTCCTAAAAAAATTTTTTTTTGTATTGATGAACTGACCATCATTTATTACACATTCTGTAAAATTTCATGACTTCACTCATGGAATTACTTCATCCTGGAACACCTTTCCTTCAAGTTAGTTCCTATTAACTATTCAAGAATTGGTGCAAATCTTACCTCTTTGGGTAAGGCATTTCTCCCTCTCTCTCTCTTTATTTTTTTTTTTTTTGGTGGGGGCAGGGTGGGGGAAGGCATTTCTGAAACTATACTCTCACCCCATACACATACAAGGAAATGATTTCATTTGTTATAAATATATTAAATGATGAAAGGTCTGAACAGATATTCTAATGGACAGTATTAGCTAAATGCAAAGGAAATTTTGAAAGGATACATGGTAAGTCTTGTTAAGATGTACATAAGGAATAGAAGACAGAGAAGAGTGGGAAGATACATCCACGTGATCTAGCATGGGGAACTAGAATAATAATGATACCATAATAATGAAGGGGCTTTCTATCAATCAGACATTAACATGGTCCTTAGTAAAAGAGGATTTTCCATATTGGCCGAATTCTTTTTTTTCCTTTCTTTTTTTTTTTTTTTTTTTGGCTGAATCTTTTGATTAGAAAATTGCTGGAAAGGAAAAGAAGAGCCATTTTTAAGGAAAAAATGAAATTTATTTTGGACATATTGAGAGTGTGTGAAAATGTGATATCTGAGGAGATACAACTTATTGGTATCTAAAACCATAAGTCCAAGAATTCCTGGTTGGCTCAGCTGGTAGAGCATGTGACTTTTTTTTTGTTGTTGTTAAGATTATTATTATTATTTTTTAAAGAGATAATGTGTGTTCATGAATGGGAGTAGGGGGAAGAGGCGGGATGTAGACTCCCCACTGAGTGCGGAGCGTAGCATGGGGCTTGATCTCATGACCCTGAGATCAGGACCTGAGCCAAAATCAATAGTCAGACACTAAACTGACTGCACTACCCAGGTGACCCAAGAGCAACTCCTTTTTAATGACATCAAATACTTGAAGCAATCAGGCTCCCATTGTACACACCAACTCCTGAATTTGTTTCCTTGAGGTGTTTTTTTTTTCTTTTTATGTTTAACATCTTAGTTATGGCAAAATTGATACACATTTAAGGGAACATATTTAAAGTGCATGATTTGATGAATTTTGACATAACTATACATCCACAGACCATCAACACAATCAAGATAATGAACATATTCATTATCCCTCAATTCTTCATGTCCCTTTGTTATTCTCTCTCTTACACATCTCTGACCCTGCCTGGTTTCCCAGCAATCATTGATCAACCTCCTTTCTGTCACCATTGATTAGTTTACACTTTTTAGAATTTTATATAAATTGAATCATGTATTACATATTATTTTTTGGTATAGTCTCTATAATCCAGTGGAATTATTTGGAGGTCCATCCATGTTGTGCACAACAATAGTTCATTTTTTTAATGAAAAATTTTTTTATATTTTTAAATATTTTTTATTATGTTATGTGAGTCACCATACAGTACATCTTTAGTTTTTGATGTAGTATTCATTGATGAGTAATATAACAATGCAGAGATAAATTACAATATGTTTCTCCATTGACCTGTTGATATACAGTACATTTTTTCTTGATTTCTGTCTACTAAAGATAAAGCTGCTGTTAACATTTTTCTATGGCCTGTGAACATATGTTTTAATTTTTTGTGGGTAGATAATAAGAAAAAAAATTATGGGTCATATGCTAGTTATGTATTTTAACTTTTTAGAAAACCACGAAACTATTTTACAAAAAGGCTGTACCATCTTACATTGTCATTTGCTCTGCATCTTTACCAACACCAGTGGTTGATACAATCATTCTTTTTCAATTTTACACATTCTCATGCGAGTGCAGGAGTATCTAAATGTGTTCTTTTTTCAGTGTATTTTTGTTTACATATCCCTAATGAGAAATGATGTTGAATACCTTTTCATGTGCTTATGTAATACCTGTATATTTTCTTTGTGAAGTATCTATTCAGATGTTTTGCCCATTTTAATTGGGTTTTTCATATTCTAATCATTATTTTTATAATGAGATGTAAGTATCTTATTGGTCAATTTTTTTACAAATATTTTCTCCCATTTGGGGGCTTGCCTTTTAATTTTCATCACAGTGACTTTTGAAGATAAAAAGTATTTTTATGTTATGAATTCCTAATATACTGATTTTTTTCTTTTATAAAAGTTTATATTTTGTGTTGTATTTAAAAAATCTTTGGCAAATGCAAATTGACTCTAATTTTTTCCAGTAGTTTTCTACTGGATATATATTTTTTTTTGACAGAGAGAGATCACAAGTAGGCAGAGAGGCAGGCAGAGAGAGAGAGAGAGAGAGGAGGAAACAGGCTCCCTGCTAAGCAGAGAGCCTGATGCGGGACTCAATCCCAGGACCCTGAGACCATGACCTGAGCTGAAGGCAGCGGCTTAACCCACTGAGCCACCCAGGCGCCCCTCTACTGGATATTTTATTGTGTTAGCTTTTACTTACAGATATATGAATCATTTTGAGTTAGTTTTACTACTTGATATGAAGTAAGGATTTAGATTCATGTATTTTTTATCCTGGGCAATAAAATTGTCTCGCATCAAAAACTATTTTTTGAAATTATTAACCTTTCCCAACTGAATTATCTTGACATCTTTGTTGAAAAGCAACTGACTAGGTATATGTGGGTCTACTTTTATACCCTTTAGTCTTTTTTTTTTTTTTAAGTAGACTCTATACCCAACATGGAGCTTGAACTCATGACCCTGAGATCAAGAGTACCATGCTCCACTGAATGAACCAACCAGATGCCCCTATACTGTCTACTCTGTTTCTTTGATCTGTATATCAATCTTTATGTCAATACTTCATTGCCTTATTACCGTGGTGATATAATTAATATTATAATCAGGTAATGTGAGTTCTTCAATTTTTTTCTTTCTTTTCAAATTTAGCTTGGCTATTCTAGGTCCATTGACTTTCTATAAAACTTTCAGAATTACCTGCCCAATTAAAAAAAATCCTTGAATTTTATGTTTTGATTGGGACTGTGTTAAATTTATAGGTTGATTGGGGGAAAATTGACATCCTAACATCACTGAGTCAATTCACAAGCACGGTTTCTCCCTGCATTTCTTTAGGTCTTATTTATTTCATCATTGTTTGTAGTTTTTGGTGTATAAGTCCTACATATATTTTGTCAAATTCATCCCCAAGTATTTAATACTTTGTGCTATTGTTCATGGTCTATTTTTTTTAAAATTTCAATTTCTTATTGTTTATTCTTAGTACTTAGAAATGCAACTGATTTTTGTATGTTGACCATTCATTCTGCAGCCTTGTTAAACTGATTTTTTTAGTAGCTTTGTTTTGCATATTTGTTAGTACTTACTATAGAGATGTTAATTTATCTGAAAATAAAGATTGTTTACCTTCTTCCTTTCTAGTCAATTTACCTTTTATTTCTCTTTCTAGCCTGATTTCTCAGCCAGAACTCTAGTATAACTAAATAGAACTAGTAAGAGTAGACATTCATTTTTTTCCTGATCCTACAGATAAGTGTATCACCAAAGAAATAGAACCAATAGGATGTGTGTGTAGAGAGAGAGAGAGAGAGAGAGAGACTTCAGATAGGTAGATAGATATACACATATAGATATCTACATCTATAAAATAGATTTATTATAAGAAATTGTCTCGTGTAATTGTAGGGGCACACAGGTCCAAATCTTCAGGCAGGTTGGCAGGCTAAATTCTAGCATGAGTTGTTTCAGCTAGAGTCTGAAGGCAGTAGGGAGGAAGAAGTCCTCTTCCTTGTGGGACCATAGTCTTTTTTTAATCTTGAGGCTTTCAGCTGATTAGATGAGGCCCACCCACATTTTGGGATATAGTCTGCTCTTCTAAGAGTCTACTGACTTAAATGTTAATCATATCTTAAAAAATACATTTATGGGGGTGCCTGGGCGGCTCAGTTGATTGAGCAGCTGCCTTTGGCTCAGGTCATGTCCTGGAGTCCTGGGACTGAGTTCTACATCAGGCTCCCTGCTCAGCAGGGAGTCTGCTTCTCCTGCTGACCTCTCTCTTCTCATGCTCTCTCTCCCTTATTCCCCCCCCCCTCTAATAAATAAATAAATAAATAAAATCTTTAAAAAAAAAAAACCTTTATGGCAACATAGAGACTGGTGTTTGACTAAACAACTGACCCCACAGACTAGCCAAGTTGACATATAAAATAAAGCATTCAGCATTTTGCCTTTAAATACAATATTAACTGTAGGTTTTTCATAGACACTGTTTATCTGAATGAAGAAGTTCTTCTGGTTCCTTCAAGTTTACTTAGAGTTTATTCCAGGAATGTATATTTGATTTTTCGTATGGTTCTTACAAATCTTTTTATATAATCATATGGTTTTTCTTCTTTAGGCTGTAAAAATGGTGATTTACATTAAACTTATTTTTAAATATTGAGCAAACCTTATAATCCTTGGATAAACCCCATTTGTTTATGATGTATTATCCTTTTTATATATTAGTGGGTTCTACTTACCAAAATGTTGTCAGGTATTTTTCTATGTTCCTAGGTGACATTTGTCCATAGTTGTTGTTTTTTTTTTTAATCCTTTTTTCAGGTTTTGGTGATCAGTTAATGTTGGCCTCAAAAAACATGTTGAGAGTATTTTGTCTTCTTTAATAGGCATTTTTTAAAATAATTGGTATTATTTCTTCATTAAATATTTGATAGAATTTCCCAGTGAAGCCATTAGTGCCTGGTGTTTTCTTTATTTCTATCTTTTAAAAAATACTTTACTATTTTAAAGCAATTTTAGGTTTATAACAAAATTGTTGGGAAAGGTGAAGAGGTTTTCCATATATGTCCTGCCAACACAATTGCATAGCCTCCCCCTTTATAAACATCACTCACCTTGCTGTGAAATGTGTAAGCCTGATGATTCACAGACCTGTAACCCTGGGGAAAATGATACATTATATGTTAATTAAAAAAAACTGATGGTTACCAAAGAGGAGGTGGGTGGGGGGATAGGTTAAATAGGTGATGGGAATTAAGGAGTGTGCTTATGTGTTGAGCACTGGGTGTTGTATGGAAGTGATGAATCACTAAATTCTACACCTGAAAGTAATATTATACTGAATGTTAACTGAAATTTAAATAGAAACTTGGAAGAAAAAAATAAGTAAAATAAAAATTTTAAGTACATGTTGCTACTTTACTTAATCTGAAAGTTTATAGTGATTCATATTTCCACCAAAAATATATGATTACCCATTTATCTGTAAAACAAACAAACAAAAAATCACTCACCAGAATGATGTGTGTGTGTATATATGTATATATATATATATATATTTTTTTTTTTTTTTAACCAAGGGTGATCCTATATTGGCAGTGTACTATTATGTGAGATATTCTAATTGTGAATACACAGAATCAAACTGTCGATTTAATTGTCAAAAATCATTGAACTTTATAGAACTAAGAGTAAACTCATATATATAAGTTGTTTTAAAATATTTTATTTATTTATTTGAGAGAGAGAGCACACACAAAAGCATGAGTGGGAGGAGGGGCACAAGGGAGTAGGGGCAAGCAGACTCCTCGCTGAGCAGACAGCCCAACTTGGGGCTGGATCACAGGACCCCAGGATATTACCTGAGCTGAAGGCACACAGTTAACTGACTGAGCCACCCAGACACCCCTAATGTATATAAATTTTGAAAGTCTTTTAGGAGATTGGATGATCCCAAGATAATACACATAATGCGACAAAATAACCATATTGCAAATGTATGAAACAACCTCACTCTGGCGAGGTGTTTGAAAGAATTAGCTAAGTAACATTGGAAATGAGTGGATTCTGTAAGACTAAAAGAAAAAAGAACTCTAAATAAAAATTGTACTCAACTTGATAAATTTGGTCCCCATGCTGGTACATGTAGCAATTCTAAAACCACTTTACATGTATACTGGAATTAAACCATTAACTAAATGCTTGTTTGATGATGGGAGCCAGATTTCTCAATGTTGAAGTAAAAAAAGGGAAGGAGGCCAGAATGATCCATGTGATAAAAGATTAGAGTTGGAGACCTCAGTATGAGTCTGCTTAGCTTAATATAGTTACAGATGGTTACATATAGGAATATTTATCGATCTGTGTATATACATGGATTAGTATATGCAATCATAATTTCTTGTTTTGTCAGCTGAAGATCCTAGAAGCAATGACACCTCAGTAGCAATGAACACATCTAGTGCCTAGATCTTGGTTTCTGAGACTATTCTCCAAAAAAAAAAAAAAAAAAAAAAAAAGGAAACAGGGTTCCTGAGAGAAATAACTGATTCTAGGACTAGTGCACAGAATATACAAGATAAACCTGGGAGATCCCATAGTGACAGTAATAAAGAACATGTTAAACAAACATAGGAAAAAAACACAGTAAATTATGAGAGTATGTCAAAAGGACATAGGAGCCACTGGAAATGGCCAAAGTTGGAACAATTTGAACAACTAAATAAAAATTGAATTATAACCCAAAGTATAAAATAAATACCCATGAGTCTATAGTCACATAAATGGTCGATTAAATAAATTTGGAGGAGTATAAACAAATCTCTCATGTAGAAAATTTCCAAATAATTTATGTAAATGATCTACCCTTAAGGATTTGGCCATAACTCTACACTCTGAAATAAATAAGACCTAAATAAATGCAGAGACCGACTGTGTGAGTTGTGCATATTTACTTTCTTTAAAAGATTGTATCATGTAAAGGAAGAATACAAGGGAGTAATTTTATAATGGAAAAAATTCACAAACACTACCTCATCTGGTTACCAAGGTTAACATAAATATTAATACGTCACATTGTTAGTATGTAACAATGATATAATGCGATGAGAACAGCATTTTACATCTGTTGTTGAACTCCCAAAAACTTAGTTTAATCATGAGGAAAAAGTCTGACAAATGCCAATTGAAGATCATTTTACAAAGTGCCTAACCAGTATTCCTCAAAACTGTAAAGATCATCAAAAGTAAAGAAAGTCTTGAGAAACTATTACAACCAAGAGAAGCCTAAGTAGGCATGACCAGTAAATGAAATGTGGAATCCTGAATAGGATTCTAGAGGTGAAAAAAGGCATTAGGGAAAACTGAGGAAATCTGAGTAAAGTATAAACTTTTGTTATTGATATTGAATCAATATTGGTTCATTAATTTTGACAAATATACAATACTAATGCAAATTCAGCAATCCCACTTCTTGGTATTAATGCTGAGTAAAATAAGTCAGTCACAAAAAGGCAAATACTGCATGATTCCACTTTAGTGAGGTATCTAAAGTAGTCAAGCTAATAGAAACAGAAAGAGTAGTGGTTGCCAGGAAAAGGAGGGAGAGGGGAAATGGGGATTGTCATTTAATGAGTATAGAGTTTCAGTCATGCAAGAGGAAAAAGTTCTAGAGATCTGTTATACAATAATGTACATAGAGTTAACAATGCTGAAACATACACTTAAAAATTAAGAGGGTATTATATGTGTTTTTATCATAATAAAACAAATATGGTTCAATTCATTTTAACTTAAAAATGAATACATGTGCTATTATTTTATGGAAGAAAAGGATGATGTGTTTTCAAAGTAAATAAAGACTAGGCAATCAGAAATCTGTCATTTAATATGTATTGACTATTTCATATGGGTCATATGCCTGATTAAGTTCTAGGTATAAACAATAAAAGGCCCAGGACCTACCCTGAAAGAGTATAGTTTAATGGGAAAACCAGATAAGGAAACAGTAATAGTGCCATGTGGCAAGTGCTATGATAGAGGGATGCAGGATTCATTGGAAGTGAAAAGGAGGACATCCCAACACAGGCTTAGGGAAAACTTTCTAGAGGGGGTGATACTTGACTTGAATCTTAAATGATGAGTATCTTCAGGTGGAAGATGATAGAATGGAATGCCAGACAGTGGGGACAACATGTGTGAAGTCACAGAGGTATGAAACACTATATAAATAAGATGACAACTGAAATAATGTGTTTCAAGGAGAGTGTGGAGAATGAGTGTAGAGATATTCAGGAAAGGGGATGAATATGGGAAACTCTGAAAGAGATCGGTAGCTTTTTATGGGGTTGACTTTTGAGCACAATTGCTAGAAATTAAGATGACCAAGTTTAAGAAACACTGAGGTAAAGATATCTACATGTGTGACACATCTAAGAAATCATAGTTATATATCTCACTAACCATGTAAATAGAATTAATGTGCTACCAAGCATAGAGTCATAGTAAGGATATTTAATTTTACCTCTGTGCTTGTGAATAGAGCTTATAATGTTCATTGAATATGAATGGGACTCAGAAATGAGTGCAGAGGCACAAGGGAAATTTTTTATAAAAGAAATGGAAGTGTGCTGGATGGCAAAAAGCCAATGGTGATTTGTACTAGTTATAAGTGAGTATTTTGGAAAAGAAAAGCAGAAAAAAAGATGACAAAGTGAAATACAAGTAGAAAAATGTTATGACAATCCAAGATGAAGACAGAACAATTACAATTGAAATTAAGATAGACAATGATTTTAAAATACTCTCAGGCAAGGTCAAGAGAGGAGACAACAGGGACTCTAAGGGCTGAAAAAAATTAGTAGAATGTAAAGAAGGACGTCATGGATGGATACATTAATTCTTTGTGCAGAAATATGTAATTCACAGAGCAAGAGAACTACCAGATGTCATAAAGATAAATTTGCTAAACTAAGAAGAAATAAATAAGAGAGTCAATATTATACCAGAATAGATAACCAGAAGGTAAAACAATCATGTTTGAAAAATTGTATTGTGATATGTGTTTAAGAGCAGAATTACTTCCTTAATTAAGGTGTTGAGTTGAAATAGTGTTCGTATAATTAAGTATACTCTATTATAATAATTATTTTGAGCTTGATCAATACAGTCTGTCATGGAGGGCAGAATATATGTCAATGTGTTTGAGTCAAACATCAACAAATCATTTTGAACATCCATTGTTCAAGATCTTCAGTCTGAAGTTAAAACTAATTTCCCTTTAAGCAAAGAGGATTTCAGTTGTTCTGTTGAATAGAAAGTAAATACAGAAGATAACTGTTGAAATTTATTTAAACTGACAGAATACTATAATAGATTTGCTTACTTTGTACAAAGTGTTTGGTTTTATCCTCTTCTCTAAAAATTAGTTTTTACCTTAAATTTAAGAGTAAACTCAGAGTGAAATGTTACTTGTAATTCATTATACAATAACTTTGGTGTTGTGTCTAACATTTTAAGAGCATATGATTGAAGTGTAAGTGGATTTCATACGCTTAACAGTGCTAGAAAAACCACAATTGTTGAACATAAATTAATCATAAAATATAGCAAAAGAGTTACGTGTTTTTATGCTATCAAAAATTTTGGTCCTTAATATCTCAAAGAAAAATCAATGAAAAAGTTTATTTGAGGAGATAAATTTACCTGCGTATGACATATGCTATTGTTCCCCTTTTGAGTGAATGACATTAAAAGAATATAATTATATGCTATACTTTATGTGTCCATGATTTTTGATAACTGGTTTTCAATAAAAATTTTTGAACATCACTTTGTTAAAGTGGATGTATAGAGCTATACGGTGCTGAATTGGTCCAATTCAGTATGTATTAATCATATTGGTAAAGCCTATGCTGGAGAAACAGATAAAACCCCATTGGTTCAGTCAGTCTCAGTGACTTAATACAGTAGTTTATTACTTGCTCACACTACAGTCCAATTCTAGTTAGGTAGCTCTCCTCCATCAGTACACAATGTACCCTCTAAGGTTGCACTGACGTGGAAAGAGAAGTCTGGTTTTTAACTGCCTCAGTCTGGATATGTCACATTCACTTTTGCTCACAGTCCATTAGGCTAGAATCGTTTCTATGGCACCAAATTAAATATAAAGAGGCTGGAAATTGTAGTGGAGCTTGTGGAATATTTGGTAAGCACCAGCTCTCTCCAACTTTCAAGGTGTTATATTCAAGGAGACTAGACAGACCCCCATCAAAACTCAGTTTGGATGTCAAGACTACTGATGTCACACATCCACCACAAGCATGCGAAGACATTTATTATTCATATATTGAGGATTTGGGAGGAGCAGGGCAGGGTCCCAAGCACGTCTGAAAATGGCTTGGGTGGCCTGAGAGTGGGAGCGAGTAGCCCTGAATTTTGTTGTGGCAAGGGAGGGGACCAGTGTGCTTTCTTACCAGTTTTGTCTGGAAATGGGCCAGAAAGAGAAGCAGAAGGTAGGATTTGAAAGCTGTCAGCATTCAAACAACATAAATGGAGCATGGCTCTTTATTACACAAAGGAATGGATTATTTCATACTTTCACCTCATAATTAGTTTTAATCCAATTCTAAAAGCATTATTTTTTTTAATATTTTTTATTTTTTCAATTTATTTATTTTCAGAAAAACAGTATTCATTATTTTTTCACCACACCCAGTGCTCCATGCAATCCGTGCCCTCTATAATACCCACCATCTGGTACCCCGACCTCCCACACCCCCGCCACTTCAAACCCTTCAGATTGTTTTTCAGAGTCCATAGTCTCTCGTGATTCACCTCCCCTTCCAATTTACCCCAACTCCCTTCTCCTCTCTAACACCCCTTGTCCACACACACAAATAAGTGAAACCGTATGATAATTGACTCTCTCTGCTTGACTTATTTCACTCAGCATAATCTCTTCTAGTCCCGTCCATGTTGCTACAAAAGTTGGGTATTCATCCTTTCTGATGGAGGCATAATACTCCATAGTGTATATGGACCCCATGTTCCTTATCCATTCATCTGTTGAAGGGCATCTTGGTTCTTTCCATAGTTCGGTGACCGTGACCATTGCTGCTATAAACATTGGGGTACAGATGGCCCTTCTTTTCACAACATCTGTACCTTTGGGGTAAATACCCAGGAGGGCAATGGCAGGGTCATAGGGAAGTTCTATTTTTAATTTCTTGAGGAATCTACACACCGTTCTCCAAAGAGGCTGCACCAACTTGCATTCCCACCAACAGTGGAAGAGGGTTCCCCTTTCTCCACATCCTCTCCAACACATGTTGTTTCCTGTTTTGTTAATTTTGGCCATTCTATCTGGTGTAAGGTGATATCTCAATGTGGTTTATGTCCTGTGCTGCTTAGGTACTCTTAACATACGTTTATCATTTGGATAAATCCTCTATACTCAAGTAATTCATATTTCATTGTTTCAGTTTCTGCCCTCTCTTATCTTTATTTGCAAGATGATTTTCTAAACCAGTCCTGACCAGGACATAGAGTTTATATCAGAAACTTTAGCTCACTATTTGAGGAATCACAATTAGTCACAGATTCAACTTTTGGTTTGTCAGGAAGAACACTGGGTACCCACGTGTTCATTGAATCACAAATTCCCCTTTTGAAATTTCTCCACTTCCTACTTGGATCCTACCCCTAAAGATTTTGTAGTTTGGGTCACATTTCTGGGTGTCTAGTGTTGCTATACTTTCATTTTTTGCCTGGACTAAAGCAACAACTATATGTCTCATCTTCCTGAATTCACTCTGAGTCCCTGTCCAGTTCACTTTCTATATAGCTAGCCTCTCTAGCCTCATTTCATTCCACTATCTTCCCCAAACCATGCTGACATTTTTCTATTTCTCAAAGACACCGTACTCTCTCCCTCCTCAGGGCGTTTGTACGTGTTATTCTCTCTCACTAGTGTTTTTTTTCCCCTGCCCTTCACTTGACAAACTCTTCCTCATCTTTTAGTCTCAGCTCAAACATCATTTCTTTAATGGAGTCCTCCCTGAACTCCTATTGCCCTGGTCAGTACTCCTTAAAATCTCTCTTTATTACTCTCCCTACTTTTTCTTCATAGTACTTGCATTGTATTATAGTTGCCTCTGTCTACTTCTCTTCTACACTTTGAGCTACATGATGTAAGGAATTTAGGGCTTTAGCAATTTTGTTTACCTTGTATCCTTAGCACCCAGACAGCATATAGGGTATACAATAATAGGACTTCAGTCCCTTTTAGGCACTAGCTCCCTGCTCTAAACATTGGCATGCCTTATATTTGAATTACTAACAGCTATCTCAAAATCTTGGACAGAGTAAGTACACCATGAAAGTTTGCTCAGAAGCCTCACATATTATGTCTAGGAATTTGGTCTTTGTCCTACAGAAATATTAAATCATCAATACATTGTAATTAAAGAGCAGTGTGGGCAAGCATGTACTTTTGAAAAACTACTCTGGGAATAGCAGTTGGAGTAGGGGGTGACCAGTTAAATTAGCACAGAATTAGAAGACTGCTATGATAATTTGAGAAGAGAGGGCATGATTGGGTTTTAGAAGCAGAATTGGTTACAAATTAATTTGGGAGATCCCATAGACAGCTATAAAACAACTTCAGAGTTTTTAATGTGAGTAACCAGGATGACTATATTCACAAACATTAGGGAGGAAATTATGTCACTAGACAAATTCTCATTATGCTTATTCTTTAACTATCTTGCAGGTATATATAAACACTAAGCCATCTTCCTTTATAAGTGGTATAGTCAGTGTTTCTTTCTAGCACTTTAATGATGTTGGAGAATATTTTGTTGCAACACAAAACTCTATGATCTATAATATAGTTCAGAGATGTACCATGCCAGGAAAAAGGCAAGTTGTATTTCTGAGTAGGCCAAAATGGACAAGATTGTGGCTCTTTTCAAGTTTGTTTATTTTTGTTTTTTTTTTTAATATTTATTTGACAGAGAGAAATCACAACTAGGCAGAGAGGCAGGCAGAAAGAGAGGAGGAAGCAGGCTCACTGCAGAGCAGAGAGCTCGATGCGGGGCTCAATCCCAGGACCCTGGGATCATGACCCAAGCGAAGGCAGAGACCCTAACCCACTGAGCCACCCATGTGCCCCTATTTTGTTTTTTTTAAAGATTTTATTTATTTGACAGAGAGAGACACAGCAAGAGAGAGAACACAAGCAGGGAGAGTGGGAGAGGGAGAAGCAGGCTTCCCGCTGAGTAGAGAGCCTGATGTGGGGCTTGATCCCAAGACCCTGGGATCATAACCTGAGCTGAAGGCAGATGCTTAACGACTGAGCCACCCTTTTCAAGTTTTTTTTAAAACTACTATTAATTTATGTATACCACTAGATTGAGAACAGTGAAAATGTTATTAGATTTAAGAGGCTTAATTTCCTTTCATGGTAATTGTAAAAGAAGTTCTAATATTAAGAAAAAAGTATGATTTTAAAAAATCACTAATGGAAAGTATCATAAACCATTTTGAAGGAAATAAGTCAGTTATATGAAACATACTTAGTTATTCAGAATCATGGTTCATGTGAGACTTAGAATTTTGTCTAGATGATCAGCCTTCAGTGAAAATAATGGGGTTTTACTCAGGGTGGACTTTCAGATGAAGATGTTGGGTTGACCACATTAAAGTCATGGTAAAAGAATTTTGAAAATGTAAATGCAAATGCCCAGGAACAAGGATACCAAGAGAGGGAATATCAGCAGGCAGGCATTTTCAACACATTCTGGAGAGACAGAAAAAAGATGGAGGAGAGGTTATGTACAGAGGAGACCTCAAGTAGGAAGAGACAGTTTACTTCATGGAGGCCAAGAGAGACTTAGTGGCACCAAATAAAGCAAAGGGAGAGGAAGAGTTGCAAGAGAAAACACAGGGCGTACACTGAAAATCTATATGCCTGAGAGTTGACTTCCATTCTCACCTTTGTACATAGAAAGCTCATCATTGTTGGAGCCAGTTTTTAAAACAAGGCCATGTATTTCCGGAGGTCATATGCTTATCACCTTTCAGTTTTTTGCCTTGTTTTATTTACTGAGGATATTTATTTGGACCACTTCTAGTTTCTGTTCCATGCCTCTGAGTTAGAGATATTAATTGTATCTTTCTTATAACACTTTTTTGAAGAATACATGAGATAATATGCATGAAACATTTAGCATAGTGTCTGGCATATAGGAGATGATATATGATGAATTTAGGGGGAGTGTCTTTAAAGATTTATTTTTCTTAATTTTTGAAGTAATCTCTGTGCCCATTGTGGAGTTCAAATTCACAACCTTGAAATCAAGAGTTGTATATGGTATTGTCTGCATCAGCTGGGTGTCCCTATTTTAAAAAAACTTTTATTATTGAAATATGGGTGACATACAATGTTATATTACTTTCAAGTGTACAACATAGTGATTTCAAAATTCTATACATTACTCAGTGCTTACCATGATAAGTGTTATCACCATACAATTTTTTAAAGATTTTATTTATTTATATTTTTGAGAGAGAGAGAGAATGAGAAAGAGAGAGAGAGCATATATGTGCACACATGAGAGCATGAGGAGGGTGGGAAAGAGGAAGAGGGAGAAGCAGACACTCCACTGAACAGGAAGCCCGACACAGGACATGATCCTAGGACCCTGAGAACATGACCTGAGCCAAAGGCAGACACTTAACCGACTGAACCCAACATCTTACAATGCTATTATGATATTATTGAGTATGCTTCCTATGCTGTATTTTCATCTCCATGACTTTTTTATTCTATAACTGGAAGTTTACACCTCTCCAGCCTCTTAACCTGTTTTGCCCATCTGCAACCTCCCTTCCCTCATTGTTTATAATAGCCAAAGTATAGAAGCAACCCAAGAGTCCATCAGTAGATTAATGGATAAAGAAGAGATGGTATATAGACACAATAGAATAAATAGAATATAACTCAGCCATAAAAATAAAATCTTGTTATTTATGACCACACAGATGTATCCAGAGGGTATTATGCTAAGTAGAATAAGAGGACAAATACCATATGCCTTCACTTATATGTGGAATCTAAAAAACAAAACAAATGAACAAAGAAATAAATTTAAAAAGCAGATGCATAAACATGGAGCTATTTTTTATTGTATGCTTTCATAAAACAAGAAGTTGCTATAAAAATGATCAGCACAAAGGAAAGATCTTGAAAATGTGGTAACAAATTTTAAGAATTAAATTCAACAGAAGAATTAGAGAGAATGCTAAGGATTCTCCCAGAAGTTAATACAAATAGACAAAGACATGGGAAATAGAGAAGAAAATATAAGAATCACTCCAGTCAGTCCAATATCCAACTAGTAGGAGTTCCATAGAGACAATATAAAAAATGGAAAGAAGGAAATTATCCAAAACATTTTTTTAACTACTTGGGGTTAAGTCTCCAGATTGAAAGAGCCCATTTGAATAATCAGCAAATGAAAGAAAGACCCATAAAAAGTCTCATGGTGAAACTTGAGTACAATGGGGACAAATTAAGAGAGGACAGAAAAGGTCACATCACAAAGGAGAGGCATCAAATGCCATTAGATTTCTCCCAAGCAGCACCAGATGCTAGCAAAGATGTGAATGCCTTCAAAGTTCTGAGGGAAAATGAAATTCGACTTAGATTTCTGTACTTAACCAAACTAACATTCAAGTCCGAGAACCAATACAAAAAAAAGTTTCAGAAATTTGAGGACTCATGGATTCATCTCTCTTGCACCCTTCCTTGGGATGGAGCTAGAAAATGTGCTCCAATATGCCAAGAGAGTCTAGCAAAAAGAAGACATGGAGTTCAAGCAACAGTGGACACAGAATAAAGTATCAATGAAGAGAAGCCCAGAACGATAGCTTTGCCGCAGACCTAAAACACAACAGGGCAGACTCAGCAAATGCTAGCAGATTCCAGGAATCTGGCCAAGTGTAGATAACAGATGCACTGATGGTACAATAGAAAACCTCAGAAGTTTCCAGCAGCAACATATATGGCATATCAAAATGTTAGACCTACCCTGGAGAAGGTGGCACTACTAGAAAGGGTCTGCATTATTCAGGAGCATCTAAAATGCTAAGCTTGGAAGTAAAACAGAGGTGTTCGTGACATTTCACAGTAAGGGACTCTCCTATTATACATCTTAGCAGCGAGGAACCAAACCTTACACAATTGTAAGTACAGTGGTTTGGAAAGTAAACTGCTTTTGTGTTCTTCAGTTCTGGCTTTAAATAAAAAAACATATGTGATTACTAAAGAAAAACAGATAAAGAAGGAAACACAAACTGTTTTTTTGGTGGAAAAGATATCTAGTTTCAAGTATATTATTTGAAGTTACACAGGTGACTTTAAAGAAAGGGACTTAGAAAGTATTGTTAAGTATTGCAAAGGACGATAGAGGATATAAATATACTGGTTCATTTATCAAAAGAGGAAGTTGATGAATGATGTTGAAAACTGATGCATCCATAAATAGCAATTTAAGTTACATTTTGAGATTTGGAGGCAGCCACCACAAACCTTTTATTTAAGGAAGTTTAAAATCACGGCACCTAGGTGGCTCAGTCTGACAGTCGTGACTTTGACTCAGGTCATGATCCAGGATTCTGGGGTGGAGCTCCCAGCTCAGCATGGAGTGTGCTTCTCCCTACCCCTCTGCCTGGCCCTGCGGCTGCCCACCCCCTTTCTCTCTCCACGAGCGCATGTGCGTGTGCAAATTTAAAAATCTTTTTTTTTTTTAAAGAAAGTTTTAAAGGGTGGCAAAATCTTGAGAAGGAGACTCTTGCTCTTTATTCATTGAAAGCGTTTTTGTACAATTTGATTAATTTTTTTTTTACCTTGGCATGTGTTAGTTCATGAAAATAAAAAAAATATTTATTATACTCTCTGACTACAAGTGTAGAGGCATATTCATTGTTGAAAAATACAGAAAAAGGAAAACAAAAACCATTAACAAATAGATGTGTTAAGGATTGAATGGTGTCCCCTCAAAATTCATATGCTGAATTCTTAACATTCAGTACCTCAGAATGTGACCTTATTTACAGATAGGGTCTTTACAGAGGTAATTGGGTTAAGGTAAGGTCATGAAAGTGAGTTCTAATAGAATATGACTTATGTACTTATAAAAGGGAAAGTTTGATGTACTTAGAAAAGGGAAAGTTTGGACACAGAGACACACATAGAGGAAAGATATGTGAATTCACGGGGAGAAGATGATCCTCTATAAGAGAGAGGCCTGGAGCAGATTCTCCCTCACGATTCTCACAAGGAATCATCCCTGTCAACACCAGGATTTCAGATTTCTAGCCTCCAGAACTGAGAAAATAAATTTCTGTTTTTTTTAAGCCACCCAGTCTATGCTATTTTATTATGGCAGCTTGTGCTAAGATAAAAGCTACAGTGGGAATGTTTCAGTTTTCTAACGTGCTGGATTATTTTTTGTTATTAATTCTTAGGAGTGTAATTGATACGTGTATTAATGCTTTTAGGGCTTTTCAACAAAGTAAATTGCCTGTTTTCCCTCAAAATAGTAGCTATTTATACTTCCACCAGAAACATATGCCTTCAAGCTTCCAATGCTGATTTAAATTTGCCATTCTATAGGTTTGAGAGGATGTTGGTGAGTTAAATGTCTTAGTTTCCATCTTGACTGGAATTTCCAAGGAATAAGAATATTTAATGTTTTATTAGGTAATCATTTATTCACCATCTTTAACCAATACATTGCATTTATTTAAAAGATCTTCAGAAAGTGTTAGGAAAATCTAAACTAATGAGGAAGACATGCATCACAAGTTGATACATAAGCCATATTCAATGGCCACACAAATTCATATGTAAGCCAGATTAGTTATAATTGTGACTAGCATTCATCATATCCTAATCTCATTCTAGGGAAACTAGAGAGATCACATAGTATAGAACTAGAAGACAAACATTGCTAAATTTCCCTGGCTTTTAAAACTGGTGTCTCATTCAAATTGAACATATTTAATTACCAATTATCTTCCTAATTGGGGAGATAGTTTCTATGTAAGAAGTAGTTGTGTGGGGTATCTGGGTGGCTCAGTCGATTAGTCATCCAACTCTTGATTTTGGCTCAAGTCATGATCTCAGGGTCATGAGATCAAGCCCCACATAGGGCTCAGCACAGTCTGCCTGGGATTCTCTCTCCCCCTCCCTCTACTCTCTCTCTCTTTCTCTCTTAAAATTAAAAAAAAGAGAGAGAAAATCTTAAAAACAATGAATCTTGGAACACTATATCAAAAACTAATGGTGTACTCTATGGTGACTAACATAACACAATAAAAAATAAAAATAAAATAAAAACTGTATGGTGACTGACATAACACAAGAAAAAATAAAAATTTTAAAAAAGGATTTTTTTGTAAAAAAAAAAAAAAAAGTAAAAAGTACATGTGGCAAGTCATTTCACTGCTCTAGGACTCAGTTTCCTCATCACTCATTCGTTCACTGTTTTCAAGCTCCTCCCAAAGCTTTATAACAAGATCTCATAAGCAGTAAAATAGTTGATAATTTCAACTTTTTCTTCTAGAAAAATAAGGCTATTAAAAAAATAATAGTGGAAAGCAGTACCAATATATCAAAGTACAGATAAAGAAATATTTGAGTGTGCCTGGGTGGCACAGTTATTTAAGTGCCTGACTCTTGGTTTCTGCTCAGGTTGTGATCTCAGGGTCATGTGATCTCATCATCACTCAGCATGGAATCTGCTAAAATTTCTCTCTACCCTTCCACCCATGCATGCACACATAAGCACATACGTGTTTGTTCTTCCTATAGAAATTAATTCCGGGTACTGGATTACTTTAGGTTTTAATTTCAAACAGATACAAGCTAGAAAAATGCTTCCTTAAAGCATTTATTCTGGCTATCAATCACTATTAATAACAGTTTCACCCCTTAGCAGGTTATACCAGATTTCAACTTGTATTCCTGAATTATAAAATCTAGATCTTAGGGGCATCTGGGTGGTTCAGTGGGTTAAGCCTCTGCCACCATCTCAGGTCATGATCTCTGGGTCCTGGGATGGAGCCTCACTTCGGGCTCTCTGCTTGGCAGGGAGACTGCTTCGCCTCTTTCTCTGCCTGCCTCTCTGCCTATTTGTGATCTCTCTCTGTCAAATAAATAAATAAAACTTTTGAAAAAAATCTAGATTTTAATTAGCTAGAAAATTTCAATTCAGTTTCCTAGTGTACATTTGTATCTTGAGTACATTTTTATATATTTCATATATGTAGTGTTAGAAGTTGAGATATTAGGGTTTGAGGTTTTCAGACAGGTTAAGAACCCAGCTCTGTCTCTAGATTTATGACCTGGGACAAGTTTCATAAACATTTGGCTCAGTTTCTCATTTTAAAAATAATAATAATAATAGTAACTACTTTCTATGGTTATGGATTAATATATAAATTTATATATATATATATATATAATATATATATATATAAAGTTTTTAAAATAGTGCTTGGAACATTGTATAACTTTAGCTATCATTATTGTTATTATTATCATTATCAACATCTAGGTTTTTTTAAAAGGTAAAAAGCAAAGACCTGATCCTTTTGACCTTGCAAGCCATCTTTCAAAGTGTATAATTCTTCATTTTAAAGGTAATTATACCACTTGCAACATTTCTCTCATTGCAAATGCAAGCATCTGGGGTTTCATTACTTTCTCCCTTCTGCAGTGATCCCACTTGGGGATTGGAAATATCTTGGGAAAACAGTGTTTCTTGAGATGTTAATATGTGTTCTTGGGAATGGAGGAAATGTTCTGTGCTCAAATAAGTTTTGGAATGCTGAAGAAACAAAATTAGAAGAATATTTTATCACAGGGTTTTAAAAAGGGATGTTATGTGCAATGTTTCCCAATACCTTTGGAACCAAACTAGGAAATGCTACCTTGGGTAAAAAATGGGTGCCAACAATTTAGAGTCTCAGGGTATGTTTTTAATGTTAATATTCATATGACTCAATAATTTTATTTTTTTAATTTTTTTTCTTTAAAGATTTTTAAAATTTTTTTTAATTTATTTTCAGCATAACAGTATTCATTGTTTTTGTACCACACCCAGTGCTCCATGCAATCCGTGCCCTCTATAATACCCACCACTTGGTACCCCGACCTCCCACCTCCCCGCCCCTTCAAAACCCTCAGATTGTTTTTCAGAGTCCATAGTCTCTCATGGTTCACCTCCCCTTCCAATTTCCCCCAACTCCCTTCTCCTCTCTAGCACCCCTTGTCCTCCATGCTATTTGTTATGCTCCACAAATAAGTGAAACTTTAAAGATTTTTTAATTACTATTTATTTATTTGACAGACAGATCACAAGCAGGCAGAGAGGCAGGCAGAAAGAGAGGAGGAGGAAGCAGGCTCCCTGCTGAGCAAAGAGCCCGATGTGGGGCTCGATCCCAAGACCCTGGGATCATGACCCGAGCCGAAGGCAGAGGCTTTAACCCACTGAGCCACCCACATGCCCCTATTTTTTAAAAGACTTTATTTATTTGTGTGTGTGAGAGAGAGTGAGCACACAAAAACAGGGGGAGTGGCAGGCAGAGGGAGAAGCAGACTCTCCACTGAGCAGAGAGCCCGACATGGGGCTCAATGTCAGGATCCTGGGATTATGACCTGAGCCGAAGGCAGATGCTTAACTGACTGAGCCACCAGGGCATCCCTCACTCAATAATTTTAATTGCATTTTATTATCAGTTGATTAAAAAAATACTTGACAGGAAGATATCATTATTCAAATAACATGGTTAAATTTATTTTTATTTTCCTCAAAATATCTATGTTTATTTTAAATATAGTAGCATCGGGGGCGCCTGGGTGGCTCAGTGGGTTAAGCCACTGCCTTCAGCTCAGGTCATGATCTCAAGGGTCCTGGGATCGAGTCCCGCATGGGGCTCTCTTCTCAGCAGGGAGCCTGCTTCCCTCTCTCTCTCTCTGCCTGCTTCTCCGTCTACTTGTGATTTCTCTCTGTCAAATAAATAAATAAAATCTTTAAAAAATTGTTTAAATATAGTAGTATCAATTTTTTAAATGAATGATTGTGTGATTGATTCATTCATTTTGCAGAACCATTTCTTAGAGCCTTCCTGGGTCTTAGGATTTGTGCCAACTGCCAATTACCAGCCTCATGGCCCAAGGCCTGAGAACCAGTATTTCTCAACCCTCACTCTACACTTGGAATCATCTTGGAAGCTTTAAAAAATGCAGTTTAGATGCTTAGATATTGCCCATAGATATCTGTGTCTGTGTGGTCTCAGGGGGCCTTGGCAGGCACAGCAAGTCTGCAGGCACAGCACATTGCTGGCTCTAGGTGTTAGTGAAGCAATTAAGATCAGGTACCTGTTTCATACTGAGATCAACATATAGGATGTTGCAGATCTAACATAAATTTTAGAAGATGCTTCAATATATGCTTCAATATATTCAGCTAACTGAATAGCTTCTATTGCAATAGAAAGAAAGAGGCTCAGGAGTAAAAATACATCATTGATAATCAAAATATGTACCTTGAGAATTCAGAGATCTGCTATATACTAGGATATATTGCCTGCTAACCAAAAGAATACCTATGTAAACCACACATACATAGTTCCATAGGCTTCTCTTTTGTATCAACTTGTGTTATAGATTTATTAGAAAAGGGGTTTTGCTCTTAATTCCATGTTGCCTGGCTCTACTTTCTTCAGATGTTTGTAAATGTGTCTTAGTTGCTTTATACAATGAATATTTTTTTTAATTCTTATTTTGACACCTTTGTGTTACTTGATCTTAGTCAACTCTTTTTTAAGACTGTTTTATTTTATTTTTATTTTTTTAAAGATTTTATTTATTTACTTCACAGAGATCACAAGTAGGCAGAGAGGCTGGCAGAGAGAGAGGAGGAAGCAAGCTCCCCGCTGAGCAGAGAGCCTGATGCAGGGCTTGATCCAAGGATCCTCAGGTCATGACCTGAGCCAAAGGCAGAGGCTTTAACCCACTGAGCCACCCAAGCACCCCAAGACTGTTTTATTAATGCATGATTGACACATAATTAACTGCACATATTTAAAATATATAATTAAGTTGAACTGCATCTACACCCATGAAGAAGCCATACTGGCCAACTCTTTCCTTTCTTGCTTTTTTCTTTCTTTTTTGAGAGAGAGAGAGAATGTACAAGTGGGGAGAGGAGCAGAGGGAGAGAATCTCAAGCAGACTCCACACTGAGTCTGAAGCTGGATGTGGGGCTCTATCTCACAACCTTGAGATCATCACATGAACCAAAATCAAGAGTCACTTAACTGACTGAGCCACCCAGGCACCCCTCCTTCCTTGCTTTCTTGATATAGCTGTCTTCATTTTCTTCCTGCATCTTCTTCCTGCCACTTCTTTTTCATTCTGCTACACACTATCATTTCTTTCCCCTCTACCTTAAATATTGCTGTTCTCCAGGGTTGATGCATTCACTTCAAGTATATGTTTAAGCAATTAGAGTATATATGTTTAAGATACTGTATTAGTATGCAAGTGTAGCCATAACAAAGTAGCATAGACCAGGTTACTTAAACAAGAAACATTTATTTTCTCAAAGGTCTAGAGCCTGGAAGTCCAGATTAAGATACTGTCAGGATTGTTACCTTCTTTTTTTTTTTTTTTTTTTTAAGTAGTCTCCATGTCCAGTCTGGGACCCAATAGGGAGCTTAACTCATGACCCCAAGATCAAGATCCAAGTTGAAATCAAGAGTTGGAAGCTTAACCGGCTGAGCTACCCAAGTGGCCCAGGGTTGTTACCTTCAAAAGCCTCTTTCCTTGGCTTGCAGATGGCCACCTTCTTGCTGAGTCTTCACATGGTCACCCCTTCGTCTCTGTGTCCTCATCTTCTCTCCTTGCAAGCATATCAGTTTTATTAGATCAGATCCCACCCATATGGCTTCATTTTAACTGAATTACCTCTTTGAAGGCCCTATATCCAAATGTAGTCACATTTTGTGGTACTGAGGATTGGAATTTCAACATATGAAATGTGTAGGGACAAAATTCAGCCCCCAACAGGCACTATGATAGGAATATGCATGCATATTGTAAGAAGGTTTCCAGATTGAGTCAATGTTAAATGGAGTCCTGGAAAATGAAAAGGAATTAACTAAAGAACAATAAGAGGGAGGAATGGGGGAAATAGAAAAGTAGTATTAGGTAGAAGGAATAGCATATACGCTGGCACTTTTGGAATACTATAAGTAATACATTATAGCTAGAACATAAATATCAAGGGGATATGTGGCTGTTAAATAACCAGTTAGATATACATGTCTGGAGACATTTTCTTTCCTTAGTCCTCTTCCCATCCCTTATTCTTCCAGATTTACTTCATCTACCCCAGTTGTATCTACTATACTATACTATTAATACTTACTTTTCTAGATCTCTCTCAAACCTATTAAACTCCAGAAGCTTCAGTCAACTGCATTTGGGAAGTCACTTTTTAGATGTCCTACAGGCACCTCAAACTGAAAACTACAATGTTAAAAAGGTCTTTCTCTCTCTTCAAATCTGTTCCTTCTTTTGAATTCCTTTTCTTATCAAATGATACTCCTTTTTTAGTTATTAAGGTTTTAATTTTAATTTCAGTATAGTTAACATCCAGTCTCATATTAGTTTCAGGTATACAATATACTGATTCAATAATTCCATACATTACTCAATGCTCATTAGAACAGGTGCACTCCTTAATCCCCATCACTTATTCCACCCATCCCCCATCTACCTCCCCTTTGGTAAACATCAGTTTCTTCTCTATAGATAAGAGTCTGTTTCTTTGTTTGCCTCTCTCTTTTTTTCCCCTTTGCTCACTTGTTTTGTTTCTTAAATTTCACATATGAGTGAAATCATATGGTATTTTTCTTTCTCTGACTGACTGACTTCACTTAGCATTATACTCTCTAGCTCCAACCAAGTTGTTGAAAATGGCAAGCTTTCATTCTTTTTTATGGCTGTGACATATATATATATATATATATATATGACATCTTCTTTATCCATTCACCTATTGATGGGACACTTCGGCTGCTTCTATATCTTGGCTATTTTAAGTAATACCGCCATAAGCATAAGGGTGCTTGCATCCCTTTGAATTAGTGTTTTTGTATTCTTTGGGTAAATACCCAGTAGTGTGATTTCTGGATCATAGAGTAGGTCTGTTTTTAACTTTCTGAGGCATCTCCATACTGTTTTCCAGTGGTTGTGCAAGTTTGCATTCCTACCTACAGCACAGGAGTGTTCCTTTTTTCTCCATATCCTGGGCAACACCTGCTGTTTCTTGTGTTGTTGATTTTAACCATTCTGATAGATGTGAGGTGATTTCTCATTGTAATTTTGATTTGTGTCTCCCTGATGAAGAATAATATTGACCATCTTTTCATGTGTCTTTGGCCATCTGGATATCTTCTTTGAAAAAATGTCTGTTCATGCCTTCTGCCCATTTTTAATTAGATTATTTGGTTTTTGGGTGTTGAATTGTGTAAGTTCTTCATATATTTTGGATACTAACCCTTTACTGGATGTGTAATTTGCAAATATCTTCTCCCATTCAGTAGGTTACCTTTTATTGTTGTTGATTGTTTCCTTTACTGTGCAAAAGCTTTTTATTTTGATGTGGTTCCAACAGTTTATTTTTGTTTTTATTTCCTTTGCCTCAGGAGACATATCTAGAAAAATGGTGCTAAACCAGATGTCATAGAAATTACTGCCTGTGCTCTCTTCTAGGATTTTTATGGCTTCAGGTGTCACATTTGGTCTTTAATCCATTTTGAGTTTATTTTTGTATATGGTGTAAGAAAGTGGTCCCATTAAATGATATTCTTATTTACTGAGTAACTAAACTCAGTTGTAATCCTAACTACTTATTCTTATTCTAACTTATTACTTACAAAAACTCATTTCTAGTAAATCATTACATCATATGGATTCTACTTATGCTTTTAAATTTACCTCAACTTCACCATCCCCACTTACTGCTGGCCTTCATGTATCTTTGCCTTTAGGCAAATTAGTTGACTACCAGGTCCAGTGGGGATCTGATTATCATTGAGATTATACATTCCACCAAGGCACAAAGATAAAGAATTCTAGAGTCTAAATGAGTATATGATTATCATTATCATGACATGATAATGATGATATTAAAATTCAATTATTGATGACTACCATTTATGAAATGCTCATGAGGTGCCAGATATTACATAGGTACTTTACAAACACAAATAATTCTTTACATTGAATAGTATATCTTTTTTGAAGAAGAATGAACTCAAGTCTATAATTGTTAAATAATTTGCTAAAGGTCATACAACTAACTCAGCACAGCTGGAATTTAAAGCCAGGTCATCTTGATTTTGAATTCCATCTTCTATTTACCATGTTAGACATCTATCATCTTTAACCAATTATCACTATGTGTACAATGTTTCTAATGGGAAAAAATTCCTTACCAATGGAAAAACTCAACAAAAATGTATCTCATTTTAATACTATGATATATTATTGTAATTCTAGAAAAGCAGTAATTTTTTTTCTGACCTGAGCCGTGATTTCCTATCTACACTATAGAAAATTGCAATCTTAAATTTAGCCAATGAGGCACTATGAAGAAGATAATTTATAAGATGAATAATTTCATAATAAATATATCAGCCTAAGTGCCTTAAAATTGGAAATTAGTTTTTCCATGATGCAGGAATCTAAATGGAGTATAATATACATAGATGAGGAATAGCAGTTCACAGCCAGGCATCCCCAACTTTACTGAGAATAGTTTCCCCTTAAATTACTCTTGTAAAAGTCAATAATAGAAGCTATTTGCTGCCAGAAATATATTTAGAGAAACTGCCATTTGTTATAATTAAAGTGATTTATTTGCTTGCTAGTTTATTTGGCTTAGGATTTTCTTGAAATTGAGGACAAACTGGAAATGTAATTTACCGATATATACAGTATTACAGCATATTTCATATTCTGAGGCTTTTTAAAGTGTTTTTCAAATATCAGTGGTAAAAATACCCTGTTTACGCTGGATATTGAAAATGTGGGTTATTTAAAGCAGAGCTGGGTGTCAGAATTCATTCTAAAGCCAGTTATAACTGGTTCAGGGATGGCCTTAGCAATTTAATAATCACCATTCTTGAAAGAATCAATGAGGAACTAAATTCCATGGGACATCAAGGATTTTTCTATGTTGGTCACCTATCAACTTGAGGAAGGAAATACAGAGATAGTTGTTGCACTGTGTGTTCTTTATAAGTGTAGAAATCAAGTTTTGTGGGTTTTTTTTTCTATGGATACATGAAGTTTCTATGCATACTGAGTTTGAAACTCAGTGGTGATGCCACTTGTTAGCTATACGAACTTAGGGAAATGATTTATCTTTCTCAGACTGAGGCTCAGTTCAGTCTTCTCATCTAGAAGTGGGGATAATCATAAATTTCCTTGCAAGTTTATTGTGAGAAAAAAATGACTTAATGTATGTTAGGTTGCTTAGCAGAGCATTTGATATATTTTAGTTGCTCAATAGTTGGCCCTCTTATTGTAGTCCCTGATATTTATCTGTTTATCAGCCATCTTCTTCTTCCTTGCCTACAGAACCCTAGCTTAGTCAGGTGCCATGTGCCTAGCCCCAGAGGATGAATTGTGATTGACCTAAGCCAATATACCCTCAATGGGTATATCACTGGAATTTTGAATGGGGTTTTTCTTGTGTTATCCCCCTTTCAACATTTGTACTGCAAGGGTTACACAAGTATAAGAAAATGGTGATGTTGAACGTTGTAAGGAAGGGAATTGAATCTGTGAGAATATGACATAAAGTTGGAATTTTCAAAGGATCACAAATTCAGTGAAATTGTGAAAAATAACAATACCTATTTATATTCCAAGGGAGATGGGAAGGACACTTGCATATCTCAGTTTGGACTAACTGTAGAATAAGCTTCCCCTATAATTTTGTAATCATGAGCCTGACCACATATTAACTTTGAACTTGAATGTGTAATATTCATTTTATCTGGGAACTACCAAGCTAATAAATTAACATTAAAAACTCATAGAAATCCAGTGATTCTTCCAGGCAGAAGCAAAGGCAAAACTTATCTGAGGAATACACATTCATACTAGGACAAGTAGGATTTATTTGCTGAAAGAAAATAGGTTGCAACCTAAATTTCAAGGTATGTAAGGAAATAATCCATCACTGAGGAATAGTCAGCAGTCACAACAAAAAGAAAAATTAAACTCAAAGTAACTTCAAATAATACATTTATCAGATAGAAATAAGCATGTTTAAAGTGGCAGACCTAAAAGAAGTAACGAGTACATTCCAAAACAATGCATAGGAGAAAGAGAAACCCTTTTTAATTTTGACACAAAAAAGTACCATTAACACTTGTAAAAATAATTTTTACTATAATATGTATATGTATAGAAATTTTTTATGACTCAATAGACTTTTTAAAGCAACAGATTAACAAAAGATAAAGAGATACATTTTTAAAAAATGAAAGCTAGTTCTGAAGAAATCATTTAGAATAAAGTACAGAAGTTTAAGAGATTACAGTTATGGAGTAGAGATGTAAAGATTCAAAGGAAGAATTCTGACATATTTAGTAAGGTTTCAAATATTGTGAATATTTGAGGATATCATATTTGAAAACTTTTCACAATTGAAAAAACATTGATTCAAGAAATACATCAAGTTACACACAGTATTAAATAAAAATAAATCCACACCTAGACACAATGAAATAAAATTAGAAGATACCAAGACATGTCTCTGGAAGTAAGGGAAATAAACGCAAAAATGAACTATTGGGATTTCATCAAGATAAAAGGTTTCTGCACAGTAAAGAAAACAATCAACAAAACTGAAGGGCATCCCATGGAATGGGAGAAAATATTTGCAAATGACATACCTGATAAAGGTTTAGTATCAATAGTATATAAAGAACTTACCAAACTCAACACTTAAAAAGCAAATAATCCAGTTAAGAAATGGGCAGAAGACATGATTAAGTATTTTTCAAAGAAGACACAGATGACTAACAGAAACATGAAAAGATGCTCAATATCACTCATCATCAGAGAAATACAAATCAAAACTACAAAGAGATATCCCCTCACACCTGTAAGAATGGCTAAAGTTAACAATACAGGAAAAACAGATGTTGGTTAAGATGTGGAGAATGGGGAACCCTTTTATACTGTTGGTGGGAATGCAAACTGCTGCAGCTACTGTGGAAAATAGTATGGAGGTGCTTCAAAATTCAAAAACTCAAAAACAGAACTACCCTATGACCCAGCAATTGCACTACTGGGTATTTAGCCAGAGGACACACACACACACACACACACACACACACACACACACAGAAATATTACTCAGCCATCAAAACAATGAAATCTTGCCATTTGCAATGTTATGGATGTAGCTAGACTGTATTCGGCCAAGCAAAATAAGTCAGTCAGAGTAAGGCAAATACCATATGATTTCACTTATACGTGGAATTTAAGAAACAAAACAGATGAATGTAAGGGAAGGGGAGAAAAAGCAAGGGAACAAACCATAAGAGACTCCTAACTGTACAGAACAAACTAAAGTTTGATGGAGGGGGTTGGGTGGGTGGGAATGGGCTGAGTGGGTGATGGGTATTAAGGAGGGCTCTTGTTGTGATGAGCACTGTTAAATATAAGTGATGAATTGCTAAATTCTACTCCTGAAACCAATATTACACTATATGTTTTCTAACTGGAATTAAAATAAAAACTTGAAACAAAAAAAATTAGAAGATATCAAAGTCTAAGAGATAATCTTAAAACACAAACTCTTATTGAGGAATGATGATTAGACTAATCATTGACTCTTGATAGCAACAATTCTTGTCAGATGACAATGGAATAGTATCTTAAACTGTTAGGAGAAAATAGCTGTCGATCTAGAATTGTATACATATATAAATTATAATTCAGGAGTGAGCCAAAATAAATACTTTTGTAGGTAAGGACTGAGAATTTTTCACAGACAGTCTATCACTGAAATAGTAAAAGATGACCTTCGTGAAGGATAAAATTGAAGCCTGAGAGCAATGAGACACAAGAAGTCATGGTCAAAAGAAATTGTTTATCAATTTTGTTAATCTAAATAAGCGTTGACTAAAAAAGGCTAAAAATTACTAAATATTGTATAAAAATAACACATCATATGTAAGGGTGGTTTAAATGATTTAAGTTAGTTTTGTTTGGAAATAATCAGTTACTTTACTAAAAGAGCCTTAAACAGTTGGAAATAATTATTATTTTGCATATTATGAAGTCCAGAGGTTGAAAGTCCATGAGTTGGTGCAGCAGCTCGTTTATGCAATTAAGGACATTAGCTTTTTTCCTCATTCTGCTGTCTCTTCTATAGTACATCTCTGCTATTTTTCCTTATGGTCAGAACAATATTCTCACACAAGCACATTCACAGGCAGAAAGAAAGGAGGCATTGAAAAATACCTTCTCTTGAATCTCCATCTTTTTATCAGGTCAAGACATCTTTCCAGTAACCTGGGAACAGAGTTTTCCTGTGAGCCCATTGGCCACAACTGGCACACATATCCCATTGTCCACAACCAATCATTGGCAAAAAAAAATGTTATTTTCCTGTTTCACTTAGACTAACCATGATTTATCACCTGGCATCCTTGAACTTATTTTTTCTCAATATTTGAATAAAACTGTGGTTCTTTTAGCAAGAAAGAAGAGGATAGAATCACTGTTGTTTAGGCTACCAAAATTGCTTGCCTAAGTATCCTAAGGTTCTTATAGTGTTCCAGAGGAGGAAAGAAGTTTTGGCTAACTTTAGACTTTAGATTAATTAGGCACACTAAAAATTTAAGAGTACATGGATATAAATAGAACATGTAACTTCCAACCCATGGGAAGATAAAAAGAAATAGAGAAAAAAACATTTAACCAAATAGTAGGCAGTTAAAGAGATGCATAGGGCACTAGGCATAGTTTTATAGATGGGAAAAAGTTTTGTGCACTAGCTCTATCACTGACTGGCTGCTTACTGGAAAGTTAATTCTCTAAGGTACTTGGTCTTCCTAATGTAAGGTTAAGTGGTTGGCCTGAATGACTTGTAAGATCCCTTGCAGTTCTAATAATCTATAAAACAAATATGTGTTTTTTGGAAATATTCATTTTTTGTATACACTAGAGAATATTGTCCCACTTCTTTTAACTATGCATTTGATTACATCGTATCTTCATTAGCACATTTGCACATGAAAATTTCAGGAGCATTCAGGAACAGAAAACATCATTTTAAAGTTGCTTAATTTAAATCCCATAAATGTTGTGCCTTAAAATAAAATTACTACCATTTTCCCTTTCTCATCTTCCAAATTATTTCCTATTCCAAAACAAAGTCACATTACTAATTCTTCCATTATTGCATAACTTAGAAATTGAATTAATGGGAATGACTCCATAAGAAATCTTGAAATTCTAAAAGGTTGTCTAGTTTCCCAAAATTGACCTCTATGCATTTTGTCTTTGTTCCATGTTGGTAAATCTCTTCATTTTAGCTTCACCCTAAGCTCACCTGCATCTTCTCAAGCCTTTCTTTGGGTAGAGGCTTAAGTGTTTTCCTTTTGAAGCACTTCTCCGTTGCATGTAATCAAAGAATAAATAGTATGAGTTGTCAACATAGCAGGCAATTAAAATAAAGCCTGTTAGCTATCAAGAGGAGATTTTTCAAAGCAGGAAATAAAGCAGAAAATGCAGGTGTTAGCTCTCAAAATGAAGTGATTTACCAGCTTTTACCTGAGAATTGACTATATCTAAATATGTACAGAAAAGGTGCTACACAATGATAGAAAGGTATTGGAATCCTTTAAAATCACTCAAAAATCTGTCTATACAGTGCTGGAGATACAAACTATAATGGTTAGAAAGAAGTGCAGGGATGATAGATTGTCCAATTTACATTCTTCTTGAGAAAAGTGTGATTTAACATACAGTGTCCAAACGCATACTTGCAAAAGTTAGAACTAGCAGAACCTTAGGATAAGATGACAGGAAAGGGGTCAAAAAGATAATCTTGAAGTCAATATTTTTATAATCATATATTCTTACTTTATTAAAGGGATAACTGAAAAACATAATAGAGATTAACCAAAAGAATTTGGGTTTATTTTTTGACATTTCACCTTATTCACACAGGATTTATTATGTTCCTAATAAATTCATGGCACTGTCATAGGTTCTGTGAGAGATAAAAGATGAATAGGATAAATAATCCTCTATCAGAGAATTTATAGGCTGGTTGGGGAATCAGATATGCACACAAGTAGCCATAATATGTAGCAGAAAATATTGTATGTGCCATAATAAATGTAAAGATGATGTGCCATGAGAATTCAAGGAAGAAGTAACCTCCATCTTGGAGTTAGGAAGAAGGGAAGACAATTTAAACTTGGCCTTGAAGACTTGAAATGATATGAGTGTATATAAGGGCATAAGGTGTATTCCTGGCAGAGTAAGGCCTGGAAAAAGCCTGGAGTCCACAAAGCATGGGATATAGAGGGGAAATGTAAGTAGGAATATTTGGCTAGATGGTAATCAAAATGGCTCACATTTACTGAGCACTTATGTACCTGGCACTCTGCCTGTTCTTTTAAATACATTAACATTTAATCCTCATAAATAATGGTAAAACAGAAGAATTATTATTCCTTCTTAAAGGTTAACATATTAAAACTAAGTATCAACATTTAAACAACATGCTTCTTTAAGATGGTTATTTTGAATTCCTTGTCAGACAATTCATAGCTCCATTTCTTTGGGTTAGTGTAGCTCTATTAGTTTGCTTTGGTGTTGTCATATTTGCCTAATGCTTCCTGATAATGTAAGCTTCCATTGGTGTCTATATATTTGAAGGAGCAAAGGCTTCTTCAAGTTTTTACAGACTGTTTTTGACAGATAGGCCTTCTCTTGTCAGTTCACATGGTATTGACTCCAGGATTTCAATGGAGCAGAGTTGGAACCAGGTCATGTGGCACCTGTTGGGTCTACAATGAGGTTTGTGGTTAGAGGGTTTATTATCAGATGCATGACCTAGTGTAGTTTTTACCAGGTCCCTGGGATGGCTCCCACCAGGTCACTGGGTAGCTCCCTAGATGGGCATGACAGCCCTCAGACTGTGGTTGAAAGGGGCTAGACTCGAAGCATAGGAGTATTTCAAGGTCCATAGCTTGGGTCAAGGTCTCCAGGCCTACCTTCAGAGGCATGGTAGACATGCCACATACTGGGTTCCCAGTTAGGCAGGATTATCCCTGGTTCTAGCTGAGTGGGACTGGAGCCAATCACAGGGCTTCTTTAGGCTCTGCAAGTCAATTGAATTTGGCTGAATTTCCTTCAGGGGCATTGAGGAGCTCATCTCCAGATGGGTTTCTAGATAGGTAAAACATCTCTCTCACTGTGGCTGTGAGAATCTTAAAGAATGATGTCAAACAAGCGAACTTTACACCTCAAAGAACTAAATAAGAAAAAATAAGCTAAGCTCAAAGTTAGCAGAAAGAAGGAAATAATAAATATTTAAGCAGAAATAAATGAAATAGAGACTAGGAGATGACAGAAAAAATTAATGAAACTAAGACTTGTTTTTTTGAAAGAGTGAACAAAATTGACAAATCTTTAGCTAGACTAACAAAAAAAAGAGAGGATTCAAAAAAGTATAAATAAAAAGGAAGACATTGTAACTGATACCATAGAAATAAAAAAGATCATGAGATTATAATGAACAATTATATGCTAACACTTTGGGTAACCGATGTGAAGTAAATTCCTAGAAACATACAAACTACTAGGACTGAATCATGAACAGAAATCCTGATTATACCAGTAACAAGTAAGGTGACTGTGTCAGTAATCAAAAACCTCTCAACAAAGAAAATCCCAGGACTACATGGCTTCATGAATTATTTTACCAAATATTTAAAACAGAATTAATGCCAATCCTTCTTAAACTCTTCCAAAAATGTGAAGCAACACTTCAAAACTCATTTTAAAAGGCCAACATTACCCTGATACTAAAGCCAGATGGGGACACTACAAGAAAAGAAAACTATAGGCCAGTATCCCTGATGAATATAAATGCAAAATACTCAAGAAATTACTATCAAATTGAATTTGTCAACACATTAAAAGAATCTTACATCATGATCAAGTGGGATTTATTCCTGGGATGCAAGGATGGTTCAACATAGGCAAATCAATAAATGTGACACACCACATTAATAGAATGAAAGATAAAAGTCGTATGATCATCTCAATAAATGCAGAAAAAGTATTTGACAAATTCATTATCTTTTTATGATAAAATTCCTCAGCAAAATAGGTACAGAAGGAATGTACCTCTGAGCACTTGGGTGACTCAGTCCATTAAACATTTGACTCTTGGTTTTGGCTCAGGTCATGATCTCAAGGTTGTGAGATCAAGCCTTTCATTGGGCTCCACACTCAGCAGGGAGTCTTCTTGAGATTTTCTCTCTCTCCCTCCCTCTCTTCCCCTCCCCCTTGCTCTCACTCTCAATCTCTCTTAAATAAATAAATAACTTATTTTAAAAAGTAGGAATATACCAAACATAATGAAAGCCGCATATGCAAATCCCACAGCTAACATCATACTCAACAGGGAGAGATTGAAAGCTTTTCCTCTAAGATCAGAAAGAACAGAGCTCACTTTCACCAGTTCTATTCAGCATAGTACTGGAAACCCTAGATAGAGCAATTGGTCAAGAGAAAGAAATAAAGGACATCTAAATAGGAAAGAAAAAAGTAAAATTATCTCTTTTTGTAGATGGCACGATTCCATGAAAAATCTGTTGGAACTAATCAATAAACTCAGTACATTTGCAGGATATAGAACAACATATCAAAATCAGTTGTGTTTCTAGACTCTGACAATGAACTATCTGAAAAAGAAATTAAGAAGCTACCCGAATTAAAATTTCATCAAAAAGGATAAAATATTAGGAATAAATTTGACTAAGAAAGTGAGAGATCCATACTGAGAACTAGAAAACACTGGTGAAAGAAACTAAAGAAAACAAAAAAATGCAAAGATATTCTGTTTATGGATTAGAAGAATTCATATTGCTAAAATATTTATACTGTCTTAGCAATCTATAGATTTAATACATTTCTTATCAAAATTTTAAAAGCATTCTTCATGGAAATAGAAAAAAACAGTCCTAAAATCTATACGAAGCCACAAAAGACCCTGAATAGCCAAGGCAATCTTGAGAAAAAAAGAACAAAGCTAGAGCCATCACACTTCCTGATTTAGAACTATATTATAAAACTATAGTAACCACAACAGTATGGTGATGCCATAAAAAGATACATATACAAAAATGGAATACAGGGCCCAGGAATAAACCTATACATAATATATCAACTGATCTTTGGCAAAAATGCCCAGAATACAAAATGTGGCAAGGATAGGCTCATAAATACAATTTTTATTTTTCAGTTATGCCTTTTGCTTATGATACAAAACTAAGTTATACTGAAACCAGATTTTTTCCATTTTAAACATTTTACATTTTTAAGTGTTTATCTTATATCTTATAAAGATATCTTATATCTTATATCTTATCATAAGTGTCACATACATCTATATTCTATTTAATTGCCTTATTTCACTCACTGAAATCATTTATGACTCTTTAAATCACATTTTTAGCAAGTCATATAAATGGAACTTAAACTTGAGATTAAAAATTTGAAAACCACCTCATTGTATTTTATTATTTTATTTTTCAGGGAATAGAACAGTTTTATTTTATTTATTTTTATCATTTTTATACATTTCTTTTTTATTCAAGTATAAATAATGTTGTTATATTAGTTTCAGATGTACAATATAATGATTCAAAAATTCAAACCATTTCTCAGTGTTTGTCAAGATAAGTGTACCTTAATCGCCTTTATCTCTTTCACCCTTTTCCCATGTACCTCTACTCTGGCAACCACCAGTTCATTTTCTGTATTTAAGCCTGTTTTTTTTGTTAGCTTTCTTTCCCTTTTTTTGTTCATTTGTTTTGTTTCTTCAATTCCACGTATGAGTGAAATGATATGGTATTTGTCTTTCTCTGACATTTCTTCATTAGCATTATACATTATATTATCCAGGTCCAGCCATGTTGTTACAAATGACATGATTTAATTCTTTTTTATGGCAGAATAATATTTAATTACATATATATATATGTGTGTGTGTGTGTGTGCACGCATGCATATGTATATATGTATGTATGTGTGTGTGTGTGTGTATACACATTCATCTATAGATACTTGGGTTGCTTCTATATCTTGGCTATTGTAAATAATGCTGTAATAAACATAGGGTTCCATATATCTTTTTGAATTAGTGTTTTTTTTCCCCTTTGGGTAAATACCCAGCAGTGGAATTACTATATCATATGGTAATTCAATTTTTAATTTTTTGAGGAAACTTACTGTTTTCCACAATGGCTCACCAATTCATTTTCTGTCTGAACGATCTATCCATTAATATAAGTGGCGTGTTAAAGTCCTCTACTATTATTGTATTACTAACAATTTCCTCCTTTATGTTCTTTATGTCCTCCCTTATAGTCGCTCTCTGTATTTATATGCTCCTATCTTGGGTGCATAAATATCTATAATTATTATAACCTTTTTTTGGATTGTTCCCTTCATCATTATGTAGTATCCTTCTTTGTCTCAGTCTTTGTTTTAAGATCTATTTTGTCCAATATAAGTATTATCACCCCAGCTTTTTTTTTTTTTCACTTCCCTTTGCATAGTAAATATTTTCCCATCCCTTTCACTTTCAATCTGCTTGTGTCTCTAGGTTTGAAGTGAGTTTTTTGTAGGCAGAATATAGACAGATCTTGCTTTTTTATCCATTCAGTTACTCTGTCTTTCGATTGGAGCATTTAGTCTATTTACATTCAAAGTGGTTATTGATATATATTTATTGCCATTGTGTTACTTGTTTTACAGTTGTTTTGTAGTTCTTTGTTCCTTTCTTCTCTTGCTCTCTTAGCTTATAGTTTGATGACTTTTTTTAGTGATATATTTGGATTCCTTTCTCTATTTTTTGTGTATCTATTACAGGTTTTTAATTTATGGTTACCATTAGTTTCATACATAACATCTAATGCATATAGCAGTCTGTATTAAGTTGATGGTCACTTAGGTTTGAACCCATTCTAAAAAAAATGGTGCTTAGATGCCATGAAGTAGATGCATAAGGCCTTAACCATATGCATGTTGTCAGGCCTGAGAGCCTCTTTCACTCCTGCCAAGGGGAATGTTAATCTCTCCGTAACACTGAAACCAGATTTTTAACATAGGATGTCTTATTTGGAGAATCTGACCTCATTTCAATATATCACACTCACTGACATTTCATGAAGGGTATAATGGGAAATAAGGTAAAAAATATAGCAAGCACATGTGAAATGACTTAATTTATAAATAATGATAATGATATCAGTAATTACAATACCAATCATGTGGTAAGAGAAATTGCAAACTATCCTTCTTCTAATGATGGGAAACTCTGAATAAAAAAAGATGATATTGAGATTTGTATTTGGTGCTAGGCTACAAAATGGCTCCTAGTGATCTCTGCCTCTTAGTATCCAAACCCTTGTATCTCTCCAAGGATTGGCTTGTATGGCAAATAAAAGGTAACAGAAGTTATGGCATGTCACTTCTGAAATTATGTTATAAAAGATACTGTAAATTTTTTCTCTCTGTCTCCCTCTGTCATTACTCACTCTGGGAGAAGTCCTATGCCATATAGTAAACAACTTTATGAAAAGGTCTATTCCCTGAGGAACCAAAGAATCTTGCCAATATCCATGTCTGTAGGCTTAGAAGGGAATTCTCCAAGCTCAGTCAAATCTTCAGATGACTGTAGCCCTGGCGGGCTTCTTGACTACAGCCTCATGAGAGACCTGAGCCAGAACCTCCCAACTAAGCTTCTCTCAGATTAGTGACACTCAGAAACTGAATGAAATGATCAGGTGCTAATTTTGGGGTGATTTGTTGTTCAGCAATAGATAACTAATACAGATTTTGGTGACTGGAAGTGGGGTAATGTTATAACACACACCTAAAATACATGGATGGCTTTGGGAAAATACTGGTGTTTTCCAGGGTTCTGTTTCTAGTTCAAATGTTCTTACTCTACACACTTCTCTGCATGATCTCATCTACTCTCACAGATTTAACTCTAATCTATGTATGAATGACTCTAAAACCTGTATCTTCAGTATAGATATGTCTTCTGAGTTCCATGCTCATATTGCCAACTTCCAACCTAGCATCTCTACCCAAACTTCCAATAAGCACCTATAGCTAAACATGGCATTTATGGAACTTACCATCTCTACTTCCCAAGTCAGATCCTTGTCTTATATACTTTGTCTCAGATTGGTATACCCCATTCTCCTGAGTCACTCATTCTAGAAATCTAGTTTTTTCCCCATGTTCCACACTTAAACTCTTTTCCTGCTGATTTAAACTCTTAAATATTTCCTAGATTTGCACCACTTCTATATCCCTTCTAAGTAACTCATCCCTAGTTTCTTCTTTCATATGAATCACTTTAACTGTCACCTAACTAGACTTACTAGCTCCAAGCTTGCCTCTATAAAATCCATTTTCCACACAGTAACCAGTATTGTGTTTCTAAGTTGCATATATGATCATCTTTATCCTGTGCTTAAAACCTTTCAGTGGATATTTATGTCCCTCTGGATAAAGTCCAAATTCCTCACTGTGTTTAAAACAGTTCCTATGAACTTACCCTTAGCTATAACCCCAGATTAATTTATTACTTACCTGTCAGTGCACACTTGAATAAAAGTGGTTGTTATATTTCTTCAAGCACAGGATTTTTTCCCCACTATGTTCTTGCATATATTTCCTCTCCTTAAAATGCCGTTGCCTTACCTTTTAACCTAGTTTTCTCCTCTTCCTTTGGGAATAGCCTATGATAAGCTCCTCTGGGTTATCACCATACATTTCTTCTCCAGAATAGTTTTGGTAGACCTCCTTGACCCTCCCATAATCCGTGGAACACATCTTAACATAACAAAAATTTTATTTTATTAAAATTGTCTATTTTCATGAATAGCTCTATAACAAGGCTATACTCCTTAAGGATAGGGCTTATGTCTTAATTATCTTTTATTTCAAATGCCGAATACTGTGACTGGCTCAAATATAATTTTGTTTCTTGAATGATACCATCCAGAGTTGACAACTGATTAGAGGTTATAAGCTGAGGGAAATGCTAGGCAAGGGTAAAAGTTGATTCAGGAAGAAATGGGAGTCAGTCACTTTATTATTGACAAGAATCAGCAGGTAAATTTGTTAAAATGCAGATTCCCTAACCTCACCCCTACATATTTCTAATTCCTTAAATCTAAGATCTCAGGAATCTGCATTTTTAGCAAACACCCAAATCACTCTGTTGCTGAGGTTTTCTGCCCAAAAGTTTGGGAAATGTTGGTTCAGAAAATTAAGTTTTAAAGTAATTTAACATCTCTATAGTTTATCATATATGTCCATTTCTCTTATCGTTTCAGGTTTTATGGCATATAAATAAACTTTGCTGTATTTAAACACCATTCTATCATTTTTTAAAAGATTTTATTTATTTATTGGACAGAAAGAGATCACAAGTAGGCAGAGAGGCAGGTAGAGAGAGAGTGGGAAACAGGCTCTCTGCTCAGCTTGATCCCAGGACCCTGAGATCATGACCTGAGCCGAAGGCAGAGACTTAACCCACTGAGCCACTCAGGTGCCCCTTTATCATTTTTAAATATAAAATTAAACCCCGCCTTCCACTAGGATTTTCAGAAGCAAGTGAGTTTCAACTCTTCTGTATGGGACTGCAGTTCACAAATAAGTCACAAAGAAAGGGTTGTAGGTTGGGAAAAATCAAATCCAGACAGTCTATAGTAATTCATGTTTGAATATTAGCCTCTTTGCTGTGCTACCAGTATTATGTATAATGAGACTAAATCCCTTTCAAAGAAGGTCAAATCATACATGAATTTCATTTCAAGCCTAAATAATCTCTTTCTTGCTGAGATTTTAAGAAATCTAACAATTATCAAATACACAGAGACAAGGTCTATAACAGCAGCTATGGTAGAGTAATAATTTTGGTGAGAATAAACTAAATTGGTGAGATTCATGTACTCAAGAGCCTATGTAGTTGAACTAATGTCAGTTTTATTTATATATGAGTAAAGGTAATTTCTAAGATGTGCATGTGTGGGTTTCTTACTTCTGTACCTTTTGAAAATAACATGGCCCTAATGTTATTGAATAGAAATGTAATAAAATATATATTCCATTTTATGTTCAATAGATATTTAGAAGAAATCCTTTCTGGTGAGAAGGAGCAATAATAGCCAGATGCAAGGGAATTAATAAGTTAAATTATATGTATTTGCAGTTAAAATATTATAAAATCTTTTAAAAATAGGAACATTAATGACAACAGATATTTTTTTCAATATGGGGAAGCATAATGTTGATAGCAACTTTCATTTTAATCCCCAGAATTGGACATTGAACAAACAAAATGCTGGTTATTTGCTTTTGGATACTTTGCTTGAAAATAGGGTACACTGTTATCATACACTTGTGCTTAAGTTATGACTTCAAGTATGGAAAAATCAGGTTTCTTTCATACTGACTTAATTAACAACAACAAAAAATGATTAGAATATTATTCCACTAAAAATTCAGAATCTTAAATAAAATCACAATTGCTTTTATTTCAAAGAAAAAGATTGCTATATATAGACTGATGGACTGAAGACCAGAAAAATAAAGGTAAATTAATCTATCATAAATAAATCCAATAACCAAAAGAAAAAACAGAAATAAAAATTTAAAAAAACCTAGATGTCTCAAAATGCTGAGAAATAAAAATTGTAGGTGAATGAAAAGCTTATAAAGTATCCATGAAGCTAATGATTTTCTAGGAAAACATAAGTTGTTTTAAATAAATAAATTACTAAATAAAATTTGGTAAATAACAGTTACCAAATTGACATAAAAATAGAAAATCTGAAAAGACCAAAAACATGAAAGAAATTTTTTAAATGTAAAAATAAACTAATTCCTAAAAGACTCTGGGCTAAGAAAGATTTGACAATGAGTCATCTCATTTCTCCACAGAATATTTTCCTATGTTATTAATGTGTTTCAAAGCATAAAGAAAGAAGGAAATTAACCCAGTAAATCCTATGGAGCTAATATAACCCTGATAAAAATGTTAAGAAACATAGAAAAGACAATTTAAATTATAGCTGGATCTTATTTATAGCCATGCAAAATAGTGATGCATGAATACAATATAAATTACTATCAATTGGACTAAGCAATATACTGAAAATAACATGTATTGAGTATTTATTCAGATTGTATGAATTGTTCAGTATTTGGAAAAACATCAATAATAGACAAAAAATAACATAAACATAATTAATACTGAAAAGATCAGATTGAATTTTCTAGTTTGTTGAGTATTTTTATCATGAATCTTAGAGCTAACATCATACTTAATGGTGAAAGACTCTAAGTTTTCCCTCTAAGTTCAGGAGTAAGACAAAGATGTCTACTCTTCTTCAACTCTACATTGTAGTGGAAGGTTTAACCAGGGAAATTTGGTCATAAAATGAAATAAAAGTTATTTAATTTACAAAGGAAGAAGTAAAACAATCTCTGTTTGAAGATAAGATGATCTTATATATAGAAAACCCTAAGTAACACACACATACACACAGAGTCTTAGAGCTAATAAGTTCAACAAGGTTGCAGGATATAACATCAAAATACAAAAATCAGTGTTATTTCTATACATATTCAATGAGTAATCAGAAGAGGAAATTAAGGATTACATTTTAAAAGACATAAAAAAGAATCCAAAGAAGTACAACACTTGTACATTGAAAATTACAAAATGTTGTTGAAAGAAACTGAATAAGATCTAAATGAATGAAAAGACATCTTATATCCATGAATGCAAACATCTAATGTTGACTAAATCACAATGCTCCTCCAATTGATCTAGAGATGCAATGCTATATCTATTAAAATTCCAATACAACACTTCTCCAATGAAGACATAAAAATGGCTATCAGACACATGAAAAAATCCTCATCATCACTAGGCATCAGGGAGATTCAAATTAAAACCACATTGAGATATTACCTTACACCAGTTAGAATGGCCAAAATTAGGAAGATAGGAAACAAGATGTGTTGGAGGGGATGTGGAGAAAGGGGAACCCTCTTCCACTGTTGGCGGGAATGCAAGTTGGTGCAGCCTCTTTGAAGAACAGTGTGGAGATTCCTCAAGAAATTAAAAATAGAGCTTCCCTATGACCCTGCAATTGCACTACTGGGTATTCACCCCAAAAGATACAGATGTCGTGAAAAGAAGGGCCATCTGTACCCCAGTGTTCATAGCAGCAATAGCCATGGTCCCAAACTGTGGAAAGAACCAAGATGCCCTTCAACAGACTAATGGATAAAGAAGATGTGGTCCATATACACAATGGAGTATTATGCCTCCATCAGAAAGGATGAATACCCAACTTTTGTATCAACATGGATGGGACTGGAAGAGATTATGCTGAGTGAAATAAGTCAAGCAGAGAGAGTCAATTTTCATACGGTTTCGCTTATTTGTGGAGCATAAGGAATAACACGGAGGACATGGGGAGATGGAGAGGAAAAGGGAGTTGAGGGATATTGGAGGGGGAGATGAACCATGAGAGACTATGGACTCTGAAAAACAATCTGAGGGTTTTGGAGGCTCAGGGGGTGGGAGGTTGGGTGAGCCTGGTGGTGGGTTTTATGGATGGCATGGATTGCATGGAGCACTGGGTGTGGTGCATAAACAATGAAATCTGTTACACTGAAAAGAAATTAAATTTATATATATATATATATATATATGTGTGTGTGTGTGTGTGTGTGTGTGTGTGTGTGTGTGTGTATTTTAAAAAATTCCAACACCACTTTTTGCAGAAATTGATAACAAATCCTAAAATTCATATGGAAATTCATGAGACAGAGAATAGCCAAAATAATCTTGTAAAAGAATAAAGGTTGGAAGACACATTTTACATGCTCAAAAGTTACCAGAAAGCTACAGTAATAAAAACAGTATGGTACTGGAATCATAGTAGACATGTAGATCAATTGGATGGAATTGAGAGAACAGGAATAAATCCTCACATAAAGTCAATTGCTTTTCAACAGTTCAATAGGGAAATATGTTTTCAAGAAATGATGCTGGGACAACTGGCTATCTACATGTAAAAGAATAAATTTGGACCCAGTATATATACTATATACAAAAGTCAACTCAAAATGAATAGGAAACCTACGTATGAAAGCTAAAACTTTAAAGCTGTTAGAAGAAAACATAGGTGTACATTTTCATGACCTTGGGTTAGTTAGATGAATATCTTTAGATAGCACACCAAAAAGATGAGACATAAATGAAAAAATATAAACTAGATTTCATCAAAGCTTAAAACTTTCGCTCCAAAAGACATCATCGAGAAAATGAAAAGACCACTTTTAGAATTGTAGAAAATATTTTCAAATTCTAAATATGATAAGGGATTTTTATCCAGAATATATGACCAATTGTTACAACTCAAAAACAAAAAGATAAATAATCTGATTTTAAAAAGTAGTCAAAGCTCTAAACAGATATTTCTTTGAAGGACACATACAAATGTATAATAACTGAAAAGATGTGCAACATAATTAGTTATTAGGGAAATGCAAATCAAAGCCACAATGAGATAGCACTCCACATCTACTAAGATGGAGATATGCAAAAAGACAGATAATAACAAGTGTTGTCAAGCATGTGGACAAATGGGAATTCACATATCCTGCTTATGGGTATGTTATATGATGAACCTGCTTTGGAAAACAGTTTGGTTATTCCTCAGTAAGTTAAATATGGAAGCATCGTATGATACAACAACTCCACTCCTAGGTATATACCTAAGAAATTGAATACCTATGTTCAAACAAAAACTTGTACAGGAATGTTCATAGTAACATTAGTCATGTATTGAAGAAAAGAAAAACAACTCAAATGTCTATGAACTGATGAATGAATGGTAAACAAAAAGTGCCATATCTGGGGCGCTGGAGTGGCTCAGTGGGTTAAAGCCTCTGCCTTCGGTTCAGGTCATGATCCCAGGGTCCGGGGATCGAGCCCCACGTCGGGCTCTCTGCTCTGCAGGGAGCCTGCTTCCTCCTCTCTCTCTCTCTCTCTCTCTCTGCTTGCCTCTCTGCCTACTTGTGATCTCTGTCTGTCAAATAAATAAATAAAAATCTTAAAAAAAAGTGCCACAAAACAAACTGAGGGTTGCTGGGGGGAGGGGGTTTGGGAGAAGGGGCTGGGATTATGGACATTGGGGAGGGTATGTGCTTTGGTGAGTGCTGTGAAGTGTGTAAACCTGGTGATTCACAGACCTGTACCCCTGGGGATAAAAATATATGTTTATAAAAAATAAAAAATTAAACATGCAAAAAAAAAGTGCCATATCTATATAATGGAATATTATTTGGCAATAAAAAGGAATAAAAATGAAGGAATGCATGGACATACCTTGGAAACACAATGCTAAATGAAAGAAGTCAGAACAATTTCACAGATTGTGTTGTCCATTTATATAAAATTTCCATAATAGGCAGATCCATAGTGACAAAAAATAGATTAATGGTTGCCAGAGTCATTGTCAATGGAGAATGACTGTTAATGGGTACAAGGTTTCTTTTAGGGATGATAAAAATGTTCTAAAATTGATCGTGGTGATGATTGCACAATTGTAAAAACAGTAAAAGCCACTGAATTGTAGACTTTAAATGGGTAAATTGGATGGTATGTGAATTATATTTTAATAAGGCTGTTGAAAATAATAATATAGACATCTTTTCATGTCACTAGATGTCTCTTAAAACACAATTTAATGTATTCTTAGTGTTGCTGGTATATATAGCATTTATTTAACTACTTTCCTATTGCTGAATATATAAGTTGTTTTGATTTTTTCAATATTATTATCATCGTTTCAGTGAGCTTTGCTATAGTTAGAAAATTGCGTATATCCTTTCTTACTTTCCTAGGATAAATTCCTAGAAGAATAATTACTAGTATACATATTATACACATTCTGTGTAGACTGACAAATCACTTTCCACAGTGGTTATTTCACTTATCATGGCCATACATGTTATGGGAAATGCCGAGTTCCATGCACCATACCCAGTGCTGGGTATTTTGCTCTATTACTACTTTTCATTTCCCTCCTCTTTTTTTTCCTCCTCATCTCCATTCTTCTTAACATTAAAGCATATATATTTCTCTCATGTACTCTTTTTAGTATTAATTACTGAATCAATGATGACTTTTAGGAAGTTTTCCGATGACATGCTCTAGGACTTAATTTTTTTTAAGATTTTATTTATTTATTTGATGGAGAGAGAGAGAGAGAGATCACAGGTAGGCAGAACAGCAAGGAGAGAGGGGGGGGAAGCAGGCTCCCTGCTGAGCAGAGAGCCTGATGTGTGGCTCGACTCCAGGACCCTGAGATCATGACCTGAGCAGAAGGCAGAGGCTTAACCCACTGAGTCACCCAGGCACCCCTCTAGGACCTAATCTTAACGTGTTTCCTTTTTAATATGATATTCAGAACACTGATAAAGTCATAAAAATTGACTTATCATATATTCAGATGGCAGGCAACTAAGAGGAACAGCTGTCTATCACATTCTTAATTTGCTACTTTTGTCCTCACATAACATCTCTACTTGGCAGTATCATTATCACTTAAAAATAAGAAGCTTAATATTCAGTGAGGTTAAATCACTTAATTAGGGTGATATAGTTTTATATTTTGGATACTAACCTACTAACCTTTTATCAGATATTCATTGGCAAAAATTTTCTCCCATTCTGTAGGTTGCCTTTTAGTTTTCTGTGGAGATGCTTTTTATTTTGATGAAGTCCTAATAACTTATTTTTGTTTTGTTTCCCTTGCCTCAGGACACATATTTAGTAAGAAATTGTTACTGCCTATGTTAATGAGGTTACTGCTTGTGTTCTCTAGGATTTTAATGGTTTCATGTCTCACATTTAGGTTTTCATTTATTCTTGTGTATGGTGTAAGAAAGTGGTCCTGTTTCATTCTTTGCATGTTGCCATCCAGTTTTCCCATCACCATTTGTTGAGGAGACTATTTTTTTCCCATTGAATATTCCTTCCTCTTTGGTTGGAGATCAATTGACCATATAATTGTGGGTTTATTTCTGGGTTATCTATTCTGTACCACTAGACTATGTGTCCATTTTTGTGCCAATACCATACTGTTTTGATAACTGCAGCTTTGTAACATAACTTGAAGTCTGGAATTGTGATGTCTCAAGCTTTGCTTTTCTTTCACAAAATTGCTTTGGCAATTCAGGGTCTTTTGTGCTTCCATATAAATTTTGGAATTATTTTTCTAGCTCTGTGAAAAATACTGTTTACCTTTGATAGGGATTGCATTAAATGTGTAGATTGCTTTGGGTAACGTGGACATTTTAACAATATTTGTTCTTCTGATCAATGAGCATGGAATGTCTTTCTATTTCTTTGTGTCTTCAATTTTTTTCAACAGTGTTTTACAATTTTAAGAGTGCAGGTCTTTCACATCTTTGGTGAGATTTACTCTTAGGTATCTTATTGTTTTTGGTGCAATTTAAATGGGTTTGATTCTTTAATTTCTCTTTCTGCTGCTTCATTATTGGTGTATAGAAATGCAACATATTTCTGTACATTAATTTTTTATTATACAATTTGAACTTGTGTATCAGTTGTAGCAGTTTTTGGGTGGTCTTTTGGTTTTCTATATAGACTATCATGTCATCTGCAAATAGTGAAAGTTTTACTTCTTCCTTGCTGATTGGATGCCTTTTTCTTTTTGTTGTCTGATTTCTGAGGCCAGGATTTCCAGTACTATGTTAAATAACAATGGTGAGAGTGGACGGACATCCCTGTCTTATTCCTGACCACAGAGGAAAAACTTTCAGTTTTTCCCCATTGAGGATATTAGATGTAGGTTTTTCATAGATGGGCCTTTATTATGTCGAGGTATGTTCCCTCTAAACCTACTTTGTGGAGGGTTTTTTTTTTTAAGATTTTATTTATTTATTTGACAAACAAAGATCACAAGTAGGCAGAGAAGCAGGCAGAGAGAGAGGAGGAAGCAGGCTCCCCACTGAGCAGAGAGCCCGATGCGGGACTCGATCCCAGGACCCTGGGATCATGACCCGAGCCAAAGGCAGAGGCCTTAACCCACTGAGCCACCCAGGTGCCACTGTGGAGGGTTTTTATCATGAATGGATGTTGTACTTTGTCAGATGCTTTTTCTGAATTTATTGAAATGACCATGTGGTTCTTATCCTTTCTTTTATTAATGTGGTATATCCCTTTGATTGGTTTGTGAATGTTGAACCACCCTTGCAGCTCAGGAATAAATCCCACTTGATCATGTTGAATGGATGTATTCAACATGTATTGTTGGATTCAATTTGCTAGTATTTTGTTGAGAATTTTTGCATCCATGTTCATGAGGGATATTGGACTATAGTTCTCTTTGTTAGTGGAGTCTTTATAGAGTGACAAACTTTTAATTGGTAGAACAAGGATTGAAACTCAGGTATGCTTGGTTCCAAAGCATGTACAATTTCTAGTATACTACATTTTGTTTTAAATTCAACAATTATTCATTGATGACCTCTTAAGCATCAGGTATGCTAGTGAAAACAGATATAGTGATGTATAAAAATGACATGGTCACTACTGTAGTGGAAGATATGGTCTTATGAAAATGCATAAAAATAACTGGTCAACAAGAAAAAATGCATGATAAATTTAGATAGTGATATGTGATATGAAGAAAATAGAACAAGTTAATAATAGAGAGTAACTGGAGAAGAACATTAAAGTGTTCCAGCATACCTTTTTGAGGAGAGTTGAGTTGACACTTAAATAACGAGAACAAGCTAACTATCTGCAGAACAAGAGGAGGGATGTTCCAGGAAGAGGAAATAATTGCAAGTACAAAGACCTTGACACAGGAACAAACAGCATAATCTAGAAAGAGAACTAAGGGAATGTAGACGTTTGCAATTTATTTATTTTGGTGACACAGTACCTTTCTTTCTTTCTTTTTTTTGGAAGTCTTCTTTTTGTGAGTTTTAGTGGGACACAAAGTGTGCCTCTTTCTTCAAGAGATTAAATACTAAGTATTTGTCTTTCTGACCTTTCTTGCAAAGTAGTCTCCACCAATTAGATACAAATGTTTGAATTTTTTTCAAGATTTATTTCTTTACTTAAGAGAGAGAGAGATCCCAGGGGAAGGGACAGAGGGAGATAGAAAGAGAGAATTTCATGCAATCTCCTGCTGAGTGTAGAGACTGACATGGGGCTCAATCCCACAACCTTGAGACCATGACCTAACTTATAATCAAGAGTCAGATGCTCAACAAACTGAACCACCCAAGTGCCCCCAACTCTTTGAAATTTTGACTCATGAGGTAGTATCACACAAGGGAGAGGAAGGGGATCTTTTTCTCTTTCACAGGCATAATGGTAGTGAAAAGCCATGTTCCTAGCCCAGATATGGTGTGATGTTCATCTAGTGCTCCATGGCTATAGTGATGGAAATTTATTCATGAGATCATTTTTGAAGATTATTTTTTGTTTTGTTTTAAAGATTTTATGTATGCATGTATGTATGTATTGAGTATAAGTGGGAGGAGGGGCAGAGGAAGAGGGAGAGAGAGAATCCTAAGCAGACTCAGTGCTGAGCACAGAACTCGACATGGGGCTTGATCCCACAACCCTGAGATCATGTACAGAAACCAAGAGCTGGACCCTCAACTACTCAACCAGCTGAGCCACCTGAGCATCCCTGAAGATGATTTTGATTGTTGTTTCTGAAAGCTTAGCCTGGAGCCTGGTTCTCTTCCCCCCACACACTAGTATTCTGAAAACTCGTTTTAATAAACTTCTTTTCTCTTTAATTATTCAGCACAAGTCTCTGTTGCTTCTAATTTAGAACCCTAAATTATATAGCTGGTATGACTGAAGCATAATCGAATGGAGATTAGTTTTAGGAGATTGTGATTGGCAAAATAATGGCCTCAGAAAGATGTACACATGGTAATCCCTAGAACCTGCAAGTATGTTACATCACCTGGCAAAAGGAACTTTGTTGATATGATTAAGTTAAGAATCTTGTGATAAGGGACGCCTGGGTGGCTCAGTTGGTTGAGCGGCTGCCTTCGGCTCAGGTCATGATCCCAGCGTCCTGGGATCGAGTCCCACATCGGGCTCCTTGCTCAGCGGGGAGCCTGCTTCTCCCTCTGCCTCTGCCTGCCATTTTGTCTGCCTGTGCTCGCTCTCTCCCCCTCTCTCTCTGATAAATAAATAAAATCTTTAAAAAAAAAAAAGAATCTTGTGATAAGAAGATGATCATGGATTATCCAGCTAGTGGCAAGTAATCACACTAGTCCTTATAAGAGGGAAATAAGAGGTCAGTGTAGGAAGGAGATGTCAGAATAACATGGGGCCATGAGCCAAGGAGTGCAAATGGACTCCAAAAATTATAAAAAGGCAAGGAACAAATTCTTTCCTCAAGCCTCCAATAGAAATTCAGCCCTGCTAACCTATTTTAGACTTCTGACATCCAGAATTGTAAGAAAGTAAATGTGTGTTGTTTTAAGTCATCCAAGTTTGGGGTAATTTGTTACAGCAGCTACAGGAAACTAATGCAAAGAAGCCAGAGAGGAAAACACAGGTTGTATCAAGTATGGCCTTGTAGGTCACAACCAAGAGTTTAGATTTTAAGTATTTACATTGCAATATTTAAGTATTTACATTGCAATATTAAGCATGGAGGTCACAATATTGGGTATATGATTTTAAAACACAACTTTTGTTCCTGTATGGAAAAATTTACTAGACTGGGACAAGTCCAAAGTGGATGAGGATGCTATAGTTAGGAGGCTACAGTCTCAGTTAGAGATGGTGGTAGATTGGACTTGCACATTGGTGACAGAGAAGGAAACATTGAGTTGAAAGGAAAAAGATAAATACATAAAATGTAAAAAGGAAATTGATGCAAAACTCTCAGGAAAGACAGATTGCATCCAACTACTGGCAGAGGGATTAGCTTTAGTTGAAAGAAACAGCTACTTTCACAGTAAGAAAGAAGTAAGAGAGGATGTGTGTTCTTATGTATGCTTGGTATTGAGAATATCCCATCTGATGGTATTTTACTTTCTGAATATGATGATGCCATCTTCTCAAAGTGAATTCAATTAACATAAAATATTTTCTTCTTGCAATAGAAAAAATATAAAGTATTATACTTAGATTAAGTAACATCCATATTGGGTTTAATCTGTCATTAAGTATTAAGAGTTGACTATATAGTTCAAATCCTGGGCTGAGATTATAGAAACTAATTAGATCTGGAATAGAATGAATGATTTGTCCCTATTTTCAACACAGAGACAAATAAAATAAGTCATTTGTGCTTAGTGTGTACCACTAAGAATATAATATACTAATGGAAAATAAATCTAATCCTCTTGAACTATGTGCTGTTCCAACAACCTAGACGACTATGGTTATTTTTATAATGTTGTAAGAGCTACAACATTAGAAGGATATCAACAAACTGTAGTATATATGGAAAGTCCCCTGGCTGGCTTAGTTGGTAGAGCATGCAACTCTTGATCTTACAATGGTAAATTTAAGCCCCATATTGGGCATGGAGCCTACTAAAAAAAAAAAAAAAGAAGAAGAAGAATAGGACAAGCAAGTGATGAAGTATCTAGAAACCATTTCATGAGAAACAGTTGGAGAAAGTGGGGATGATTAGCCAATACTAATTTTCATATATTTAAAGAGCTGTTATGTGAAAGAGTAAAAAACCACAGTCATTGTTTAAGTGGGGATGATAACAACACTGCCTAATGCGAAGAGTTGTTTTGATAATTAAATGCATACATTTATATATGCTTATTATTTCTACTATTAATATTTTCTTATTTTTCTAAAGGAAAGAAAAGGAAGGAAACATTGAGTTGAAAGGAAGGGTGAAACCTGGACCAATAATGTTAGAACAAATCAAATTTAAGCCAAGTATAAATATGAATATTCTTGAATGTCAATGATAGGTATGTAGATATAGACTATCCTGCCTGGTTATGTAGTGAGATCACTGCCATTGAAAGAGATCAGGGAGAGGGCAGACTTACTACCAGGATAATTCAGTGGATATTACCATTTTAAATGGAAAGTTAGGTGGAGATGATAGTAAGCATCACATATGTAACTCAAAGAATCTAAGATGGTTATGCTTTAACATTTTCCTGAGAGTTATTAGATAAGGAACAAAAGAAATCTTTTTGCCATTGAGATCAACATTAATTCTGTTTGCCAAAGACATTGGGTTTTTCTTCTGAGCGCAGGGCAGAATTGTGATTCTGTAGGCTGTGTGACTGGTTCTCTCTGATTAATGTACACAGAAGTGACTGTGTCACTTCTCTCTTACCTCTGGCACAGTGACAGGCAATGTTACAAGAAGTTGCCTGTTCCTGATAATTTCGGAGACTGAGTAACTAGAATAACAGAGCACCACACCCCCCCTTCCGGTAGAACACTGATGGATACATCATCTGAGTATACAGTAAACTTGTTTTAAGTCACTGGGATTAGAGGGTTGTTTGTTGCTGCAACATAACCTAGTCTACCTTGATGGACATAACCATATTGAATTCCAAATATTTTTAGTGACTTGCCTAAACTCTGGTCTAACAGATGAGTTAGCAAACCTTAAGAGTTATTGAAATAATCAGCATTTTTAAACATCTGACACAATTATCATTTCCATTCTCATTTTTCTAACTCTGTAGTTCCCCACCTCCTGCTTTCCCCTCCTCCAGACCCAGATGAAAGATGGAAATACAAGAATTGGTACAGCGGGGGCGCCTGGGTGGCTCAGTGGGTTAAGCCGCTGCCTTCGGCTCAGGTCATGATCTCAGGATCCTGGGATCGAGTCCCACATCGGGCTCTCTGCTCAGCAGGGAGCCTGCTTCCCTCTCTCTCTCTCTCTGCCTGCCTCTCTGCCTCCTTGTGATCTCTGCCTGTCAAATAAATAAATAAAATCTTAAAAAAAAAAAAAGAATTGGTACAGCACTGTAGAAAACAGTATGGGAGTTCCTAAAAAATAAAACAAGCATATGCTTCAGCAATCCCACTTCTGGGTATACATCCAAATGAATTGAAATCAGGATCTCATAGAGATACCTGCGCTCCCAGAAATAAGATAACTTTGTTTTTTTGTGTTTTTTTTTTACTGGTTTTACAAATGCCCATCATCATCTGTTACTACCCTACAGTCTCTTTTAGCTCTCACCTTGCTAGATAACTCTTCTTTTGTGTCCCGAATTGTATGTTTCTCTTGTCTACCTGGGGGGTTCTTAGAAGGTAAACCTATCTACTACCAACTCTGCCATTAAATTACTTTATTACCTTGAAAATTCATATTTTTCTTGCTTGGTCTGTATTTCCAAATCTGCTAAATAAAAGGAGGGAAACAGTGGAGAGAGTAGATTAGGTGATACTCTCAAAGTCTTGTTAAACATTTGATTCAATTCTACTTTTCCCCAGGAGTTAAGTTGGTGATTTTATTTATTTTTTTTTCTACTTTACACAGTGGCGATTTTATTTTCGAAGAACACATTTTAAAGGAAGCAATGATTGTTTTATAAAATAAAGGTACTGAAAGGAAAACCAAAGGAAGTAGTTAAGGGCTAAGTGTCCCTGAGGATCTGTAGGTGAGGTCTGATGATAGACTTGGAAGAAAATCAGGTGCTATAGGATTCTATTTACTTTGAGGAAACAGCAGGAACCATTAAACATATACCAAATGCCTGATAACAACTGTTATAAATAAGGCTTTAGTTTTAAGTTCATATTTCTTTATAAAGGAAAGGTTAAGCCTTAATAAGACATTATGCCTATGGGATTATTTGCTGGTAGATAAGTGTATAGAAATGCCTCATGGGAAAGGGGAACCCTCCTACACTGTTGGTGGGAATGCAAGCTGGTGCAGCCACTCTGGAAAACAGCATGGAGGTTTCTCAAAATGTTGAAAATAGAACTGCCCTATGACCCAGCAATTGCACTATTGGGTATTTACCCTAAAGATACAAACATAGTGATCCAAAGGGGCACGTGCACCCGAATGTTTATAGCAGCAGTGTCCACAATAGCCAAACTATGGAAAGAACCTAGATGTCCATCAACAGATGAATGGATCAAGAAGATGTGGTATATATACACAATGGAATACTATGCAGCCATCAAAAGAAATGAAATCTTGCCATTTGCGACAACATGGATGGAACTAGAGCGAATCATGCTTAGCGAAATAAGTCAAGCAGAGAAAGACAACTATCATATGATCTCCCTGATATGAGGAAGTGGTGATGCAACATGGGGGCTTAAGTGGGTAGGAGAAGAATCAATGAAACAAGATGGGATTGGGAGGGAGACAAACCATAAGTGACTCTTAATCTCACAAAACAAACTGAGGGTTGCTGGGGGGAGGGGGTTTGGGAGAAGGGGCTGGGATTATGGACATTGGGGAGGGTATGTGCTTTGGTGAGTGCTGTGAAGTGTGTAAACCTGGTGATTCACAGACCTGTACCCCTGGGGATAAAAATATATGTTTATAAAAAAAAAAAAATTAAAAAAAAAAAAAAAAGAAATGCCTCATGGTATTATGATACCAGAAGAGCAGGAACCACTCCCAGAGGTTTTAACTTTTTTTGTGTCAATGCCTCTTTGCTTCTTCTGCATTATTTCTATGGAGAGATACATAATATAAACAAGTATCAGGTTGCCCAGAGGTCTTCCTTTTCTGAACTAATGTTGCTCAGGCATTGGGAAATTATAATTATTGGTAATTATACACCAATTACCAGCTGTATAAACTTGAACAAGAAAATTTTCCTCACTGAGTTTTAATATCCTTATTTATAAAATGAATATAACATTAACCTACCATACTTGTGAGGATTATATATATAATTGTAGTACAGACACACACTTACTGAATGGGAACAGAATTTACCACCCCAAAATATGTCTCTTTGGCCTAAGGATTATTTTAGGCTGATTATTTTTAAGAAACAGCAGACTCAGTAGAAACTCTGAAAACTGAACAGAAGTTACCCTTTTGTGAGAGATATTTACATTTGCATGGGAAATCTCTATTTGTAAGGGTGTCTCTCCTTCTATACTGGGAAAAGAAGGATGATTCTAATTTCTAGAAACTCTTAACAGTGGGGGAAAAAAAAGAAACGCTTATCATTGGAGAAGGCAAGGACTTGTATTATATTAAACATTAAAGAGTTTTGCAAAAAAAGTAAAACAATCGCACTTTTAGTGCTACATTATAATTCATTTTGAAAAATATATTTTTATCTTAAGTGCATCATTTATGTTAACATGAAATGAGTTTATTATTGCTATATTTATGTGAATTAGTAAATAATTATTTTACATTTTTCCAGTTAAATTTTTAATATGGTAAATAGCACTTGATATAAACTCTTTACACAAAAACTCCTTAGAGTGTTTAGGGTCTTAAATCATTATTAAAAATACAAATGAATCCTAAGGCCAAAACACTTAAAAATTGCTGGTGTAGAATATTGCTTTAATTACTGCATATTATTAAAAAATGTGAGACTACCATTGTTACTTAACTATTTTTCTCATTTGTACATATTTAAGGTATTTCTCATCTTTTGCACAACTGTGAACATTGTTTTTGTTTCTCTTTATGTTTTCTATTAAAGAGTAGACATGACTTTGTACATTTTTAACCCATCTAGGAATGTCCCTTCTAAAACTTTTCCATTTGAAGCCCTGTCTACCACCTAAGACTCAATTCTAGTGCCACCTGAATAAATAAAACACACACACATGCACACACACATTTTGGAGGCTATCAAAATTTTAAATGTACTGGGGTCCCTGAGGCCTACTATTTTGAGAACTCATAATACACCTTTTAGTCTCTTTTTGTTTCTCCCTGTTTCATTGTTTCCACCCACTACTATATTCCTGCTTCTTTGAATAACCTTCTTTGAATAAATTCTCATGCCTGCTGTTGTAGAAATCCAGATTAAGACTAAAAAATATATATATATGTTTATAAAAAATAAAAAATTATAAAAAAAGACTATACCTGACCCATAGTACATACTCACTATATGATAGATTATTATTAGCATTATTACTTCTCACTTTTAAAATCAAGGGTGAGTTAAAGTTATTTGTAAGTTGTCTGCCACATCACCACTAAATCACCTAAATTGTGAATGAGGCTTAATTGCTAAAATGAGTCACTCTAAACTACTTCTGTATGTTATAATATCTGTGTGGTCAGTCTTGCATCCCTCCTACCATTGTATCCAGAAAGTCTCTGACCCAAGAATAAGATTGACCATTACTACCTTGGGAATATCATTGCTTCTGCCTCCGGGGTCTTGTTGGACTACCTGAGGATAGAGGGTGGGACTCTTATGAGCTACAAAATTCATTATGTAACTGGCTTTGTATCTGTCTGTTCATTAACGTAGGTTTGACATAAACCAATCTAAATTGTTTTATTTTAACACGGTAACTTCTTACTTTTAACCAGGTTATGGGGTAGAGAAACCATAGCCCTTACCGACCTCTAACTGTGGAAAGTAAGGTATTTGCCAAAAGAGTATATAATAGTTGGTGACCAGCCAAATTGTCATAGGTCAGTAGGCAACAGTGTATCTTTGAGTCAAAGATCAAAAGATTCAATAGGTTAAAATGTGAAAGTATATCTTCTTTTGATGGCATAAACACAAAACATCAGCGTTTATCTACAGAAGAAAATATAGGTAGTTGGTTGAAGACTACAGAGTAACACTTCAAAATTTCTCATTTATTTTCAGTGATAACTATAACATTAAGTCTGAGAAAATATGAATCTCTTTTTTCTTATTTTTAAAAACAGATTTATTGACATAATGCTTCACATATACAGTTCAGCCACTTAAAGTGAACAACTCAGTGGGTTTTGCTATATTATGTTATTTGTTTTCTTTAATTATGATAAAAATATAGAACATAAAATTTGACATTTTAACCATTTTAAAGTATATAATTCAATGGCATTATTTGCATATATGTTGTTGTGGAACTATACCATAGCTTTTTATCATTTTTTTTAAGTTCATGCTTTTTTATTTTAAAAATTATTTTTTATTTAAAAAATAGTGGCAAATTTTTTCTTCTGCCTTAATATTATCAGGTTTTCTTCTGCCTCAATGTTATCAGGTTGTACGTAGTCACCTTTTCCATTTAAAACTAAATTCGTGGGGGCACCTGGATGACTCAGTTGGTTAATTGTCTGCCTTCAGCTCAGGTCATGATCCCAGGGTCCTGCATCAGGCTCCCTGCTCGCTGGGGATTCTGCTTCTCCCTTTCCCTCTGACCCCTAATCATGCTCGCTCTTTCTTTCTTTCTTTCTTTCTTTCTTTCTTTCTTTCTTTCTTTCTTTCTTTCTCAAATAAACAAATAGAATCGTCAAGAAAAAAAAAAAACTAAATTGGCTTCCATACTAATCAAGAAAACATTTTGAAAATATACTCTTAATAAATATTTCAAAATCTGTCTTATGACTCTTAATCTCAAATTGAGAAACAAACTGAGGGTTGCTGGGTGGGGGGGATAGGGTGGCTGGGTAATGGACATTAGAGAGCGTATGTGCTATGGTGAGTGCTGTGAATTGTGTTGATGATTCAGACCTGTACCCCTGAAACAAATAATACATTATATGTTAATTTTAAAAAACTCTTATAAAATTTAAAATAATATCTTAAGCAGTCTCAAATTATCAACAAAAGAATCTTAAACCTGAAGTTCTTTTTTTGCATTTTGCCATTAACTGGCTGGACTTTCCTAAACACCTTACCCTGTTCTTTGTTCTAATTTGTTTGTTCTTTGTTTTTCTAACTTCCTCCTCTGTAAAATAAGGAGACAAAATGACCCTGAAATCTCTTTGAGCCCTTCTCTAAAACAACCACCTGAACAAACATTTATTATCTGGGAGACAGTGTGAGATGCTGGGAATACAAAGAAACTTAAGATTCTTTCTTTTCTTGAAAAACAATTTAATTGGAAAGTTAATACAAATCGAATGCCAATATACAGAGCATTCCAAAGAAAAGCGAGTGGTTCTGGCAAGGGTATTACAGTATTTCACATCAGGAGTGATCTCTGCGGGGGAGGTTTTGGGGAAAGTCTCACTGAGGACTCATGGTAGGCCTTGAATATTGAAATGGCTTTGTATAGGAGAAGAATTGAAGAGTTAGCTGCTTGTTGAAGCCAGTGATATTTGTAAGTGAACAGTTATAAATGGACTTAAAAGAATCATATCATGGGTGATTCAGAAGGCCAAGTTCAGATTTTAGATTATATTTTTTGGGCAACGCAAAAATAATAGGGAAGTTAATCCTAGGGGGAATAAACTATTACATTGATATACAAATTGCTATGCACAACAAAATTCAGAGGTGATATTTGAACTGGGATAAGAAAGAAGAAAATAATTTGGAAAGGTGAAGAAGAATGTTAATTCAACCAAAGGAAATGCTGTATATAAAAGCATAAAGTGGCAAAATGCACTACATATTTGGGAAATGGAAAACAGTCCATTGTAGCTGGATAAAGAAAAGCATCACATGTTGTAGTGACCAAAAAAAAAAAAAAAAAAAGAAAAGAAAAAGAAAAGATAGGTAGCGGTTGACTTAGGAGAGCTCAAACCAGCATGCTAAGGAATTCAGATGTTACTTTGTGAGCAATGAAAGTTCAAAAATTCTTAAAGAGGTCAGTCACGTGATCTGAACTATTTTCTAAGAAATTCAAAATCCAAAGGGCTCTAGCTACAATTTAAAGGATGGTTTAGAAGATAACAATAAGAAAAGTGAGAATCCTTTTGTAATTGCCCAGGTGAGAAATGATGAGAGAGAGACTGGATTGAGAGAGTGGGATAAGAAAAGAATAGATACCAAAGTAAAAGTGAGGTTGAAAGCAGCAAAATTTAGCAACGCAAAAGGAAAAGCTGATGCCCAAATAAAACAACAATAATAAAAATAATGAAAGAACAGTACTAATAGTAATGGATATAATTTACTGTGTAGTACTGTGTACCAGAAACTGTGCTAGGAACTTTACATGTATTATTTCATGTAATCCTTTCAATTAATCTCTGACATAGGTCAGTCCCATGTTTATTGATGAGGAAATTGAGATTCAGAAAGATTTAAAAATTTGCTTATGGTCAGACAGCTAGTATGGAAGAAAATCTAAAATATAATATTTCTTGGTTATTCTTCAGTCTTAATTGCAAAGACTCAGTAACCACCTTACATAGATTTAGGTGCTCTATCCCCTGTGAATTTTCCACATGCGTACACAAATGCTGTTGTTTCTTTGCCTGTCTCCACTCTAAACCTCTTGAGGAAAGGAATCATATCTTTTTTTTTTAATTCCAGTGTAGTTCATATACAGTGTAAGATTAGTTTCAGATGTACAATATAGTGATATTGATATAGTGATATATATTCAACACTTCCATACAACACCCAGTGCTCATCATGACAAGTGCATTCCTTAATCCCCAGCACCCCCTCCCCAACTCCTCTCTGGTTAATATCAATGTGTTCTCTATAGCTAAGAATCCTTTTCTTGGTTTGTTTCTCTTTCTCTCTTTTTTCCTTTCTTGTTTTTCTTTTTGTTTGTTTGTTTTTTAAATTCTGCATATGAGTGAAATCATTTGGTATTCGTCTTTCTCTGAATGACTTGTTTCATTTAGCATCATACTCTCCAGATCCATGGTGTTGCAAATGTCAAGATTTCATTCTTTTTATGGCTGAATAATATTCCATTGTGTATATATACCACCTCTCCTTTGTCCATTCATCTATCCATGGACACTTGGGCTGCTTCCATAGTTTGGCTACTGTAAATAATGCTGCAATAAACATAAGGGTGCATGTATCCCTCCAAAGTAATGTTTTTGTACTGTTTGGGTAAATACCAGTAGTGAAATTATTAGATCATGTTTTTTTTTGTCTTATCCTCAACATATAATGTGTTTTTCAGCCCATAGTGGACATTCAACAATAACTTTTTATTAAAAATATTTTATTTATTTATTTGAGACAGAGAGAGCACATGTAGGGGGAGGAGCAGAGGGACATTGACAAGTAGACTCCACGCTGAGCATGAAGACCAATGTGCAGCTCGATCTCACAACCCTGAGATCATGACCTGAGCCAAAACCAAGAGTCAGATGCTTCACCAACTGAGCCACCCAGATGTCTCTTCAACAATATTTTTTAAGCTATTTTTAACTTTTTACTGTGGCAAAATACACATAACATAAAATTTACCATCTTAACTATTTTTAAGTGTACAGTTTAGTACTGTTAAATATATTCACATTATTGGGCAATAGATCTCCAGAACTCTTTTTATCTTGCAAAACTGAAACTCCATACTCATTAAATGATGCCCCATTTACTCTTCCTTCAGTCCTTGACCACCACCATTCTATTTTTTTAAACATTTTTTATTAACATATAGCCCATTAATAGTCCCAGGGGTACATGTCTGTGAATCGCCAGGTTTACACACTTCACAGCACTCACCATAGTACATACCCTCCCCAATGTCCATAACCCCACCACCCTCTCCCTAACCCCCTGCCCTGGCAACCCTCAGTTTGTTTTGTGAGATTAAGAGTCTCTTATGGTTTGTCTCCCTCCCAATCCCATCTTGTTTCATTGATTCTTTTCCTACCCCCAAACCCCCCACACTGCATCTCCACTTCCTCTATCAAGGAGATCATATGATAGTTGTCTTTCTCCGATTGACTTATTTCACTAAGCATGATACTCTCTAGTTCCATCCATGTTGTCGCAAATGGCAAGATTTCATTTCTTTTGATGGCTGCATAGTATTCCATTGTGTATATATACCACAACTTCTTTATCCATTCATCTGTTGATGGACATCTAGGTTCTTTCCATAGTTTGGCTATTGTGGACATTGCTGCTATAAACATTCGGGTGCACATGCCCCTTTGGATCACTACGTTTGTATCTTTAGGGTAAATACACAGTAGTACAATTGCTGGGTCATAGGGTAGTTTATTGTCAATATTTTGAGGAACCTCCATGCTGTTTTCCAGAGTGGTTGTACCAGCTTGCATTCCCACCCACAGTGCAGGAGAGTTCCCCTCTCTCCACATCCTCTCCAGCATCAGTCATTTTTTGACTGTTAATTTTAGCCATTCTGACTGGTGTGAGGTGGTATCTCATTGTGGTTTTGATTTGTATTTCCCTGATGCCGAGTGATGTGGAGCACTTTTTCACGTGTCTTTTGGCCATCTGGATGTCTTCTTTGCAGAAATGTCTGTTCATGTCCTCTGCCCATTTCTTGATTGGATTATTTGGTCTTTGGGTGTTGAGTTTGATATGTTCTTTATAGATTTTGGATACTAGCCCTTTATCTGATATGTCATTTGCAATTATCTCCTCCCATTCTGTCAGTTGTCTTTTGCTTTTGTGTACTGTGCAAAAGATTTTGATCTTGATGAAGTCCCAATAGTTCATTTTTGTCCTTGCTTCCCTTGCCTTTGGTGATGTTTCTAGGAAGAAGTTGCTATGGCTGAGGTCGAAGAGATTGCTGCCTGTGTTCTCCTCAAGGATTTTGAGGTTTTTGGTTTTCCTGTCTCACATTGAGGTCTTTCAACCATTTTGGGTCTATTTTTGTGTGGTGTAAGGAAATGGTCCAATTTCATTTTTCTGCATGTGGCTGTCCAATTTTCCCAACACCATTTGTTGAAGAGACTGCCTTTTTTCCATTGGACATTCTTTCCTACTTTGTCAAAGATTAATTGACCATGGAATTGAGGGTCAATGTCCGGGCTCTCTATTCTGTTCCATTGACCTGTATCTTTTTGCACCAGTACCATATTGTCTTGATGATGACAGCTTTGTAATAGAGCTTGAAGTCTGGAATTGTGATGCCACCAACTTTGGCTTTCTTTGTCAATATTCCTCTGGCTATTTGAGGTCTTTTCTGGTTCCATACAAATTTTAGGATTATTTGTTCCATTTCTTTGAAAAAAATGGATGGGATTTAATAAGGATTGCATTAAACGTGTAGATTGCTTTAGGTATCATAGACATTTTCACAATATTTGTTCTTACGGTCCATGAGCATGGAACATTTTCCAATTTCTTCGTGTCTTCCTCAATTTCTTTCTTAGTGCTTTATAGTTTGCTGAGTATATTTTCTTAGCCTCTTTGCTAGGTTTATTCCTAGGTATCTTATGGTTTTGGGTGCAATTATAAATGGGATGGACTCCTTAATTTCTCTTTCTTCTGTCTTGTTGTTGGTGTAAAGAAATACAACTGATTTCTGTGCATTGATTTTATATCCTGACACTTTACTGAATTCCTATGCAAGTTCTAGCAGATTTGGAGTGGAGTCTTTTGGGTTTTCCACATATAGTATCATATCATCTGCAAAGAGTGATAGTTTGACTTCTTCTTTGCTGATTTGGATGCCTTTAATTTCTTTTTGTTGTTTGATTTCTGAGGCTAGGACTTCTAGTACTATGTTGAATAGCAGTGGTGATAATGGATATCCCTGCCATGTTCCTGACCTTAGCAGAAAAGCTCTCAGTTTTTCTTCATTGAGAATGATATTTGCCCACCATTCTAGTTTTAGTCTCTATGAATTTGACCACTCTAGGTGCCTTATATAAGTGGAATCATATGGTATTTCTTTTTATGACTGACTTATTTTGCTTAGCATAAAGTCCTCTTCAAGTTTCATCCATGTTATAACCTGTGTCAAGATTTCCTTCTTTTTTTTTTAAGAATATTTAACATGATATCTACCCTCTTAACAAACTTGTAAGTGTACAACACAGTATTGTTAACTTTAGGTGTGATTTGTACAGTAGCTTTCTAGAACTTACTCATATTACATAACTGAAAATTAATGGCAATACCCCATTTCTCCCCCACACTTTTGCAGCTCCTGGCAACCGCATTCCTACTTTCTTGGCTATTTTAGATACTTTCCTTTTAAAAGCTAAGTGATATCCCATTGTCCATGTATACCATATTTCATTTATCCATTTATCCATGTATAGATACTTGGGTTGCTTCCACCCTTTAGCTATTGTGAATATAATGCTGCTATGAACATGAGTATACAAATATCCCTTTAAGACTCCACTTTCAATTCTTTTGGGATTGCTGTATTATTTGGTAATTATATTTTCTATTTTGTGAGCTACAACAAAACCTTGGTTTTCACAGCAGCTACACTATTTTACATTCCCACCAATAGTGCACAAGAATTTCAATTTCTCCACATCTTCACTAACACTTGTTCTTTTCTTTTGTTCTCTTCCTTTTTTTTTTAAGAGTAGCTATCCTAATGATTGTGAGAAAGTGAACATTAAGTTTTGAATGAATTAATGAATGCTTGAAAAACAACATGAAATTTTTCTATCCTATTTTATCCTATTTCCAACTGTTATTGAGCCCATTCTTTTCTGGATAATGATGGACTCTCTCTAGTAGCTCCATTATGTCTTTTGATCTATGCTTTGCTTAAGCTATATGAAAATACTGCTGAAACTTCCTTCTTAAAAGTCCTTTTAGATTTCAGAACTGTTCTTTTCTTCTCAGTAAGCATCCTACAAAAACTACATAAGTTTACCTCACTGACCTTCTTCACAGTCAACCATGGCATAATTGGGTGGTATAGAAGTTTTAGACTGACTCTAGACCTTGTTTTTCATGTGCTGGGTGGTTCCACATCACTGGCAAGGATATATTTATTGAAACCTGTGGATAAGATTCATTTTATGACTTTGTTAAGCCAATCAAATCTTGTTTTTTGTGTGTGTATTATAAAATATAAATATAGAAAAACATTACTTGTATTTGTTTTCCTTAGAAGGAATGAAATATTTCTTAAAATAAGTCATATAGCATGTAAAAGTATTTCTTAAAATAAGCCATATAGCATGGAGATAATGGATTTTAAATTTTGAACCAAAAATTATATGTTAAGGTGCTGTGTAGTATTGTTCGTTTGCTTTCCTAAGGAGCAATATAAGTAAAAGTTTTAGTCTAAAATGCACTGACAAGTGCAAACAAAAAAGCCTCCCATAAATACATATCCATCTAGTATTCTTATTCTGAGGTTTCTACTACCAAAAAAAGAGTGAAGTAGCTTTCTGTTATACATATACCCTTTAAGTTTTACTGTTTAAAAGGATGGTTTTGACTTTGCAGTGGGAAATTTTCTTTTTGTTTTCATTTCTAAAATATAAATTTGTATCCTCCTCACCCCAAAAAAAGTATATACAGGCACCTGGCTGGCTCAACCAGAGGAGCGTGCAACTCTTGATCTCAGCTTCGTAAGTCTGAGCCCCACATTGGGTGTAGAGATTACTAAAAAAAAAAAAAAAAATAGAATGTATATATAAGACAATGTGAAAAAATACATGAGATACTGGGCATAGTTTAACAAATGCCTTGTACTAAACATGTTCTAAACATTCAGAACGAAATAACATTGAGTTTGTGAAGCTAATAGAAAATGTAGGAAGAGATTAGTTTTAAAACTCGAAAATTATGAATTATGTATTACTTTGGAGTAAATTATCTCCTAAGACTTTAAAATACGCATAATACCAATTAAATCTTAAGTTACTTTTTTCTTGGGGCTCTTTTTTAATTATTTAGGTCCAAACTGGTACTACTTAAAATTGAGTTTTTGTTTTTCATTAAGTGACAAAGATCTTAAAAAGAAAAGACCTTTTCAAAAGGAAGGTGATTATTTTTCTTCAATAGATAATACAGACAGCTTTCGATCATAGCTATGCATTTTCTTAGACTCAAAAGTATGGGGTCAAATTTATTTTAGCTTTGGTAATAATCTCACAGGTTTGACTTGCTCAGTCTCCACTGGGTTCTTACTATATGCAATACATGGGGCTAAGAATAGAGGGACATAACATTCAACAAATAAAACACTGTCCCTGACCCCTTAGGAGCCCACAGTCTAGTGTAGATAAGGCGATTCAGTTTCCAAAACTTGCAGCATAAAATGGGAAAAAGGTGCCATAAAAAGAACAGAAAACACAAGATTGCAAACAGACATTAACTGAATTGGTTTTTCATAACTATTATGTTCTTTAACCAAGTGAGCGTGTTAGGTCTTCTCCCTCAGAACCTTACTACAGAGTGGTATGTTACAATGCCAGCAAAACTGAGCCTGCATTTTCCAAATACACATATTTTAGTAGACAGTTTCTCAGAGTCAGTCAGCCTGTTCTGTAGGCTGGATGGAATCCCAATTGTCTGTCCCTTTGGGCAGTCACTCCAGAAGCATGTTATAAGAGAGGTTCATTCAAACCACATAGAGCAGTAAGTTTCAAACTAGATGTGGCAAAATGTCATTTGGAATTTCACTATAAACTCCTAGGGGTGTCAGGCAACAGAATTCCATGAGAATAGGATGGAGTCTTTGACCACAAGAGCCACTGCAAAGATCATAAACTACAAGGACAACTTTTTTCTTTTACCCTTAATTTATGCTATGACAGTGAGGTCAGCGCAATATTTTCAGGCAATTCATGTAACTGGAATGTTATTTATTTCACTGATGAAAACTCATGTTTAGAATTTGTTATGCTGATTTAGCACACTCTGTTACAGATTGGATATGAAAAAGGTTGAAGCATTGTGGAGGGAGCACTGAAATGGGGAATTCTGATCTTACTGTTTTCAATATAAGAGCCCATCCCTGGATTGATTTCATAACTTCAGTAGTTAACTAATTTAACTAATTAGACTAAAGCTAGCCAGTTGGCTGGATGAATAAGATAATGAATTAACTGACTAACTAATTACACTCACACAAGTATATATATCAAGCCCCTTCTTCTCTCTCCTTATGTATACATATATATACATATATATATATATATATCCACACTTTCTTCTCTTCCAAGTATTTAGAATAATTATAAACAGTGTAATTAATAATTTCTAAGTGAGAAGGGCCTTGTTTAAAAGTGTTTTACTAACACTGGTATATTCCATTTGATGCCTTGTAACTGTAACTAAGGATATTGTCATTTCTTTAAATGTATATGAATTGACATTTCTAGAGGTTCTTCAGAGCCAGGTTTCAAGCAATGATAAAATTACTCATCTGACTTTATAACGTCATAACAAGTTGATCCTAATATAATATCATCACCCCTTTTTTGCCATGTGTGCCTCAAATAACTAGCTTTGTCTTAGGAAGCCAAATTCGCAATTGAATGATAGAGATTTGTTACTATGAACTTCTGATTCAACATGTTGGATTGAATACATGTGTTTAAATCTATATTATCATATAGGAACAATGCAAATTCTATTTAATAAATACTAATAGTTCTTATATAAGCCAGGTTCTAGGAAGTGAACAAAACAGAGTTAAACAGGGAAAAATATTTACCATCATAATGCTTTCTGAGGAACAAAACAAATGAACATGAGGATTAAAAAAGAAAAACAAACCAAGAAGCCAACTCTTAATCATAGAGAACAAACTGATAGTTACTGGAGATGATGCGGGCAGGAGAATGGACAAAAAAGGTGACGGGGATCAAGGAGGGACTTGTGATGAGCATTAAGGGGGGCACATGTTGTGATGAGTGCTGGGTGTTGTATGGAAGTGATGAGCCACTAAATTCTACACCAGAAACCAATATTACACTGCACATAAACTAACTGTAATTTAAATAAAAATATGGAGAAAAAACCCTGCCTGCTTGACAACTCTTACTGATTGCATTATAGGCAACTATAAATTAACATCTCCAAAACAAGCTCTTGATCTTCCCCCTTGCCATACAATCTGTTCCACTTGAAATTGCCTCCCCCCTGCCCCCCCACTTCAATTAAAAACAGTTCCATCCATTCAGTTGTTCAGGCCAAAATCCTTAAGTCATCATTGTCAGTCAGATCTTCACAATCCTGTTCCCAATACACCAGCAAACCCTGTATATTCTATCTTCAAAACCTATCTGGGCTACCACTTCCTACACACTCCCAGTGCTATCATGTTGGTCTAAATCACTACAATATCTTGGGACACCCAGGTGGCTAACCAACTGCGCGTGGATGGCTCAGTCCATTAAGCATCTGCCTTCACCTCAGGTGATGATCTCAGGGTCCTGGGATCAAGCCCAGCAACAGGCTCCTTCCTCATCGGGGAGTCTGTGCCTCCCCCTGCCTCTGCCCCTCCCTGCTGCTCCCTGCTCGCTGCTTCCACGCATGCCCATGTGTTCTCTCTCTCTCTCTCTCTCTCATTCTCTCAAATAAATAAAATCTGAAAAACTTTTTAAAAAATTTTTTAAAAATCACCACCATCTCACACTTGAATTGTTGGATAGCCTCCTAATTGACCTAACTGCTTCTTCCCTTCCTCAAGTATTTTCAATACAGAATCCAGAGAAATCCTCACAGGATAACAGCAAGATAGCAGAATGGGAAACTCCCAACTCTCCTTCTTCCCTCAGAGACATTAATTTAAAAATACATGGGTATTATAGAAGGCACGGATTGCATGGAGCACTGGGTGTGGTGAAAAAATAATGATACTGTTATGCTGAAAATAAATAAATTAAAAATATATATATATATATATAAATACATGGACCAATTCCCTTTGTGAAAAGTCCAAAAACAATTTAAAAATTCCTTGTGGACCCCTGGATGGCTCAGTGGGTTAAGCGTCTGTCTTCAGTTCAGGTCATGAGGGATCAGCCCCATGTCAGTCTCCCTGCCTCCCTCTATCTCCCCACCTGCTCCTGATTTCTCTCTCTCTCTCTTTCTCTCTCAAAGAATTAAAAAAAAAATCTTTTTTTAAATTAAATTTATTTATTTTCAGCATAACAGTATTCATTTTTTTTTGGTGTGGTGAATAAATAAATCTTTTTAAAAAATAAATAAAATAAAAGTCCTTTGCACTTAAGGCAAGTGCAAAAGCAGCTACAACAAAGCCAGTAGGAAAATTCCTGACACTCTCTCTCAATCCCTCCCCTGCAACAGTGTCACAAACTGAGCAGAAAATCCCAGTTCTCAGATGCCCTCTGTGGAGAACAAGAGAAGATTGGACGATAGTCCAACATTCTGACTTTTCAGGGAGGCTGCATGTTGGACTGACTCTGTCTCACCTGTCTCAGAGTGCTGATGAGACATGGCATACTCTAGATATCTGGGGGCTACTAAGGACAAAAAAGAGCTGGGCAGTGTGTCACTGCCCCAGAGGACCTGTGATACAACTGACAGAAGCTGACACAGCTTGGCAGCCTCTCCTTCAGGGAGAAAGAGAAGAGTAGAGCATGCATTCAACATTTCAGGTTTTCGGGGGGCTTCCTGAGGGACTGATTTCTGTCTTGCCTGTCTCAGAGTGCTGATGGGACCTGGCATAGTCTAGATGCCTGGGAGCCTCTCGGAACAAAATACAGCTGGATGACTTGCTGCTGCTCCACAGGATTGGTGGAACAGCAGACAGAGGTCCAGAGACACTTTCAACCAAGTATCTTATAACCAGAAAAATGATCTTTCAAAATTGAGGGGGGAAATAGTTCTATAATAGAAACTTAGAGAATATCTTGCTAGGAGATCTGCTTACAAATAATACTAAAGGAAGTTCTTCAGGCTGAAAGCACATGATACCAGACAGAAATTCAAATCCACACAAAATATCAAAGAGCACTGGTGAAGTTACTTGCTTAATTATAAAAGATGATATCAATGTATATTTCCTTTCCTTCTGTTAAGTGATTTTTTTAATTGTATAGAATAATACGCATATAAGTGCATTGTTGGGCCTATAACATGTAAAAAAGTCATATATTTGACAATAATAGCACAAAAGAGGTGGCATATGAGAAGTTGTACTTGACTAAGGAAATGAGACCAGATGAGAACTCAAATCCACAGGAAAAAATAGAGAAAACATAAATGGTAAATAAGATTAATATACTCCACAAATATATAATTTCCTTTTCTCTCAGCTTCTTTATATTACATAAAATTATATAAAGTAACAACTAAAAAAATATTTTTAGGTTTCTAAAAGCACATGCATATCTGTTAACAGCTTATCATTAATTGCACCAAAATGGGGGGATATTATAATTATAATTATATATATAATTATATAATATAATTATATAGAGAATGGAGCTACACAGTTATCATGTTTTTCCTTAAAGAGGTAAAGAAAAATAGTCAACCCAAAATTCTATATTAGATATTGACAGCCTTCACAAAAGAGTGGAAGACATTTTTACATAAACAGAAACTAAGAGATTCTGTCACTAGCACACCTGCACTCAAAGAAATGCCAAAAGGATGGAAAGGAGGCAGGATGGAAGCTCAGATCAACACTAAGGAACACAGAACACCAGAAATAGTAAATCAGTCAATAAATACAAAGACTCCTTGAAACAGACCGATTGGAGGGAAACCTTAGGCCACGTAGAGAAGAAGAAAGAAGCATTAGAACTATGGTTCAAATTTTGTGAAAGGAGGTCATTTCCTATATGACATTATATCTTTAGCCAAACCAAGAATTGATTATAAGGGTTAAATAATCTCATGTTCAGATTTTTTTAAATGCCCCTCATGCACCCTTTCTCAGGTAGCTGCTGAATGATGTGTTCCACTAAAACAAGGGTTAAAAACAAGAAAATAAGGGACACAACATCCAGAAAACAGAGTCTCTAACATAGGAGAGAGGTAAAATGAATACTAAGACACATTCTCAAGAAATCTGGTCCAGTGGGTTGGGAATGGGGCTCATTTAGTTGTATTTTTAATGAGTCTAGGCTAGGTGATTCTGATATAAAACCCGATTTAGGAACCATGGATATATCTTGTCTTGTCTGGTTTTAAAAAATAACCCTGTGATTTAGGAATACTAAGTATCATCCTATTGTACAAACTGAATCAAGGTTGTACATGTAATAAATAGGAAAACTAGGATTAGAATTCATTTGTATTTTGAGATAGTTGAGCTATTTTCTCACTGAGAAAATGCAGTCATAGTGTTTCTCTATGGTCAATTAATCTTTGACAAAACAAGAAAGAACATTCAATGGGAAAAAGTCTCTTCAGCAAATGGTGTTGGGAAAACTGGTCAGTTACATGCAAAAGAATGAAGTTGGACCACTGTCTTACACCATACACAAAAATAAATTCAAAATGGATTAAAGACTTAAATGCGAGACAGGAAATCATCAAAATCCTAGAAGACAACACAAGCAGTAAGGTCTCTGACATTGACAGTAGAAATATTTTTCTAAATATGTTTTCTGAGGCAAGGAAAATAAAAGCAAAAATCAGCTATTGGGACATCAAAATAAAAATCTTCTGCACAGCAAAGGAAACAATCAGCAAAGCTAAAAGGTAATCTACTGAATGGAAGAAGATATTTGCAAATGATATATCCGATAAAGGCTTAGTATCCAAAATATATAAAGAACATAGAAAACCCAATGCCTAAAACCCAAATAATCCAATTTTAAAATGGGCAGAAGGCATGAACAGCCATTTCTCCAAAGACATTCAGATACCCAACAGACACATGAAGAGATGCTCATCATCACTTACCATCAGGGAACTGCAAATCAAAACTACAATAAGATATTGCCTCAAACCAGTAAGTATGGCTAAAATTAAAAAAAAAAAACAAACCCGCAAGAAACAGCAGGTGTTGTCAAAGATGCAGAGTAAGGGAAACCCTCTTACACTGCTGGTGGGAATGCAAACTGGTGCAGCCACTGAGGAAAACAGTATGGAGGGTCTCAAAAAGTTAAAAATAGAACTACCCAAGATCTAGTGATCATGATGCTGGTATTTACCCCCCATAAAAAAAAACATTAATTCACAGAGATACATGCACCCCTGTGTTTATTGTAACATTATTTACAATAGCCAAATTATGGAAGCAGCCCAAGTGTCCATTGACTGATGAATGGATAAAGAAGATGTGGTGTATAAATATACAATAAAATATTAATCAGCTGTAAAAAGAATGAAATCTTGCTATTTAGAAATGGATGGAGCTAGATAGTATAATGCTAAGTGAAGTCAGTCAGAGAAAAAGAAATACCATATGATTTCACTCATATGTGGAATTTAAGAAACAAAACAAAGGAGCAAAGGTCAGGGGGAAGACAGTGAAAGAGAGAGACAGAGAGAGGCAAACGAAGAAAGAGACTTTTAACTATAGAAAACAAAACTCTTGGTTACCAGAGGGGAGGTAGGTGGGTGGATGGGTGAAATAAGTGATGGGGATTAAGGAGTTTACTTGTCCTGGTGAGGACCAGGTGATGTGTGGAATTATTGAGTCACTGTGTTGTACACCTGAAACTAATATAACATTTATGTTAACTATACTGGAATTTAAATTAATTAAATTACATTTTTAAAAAAGACAGTGTTTCTCAGCTTATGCATGGATGCCCAGCATCAGAACTCACTGTGATATTGTTTAAGTTGTAAATTTTGGTCCCCATTCAACTGAGATGTCAGTTTAAGTGGTTGGTGACTAGACCCAGGAAGCGGAATTAGTAGCAACCACCCCAGAGCTCTCTGCTCATTCAAGTTTGAGAATCCTGGTCTCTAACTACTCCAAAAAGTGACTACTTACAAAGAGAGTGGAGTGTGGAGCCACTGTGAGCACAAAAGGTAGTTTTGTGTGACATACAAAAAGACCTCTCTACCTTACATAATTATAAATAGATGCCCCTCTCCTACAACCAGAGCTGGGACTTGGAAAGAAGCGGATGGTGGATGGGATTTCAGCCATCAGTTATTCCCTGGGCCAGGTGTCTGCATGGCAAAATCAATGAGTTTACTTTGGAGAAGTAGTCATTTGTGTATATAAATGTGGCATTCATGTTAATAATGATATTGATGAATCAATGGCCGTTCTTATTTATAATTTCATTGCAGTCTGGCTAAATACACAATTTGAAGCCAGTCCCATACAATGTGCTCAGACCTCATAAAGGAACAAATTGAAAATCCTGTTTAGCAGAAGCTTTCCAGTGTTCTGCAAGCCTTGTTGATCCATTATTTCCCAACTTCCCTTTTTAGGTTTTAGAGTTATTGATATTCCCTTTCTTAAATCCTCCAGTATTTCCAAAACTATATTTAAACTAAACACCTCTCAAGTGAATGAAAGTGTAGTGGACATAAATCTCTTCACTTTGTACTTTCTCATTTTCACATGCCATGTACACCAGCAACTTTTTGGTGATGTGGCTGATATTTGCTGTAAATCACATGCATGGATTGATCTTGCTACATGTGGCTTCTCATTTGCATTATGTTCTTGCAGTCTTTATTTTTTTTTTATTTTTTTTTCTTGCAGTCTTTATTTTATTTTTTATTTTTTTTTTCTTGCAGTCTTTATTTTTTAAAGCTGCTTGTAGTTGTTTTCCCTTCAGTTACCTTGTGTGGTCCCAAGGCACATATTTTAATATCTGGTCAATGAAAATACCAACTTGAACTAATAGTATAAAAGGAAAAAAAAATACTGGGAGCAAACTCCACTTAGAAACTATTTAGGTACATTAAGATATTTGTAGAGTAGATGTTTCCTCAAATTCCTTTTCTAAGATTTTAGAGTGAGTGGACTCCTTTGGATAAAAGCCAGGCTATCAGGTTTGTTATTCCCACCCCTAGACAATGTAAGATGTCCCTCTAAAGTTTGCAATTCCTCTAGCCTGAGCATGAGAGATGCTTGGAGCATTAGTGTTTTACATTGTCTGGCTGAAATATGGCCCTGTTTAGATTTGTTTAGTCTTTGAAATGCACTCATAATCTGACCATTTCTCTTTAACCGTCACTGCTACTACCCTACCAGCGTGACCTGAGTTACCATGACTTCTCACCGGGATGACCTCCACAGCCTGCTAACGGATCTTTCTATTTCCATCTTTGCTCCTCCTCAGTTTGTTCTTAGCAGAATAGCCGCATGGATCCTATTAATGCATATATCAAATTACATTCTTCT